>NC_138974.1:105957388-106655721 GCF_055761805.1 Camellia sinensis
CATCTATCTCTTCTCTCATCTCTTTTCTCTCCCTGTCTCTTCGCTCATCTCTCTCATTTCTATCTCTCTCGTCTCTCTTCTCTCTATCTCTCTCTCTCCCTCTCGTTTATCCCTCTTCTCTCTATGTCTCTCTCGTTCATCTCTCTTCTCTCTATCTCTCTTTCTGTCTCTCTCGTTCATCTCTCTTCTCTCTGTCTATTTTTCTGTCTCTCACTCTCTATCTCTTTATCTTTCTGTCCCTCTCTCTCTCTCTCTTCTTTCTCTCTCTCTCTCTCTATCTCCCACTATGTTGGCGTTGCTCACTCTTTCCATTCCGTCTTCTCTATTTACTGAGCTCCCTCTCGATTTATCTATCCACTACAAGAAAATGCACTTTTAGCGACCACTTTGTCTCTCTCTCGTTCATCACTCTGTCTTTGTCTCTCTCTATCTCTCTCTCTTTCTCTTCTCTATCTGTCTCTCACTCATCTCTCTCTCTCTTTCACAACTCATCTCCTTTACCACCTTCACCACTACTGCAAACGCCATTCTACTACCACCATTACTACCACTGTCGTCACTTCACCTCTACGACTACCACCTCACTGTTGGTGCCTCTCTCTCTCTCCTAAACACCCACTGTATTAGCTGGGCTCATCCTCCTTCTCCTCCACTGGTGCCTCCACCGGATCTGAAAGATCGTCGAGATCTGAATCAAATTTGAGTCATCGTCTCGATTCCTAATCTCTCTCAAGCTTCTCTCTACCACACCCCTCGAAACAAGCTAAACCCTAAACTAACCGCTCAATCCCGACCCTCAATTGAAGTCCTCTCACCCCCTCTCGAGCCCCAAATTGCCATGAAATCAACCAAACGCGCTTGCATTGTCGGAGTCGCGCTCAATTGCTACTTCAAATAGATCTCTCAGATGCCTAGTTGGTCCAAAAAATAGCTTAGAAAACATGAACCAGCTTAGATTACCCAAAGTTATAGGAATGGGCCAAGTGCTTTGGATGTTTTTCAAAAGAGTTTTTGAAAATCTTCATCTTCTTCATCTTCATCATCAGCTAAAGTTTCCTGGTTTTCGAGCTCTTCGAAGATGTCAATGGGGTCGCAAGAGCATCTGGACAAGATGCAGCTTCGCCAAAACTACTATTTTAATTATTTATATATTTTTTAATCACATATTCTAATTAAATTGTGATTATATCACTACTACAAAAATAGTTAACAATCATACTTTGACAAATACAAATATCTCACTTTTATTGAAAGTGTGATAAAAAAAATTAGATTGATATTTTAATTAAACTTAATTTAATTAAGTATAATAATATTTATTTTTTATGTCACTTTTAAATTAAGTGTGATTATATGTATATTTTTTATTCACTCTATTAATTAATGTGATTGTATATTTTTTGTAATTGTCGTGAATAATATGATCGAAATAAGAATAGGCGGCAAAATGAAATAATCTGGCGCCAAACCCCAAACCCAAAAATATATTATACACAACTATTTGGCTTCTATCGTAAAGGTACATAGAAACTGGGAAGATGTGGAGAAGAGAGAGGGTTTGAAGAAGATACCTGGGCAAAACTAAGAGAGAGGGTTCTAATGGAGCAAATTTGAAAGAGCTCAGTCTCAGTCTCTCTCAATCGTCTCATCGAAGAAGGGTATTTACTTGGTACACTACTTCCTCCTCTCTTTCCTCTGAATCGTCTCATCGAAAAAGCGATTCACCAAATGATTTCAACTCTTTGCTACTGCTTCTCTTTCTTGTTTTGGGAAACTGTCGTTGCTTCTCGTTCATTTACTCTCTCTCTCTCTCTCTCTCTCTCTCTCTCTATGAAGCTAGGGTTTCGAAACCACCACAGTCAAGAGTTGTTGGTTGGACGAAGGCAGATTAAGCTGCTTGTGAAACTTTGTCAAACCCTCACTGAGATAAGTTTGTTTTCTTTTAGAATTAATTTCACCTTTTATCACTTAAACTATCACCATTTGTTCTATTTCATCTCTAAACTATCAATTTCATATATCTGTTTAGTTCCTACATTTTCTTTTTCGTCACTAGGCTTTTGGATTACTTGAAGAATGAGATTGATGTCACTGATTATTATATTATAATCTCTTCATTAGAATTTGTTCTTTTTTTATTTGATCTCTTTGTCAGAATTTTCAAATGAAATACAAACAATTCTAATGTTATGTTTGAGAATTCCTTGAAAGGTGGTTTTGCTCTAATGTTATGTTTAAGGTTTTTCCCCAAATCTCTCTCTTTCTCTTTCTCCCTCTCTGTTTATTTACTTATACAAGTTTGTGTTGAAATGTTGATTACTCTTAATTAGCTTTTATGAAGTGGGTTTTTGATCAACATTGTGCCTAATTGCTGAATTTGTGAGACATTTATGTGTTTTTATGTTGTTTTATTGTATCAAGTGTTCATCAACTTAGTAGTCAGAGCAATCTGGTTATCTATCCCAGCAATCTTTTGGGTGCTGTGGAAATTTAGAAATGAAATGGTTTTCAATGGTGGGATAAGCGAGTGGGATCAGATTTCAGAAAAAATAAAAAAAATAAAAAATTATGTGGCTTTTTGGGTGAAAGCAAAACCACCTTTCAAGGAATTCTCAATGAGCAGCTTTATTTTTAACTTCCATAACATTAGAGCTTGTATTTGAGATTAGGTGTTGGAAGTGGCTGGGTTGATTGTGTTTTGGTTTTTATTTATTATTATCCTTCCATGCCTTAGTTTTGATGAGTTCTTGATGGACATGAAGCAATTCCGCCAACTTTGAGATATATTTTGATCGATAAACATATCCTATGTTCAAAAGAAAATGATAATTTACAATGTGGTCTTAATTCTAATCTTTCTTTATAATGTAGGCACATTATGTGCTATTGCTCTATTCTTTTAAAGAACAGCTACAACAACATGTTTGTGTACACGCAATGGAAGTAGTAATGGCTTGTTGGGAGATTGAGCAGTCCCTACAAAGCTTAACAGGTATGTTTCATGATTTTAAGCTTTTAAGCTTAACAGGTATACCTTATTCCAATTTTATTAATATGCCCTGAGGCTGCAAACTACTTGAACATAAAGAGCCTGCTGGATCTAACATGCCAGACAGTTGCGGACATGGAATTTGAGATTGTTCTATTTTCCTCTCTGTTTTGCAACACCTCGAGAATTCATGTTTAGTAGATTTTTATGACAATTAGATTCAATGGTCAGTGTTTAAGTCTAATTTGATGAAGATGTTATGCTATACTTAATTTGCACAAATTGTTGTCCATGAAGTTTTGAGATTATTAGTTTCAATTGTTGTCAATTGTGGATGCTAAAGACTTAATTTTTATGTGGTTTTCATGCCTTTTTTAGGTTATCCTTTTGAAAGCAATCTGTGATCTGTACTGTTACTTTCCACTTAATTTTTATGTGGTTTTCATTGCAGGGACACATATAATCTGTGGTTTATTTGTTCGATTATACTGATTTTAGTTTCTCACTGTTTTTTCTTAGACACATCCGATGGAACTCATTGAGCAAATGGTTCCTGTCTCTATTCTATTTTATTTTCTTGACTTTTAGACAATAAGTGCTAGCCATGGATGAAACATCTAGTTGGTCGTATATAAAACGTTTTTTTTTTTGGTCGTATCCTTGTCGTGTCTGTTCTGTGGTTGTATCCATGCTTATTAGATTCTCTCAAATGCAATTCTTTTATAATTATGTGTTATTAGGTTCATTACGATGCTAATGCAAATGGTCTTGAAACATCTAGGTGCTAATGTAGCTGGAGGTAGAGGTTTCTATCTGAAAGGAGATGGTGTACGCCTTAATCAAGCTCTAATTAATTTTGGTCTTGATTTTGTGGAGAAAATGGGGTACACTGCATTGCAAACTCCATTCTTTATGAGGAAAGATATCATGGCAAAGTGTGCTCAGTTAGCACAATTTGATGAAGAACTTTACAAGGTAACATGTGCAATGTTTTTCAGATCATTAGTATATCTGGCTGGTATGCTTTCTTTTTCTGTGCAAACTTCCTTTTTCTGTGCATGGTATGCTTCACAGAAGCATTGGCTGGCTAACAATATATTGAGCCTTGCATTTTGCATTCAGGTTAGTTAGCCTGATTCTTAATGCGTCTCTTATAATATCTCAGTTACAGGCATTCTCTATCTGCATTCAAGTTTTTGATTGCTTGAGGAACTCCTTTACTCATTTTTCAGAAGTTTTGTGAAACTCCACCTTCATCAGGTGTTGTAATGTTTTTGTGTTTTTTTACCAGTAAAGTCACAACTTATTAAACAAAAACAATCAAAATTGAATTTATTAAAAAGAAAAAAAGAAAAAAAAAAAGAGATGAATAATAATAATAATAAATCAACATATTATATGAGTTGTGACCACTTGCAATGAGAAAAGTGTCTTACCACTGGAAAAACTGTCTTACCACTGGGAGTGATCTTTTTCATTTTTTATCTTATGGCAAATGCTTGAATAAGGGCATGGGAATTTTACACTGGAGCATCTATAGAAAATTAAAGATATGATGAATATTATTATAATTCCTTGCAATCTACAAGCTACTTATTTTCATTTTTGATGATGTCTTGGTCAGAATTTTTAATTTTCTTGCAATCTACAAGCTACTTACTACCAATTGCTATCTATTTAAATGGGCGTCTGCATCACCTAAGTTGCACTGAAATGAACATTCTCTCTGCTTTTGTTTGCAATTTCTGTTGCTTCGGTATGTATGGGTTTTGTTTTAGATTCATTTATTCAGTATCTCTTTTAGTATCAATCATGCTGTTGAATTTTTTTCTACTCCTCTTATTTGACCCAGTGCAGTGCAGTGCAGTACAGTAATTCTCATTAAAACGTTGATTATGTTTGAATTCAGTGAAGAATTCAATCACAACAGGAGAATAAGATGATAAGCTTTATTTGCATAGAGGATTAATGATGGCACATTTTTGATCCACCTGAATTCTAAAATGTTTAAATGTATCTTGGGTTCAAAATTGTGATGTTTAGAAGCAAACTTCAATTGTTCTGTGTACTATTTGATCCACCTGCAATGCTAAAATGGGTCAAATAGCCATATTCATCTCTAATGGCTTTATAAACTTTTCTAAGAGAACTCAATACATTATGTCCATTATTTTCTAAATTATTTCTGAAGATATTGAGATCTTGACTACTTGTGCTTGGGAATTCCTGTATATTGGTTAGATGATTTTTATTGGTCTGGAAATTCAACCTTGATGTTTGAGTGTTCAAATGGTCCTGATCAGTTTGGTACACATTTGCATTTAAGGAATAATTGGGATCTAGAAAGTATTTATGCAAAATACTCAATCCTGTATGCATGCTTGTGTTAAGCTCTGAGTATGAACTATAAAGAATGGATTTTATGTGAATCACTCAAGTGAATATGTTTGTTTTTGTGAGTACATGGCAGTATCAAGTCATATTGAGGTTTCCTATGTATTCTTTTGTTATCATGATATGAGTAAGAAAGTGAGCATATGGAATTTATCTCTAGAAGTTTTTCATTTTCTTTAGTGTATTTATTTCTTGTCTATTTCTCCTTTGCAGAACGGCCTGGACAAAGGTGGAGAAGTCAAGGAAGCAATTGAAGGAAAGGAAGAACAGGACCATGAAGATCCGTGGTGTAAAGAAGGTAAGGAAATTGCTTATCTTGGCCTTGGGGTACACGTACACTGGTCAATCTCTCTCTCTCTCTCTCTCTCTCTCTCATTGTTACACAATGTGCAGACCAAGGCTGGAGATGCTGCAAAGGCTGGGAAGAAGAAATAAGATGTTGTGGATTTTGTGGTTATTGCATGCCGGAAGCAAAAGCGAAGAATGGTCTTACGCAGCAGCTTTCTTCATATAGTTATTCTGTTATTTTTGGATTTTGGTTCAGTTTTCTTGCTGCTTAATTAAAACTTTGGCATGTATGAATCTCTCTTTCAATCAATTTTACTACTAAGAAATTTTGTTCCTACTAGAATTCAGTCTAATTCTATGTATTACAATGAGTCATTCATGTTGTAGATCTTTTGAGGTCTGAAGTTACTTCAATGAGCATACTTAGCTTTACTGGACATCTTGTTTGGATTTCTTAGTTTTTTTTTTAAAAAAAATGTTATTGTTCCGTAATTGTGGTTGGGTTGATTGAATTTTGTTCGATATTAGATTGACTGGTTATAAACAAAAAAGGATTGTGACAAAAAAAAAAGAGATTTGATGACTAAAAAATTGGTCGGCAAATTCTACACTTTTGCGACTAAAATCATTGGTCGACAATTTCTTATCTTTTGGCGACTAAATTGGTAGTCGGCGATTTCTCGACTTTTGGCAACTAATCTATTTGGTCGCGGAATGTGACAATTGGCGACTAAAATTTTTGGTCGCGGAATGTCACGATTGGCGACCAAAATTTTTGGTCGCGGAATGTCCCGATTGGCGACCAAAATTTTTGGTCGTTAAATGTGATAATTGGCGACCAAATTTTTTGGTCGGGATAATATCACTTTTCGCGACCAAAGTGTTTTAGCGACTAAATGAATTAGTCGCGGTAATGATATATATCGCGACCAAAAAATTTAGTCGGCAAATCCGACTTTTCCCGACCAACCAAAATTTTGGTCGCGAATTACTTTTGCCGACCCTCAATTGGCGACCAAAGTAGCGACCAAAAAATTTGGTCGCGGTTAACTTTTGCCGACCAAAAATGGGCTTTTAGCGACCAATTTTTTGGTCGGCAAAAGTGTTAATTCTTGTAGTGGGGGTTAACGAGTAAATTCCCTAAGTCTATCATCCGCCGACTTCGAAATCAATTACCTAATGTCAGTTTAACCCGAGTAGGACGAGGGTCAAATCTCGGGCGTGTGCACCGACTCTACAACGTACACATCATTTAAGTTAGTGAGTGTAACTGTCAGAATTCGACCCACACCCAAACCCTGGATACGATTCGTTCATCACTTAGAGGGCCGTCTTAGGACCACTGCACCAAACCCTTAAGGCCCCGTTTGTTTGGCCGCGTGAGTGGTAGGAGTGGCTTGTGTATGAGGTGGGGTCCACCTTTGGAACGTTTGGTTTGAAAATTCATGGAGGATTAATACTCCAGGCTGATCAACAATCCACTACAGTGGCCGAACTAGCTCACATGTTGGGGGCATGGAATTGAAAAACAATCCTATGGGATTGATGCTTAAGTAGCAAAACAAATAATAAATAATTTATTATAAGTCTTTTTAGATTGTTGAGCTTAAAAAGTACAAAAAATAATTATAATAACATTAAAAAAATATTAAAAATTAAAAAAATATTAATTTTATAAATTAATACTATCCATAGTATTACTAATCCAATGACGTGCAACTAAGCACTCCTTATTCTATATCTCTAACTTCATACCATCACATTACTAATCTCTTCACTTAATCCCATCGTACTCATAATTCCATTCAACTTAATCCGCCAAACAAACATAGCCTAAGAATTGACCCATGGAGTGTAAAACCTAGATCTCAAGACTTATATCCCAAAGTCTTACCAAAGTACCACAACCCCTTGGGTTAAATGAAATGTTATTATTTAAACTATCTAATTCTACTTCTTCAGTATATCTAATATTCAAATAATTTTATTATCAAAACTGATAAATCAAACTCTAATACTAATTTAATCACATAATGAAATAAAACAAATTTTAAAAACAAAACAAAATTTTAAGATTTTTTGTAATAAAAATTTAATCAAGTTACTAATTTGTAATACTTATAGGCATATTATTTAATTTTGTAATTCTTTTAAGAACTAAATAGGTTTGAATTAAATATTTTAGGGACTTAATAGAATCAATTGATAGTTTAAGGACTAAATAGACATTGATTCATATACTTTAAGGACTTAATAGATTCAATCGATAGTTCATGGACTAAATAGATAATTTTACAATAATTTAGAGGTAGAAAGTGTAATAAACCCATTAAAATATAAGGTTTGAGATTTATAAATTAAAAAAAAAATACAATTAACTTTACACTTTTAATATAATTACGCTAGCCTCCATTGAGATTTTAATTCACATAACAGTTAGATCATTTTTCATTAGTAAAACGTTAGTCAAATGAATGAAAAAATGATGATGTCATTTCTTTCAACTAAAATATATATTATTTTTTGTGTATTTCAGTATCTATTCACTATTTGCATTAATTAGTTTCAATCGTTTTAGTTTTATTAAAAGGAAAATTAGTGTAATTATATCAAAAATGTAAAAATTACTATATACTTTTCAAACCTCAGAGGAGGTGAGTGTAATTTATTTAATATTTTATTTATATCATTTTAAAAAGTATATAGATATAAGTCACTTTATTTTTGTGTTCTAAAACTTGTATTGTTATTTTGGCGATGGTTTGTAATGTCAAAATTTGATTTGCAGTATTTTATTTCATTGGATACTATTTTAATTTTTGTATAAAAATTGATCATTAAAATTTTGTTGAATGTGCAAATAGCCACAAGATGGGGCGGGAAATACAGGACACCCACAAAAAAATTCACCCTGTTATGGTCCCTAGTATTTTTTTAATTGAGACATAAAATTTATCTATATGATAGTCGTTTGTGTTAAGAAATGTAGGGTCATTTTCGATTCCCTTGAAGCCATAGCAAGAGAATAAAAAGAAGATGGTGTTGGTGGCTCTTTAAATTGTACAAGGAGGAACAATACAAACTACAGGAAAAGGATAGGGCAACCATAACTCATTCATATTCTCTCCCTCTCTCCCTTTTTCCGAAAGTGAGATGACCAAAACACCATCCAGTGACGGAGCTAGTTAAGGCCCATGGGGCACGTGGCCCCTGAAGTTTTAATAATTAGATTACTATTCTTATATATAAAGATTATATATATTATTTATTTTTAATAAAATTATAATAGTATTCCCCATAAATCATGTAAATTTTTTTATATTTTTAAAATTTTAAAAATGTTCTATTATATTCTCTTCTTTATTTTTGTACACTCTTAGCTAACAGGTCAAAGTAAAAATTGAATCAATTGATAATTTATTTTTCATTATGGAATTTGTTTAGTTGATTATTTTTTTTTATTAGTTGAGTTGATAGTGTTGAAATTATTAATTGTAAATTTATTGGCTTGTTTGTCCCTATTGTTAGGTTAATAAAATTTAGTTGTTAATTATGAATTTATAAATCACGAGGATGTAAATCTCATAATAATTATAATATTATATCCTACCGATAGACAAAAAATAAATAAAAATGTACCTTAGTTTAATAATATCTCAATATTACTTGTTATAGGGAGAGAAAAAAAAATTAATGTTGTGATTAATGTGTACCCCTTTACTTTGAATTTATAGCTACCACCTACAACTTTGTGGCATAATATGCTGACATTTTAATTTTGGATAACTTAAAAAAGAAAAACACTTTTTGAGATTTATTAAAAATATAGCTCCATTTGGTTTAGTTTTTGAAAAGAATTTTGAGTTTTGAGTTGTATTTTGAAAAATAAGTTATTGAAAAGAGTTTTGAAATTTGCAAATTTGTTCGATTATGAATTTTAAAAATAATTTAGGAATGATATGCCGTTTTTTTTTTTTATTATTTGTAGTTAAATAGATGGGTGTGAGAGAAAATTTGATTGATTGATGTGTAGAATGTAAGAAAATGAAAGAAGAGACAGCAGAGAAAAAAAAGTGATTGATTGATTTATTAATAAAAATAAATATAAAAAAGGGGAACTTATTGATAAGTCTTATACACAAAGTTTAAAATTCATCTAACCCAAAAACAAAATACTTGCACCAATTAGTCCTATATATTTTTAATTGTTACCAAAAAATTCTATTTAAAAAAAAAAAATTTAAGACGGTCCTACATCCCACCACGGTCGGACTTCTGTCAGGCGGTCATCGGAGACTTGCCAGAATATTCAACATTATCGGAAATTGCTAGAATATCATCGGAAATTCGCCGAAGTATCGTCGAAATGTTCTTAATGTCACCGAAAGTCGTCGGAATATCTAGAATATTCGTTGGACGTCAGGAATATTGCCGGAGACTCACCGGAATATCTAAAATATTGACAAAAAAAATAAATAAACTAAGAAATAAAAGTGAAAAAATATAGTAAAATGTGCTAAATATTGATAAACTGAAAGAAGAAAAAAAAAACCTAAGAACAAGAAACAGCAACAATGAAAAAATGTATATTATTTTGAATTTTTGTAGAGCTTAAGCAAATAATTTTTAATATTAATCAAACTGAAAAGCAGGCTTTGAAATTGTAAAATCTTAATGTTACAGTTTCAAAATATGATTCTATTAAGTATTTATCCTTACTAATCAAACTGAAAAACATGTTATGAAATTGTAAAATTTTACAGTTTTAAAGAATGATTCAATTCAGCACTAAAATAACTGAAACTGTAAAATTTTATAGTTTTCACTGCCAGTGATTAAAATTCGAAAATAACTTGTTCAGAATTTGAAAATTTTCTCCATTATAACAAGAAAATAAAAGTGTATAGTACAAAAAAAGTATTAAAACTGAGAGATCGAAGGAAAGAGACAGATATAGAAAGATGCTTGTACTTCGACAACTATTTTTTGATTTACTCATCTTCTTCGTCGGAAATTCATTTCTTTGCGCCGTTGGCGAGCATGGAGGAGTTGGTGCTCGGTGGTTGCCCGTGAACTCCAATCAATGGTGGTCGCAGGTCACCAATGACTGTAGATTAGAAAGAGAAGGAAAAAAAACAGTCGTGCTCGTGGTCGTGCTCGTGGTCATCGCCGATATCAGAGAAAGAAAGATATAGAGAAAAAGTCAGATGTAAGGAAAGAGGAGAAGATAAATGGATATATAACTTTTGAGTCTATCTAAAAGATTTTGTAATTAAATAGAACACACACTTTTCAAAAAAGACTTGTGGATAATTTACCCCCTCCCCCGCCCCCCCCCAAAAAAAAAAAACAGAGAGAGACAAGGAGAGGAGAGAGAAAAAATAATTCAGAAAAAAGTTTTGAAAATTTATTAACCAAACGTGTTTTTTATTTTTTGATCCAAATGTTAATTAAAGAAACCAAACCAAACACAACTATAAATTTTTTTCCTCATGTTTGATAAAGTACATCTCACCTATTGAGATTTCTAATCACATAACAAATAGCCTCTCTGTTAATTAACTATTAAGTCAAATTAATAGGGTGTATGAGGTAAATAATAAAATTTTCTTTCTCCAAAAATGCCTATGTTAACTTACACTTTATTTCTTTTCTTTTTTCCTCTCTCGTTTTATTGTTTTATTTATTTATTTATTTTGCCTTTTCTTTTTTTTTTCTTTTTTTTTTCTTGGAACTAGGAAATGCCAAGAGTTTCACAAAACATCAAAAGATGGAATAGCCTAGAGCTCAGAGTTTATAACCCAATCCAGCGATATCCTTAAGTAATATTTGGTTTATTGAAATGAAGTGATGAAATAAAATAATTATTCCATCAAAATATTCATTCCTCTATTTGGTTAGACTAAAAAAATAATAACAGATACATTATAAATGAAATCATCTTACACCATTTTAAAGGAATGTTCATTCTATAAGAAAGCCTAATGAATTATCATTCCATTCATTTCTATCACATTTAGATGAACCAAATAGAGCATTAAGGTTACATGAAGCTAACCAATGGGCAACCCAGTTTGCACCTGTGAGAGCTGACTAAAACTACAAATCCACATGGATCCCACATGAATTTCACACTACGCAAATTAATTTTCATCACATAATCACTCACCCAACAAATTCTAGGTGGGTAAGTCAGGATTTCCAGACTTTCCCTTGGGAGCCCAATGAAAGTAAATCTGACTTCTGGATCCAGTGAGTTGAATGCCACGGATGATTGCTTGACAATCCCAAGGGAACACCAGCTCAGACACACTCGAGCCAATAACGGTCTTCTTGTCAATTTCCACTTGAAACTTTGAAAGGTTGAGGGTTTGTAAAAAGGCACATGACAGTCAGACTGCTCGAGCTTCTCCTTGAATAGTTGAAGGCGCCTGGACTATAGAGACAATACAGTCTACTATAGTTTCCCTTTCCAATTATTTCCCTTTTCTTTTTTAAAGAAGTAACACCACTTTTTTCAACCATCGCACCACTCTCTTACACTCTTGATCAGAACAACCATCGTTTATTTCTACAAGCATTTGGTGAATCGCTAAGAATGGTTGAAAAATATTATGATAGTTTAGAGAGAGGGATTGGGCGGTGGGTGAATAAAAATGAGAGTAGTATGATAATTTTATTTATTATTTGGATAGTTTTATTTCTTTGCGCCATTAGTGAACACGAAGTAAGGAGTTGGTGCTCGGTGGTTGCCCGTGAACTCCAATCAATGGTGGTCGCCGGTGATCGTAGATTGCAAGAGAAAAAAAAAAAAAAAAAAAGTTGTAGTCGTGGTCGTTGCCGATATCAGAGAAAAAGAAATACAGAGAAGAAGCAAAATGTAAGGAAAGAGGAAAAAGATAAATGGGTATAAGACTTTTGAGTCTATCTAAAAGGTTTTGGGATTAAATAGAATACACACTTTTCAAAAAAGACTTGTGGGTAATTTGTCCAAAAAAATAAAAAGAGGCAAAGAGGAGAGATAAAAAATAATTTTGAAAAAAGTTATGAAAATTTATTAACCAAACATGTTTGTTAATTTTTTTGATCCAAATGTTAATTTAGAAACTAAACCAAACACTACTATAGATTTTTTTTCCTCATGTTTGATAAATTACATCCCATAACAAATAGCCCCTCTGCTAATCAACCATTAAGTCAAATTAAATGAGATTTTCCTCACTTTTTTTTTTTTTTTTTTTTGTTGGAACTAGGAAATGCCAAGAGTTTAACAAAACATCAAAAGATGAAATAGCCAAGAGCTCGAAGTTTCTAACCCAATCCAACGATGAAGGAGTTGCTACAAACTGCTCCAGAGCTCAGGAATGGTGTGTTAGATGGGTTGTATTGGGCTGCAGACAAGTCTGGTACCTTTACTGTTTCGTCTGCCTACAAGTGGAGTGAGTTACCATCTACTATGCCTGCAAAAGTGGTGGATCTCATCTGGAAGAATGCTGCACCTCCGAAAGTGCAATTTTTTGCTTGGCTAGCGTGGAAAGGGAGGATCAAGACTTCTACTTATTTGCAAAGAATTGGAGTCCTAAGTGCCAATTCTAATGCTAACTATGTATTTTGCAGGAATGAAAAGGAAACTGCCTCTCATGTGCTGCTATGCTGTCTGTTTAGTTGGAGAGTTTGGTCTAATATTATTGGATGGTGGGGTGTATCTTGGGTGCAGCCGGGGTCAGTGGTTGGTCTTATTCAATGGTGGACGGGGTTTAGATGCAAAAACAGATTGAAGGTAATCTGGAGGATAATCCCACTGGTAGTGCTTTGGTCTTTATGGAAGCAGAGGAATGAATCATTTTTAACGATTCACAGTTGGATTTCGAAAAGTTGTGTGATCTTATCAAAACACGGATTGCATTGTGGTTCAAAGTCTATAGTCCTTCCTTTTGTTATTCAGTTGATGATTTGGTGTTTAATTTGCAAGATGTGAAATTTTGCATCATGCACTGAGGGTTTTAACCTGTGAACTGCTGTTTTTGGTTGTTGTTCTATTCTGGTGCATCTGATTTAGAGTGTGTTCTGTTCTGGTGCATCATGATCTGTTGGGGAGCCTATACTGTGGGGGTTTTTTTGGAGCTTCTCTGCTCTTGCTGGAGCATTATCTGTATATATTGTTGTTGTGCTGCCTCTCTAGTAGTTTGTTGTTTTGTTCAGGTGCATCATCTTCGGTTGGGGTAAAGTATTGTATCAGGAATGGTTTCCCCTTGCTGTTGTTGCACTAGGTGCTTGGATTGTATGAAGGGCTGTTGTAGTTCAAGGCAGTGTGATTGGAATGATTGTTGGGCTGTAGTAGTTCACGGCAGTGTAGTTCAAGGTAGTGTAGATTACCTGAAGGGCTGGCTGTCTGCTGTAGTGCCTGTTCTGTTTTACTGATGTGTTGATCTGTAGTGCCTGATCTGTTTTGCTGATGTGTTCCAAGCACCAAGTTTTGCTCATGGCTCTGTGCTGATGTTTTACTGATTCGTTGTACTGTCTGATCTGTTTTGCTGTTGTGTTGGCTTAAACAATCTTGGTGCTTGGATTGGATGAAGGGCTACTATAGTTCAAGGTAGTGTAGATTATCTGAAAGGCTGGTTGTCTCTTCTGCCTGTTCTGTTTTGGTGCTTGGAAGGGCTGTTGTAGGGCCTGATCTATTTTGGTGCTTGGAAGGGCTGCTGTAGTGCCTGATCTGGTTTTGGTGCTTGGAAGGGCTTTTGTTTTAATCTTTCTGGTTTTTCTTTGCTCTGTTTGCTTTGTTTGTTGGTCTCTCACCAATTAGGAGGTTGGAGCTGTTATAGCTCCAAGCTCCTCTTTATTGATGTAATGTTTCATATATTCCATCAATAAAGTCTTCTTTTTGCCGATCAAAAAAAAAAAAGTAGTGTTTGGTTTATTGGAATGAAATGAAATAAAATAATTATTCCATCAAAATATTCATTCCTATGTTTGGTTAGACTAAAAAAATAATGACAAATACATTATAAATGAAATCATATTTCACCATTTTAAGGGAATGTTCATTCTATTAGAAAGCCTAATGAATCATCATTCCATTGATTTCATCACATTTCGATGAACCAAATAGAGCATTAAGGTTACATGAAGCTAACCAATGGGCAACCTGGTTTGCACCTTTGGGCGACAACTAATACTACAAATCCACATGGATCCCACATGCATTCCACACTACACAAATTAATCTCCATCACACAATCACCCATCCAAAAAATTCTAAGTGGGTAAACCTGGATTTCCTGACTTTCCCTTGGGAGCCCAATGAAAGGAAATCCGACTTCTGGATCCACTTAGTTGAATGCCATGGATGATCGCATGACAATCCCAAGGGGACACCAGCTCAGACACACTCAAGTTAATAACGATCTTCTTGTCAATTTCCACTTGAAACTTTGAAAGGTTGAGGGTTTGTAAAAAGGCACATGACAGTCAAACTGCTCGAGCTTCTCCCTGAATAGTTGAAGGCGCCTGGACTATAGAGACAATACAGTCTACTAGTTTCACTTTCCAATTATTTCCCTTCTTTTTTTTCAAGAAGTAACACCACTTTTTTCAACCATCGCACCACTCTCTTACACTCTTGATCAGAACGACCGTCGTTAATTTCTACATGCATTTGGTGAATCGCTAAGAATGGTTGAAAAATATTATGACAGTGTAGAGAGAGGGATTGGGCGGTGGGTGAATAAAAATGAGAGTAGTATGATAATTTTATTTATTATTTGGATAGTTTTATTTATTTATTTATTTTTGTTATCAATTGCAATATATATATATATATATATATAAATATATGACAACAAGATATTTGTAATTTTGAGTATCTGAGAAATAATTCATATTTTTAACAATCCTATTTGTATTTTATTCTTTAATTTTTAAGTCATTCTTTCCATTGCAAAAATAAAAAATAAATAGTATAAAGATATGGATATTTTTGTTGGCTTCCTGTTTTATTGATTTGTAGATCATTTGTCTTTTCTGTATTGTTCCATCTAATAAAGCATATTCCAATCTTTTTGTGTTTAGCACCATTAATGGTTAATGTTATGAGCTTCTCCATGATGATTCCCTCCGTGTTTTTTTTATTTATTTATTTTTTGTCTGCAATTTTTTTTTAAAATGTTTTCTAGCTTAGACCCTCTTATTATAAGCAGCAATTGATTTCATGAGGGATTAAGCACAAGGGCCAAGTGATTAATTTGTTTGTCTATTTCCTACATCCATATTGTATTATATGAAATAATGTAGGTGGTAGACCAAATCACCACCCTAGCCACTATGAAGGGACCAGGCCCGGTCCTGAGATTTTCGGGGCCCAAAGCCAATAATCAATTACTAAAATTTTTGGGGTCCTTCATATTTTTTTTTAATGAATGGAAAAAAAAATTAAGGTAAAGGACAAAAGATTTGCATTAAAATCACAAAAAATACTTAGCATTACATTATAATAACTATTTTCCAAGTCCCTGGATCATCTATATTTGAATGCTCACATTCCGTATTCATCTTATCATCTTGATTGGCTTGGGCACTCCCAAATTCCCCATTTCCTTCTTCATCCACTAAATTTTCATTCTCATTATCCACCAAATTTTTATTCTCATTATACACCAAAGTTTCAAATTCTTCACTATTCAAGTCTTCAACTGATTGTTCTATTTGTTTGTCACTTGTAAAGAATTTATCAATAGCTCCTCTTTGACACTCGACTAATTTTTCGACTCTTTGCTTCTTTTTTCTTTTTGCGAATCTAGACGGATAATTTCTTTTAAGAGTCATGATGAGCTGAGATCAAAATATTTTTTTAGATCAAAATTCAAAACAAGAGCACCACCACTTAACAAAATATAAAACTTTTAAATTATATGATGTGAACTATTAAACTTAAATGAATTCTTCTTGATGATGTAAATACCAATATTATAATAGCAATTAATTGGGCAAAAGACAAGACAAATATTTAATTAATTGAATAAAAAAAATATTTACCTATGCTTACTGTGTTGAGATCAAAATATTTTTTTAAATCAA
The DNA here is from genome assembly GCF_055761805.1 of Camellia sinensis. Taxonomy (NCBI): domain Eukaryota; kingdom Viridiplantae; phylum Streptophyta; class Magnoliopsida; order Ericales; family Theaceae; genus Camellia; species Camellia sinensis. The sequence goes on from NC_138974.1 coordinate 105,974,136, forward strand.
AATTCAAAATAAAAGCACCACCACTTAACAAAATACAAAACTTTTAAATTATGTGATGTGAACTATTATACTTAAATAAATTTTTCTTGATGATGTAAACACCAATATTATAATAGTAATTAATTGTGCAAAAGATAAGATAAATATTTAATTAATTGAATAGAAAAAATAAAAAAAAATTACCTGTGCTGCTGGAGCGCTGCTTCGGCTGGCTGCACAAATTCTTCTCCATGGTGTGGTGTGGCTATCAAAGGGAAGGTTGATAGGGTTAGGACTTAGAAAAAAAATGGGCCTTTTAAGTTGGTTTGGGCCTTAAACTTTTGGCTTTTTAATAGGTCAACAAAATTAAGTTGATTTGGGCCTTTTTTATTTTTTTTTAGACTCAAAACACACCTAACATATTATACTAACTTATAATAGGAGGGGGCCCTCATTTTGGGCCTATTTTGAGGGGCCCTAAGCCATGGCCTTGTGGGCCTATGGCCAGGGCCGGGCCTGGAAGGGACAAATTACAGGTTTTCATAACTAAAATCACTTACGTAACCACTGATATATACATATATATATATATAGTGCAGCTTGTCTCCGGTCCATAAAGTGGACTGGACGATCCTATTGGGTCTATAGAGTCCACCATGGGTCCTGTTTCGATAATCTGAACCGTTCAATGTGTAGAGCTTGTCAAGTACTTTATTCTTTTAAAAAATTACATTAATCGGATATCGATAGCTACTTGATCGGATCATATTTTTGTCAATAATTTATTTTGAAAATTATATTTACCGTTGACATAAATCTGATTCGATCAAGTAGCTCTCAATATCCGATCAGCGTGAGTTTTTATAGGGATAAATTAATCGACTAATTCTGCACATTGCACGGTTCGGATTATCAAAACGGGACCTTTGGTGGGCCCCCATGGGCCCAATAGCACACTCCAGACCGAACACGGACTAAAGAGAAGCCTATCCCTATATATATATATATTATTATGGTACACATCTGTAAAATAGTGTGTACTATATGTAAATTATTGTAGTGTTGATTATCACAAATATCAATACTTTGTGTTAGACTATTTGGTACAACTTCTGCTTATAACTTATTAGGTAAAAATAACTTAAATAAATTGAAAAAAGGTTGATTTATGAAAGCTAGATAATGTGTGTTTTTGCCTTCTACTTTTGAATGATTGGCTTCTATTTTACAATAAGTTGCACCAAACATCATAAATGAGTCATAACTAAACATCACATAAAGTATAATCAAAGACCTTTTCAATCATAACTAAAACAACAATTGCAAAAAGTCCTAATCAAGGCTACAATGAGTCATAACTAATATCACAATGAGTCATAACTAACACTCTGTTTGTTTGAGAGGAAAAGATTTTCAAATGGAAAATATTTTCTAGAAGATATTTTATAGAGAAAATATTTTTCTATGTTTTTTGTGGTGGTGGTGGTGAAACGAAGGTAGATGTGGAGGTGAAGGTGGAGGTAGCGGCATGGTGGTAGGGGAACGACGACACTGTTAGAGACGGTGATGGTGACAGTAGGCTGTGGTGATGGTGGTGTGGTGGAGGTGAGAATAGCAGTGGTAGTGTGTTACCATTGGTAAGATTTTAGTTCGGAAAACGTTTTCTACCTTTTAAAAGTGGAAAACATTTTCTGTCCATATAGGTTTGTTTTCTATTAAACATGGAAAATATTTTCCATTAACTTTTATTTTTCATTATACCAAATACCAGAAAATACACAAAACATTTTCCAAAAAACGTTTTCTGCTTAAACAAACGGAGTGCAAGTCACAATGAGTTATAAGAAAAAAAAAAAATTACAAATGTTATAAGTAAGACATATAATACACACTATGTATTATGGAGTTTTCCCATTTATATCTGCCTATCTATCTCTATATATTATTAAGCACAAGGGTATTTTCAAAGAGGAAAGGTGTGGAACCTCCAAAACTTTATATTAAATTTTATGATTTTTTAATTTTTAAATAATTAAAAAAATTCTAATGGTTAACTCTCATTTAATCTACAAAATAAAATTCTAATTATCCATAAAAAAATAAATTATGACTTTTAAAAGAAAAGTATGTTCAATCATTCAAAATTTAGATTTGTGTGTCACTATATATGGAAGCAATCTATCTATCTATCTATATATAGATTATAAACAAAAATGTTATTGCCTCTTTGTAGGGTTGAGCAAAGAAATTGAAAAATTTGCAAACCAAACTGGTCAAGACCAATTCGGTAGGTTTGGTTTGATTTTTTTTTAATTCGTGATTCGATCCCAGTTTAAAAAATTGGGAAATTAGTTTCCGTATATTAGTTTCGGATTTAGGTCTACGGTTTCATATTTGAATCGAACCAGGCCATACAACTTAAACTATATATGTTTATTTATGTTTTGAAAGTTTATGTTTTGAAAAATGATGACGAATTAATGTTGAATAATATTTGCTTAATGTTATGTTTTTTGCTTCACTGATGAATATTATGAGAGTAGTTTATTCGATAGACATGTTATTATTATTTTTATAATTTATGTTAGGTTAAATTTTTTTTTTTAATGTTATATGATTTTTCTTGTGAACAGATTATGTAAAACCATATTTTCAAATAGAACTGAACCATTTTTAGATTCATTCCATGATTTTAATGGTTTGGTTTGGTTCAAATTTTTATGAAACCATAGCTAACGGATTGAAAAAATACAAAATTTGAAGTTCAAATGTAATTTTTTAACTGTTTTGAATTTTTAAATATAAAAAATACAATTTTATTTATAGTATAGGTTTATATAGAAAGTCAAAATTTAAAATTTGAAATTTTTTAAAAAGAAGTTTCAAATACAACTTTAATTTTATATAATTTTAAATTTTAAAAAAATAATCAAAATTTTTAATTTAAAAAACCAAAAAACACATATGGTGTCTTAAAAATTAAAAATTTGATGTTATTATTTAATTTTAATTATTTATTTATGCTCGTGCATTGAACGAGTATTATGCTAATATATATATATATATATATATATGTGTGTGTGTGTGTGTATGTGTGTGTGAGACTTGCCATGTGAAAAATTAGAAAATTGTTCAGTATGTTAAAAATGAGTGTTGCTAGTAGCATTTCAATTAAAACTTTGAATCCTCCATTTCTTTGGACTCCCACATACAAAATTCAAACTTCTAAAAATTTCTAAGACCCATCTGAATAATACCAAAAGTTTCCTTCTAAAAACATCGGACCCACCGAAATGCACACCTATTAGCACACTCCCTGAAAACCTTTCATCTCCCAAAACCCTTAATTGTTCAACTCTCACCATTGAACTCAAGCTTTCTTTCATCGTCAGCTGTTGAACTCTCACCGTTGAACTCAAGTTTCCTCTTACAGTCGACAATGCTCCGATGTCGATCTTTGTCTGTTATCGATCACCCTCATTGTTGACCTCTCTCCTCTGTCGATCTCTTCATTACGATGTTCGGACCTATGTTGTTGAACAAATTATCCATGTTCGGACGTATGTTACCGAACAATTTATACATGTTCAAACTTGTGTTATCAAACATTATAAAAACGTAAAGTCATGTGCCTGTGAACAAGTATAACCTATCAAAATTAACAAACAAAGATAAGTATGCACCAATCAGTTTCGTCAACAAATAAAATTAAAATTCAGCACATGACCAAAACATAAGTATGCATTAAGATTACATTCGAAGTGCCAAACATATGAATAAAAAAGTTTGGATCCAAAGTGATGAACATATATATAAATAATGTTTGGTTAGATGTTGACAAATTAATTCTTTTAATTTGCCATATGTTGCCCTTTTTTTGGCATATATTCGGGAGTTTAGTATCGAAAAGTTGAACCATTTTCACCATTTTTTTTTTTTTTTGAAAAATTTATCATTACAAGGTCAACCTTCTGCGAGCTTAGAATATCATCCAAGCTATGATCCTTCTCCAAGCTTACATTGTGATGCTCCATTCGTCTCATGATATTGGGATTGTGGGAAAAAATTTCACTCAATGCCATTGTTGGAGGTGTGTACTCAAATAGTTGCCTCTATTGCCGCTAGAAGCCGCCGAAGAGTTTTGGAGGTTTTGAGGGTTTTGAAGTGCGTGGGTCGTTAATAGTGATGGAAGTGTTGTCATGAACCCTATATCATAATTTAGTGGGTGAGTGGATTTAATTGTGAGATGGGTTGCCTCAACGTAATTCGTGTCTTTTTTAATAATTTCATTTGAATTTATTATTATAATAAATTAAAAAAATGAAGGATCCAAAGTATTAATTGGGATGTCATCATTCATTAAAAATTCAAATAGTATGACTAATCTAATGTGCATAATCTTCAATTAATGTGCATAATCTTAATGTGTCAAATAAGTTAAATCAAAATATATTTCTCCATGCAAACAAAATCTACCGTCACTAAGGATCTTCGACTTGTAGAAGAAGGGGTGAAAACAAAAACAAAAAAAAACAGAGGAGGAAAATTAAGATTGCGTTTGGTAGAGTTTTTTAAATATGATTTGAGAATAAAATTGTATTTTAAATACGGATGTCCGCGGTTCGGTTTGGGACGATTTGCAGTTCGGTTTGGACCCTCCCACATCTATGCGATTTGGGAAAAAGTCAACCCGCAACCGCCCGCAATGCGGTTTGCGGTTTATGCGGATAGGGTTCGCGGATGTACGGGCGGTTGCGGGCGATTTGCGGATTGAACTTTTTTTCCAAAAATTTATTTTTAAACCTTTTTTTTTCCCCATTTTGTCAATCTTTATTTTGGACCTTTTTCCTCATATTTTCTAAAATGCTTCAACATTAATAATTAATGAATTAAAACTTATAAAAAACTTATAAAATAAAAAACACAACAAATTCAATTCATAACCTAAACAAAATCTACATTCATCATTAACTTGCATTCATCCTACATTCATCATTCATAACCCAAATAAAAAAATCCTACATTGAAAATTCAACATTCATCATTCCTAACCCCCCTCCAAAAAAAATAATAATTCTTCATTAACTTACATTCATCCAAAACCAAAACGCAAATAAATAAAAAAAATTGTTGTCAAACTTCATTCAATACAAACCCATGCAATAAAATTAAAACATTTCTAAGATATCAAACTTCATCTTCATGAATCACATCCAATTCAACTTTCACAAATACCAATTCCAATTCCAATTCCAATTCCAATTCCAATTCTAATTCTAATTCTAATTCTAATTCCATGCATTTGGTTGATGAACCCTACACAAAAACAAATTGAAAAAATATAAACTTTAATCTTCAATTATAGTAAGAAATGAAAAAATAAACAAATCTATATAATAAGTAAGAATGGTTTTTGAATTCTGATGTGACTATTGTCCCTTTCTCACAATGTGAGCCATTAGATTGACTCAATCTAACGGCTAAAAAATGTCCAAGAGGCAAATACATTTTCAATGGTGGATTTACATTGGTGATCAATCGTACGGTGTTCAAAGAGACAAATACATTTTGTTGGGTTTCTTCTTCCCTTCCATCCATCCATCCATCCATCCATCTCTCTCTCTCTCTCTCTCTCTCTCTCTCTCTCTCTCTCTCTCTCTCTCATTCAAAATTTAAAATTGAGTTGTCTCCCTCATCTCTCACTCTCAGAGCTCACTCTTCATCTTCAATCTCCCCCGAAAACATAGTAGATCGGCGACTTCGCAGGGGTGCTAACCGGCGACTTCGCATTGGAGAGTTTGTTGGGTGCTAATCGGCGACATCGCGGGGTCCAAATCGGCGACATCGCGGCAACAAACATAATCAAGAATCTGTAATCGGTGAGGTTCAAAATCTTTTGTTTGAGGTTCTCCAGAATCTGTAATTGGTGAGGTTCTCCAGCCCTTGGTTTTCAATGAAACCAACCTTGAGTCAGTTTTTCTCTCTCATTATGGGTGATTAGCAGCCAGATTTTTTTTGTTTTTTTTCTTTGAAGCCACAGAGATCAAACTGTGAGTATTGTTTTGTTGATTTAACTGTGAGATTAAACTGTGAGTATTGTTTTCATTACATTTCATAATCGGTGAGTTTTGTTAATTTCTTATACCTGGCATGTTAAAGGGAAAACAATTTTGTGTGTTAAAATTCTATTTTCCTGTATATTGGCCTAATATGCCCAGCCAAGAAAAAAAAAAATGTATATGTAAATTTTGGAGAAGCTGCCTTTAGTTGGTTAGCTTCCTCATAGGTGTACATTAATTTTAGTTGGCTAGCTGCCTTTAGTTGGGTTTAAATCACATATACATTTCACAGTTTAAATCACATATTTTTTGTCTACAGTTTAAATCACATGTTTTAAGGCAATAAACTGTGATTTTAAGGCAATAATGCTACAGTTTAAATCACTCTACAATTATCCATTTCACAGTTTCATGTTAATTTATATCGAATCCTTGATTCATTAAATTCATTGTGTGTCAATATTCTTAGTCTTACTAATTTGTGAATAGAATATATATATGAAATTCTATTTTCCTGTGTATTGATCTAGCTGATTCTGCCCAGCCAAGAGGAAAAATATGTATACATACATTTTGAAATTGTTGAATTCAGTTGGCTAGCTTACTCATAGGTCATAGGTGTACATTAATTTGAACATTAGTGGAGTAGAGAAAGAACAATTCCCAAAATCAGACTGTGAGTATTGTTTTGTTGATTTTTCTTATACAGATAATATATACACACGAAACCATTCTATATTGTATTGATTTTTCTTTAGTAGGAATTTGTGCAACTATTGTATTGAGTTACTCCATTGAATGGTTGTTGTGCCATTAACCATTCTATTGAGTTACCCATTAACCATTCTATATTCCTTGCTTATTAAGTGTTTGATAAAATGTTTAAATGAAATTTACACACAACAAATCCAGTTGATGGTATCCTCTCTCATATATAGATTTTTCGATTTGATTTTGTGGAGAAATGGGAATCAACCCAATAATTTTTTAACTTGCTTTTGGATAATGGGAATCATCCAATTACCAATATTATTCTTCTCTTGATTTCTACTTCTGGGTCTGTGTTCTATTATTTTTTTGCGATTTTTCTATGTGGGTTTTCTGAGTTTAGGTTTAAGTTGCAATGATGTTGTGCATATTTTTTCTTTGTTAGGAATAGACATCATTTCTTTACTTGCATTTAGTTGAACCTTTCAGATTCACATTTCATGACACATAAGCATTCAATTTTGCTATAGAATTGTTGGTTATTTTCTTCAACATTACCTTTGGTCAGGTAACCAATTGCAAATTTTGCTAGAAAGTTGTGGCGGTTGTTTTTGATGGTCAAATTTTGGATGTTCTGTAAAATACCTCAATTAAAATAGTTCATTTTCTTACATAATTATATACTTTTTTTTTTTTGTTCAGTGATTCTATCAAGCCAAGTAAATGACTAAACAATCTTTCTTACAGAGAGTTTGATTAACCATGTTTGAATGCACTTAGTGCTGGTAATGTGAATATCCTAACTGATCAAAGTTATCTTATAGTTTATTATATATTCCCCCCCCCCCCCCACACACACACTAAAAAAAAAAATTTAGTGAGTGAATCCATTATAGTTTATTCTACATTCTCCCCAAATAGTGAATGATACATGCCTTGGATATTTGGTAAGGTTAACAAAAACATAGGTATATTCAAATTGGTGAATCAATCAATGGGAGTTGGATCTTATTTTTAATAATAAATAGTGGGCAATTTTTATGGAGTTGATTTAAGATAATGGATAGTGGATAATGGAGCTTGCTTGCTTATATTTTTTATTCTTCCTTTTGCTTCAGGTACATATGCCTTGGCTTGAAGGTGTGTTTGATTAGCTCATAAAAAGTTGTTATGGCTTTGTTTGCTACAATAGTTGATTAGGTAATTGGTCTGCCTTCCATTGATGGATTTGTTAATAATTTGTTGTTTATCTATTGTTTAACTTGGCTTCATTTTTACTAGCTAGGCTTCATTTTATATGTTGGCTATCTTCTGGATTATTAGATACATGCAGTTTATGTTTTTTGTTCAGAGACGGTAGAGAAGCAAGAACCAAGAAGAGCGAGTACTTGATTTTTTTATGCTAATAATTTGGGTCTTCTATTTTAATTTTTGAATTTCATACTATTTTGATAATAATCATTGTGATCATTTTTACTGTAATTTTAAAAATTAGCATTGTTTAGAATGCCTTTATGTTTGATTTTATTGTTTTTCAAAAACAAGATGTTTTAGTTTGTTTTGATTAGACTTGAAAAATTGAAGTTAGACAATGAATGGAAGTGTTGTGTGGGTCTATTAGTGAATGTTTCAAGAAATGGAGAGCAATGGCACAACGGCCCATTTAACAAGTGAGCCTTTTTTTTTCCCTCTTATATTTTATTGAATGTTTCAATTTTTTATTGAATGGGTCTATTAGTGAATGCTTCAATTTTTTTTTTCTTTTTTGGTTTTTTTTTTTTTTTTTTTTTTTTTTGTATGCATTCACTATGTGATTTGTAAAATGGGTCTCCAAAATGCCTCAAAATTTTTATTTGGGTTTTCGTTGGGTGTCTAAATTCTTATGTGATTTGTTTCTCATTTGGGTTTGATTGTATTTCTCATTTATATTATGTGATTTTTTTCTCATTTATATTATGTGATTTGTTTCTCATTTAGGTAAGACTTCGAACTCGCTGTACAGTATTTTTTCCCGATCGTTGTTGATTATGTTGTGTTTTTCCCTTTCTCTGCTCTTGCCGGTAAGATTTAGTCACTCTTCGTTGTTTGCCTTTTCACTTTCTCTGCTCTTGCCTGTAATTTTGATTTGTTGTTTAAATTCTGAATCCTGAAGGAGTTGTTTGGATTTGTTGTTTTGTTGTTTGATAGTAATTTTTGGTTTTGTAGTTTAGGTGTCTGATTTTTGTGAGGGTGCTTTCATTATCCCATCTATGATTTTTGATCCGTATTAAGCATCAAACGATGAAAATTAACTCTGTAGATCTTCCTTGGTTTTGCTTCTGCTACTATGAAAACATTTACTAATTATTAGAGCCTACAATTATTACATAAAACATTATTTGGCTTGCATAGGCAAATACAATGTTCACATGTTCTTAAAGTCATGCCATCATAACTGCATCTTCTTCACTCTACTTTAAGCTTCGAGTAACTCACTTAGAGACCAATTAAGTTGAAAAACTAATGATATATATCAAAAATTGAAACAGATAGTTCAAGGAAAGCTACTATTGCATATAAAGTTGGTTTTGTAATAATTGTTTACATTGGTTGTTGATATATATTGTCTTCACATCCTATACTAAACTAACCTCCATCAAATACATTGAAAATAGTAGGTATGGGTTCAATGATTAGAAAACTGGTTTGTCTACTTGCAATGTAGTATGCTTAATACATATATGGTTGTGGTGATAGTGTATGAACACCACTAATCATATTGGTTTCCCATTTTGTGTAGAACACCATTAATTGTTAGTCTTTGTTACTTTTTAATATGGAAACTAGCTTAGAATGTTATTCTCTGCTTCTTTTCTTTTTTTTCATTACCATGATGAATTCAATTTGTTGTCAATGGTGAGTTGGTTTTGCAATAATTGTTTGTGTTGGTTATTGATTTAGATTTTTTTTTTTTCCCCTATTAGTTGGTGTGCTTCTTTTATTTTTATTTATTTTGAAGTACATTAGTTAGTGTCGTTTGGTTTTATCAGTTGATACTTTTCATGCTAATACAATTTGGTTTGAGGCCTACCTTGAATGTGACTTTTTATTTTTCTCATATTTCTTTCCTTTCCAAATTGGAAGTAAGTTTGTCTTCTCTATGTTCTGATTAATTCAGGAAAGGTGACTACTACCGGTATCTTGCTGAGTTTAAGACTGACCAGGAAAGAAAAGAGGTTGCTGAACAATCACTGAAGGGTTATGAGGCATGTTGATCAATTGTCTTGCCATCCTATACTAGAGATATGCATAGTGAATTGCTGCATATTGACATAGTTTTGTTTTTAACCTTCACTTGATGTGTCTTCTTGATGCTCTTCTTTCTTCTTTTTCTTTTTTTAGGTTGCTTCTACCACTGCAAATACAGATCTCCCTTCTTTTTCTTTTTTTTTAAATGGGTTAGATTTAAATGTGTTTCTGAATGGTTTTGATTCCAAAAATATTAAAATGATAAATGAACTAGCACAAGTATTTGGTTGTAATCTTTGTTTAAAAAAATAGTACAGTTAATTTTATTTAATGAACCTTGGGTTTAATTTTAGTTAGATTTGCCCATTAACATTAATTTCAAGTTTGATTCTTTTTTTGTTGCCTACTAATTGTTATACATAATGCTTCAACTAGAAAATGGGTTATGCATTATCACAAGGATGGAAACTCAAAGGAGCATGATCATCCAAAAATGGATACTTCGCACAAGGTAAGCTTTAATTGTTTAAAATTTTAATTTTGTTTGGTTTTACAACCTTTAAAAATTCTTCTTCCTTATAACACGACTCTCTTAGTCTTAATAAAGAAAATTATTTGCTCCCCTTACAAAATTCGAGTTTAATTCTATTTGGAGGTTTGTATGATTTATCGGCATTCTCAATTGATCCTTCTATACTATTATTTGCTTTTCTATTCATTTGTTTACTTTAGTAATGCATACATAATTCAATTGACCATAACAGTTATGTTTAATTCTTCTTAATTCATATCTATTGTTTTTCCTATTTCTCATATGTATTTTGATTCGATTTTTCATGTTACAGTTTCTTTTGATGCAATTATTCTTCATTACAATTTCTTCCGATTTCTCATATGCATTTTGATGTGATTTTTCATAGCTATTGATTTTTTGAAGCGAATTTAAGCGAGTGATTTTGTTGCAGGTCATTGATCCATATTAGAAACATTGGGTTATGTTGCTTCTACCAGTGTGTCGTTGGTTGGCTCTCTCATGTTAAATTATTTATTTATTTATTTTTGGGTTAGTTAGGATTATTCTTTTGTATCATAATGTTCATTGACCTTTATTTGAAGGAATTCAATAACATTCTTCTATTGAAAGTTATCACATTCTAACTTGCTATAGTGTATAGGTGTGTCATTTTGACGTGGATAAAAATCTAAAATTTGTTATTTGGACTTTTAAGTTTAGCAAATATTTTTAGATTCTTTGCATATGCTACATTCAAATACATAATTCATTTTTTGGACTTTAATTTTGAAATTTACTATTTGAAATTTATAAATGCTTTCGCTAATTCAATGTGTAGAAATAATTTTAATTTCTTATATGTGAAGTTTTAAGTCGGAGTGACATTTACCATTTTGAATTGATTTATTATCATTGAGTTTCGTAGCACGTGACACCAAAAAAATTGTTGGTAGTGCCTTCAGGCACGGGTCATACCTAGTGTCTATATATTGCATCTCAATATAGTAAAAAAATGTGTTGAGTATATGAAAAAATTACCAATGACCAAATGGATATTAGACATCAATTATAGCATCAACATTATAGGTTGAAGTTGAAGATGAGCTTGACTCCAAAGTACCTAATTAGAAGTCAACAAGAGAAGATTAATAAAACTTACATTAGAAAATGAATAATACAAATAAAAATAAAGATAAATAAATTCTCAAACAAAACTTGTCTTTTGTTGTATATCCTTTTCTTTTTTTGACTGTAATGGGAAGTTGGCCTTTGCCATCTTACATACAACTGAAATGTATGGGAAGTATAATCTATCACAGTTCAGAAGCAAACACAGGTAAATCACAAAATAAAATTTTCCAAAGTTCCACTTGCTCTCTTGGGTGTCCCTTTATGCCTTACCATTTTATATTTGCATTTTAAAGATGACATGCAGTCAAAGAAGCAGAGCAAGACACAAAATCAAAATGAAAAGATACATTGATGAGGATACCATCACAGAAGCAGAATAATTACACTTGTCTTATTAAATCTTATGTAGCATCGTATTAACGGTTTTCATGCCAAAAGCATGCAAAAACATCAGTGACATTTTGAGAATTCACAGATACTTCTTCCAAAAGATTCAGCTATTATTGTTTTTTATTGATAAGTTAAGAAGAAAAACCACTAGGATTAGACTTCGTAATACTAACAATATGGTCTTGCCATTGATGTCTGGTACTTACAAATTACCATACAACTGGATTCAAATAAAGTAAAATAGCACCCCAATTCCTTTATATCAAAGACGTCATCAAAAAAAAAAAGGCTCATTATTGCAGACAAAACATTAAGAACCCTTCTCCAAAGAGCTGCTTGATCCATAAAAAAAAGAACATTATAAAGTTCCTAATAATTGACATCAACACAATATCTCTTCCCATTTGAAAAAAAGAAAAGGATATACAACAAAAGACAAGTTTTCAATTGCCAGATCAAACCCAACAACTAAAACATTCAGAGTCAAACAAGAGGATGCCTCAAACAACTCAAACAACTCATATATGCCTTATCAGATTCCTCAGAATATCAAATAAAAAACAGATCTAATTAGATCAAATAAAAAACAGATCTAATTAGGGCAACTAGAATATCAAATAAAAAACAGATCTAATTAGATCATCAGGGCAAGCTACAAAGTCCAATATAAACAGATCTAATTACATATGGCTCCAACTAAAACATTCAGAAAATAAACAGATCTAATTCAACATAAACAGATCTAATTACAAATTCATCATAAACAGATTTAATTACAAATAGTCTTACCTGTGAGGCTGTGAGCAGATTCAAAAAACAACAAATTCAACAAATTCAAAAAAACAAATTCGAAGTGAAGTAGAGTCCAAGTGAAGCTTCCCTGTGAATCAAAAAAACAAATTCAAGAAAACAGATTCAACATAAACGAATTAAAAAAAAAAAAAAAAAAAAAAAAAAAAAAAAAAACAGATTCGAAGTGAAGCAGAGTCGAAGTAAAGCAAAAAAACATATTCAACATCAACAAATTCAAAAAAAAAAAAAAAAAAAACAAAGACCGAGTCTTACCTGAGCAGAGTCGATCTTGCGAAGCACAGGAGAGTGAGATTCGAAGTGAAGATGCGCACAGAGTTGCGATGAGAAAGCAGAGATCGATCGGCGATGAGAAAGCAAAGTTAAGGATGAGCAGACAGACATCAACAAATTCAAAAAAAAAAAACAGAGACTGAGTCGTACCTGAGCAGAGTCGATCTTGCAAAGCACGAGAGAGTGAGATTCGAAGTGAAACTACGGACAGAGTTGCGATGAGAAAGCAGAGATCGATCGGTGATGAAAAACGAGAGAGAGAGAGAGAGAGAGAGAGAGAGAGAGACTGATATGAGATGAGAGAAGGAGCTCAACTCTCTCCTCCAGGCTCCAGCTGCGCAAATGTGTGAGATGAGATGAGAATGAATTGTTAGGGTTTTGTTTTTCAAAAATGCTTTAGACCAGTAATTAGTGGTGGCTCTAATGATGTGGCAGTGAGTGAGACCTACTGTCACATGTGTTTTGTGTCATGTTTTTTTTTTTTTTTTTTTTTTTTTCAATTGTCACCTCACTAGTGGTGTGATTAGTGATGATAAATTAGTGATCTATAGCATTGTTCTTTGTTTTTTACTTTTGTTTGTAGAATAAAGATGAAGATCAACGGTTCATATTTTATATTAAAAAATATATATATATATATATATCTATGTCAGCATGCGGGTTGGGCGGGTGCGGTTCAAACCCGCAACCCGTCCGCAACCCGAAATTCAGCCATAATCCAAACCGTACCCGACCCTAACGTGTTTGCGAAACCGCCCAAAAGTCTGCGGGTAGGGTAGGGTAGGGTAGGGCGAGTCGGATAACCCTATGTTCACCCCTAATTTTAAGTTTGTAAGTTTTGGAATTATGATTTAAGTATGAAAAATTTGTTTGGTGAATGAGTTTTGAAATGAGTTTTGAATTGAGTGGGAAATTTTTGATGTAATATATGATATTTGATACAAAAACTTACAACTCATAACTAAACACACAACTCAAAATTCTATTCAAAACTCATAAAAATTTTTAAAAAATTCGAAAAATATTTTTTATTGAATATAAAAAAATTAACATGGGTCAATTGGAAAAATATATATATATATGTGCACTGTTCCGGTCAACCGGTCGGACGACCGGTGGGACGTCCGATGGGACGACCGGTTAGTCCAAATTTTTTCGCGTTAGCCAGAGTTTTCAAAACTGAGTGTGAAATTAATTTTTGAAAACTGTAAGCAAACACCACGTTGAAAACAAATGGTAGAACTAAAGTTTGGAAGCCCTGCCAAAAGAGAGCCAAATTTTAAAGTAAAGTACGAAAAAGTAATCAAAATTCAAACGCAGTATGTATCAAGAGTACTTATGCTTGAAGTGGTCAATATGGTAATTTCAAAGAAGCTTGAAAACTGTAATAAAATCTAAGAGATGGGCATAGCATGTTGTGGACATCAATTCAAATCTTGTCTGAATTTGAAACATGTGACTCATAAAGTTTTTGGAATCGAATCAAACACTTTCAGGCATTGACTGTTTACCTCATGACTTGAAAATGAAATTTCTGAGGAAGTTGTTAGCTTTTTTTTGATAGTTCAAATATTATAAATTTAAATTTGTGTATGTTAGTAAAAATTAAATAATTCTTACAAATAATAATTAAGTTAATTTAAAATATTCTTTTTGCCTCAACAAAAAAGACTTTGATGTTTGTGCTTAAGTTTGAAAAAATTTAAAAAGTGAAGAGAACTTAATGCAGTAATAATCAAGTTAAGAATGTGAGGAAGAGATTGAGACAGAAACAAAGTAATTGATTAATTAAATAATTCAATTATACTTGTATATTACATTAGTTGTTCTATTCAGGTAAGAACTAATAAAGAGATTACTATTCTAAATTAAAATCTACTCAGTGCAGAAAAAGAAAAGAGAAAAGTAAGAAATTGATAAATGTTAGATATGTTCCAAAGCTTTCTGTCTTTCACTTCGTCTATTTATATGTGTCTTTCGAATTCGCAGCAACTATGGAACCTCACCTCCATGATCTCCACCATTATAGTTACATTCATGGAGCTTTTCTCTCATTCAACTGTGAATTTGAATTCCAAAACTTTAGTTGTTTCTTTATAACAGCTTGAAACAATTACACCCCGTAGCTTTACTCTTCAATTCAGGTCTCATTTGAGAATATGTTATTTTAATAATTTTTTAACTTTTTATAAAAATATATATAAAAAAATAAAAAGATTAATATGATACCTTATAATGATTTTTTAACTAAAACTGACGGTTGTCATACATAACTAAAGTCACGGCCTACCATGTAACATTTTTTACGATCAAGCAAGTAGACAATGCTTGTTAATGAGAGGTGTCACACTGGGTGTCCCATACTGCTCCAAAAAATAAAAAAAGGAGTCACATGGCAGTGATGTAATGTAATTTGTCTCACTTATAGGCATTAGCAAACTTGCATATGTGATAGAATAAGGCCCGTGATTTTAAGGATTTCCACTAATCTTTTATTATCGTCTTGTTTCATGATATAAAATGAAGTAAAGAAATCAGATTAAACACAATGTTATCTTGAACTCAAAACATTTCTGTCCCTCTTTGGAATTTCTTTTATAAAAGTTACATTCTGGCATTACATCACTTTCAGTCAAAATAAATAATACAAGATAATTTAATAAATAAGAGGAATACAACAAAGTATCCTAAGAGCTTACGTCTTTTAAGAGTAGGGCTTTCATTACAAATAAGTGGAACGCTTTCCCAAACAAGTAAACTCGGTAGCTATAAACACATAAATATCCAAGGAGCTTCAGTGCTCTGTCAAAGTTTCCACGAGAACACCAGTAGGGTGGAATCACATCATCAAAACCCGAAATTTGTTTGTCATGATAAAAATGAGCAATGATGCCTAATAGAAACGCATTTAACAATGTATATAAATGTTTGATATCATTATGATCATGCTAATGCAAGTACTATGCCGAAATCCATTGTTTTATACTTTTAAAAGAATGATGGTCGATGCACTTTTGCAAAATCAAAGTCCAACATAAAACATGTTGCAGTAAATACGCGCTAAAATCCCAAGGTAAGAGCCCAATACACACACACATATACGTGTGTGTGTGTGTTTTATATATCAAAATAGTTCCACATTTCCTGGTTCACAATACAAAAGGGCGATGGGCACCTAAAACACACATTTGTCGGCTCAATACAGTAGGGCCGTGGACACCCAGAAAACCTTTCCTACATTCGTCCAACACCAAGCACAAGGCAAGACAATTGAACACCTTGACTCTCCGCGCGGGTACCAATACCATACTCAATTCATTTCCAAATCCCAATTCAACTACCCGGATCACTATGCTATTTACCGCCTTACAAGGATCGAACACTTTCCAAAAAATAAATCGTTCCAATTTAAAACCGTGCAATGCATGTGACGCCCCAAATTTGAGGATATCATAATAAGGTTTAAAACTTAAAATCAACTTTCTTAATTAAGAACTTATAATCATTGTTGCTACCAAGTTTTCCATCATCCATTAATTAACAAAACAAAAATTAAAAATTCTTAAATTACAACTCCAAATCAAACTTAAAGCTTGGTCTTAGTACATTCATGATAGAAAAAAAAAAATTAAAATAATAATAAAAACTAGAGAAAACTAGATAACTCAGGAAAAGGGTTCATGGGACTTGGGCACACCTCAAACTAACCAAGGCTAAACATTGCTGTAACAACCCTGATCCATAGTTAACGTTAATCCATGTTTAATTATACCTAAAAAGAAATTAAAGTGAAATTTTGCATCATACATTGCATTATATGTGTTTATATCTGTTTAGCGTTGAAAAATCTGTTCATGTTTCCGTTTCAGATTACAAATTGAAGGCCTTATCAGTATCCGATTCAGAAATTGACTTGATTTATGTGTTAACTAGAATTTTTAGAATTTTGTGGTAGGTTTAATTGAAATTCGGTTTGGGAACGATTAAATTAAAATAATTTAATGTCTACTTAATTAACTTGATCAATAAATAATTACACTTTTGCCCAAGCCTATATAAGGCAAATTGTTGATTCAAGACTATGAAGAATACAATTTCAATCCCTCATCTTGTGACTCAAACGTGAGAGAGAAATGAGAGACTAAGGAAGGGTTTGGGATCAAGTAAGAAAGGGGAAACTTGTAAGAATTGTCGAGAGATTGAAGAGAATTTGAAAGTTACAACTTCAACATTTATGAACTCAAGTCTCTAGGTAATAATTTTATCCTTAAGCCTTGAAATCTAGAATATAATGCATGATCATAACAGAATTATGTTGATTAAAGTAAGAATTGAGTTAGAAATGAAAAGTATTGAGTCATACTATGCATGCATACATATTTTCTCATATTTTGAGTTTAATTGCCAAGAATTTCCTCATGCATGTCTTGAATTCACCTTAATTTTGGGAAATCATCAAGTTTCATATTGTTTTGTAGCATTTGATCATGTTTTGAGAAGCTTAAGTTCAAAGAAATTCATGCATGTCATGTTCATGGAGCATTCATAAATTAAATTTTAAGTTGAAATTTTTTTGCACAATTGGCAAGCTATTGGGCCATAATTTCTTGAAATGATCCTAATTCATGATGTTTTATGAGTTTCTAAGTGTTTCCTCAAGTTTCTAAGATTGAGTTTTGGACCTTGGAAGCAAATCTGGAAATTCCAGAATTTGCACCCTCCGTTCGAGCAAAGTATTGTACACTCGAGCAACCACCTTTGTTTTGGCACCTCCGCTCGAGTGACCAGAAGTCCGCTCGAGCGTGAAATGCATGCTCGCAGAAGTTCATGTGTTTTTGCAGATTGCTCGAGCGACAAAAGTCACGCTCAAGCGAAGGTTTGAGTCTCACGCTCGAGCGAGAATCGAGCGACTGTCAAGCGGGAATTTCACGTAACCAATACTTTTTCAAAAGTTATCTGTCATGTTCCAAAGATTGATGGCCGGTTACGATACTAAATTTATAGGGGCGGGTTTGGGCCGTGACAGTCGCCTTCCAAGATTTTAGTGTTTCCTTCAATTTCTTTGGTACTTGGCATAAAACGCTAGAGCAACGAAAATGCCAATGAGCAACGAGCTCAATAAAATACTACAACCCGAAACACCCACCTTGAAAATAATACTCACAAATAATGAATATTGTGTAGTAACAGAGTAATAAGCATAACAGGAATGCTAGCAGTTGAAATAATAACAATTGATAACAAGAACAATGGCAAGCAGAAGTAGTGATTCATCATAAAGAAAATGCCAAACTTTTCTTTTTGAATTCTCATAGATTTAATTTATCAGGTAAGTCTAAGTAACTCCCCGTGGAGCACCATTTCCACTCAACCACTAAGCAATAGCCACAAACAAGTCTGACTCCCCCTTGGACAAATATTTAAATATTACTTGCTGTAACTGCCAATGAAGTCCACGCACTAGGGTTACGTACCCAAGTCGTGACATCACGGTCTGCCCCAAGGGAACGGTCTATGTTGTGACGCCCGCACCACTAACCTTATATCGCCTATACCGATAAGAGACAAAATACCTTCATGTACCATGTTATGGTTCGCAATTGATTCACGCAAGACTCTAAACCGAGCTCACCACATAACTTTTAACTTTTAATGCATCGGTTCAAGCTTGTGTTTCTTTATTTCGTCAAATTCACATTTTGATACATGCACAAATTTTAGTTTGAAAACCACAATGACATAAAGTTTATATAGCACGACACAATCATGTATAGCAACCAAAAAGAATATTACAGATATGTCTTAGGAGTCATCACAAAATTTCTTAGAATTTTTCACACTTCTTATTTTCAACACTGAATTATTGGACTAAAACTAATGAAACCCATGCCAAACGAAGTTCAATTATTATAATATTTTAACTGGTACTAGTTCATTGAGTTAGGAAAGTATTTCAAGAAGAATGCCAGGGCCCAAAATGATTTTAAGACGGAGAAATAAAATTTGGAAGAAAATTGGTTTCTAGGACAGTGAACTACAACAACTTTCAGCACAAGTAATATGTGTTTGAAAAATAAAAAGTGGCCCCAAACGATGTCAAAAAGAGGTAAGGTCAGAATATTTTGCTAGATATTTGAGTTGAGAACACATTTACAGAAGAGCTTGAAGACTGAAATGTGATGTCCCGGGTCTTAGGCTTAATTCGTATTGTGTAGTAGGGTAGTATGCATCTCATTTGATGTTTTGTTTACCGTATCGGGTCATTGAGATTCTTTTTCTACTCCTATTTAACCTCTCTTAACTTTTTCCAGTTGAAAACTTTGAGTTTTGGGCATTGGAACTTGCTTTGGTTTGCTAAATCACATTCTAAGTTTATGGGCAAAACCACTCATACGGAATTGGAATCCGCCTGAGCGGATCTTCACAGAGTCTTCTAAAATTTTTAGCGTTTTCTGGGGCAGAAAACCGCTCGAGTGGATTTTGATGGATTTTTTCTAGGCAGCTCTCTGGAGCATTCTGCCCTTAAGGCAAAATTTTCAGCTCGTGCGGATTGGGAATTCTGCTCATGCAGAATTGAAACCGCTTGGGCGGATTTCAGCGCGTCTATCTCGATTTTTGTACTCTTTTTCTCAAAATTGATGCCAAAAGTGTTTTTGGCTCAAATTTTCTTCTCTTTCTCTCTCTCTCTCTATCCACTTTGCTCTCTCTTCTCTCTACAAACTCACCAAACTTCAATCTTCTCTCTAAGATTTAGCAAAATCTACCAAGAATTTGAGAGGGCTTCTTACACCGAATCGAAGAGGGCGACGAGGGCTACGTTCTCACTGATCGAATCAAGTTTTCATCGTGAGTTCTTAATGATTTAGGGTTTTTCTCTCCTTTCTCTTCCAAGCTTGAGGTAGGGATTCTCTTAGAGTTATATATACATTTTTACAAGTTTATGTGATTTTGGAACTTCTTCTTGTAGTATTGAGCTTTGATTTTGGGCTCATGAGTTCTTGATGATTTTAAAAGTGGGTTTTCTCAATGTTTTCTAGAAGCTCTTGAGAGTATGAATTATATTGTTGATGAGGGATTTTGTCTTGAAAAAATCCCTTCAAAAATGAGGAAAAGCCTAGTTTTGTGGAAACCTTAGAAATTGAGGATTTATTTTGGGAAAATGATAAAATGTTATGAATCTATGGTTGTCTAGTATTATGGTGAATATGTGATTGAGATATTCCTATGAATGTGTATAAAAAGGAAGTTCCATGGAAAGAAAATGAGAAAATGGTTAATTGAAGCTTGTTGTATAGCTTATTATTGGTTGGTCTTGAAATGACTAAGTGGAAAATAGAGATTAACATGTGGAAAGTATATGAATGTTGAGATTGTTATATCATCCTTTAGAACTATATTATGATGATTTATATATGAAAAATGCTTGAAGGTTAATGTTGTATTATTTTATCTCTTGTAATGTATTATGATATTGCATTGATAAGAGTTGTGGAAAGTGATCACAATTGGAGAATTGTGTGGGGAAAATTGAAAATGGATTATGTTAATGCATTGGACATTTTTGCATTGCAATGTCATTTTAGCATCGATGGCTTTTAATTATTGCATCGGAAAAAGGACATTGATTTGTGAAACAAGATCATATTGATTTGTTTTTGGGATAAATACATTGGTAAGCCCAGATAGAGGGTGTAGTTGGTATTAGTTAAGTTGGCCTAAGTGTCCAAGGTGAAAGACCGAAAACACGCGCGAAGGTGGTACCACGTGCCTTCCGGTTAACTACCAGTAAAGTGGGGATTTGGTAGTGGTTGTTATGCCTACTTGCAGACACCAACCTAGAGATTAGTTGAGTCGCATTTACCGCCCCGTTGAACTACATTGAAATTATTGAAATGTTAAATTTTCAAGTTGGTATTTTGCACAAAAGTTTCAAATGATAAAGATATATGTTTTTGAGCATGGTTTGGCACATGTGCATTTATCCCATGAGATTGTATAAAATGTATATACTTTGTTAAGATTTTCCTACTGGGCTTTGTGCTCACCCCTATAGGATTTTTTGTGTAGGAAAGGATGTGGTAATTATGCCGAGTTAGAGGCGTAGAGATATGTTTTGAGAGCCCAAGGCTCTTTTCTTTTGTTGTAATTATTTTTGACAAGCCAAAGGCTTTATTTGTATGGGTTTGAAACTACTTTTGTGTAACCGGGCTTAAGCCTTAGAATTTGTAGCCCTTGAGGGCATTTATTTGTACTTGACTTGTTATGCCACATGCTATAGATTCATATACTAGGGACGTTGAATGTATATTTGCATGTGGGATACCTTTTGTAAATCTCTTACTGATCAATAAATACAAATGTTGGAGATTTGTAGATGATGTTAATATTGTGATTTACTTACGTTTACATTAAATAATGGTAGTTGGTGAATCTTTATTGTGTAAAATTTTTGGAGGGTGACATGAAAGCCAATGGAAGATGGTCAATTAATTTTGCTAAGAAAATTGGACAGATTCTGTCGCATTTTAGTAAAATTGCAATTTCTCCTCTTAGACTTATCCATTTTCTATGAAATTGGTGGAAAATGAAAGATAACTCATATATCTAACTATCCCAACTGGTCGTGCAGAAAAATACCATTTGCAGAGAAAATGAGACCTGGTTGGATTCACTGTTTCTACTGTGTTGTAAGCAACACTTAGGAAAATATTTATTTCGGTAAGAAAATGGTGTCCAATGATCTTATAAAAATTTTACACGTATATAGAACACCTATATCTACTCCCAGTACAAACAGATTTTAAACAAAAGTTATTTTTAATTTAATAGAGCATTTTTCAACTGATAAAATCTGAAACAGTGAAGAAAATATAAGTTTCAAGTAAAAATGAACTAACCTTATCTCATTTCACCCTCATGCAAGATTATTTCAAAACAATGCAGAATATTTGAACACATAAGAAGATAAAATCAATCGCTAAATCATCTAATCTATGCATGCAAAGAAGGAATAGAAATCATATAGTCATGAAATTCTCATTCTATCAAAATGTGAACATGCATTGAGCCATTCTAATCACACTTGCTATGTATGTATTAATAATGCATGCTCTTGCATACATATAATATATAAATTCAGTTAAGAATATCTAAGAGAGGTTAGAGGTAAAGTATTCCTACCTTAAGAGTTTTTACAAACTACGCTCAAGATTAGCTTTAAAATAGTGACCACCAAGCAAGCACCCTCTCCTTTCTCCCTCTTTTTTTCTTTTCTTTTCTCCTCTTTCTTTTTCCCTTACTCAGCCGTGTGTGTAGGAATAAAGGGGTTGAAATAGTGCTCTATTTGTAGGAGTTTGAAGGCAACATATTTTTTTTTTTTATTTTTTTTTATTTTTGACTTGGGAAACATTATCTATAAGGCATAGGCCTTGAGTGTGCAAGTGGGTTTGGATGCATGCCTCTCTACAGCCTCCTTGGGAAGGACGGTGGTTGAAATCCTTTGCCAAAATCTGATTATTTTTTTTATTTTTTTTGTGTGTGTGTACAAAATAAAATCAATGTTTATATAACCTATTCACTAGATGTTTTGCTCCCTACTATCCTCTAACTAACTTAGTTATTATTTATTTAATCTTTAGTTTCCACAACTGTATTTAGACACAGAAATTTAATCACAGAAAGATAATTAAATTTATTTAAAGGAATTTAATATCGGTATTAATCATGATGCTATCAACATTATAATTTAATAAATTAATAATTGCTATTAATTGACTTAATTTTATTATTAACAAATTAATTTGTTCTCTAAAAATTCAGGTTCTTACAATGCAAATGCGATACATGAGTTTGCAAATGTTTCAATTTGCCTAAGGTTCAATTAATTAATACAAGAATAATCAATATAAAATATGATCAAAGCAATCTCAACAATTTCTATAATCATCCATTAGAGTAATATCAATTCCAAAATTTTCATCATTCCAACATCACTATGAGTATCAACTCAAAATAAATCTAATTTCACTTTAAAACATTATTTAGTTTAAGAATCTCCATTTTGTTAAAGTCCTAATCTAGAATTCCATAGAGACTTGATTCAACAACTTCCATCATCAATAATAGTTTTATCGAAATTTCAAGATTTACTCAACTTCATAATCTCCATGTGTTTCAATACCATATCAACGTCAATTTTAATATAAAAGCATCAATTAGTTTCCAAACCCTCATTAAACAAAATTTCAAACCTAAGATTTTCAAGAAAATTGGGGGTTTTCCTTATTTGTTTCACAAAATCTCCAAATCATCAACTATTGTTTATCATTATGCCAAAATATCCAAAATATTTCATAAACTTGAGTGAAAACCCCATTTTACATTTTGATGTCTTTTAAATCAATAATCTCTAATTCATACACAACTATAACTAAGAAAATACTATATAATCACATCAAAACATAGATATACAAAGTTAAGGCACTCCTACCTCAAAGGGAAAAGTGAAATAGTGTGCGTACCGGATTCCGCACTAGATGAAAGTGGATCGGGGCTCCGCACTTGGTTGGACTACCCAAGGACTGAGGTTCCAGCCACAAGAAGCACCGTGAGAGCTGCCCGGCTGGGGTTGGCCGGATAACCCTCCGGTGTGGGAATTAGTGATCGAAGCAGAAGTGTATATAGAGTTGAGTTTATATCTAGATATGATTTTGCTTGGAATAGTTCAGTTACCTTCAATGTGAAGTTCATATAGTATATATAGGGTTCCTTACTTGCTTCTCAAGATGGTTTCATGGAGCTTGGATGCTGCCAAGTGTCCTTTTTGCATTGCTCAAGGTGGAGGACCACCTGGTAGTTATCATTGAATGCATATACTCATTGTAGTCATGCTGATAACAAACCACATTCCTTTGGTTCAACAACTTCCGTGATCCTAAGTGTGGGGGACCAGTTGAGGTGGCATCTTGCACATGCACATGCTCACTACTTCCACGTTTCTCTATGAGGTTCCTTCTGCTCGGTACCTTAGTACCTCAGTTCAGCCTTAGACCAGATTTCTGTTGGGATAAGCCGGTCCATTCGGACATCTTTATGTGGACTCGGCTCACTTTTTGTTCGGTCCATAGATTTAGTCTCGTAGCTCGGCCCAGCCCAGCACCATGGCTGGACTGGCCTTTCCCCTGCGGGTTAGGCCCAAGTGCTCGAGAACTTGGGTTGACTGTTGATCATGAAGTTGGGCTCAATTGGCTTACCCGTATACTCACCTAACCCACTCGGGTTTGGGCTTCAGTAGATTGGACTGGCCCAAGGCTTGGACCCGACCCATTTCACATTCAGCCCCTTCATTTGCCCCCTAGCTCGCACTAAGGTTCCCCTTGGGGGGAGCTATTGTTCTGCTTTCCAAGCGTCGCGTCGTTTCGGTTTTCCCCCAGTTCGGCCTTGGTGACGGTTCAATCCTGACACACAATCCCTGCATGCGTCCTTTCATAAAGACACGTGGCATCATTGGATAGGTGTGCAAAGATAGTGCGTCGACTCCATACTGAAGGTCGTGCTTCGTGTACCTGTGCGCCGACTGGTGCAATTAATGCTCTAGCTGTCAATACAAATTCCTTCTTCTGCTATTTCGTGCTTTTAGAGAGTTTCAAAGAGAGAAGAAGGGCTATCCCCATTCATCTAAACCAATCTAGTTGGTGCTCTGTTCAGACTTTTTTCGCCACCGATCTTGCTTTGTTACCACTACTCTAATCTCTGTAAGTCCTCTTGTGATTCTTCTTCTCTTGCCTTTTTCTATCTTAATCATCTTGTCTGGCCCTCCCGCTATCTGTGTTCCACACTTTGTTATCTGAGTTCTTCGTTTGTCCCATTAGGTTTGTTAGATGGGGAACTTCCGCTCTCTAGTTGATACCCCCGAGGCCATGGCTATGTTCCGTCTAGACTATGATATTCCTGACGACGTTACCCTTTCGCTGGCGAAAGTAGACGCCAAGCGTATGGGCACGAGGAATACCATCGCTTTTCCGATCGCGGCCATTTTCGAAGAAGGGGTTCGGTTTCCCCTTGACCCGTTGGTACGCCAGTTTCTGCATCAAGTCCAGTTAACCCTAATGCAAGTGTCTGTAAACCTCTTCCATGTCGTCTGCGGCGTATCCGCCCTCAACAGACGGTTGAGTTTGAACCTTGACATATGGGATATTTTAGGCTGTTACACTCTTTCACACAATAAAGACCACAGCACGTATTACTTGCGTGTTCGCTCATTCGATTGCCATTTGGTGACTGGGTTGCCCGATTCGAATAAACACAACGATGATTTCCTGCAAGTTGGTGGCAACTGGGAATTCCCCGCCGGAACGGAGTTCCAGTCTGAGCAGATGCCTCAGAAGGACGGCTACCCAGGTTCGGGCCTTTCCTTCTAATGTCTTTTGTATTTTTTACTTTATTTTGGATGTCGCTCTAATGGGTCACTTCTTTTTTGCAGAGACCTCTCGTTTCCAACGAAGACCGAACCGGGAAAACGCTGAAGCTATAAAAGCTGCCCTGAGGTATAAAAAGAGATCTGCGCCCGAGTTATTGGATTACCAGTCAACTTACCGCTCCACCATTCCAAAGAAGGCGAGGCTTGCTGCTTCCCTCCTAGACTCTGATACCAAGACTGACACATCTCTCACTCTTTTGGTTACGAATTGTCGCAGGAGTCAGGGTGCACTTTCTAAAAGAACGCCCTCTCCTGCCCCCAGTTTCGCAGAGGGCGGGTCTGTAGCGAAGAGAAGGGTGTTGGTGGATTTAGAGGCCAAGGCTTTCGGCGCCTCCGATGTTTTGGAAACTCCTCTGGAAAAGACCGAGGCGAAGAGCCTCATAGAAGTGAAAATAGAGGTGGGAGCTTCTGGGACCCCTGCGACTGCTGCCGAGCCCTCAGCTTCGGTCGCTGTGCGAGCAAAAAAGAGAAGAAGAGAGGCTGGCAAAGCAGTGGTGGGGGAAGATTCTGAGGATCCTGTTGAGGATGAGGCATTTGAGAAATGGGAGCCGCCAGTGTCGTATAAAGGCAGGCCCATTTCCACTTCTGATTCAGTTGTTGCTTCACAGGATTTTGCTTTTGATTTGACTAAGTTTCTGTTGACGCCAGTTGACATGGCTGACCATAATGGGCCCCGTGATATCCCTATTCTGAAGGGGACCCTTCAGATGATGATCGCTGTAAGTGTTTTCTCGTTTTACTTGTTTTTGTTGTCGTGTTACTGTTTCCTTTTCTCCTAATTCTTTGTTGTCCTTTGCAGTGTATCCAGAGGATGCATCTGTCTATCACCCATGCTAAAGAGCTAGAAAGGGCCGTGCTGGAGGCCGCAATGAACGCTGAGAGACTGACAGTAAGCTTGGAGACAGAGAAAGAAGGACGTCGAACGGCGGAGAGGGAAGCATTTCGTTTGAAAAAGATTGTCGCTTCAGCTGAAAAATCAAATGAGGCTGCTATTGGGACACAGGCTCAACTCGAGGGAAAGGTGGTCGAACTGGAGGTCGTTATCGCCGTGATGGTTGCCGAGCATTCTGCGTTGGAGGCCAAGCACTGGCAACAAGGTTGGAATGAGGCTGGGGCTGCCTATAAGGAGGAGGTGCTAGTGCTGCGAGACAAGCTCTTTCTAAAGCGTTTGACGAGTGTTTTAGCTGTTGCGCTAGTTCCTGAAGGCTCTTCCCTGTTTCAGGATGTCCCAGTTCCTTCAAGATCCTTGGGTTCAAAGACTGTCTCCACCCCTGCTGTTCTTCCAGCCGAAGTTTCCCCAGATGTTGATTCTGTAAACAAGACCCCGAACAGTAATGTTGCCGCTGAAACGATGGATGTTGAAGGGGTTGAAACCCTGGAGACCGAAACCGCGAGAGATGTGGTTAAGGAGGCTTCTTCTTCTCAGAAAGTTGGAGCTGCCTCTACTTTTCCTCCCCAAGACGACCTGGACAAGATTGTGGATACTGCTCCTGAGGTTCTCTTTGTTAATGAAAGTTGAAGTTGAAAGGATTTGAACTTTTTTGCTTTTTTGTTTTGATGTATTGTGGCTCGGTCTCCATGATGAGCTTTCTTTCTGCACTTGCCAAGACAATTTTTCTTTTCTCTTTTCTTTTCTTCGTTGCTGGTTATGAGGCCATCTGTGCCTTCTGTTGGGTGATAGAATTTTCTCTTTGAATTTGCAATATGATGTTGTTTGGCTTTTATGTCTGAATGTTTTCTATACTGCTTGCCCCCGGCCGAGCACTGTTAGAGCCTCGGGGCCGAATAGATGCTCAGTCTGGTTCTGCACTGCTTTTAAATAGATGCTCTGTCTAATTCTGTACTGCTTGCCCCCGGCAGAGCACCATTGGGACCTCGGGGGCGAATAGAGGCTCGGTCTGGTTTTGTACTGTTTGCCCCGCCGAGCACTGTTAGGACCTCGGGGCCGAACTGATGCTCGGTGTGGCTAACGAATATGTGGTATGGTTATGTTTGAGTTCGTAAGTGGGTCTTACTTAGGTCTAGGTTGGTTTTATAAAAAAAAAACAATTGTTTGCCCCCACCTGGAGCTAAATAAGATTGGTACTGAGGATTGTTCTCTTAGATAGAACTGCTTAAGTCTGTTGCAACTTTGATAGCGCAGATGCATTTGAATGAGATAAAGGCATGAAGAGGTGTCTTACTCAGGTCCAGGTTGGTTTGAAAAAATAATTGTTTGCCCTCACCTGGAGTTGAGTAAGACTAATACTGGAAGTTTGCTCCTTATAGAGCCTGGTCACGTTTGTTCCAACTCTGTTTGTTTGAATCAGTACTGAAGTGTTGACGCATTGGTACTTAGGGAATTCTGTGGATTCAAAGATGTTTACTTAAGATATGTTAGTGTGGTTTCCACCAAGCAATTCCACTTGGCTAAATTCCAATTTAGTTGCCAAACATTATTCCACCAAGCAATACCATTTAGCATGTTTGAGTGCTAACCAAATTTAAATTCCGTCCAGTCGTTCTGGAACTAAGTCCATTTGGGTTAAGACCAAAGTTAACTCTGTTTGATAAACATCAAAGCTAATTCCATTTGGTAAGGACCAAAGCTAATTCCGTTTGATAAACATCAAAGCTAATTCTGTTTGGTGAGAACCAAAGCTAACTCCGTTTGATAAACATCAAAGCTAATTACAAGAATTTGATAAATTTGAGAGAAGTGGGGAAGCATTTGCATTGGTCAACAGATAAATGCCTTTACATTCTGATAGAGAAGTTGGAGGATAATTCTACTGATAGTATTTCTTGAGATTTGCTACATTCCAGGGCCAAGGTATAGCTCTGCCTTTCAGATCCTTTAGGTAGTAAGCTCCATTTCCAACAACAACTGTGACTTTGTACGGACCCTCCCTGTAGAGACCCTAATTTTTGTAATTACCATTAAATCCCTAACCTTCAGTTTATTTCAATAAAGCCCTTGAATTTTCATTTAATTACGTTTTAAACCCTAGAATTGGAAAGCATCGCGGATTAATTCAAGTAAACCCTAATCGATCCCGGTAGATTAATAATCACCTTTAAAACCATATTATTAATTATTAGACCCTATAATTATAGATTCATCACTTTAAAATCTTAATTCCCGGTAACGTCGTTTTTGCTCGGTTTCTCGCCTTTGTTTGCGCTTTAATTTAACAAGATCCAAATTTATTATTTTAACTATTTTCTAAGGCTAGTATATTGTATGCTAAATATCAAGGTTTCATAAATTTAGACTTGGTGCCTATATACTTTTATTTTATTTCATTCCAACCCTTAATTGTAATATTTTATTAATTAATGTACTTGTATTATATTATGTTTATAAATACAAATATCTCATACAAATATCATATATATATATATATATATATATATATGTCTTGGAGCCCAAGTTGTTGACCATGTGATAGATGGAAGGGCCATAATGGCAACTTTGACAATTTGCACTTAGGGAACTTAGTCCCCAAGAAACCTTCCCAATCTTTTTTCTCTCTATATATATATATGCACACTTCTCCCCCTTATTATATACATTTTTATCCATTCACTGGAGGAGTGAGAGAGAGTGATCTTGGGAAAAAAAAAGAGAGAGGGAGAGAGTGAGAGAGAAGAGAAGAAGAAAAGGAAGAATTGTGTTGAGTCTTGTACAACAAAGGTAAACATACAACACCTCTTCTCTCAAGTTCTCTTACCGCTTGTTGTTCCCCTCCTAATACATGCTCTTTGTATATATATGTTGTAGTCTAGGCCTACACTCTTGTATAAGTGTGTATTAATCAAGAAATGGTATGCTTCACTTTCTTTCTTAAATTTCCAGCAGCAAATCATTTCCCTCTCTTGAATTTATTTTCCTATCAAACCTCCATACCCTCGAAATCTGTTTTCATGGTGCAATATTTGGTATGTCTAGAGTATGTGATAATTTTGGTAGGGCCTAAAGATGTATCTTTAACACCTAAATTTTTTTTGTAAGTTTGTTACTCACAGAACCAGAAAAACAGTCCACTTTCTCTATTTTTATAAAATTCCAGAAAAATAATCTTGAGCCCAATTTTATGTCAAAATCTTAATCTTGGTGTTATATTTTAACTAAAATTTGTTTGAACTCAAGAGAGTGAGGGGTTTGAGAGAAAAACCGATTTGCGTAACGGTCAACGAATCTGGACAGATCTTGGTAATTCTGAATTATCTTAAAATCTAAAATACCTATCCTACTTTCGTAAATTGAGTTTGAAACTAGACTTATTTATCTAAAAACTCACATGAGGCCACGTACTTAGGGCCAATAAAAGTATTTTTTCAAAATTATTTTCAAACTGGTTCAAAATCTGGAAATTTGGAAATTTGTGTTAATATACTCTTATTTGGTTTGCAACTCTTATATTCTATGTTTCTTGAATGTCTTAGTCTTGATATGTAATCTGTGATAAATTGTAAATTTGCTTTACCATGAATAAATTACTTGTTGTTCAGTTTGGATTCGTAATTATACTGACCATGCTTTGCTATAACTGAGAACATAATACACTTAATAACATAATGCACTTAATAAAGAGGAAATCAAATGGGATGGTAATGGGTTGTGATCATTGTATTAAATTTTATAAGATAATGAACGATGGATTCAAGAGTATGAAATAGTGGAATGTGTTCCATTTTCGTGAAGTCTTGCGCAAGTGTGTTTTCGAACCCTAACATGGCACGGGAGATATTTTGGCTGCTTAACGGAAATGGGAGGCATAAGGGTGGCAATTAGGGTCTCACACAGGGAGAGTATCCCTGGAAGCATGTTTCCTTGGGGCAGACCGTGATGTCACCACTTGGGTATGTAACCTAGTTGCATGGGCATCATTGGTAATTGTGCGGTAAGCAACGCATTGGTATTGTATTAACCAAGGGGGAGTCAGAATTGCCCGTGGCCAGAATTAGTGGTTGGGTAGGAACGGCATTTCGCGGGGAGTTGCCTAGAACTAACTAAAATTGACTATTATTCAGGAGAACTGAAATTTAAATATAATCTCTGCTTGATTATTGCTTTCGTTGTATGTTATGACCATGTCGTTATGTTAATTGTGTATTTGGAATGGGAAAAGGGTCGGCGTGTGTGTGTTTACTGGGCATTCCAAGCTCATGGCGTTTTATGCCAGGTGAAGGCGAGTTTTACACCAAGAACAGAATCCCTAAAAGCTTTGTGGAACCATGGCTGCCTTAGAAATTAGATTATATATTTCCTGTATTTTGGATAATCTTTTTGTATCAAGGAACCGACCTGTATTTAAAGAGTTGAAGAATTTTATCTGTAACTATTATTAATATTTTATTTTAGTGTAATTATTTGCATTTTGTGCTTAAAAATGATGTGTATCCTCTAGTTAAACCCTGGTGCATCGTTGTATTATATTATCAAAATTTGAGGCGTCACACTCCCAGTTAGGCCCGAGTTTACCCTCGCTAGGCACCCTTTTGTGATCCATAACTTTCCTCAAAACCAGTTCTCCTGGTGTAAATTGCCTTGGAAAAACTTTTTGGTTAAAACTCTTGATGAGCTGCTGTTGGTACGCTACAAGTCTGATCAGTGCTGCTTCTCTTCGGCCCTCTGCCATATCCAATGCTTGTGCAATTCCTCATTACTGGTGCTCTCAACAATTCAAACCGAAGGGTTGGGAGACCTACTTCGAGTGGGATGACGGCCTCCATTCTATAAGTTAGGGAGTAAGGTGTTTCCCCCGTTGAGCGTCGTGCTGTGGTTCGGTATGCCCATAGCACGTGGGGTAACTCTTCAACCCATTTTCCTTTGGCATGCTCAAGCCGTTTCTTTACTCCGTTGATGATGGTTTTGTTTGACGCTTCAGCCTACCCATTGCTTTGCGAGTACCCTGGAGAAAAGTTCCTATACTCGATTCTGAGGTCGGCACAAAACTTTCTGAAGATCTTACCATCAAACTGCGTTTCATTATCCGCAAACAGTACCCGCGGGATGCCGAAATGCACCACCACGTTTCTCATGACAAACCACTTTGTATCCGCTTCTTTGATACTTGACAATGCCTCGACTTCAACCCACTTAGTAAAATAGTGGGTTGCAGCAATGAAGAATCGCCTATTCCCAGTGCCTCGCGCCAATGGTCCGACAATATCTAGACCCCATTGGGCAAAGGGCCATGGGCTGGTGAGTGGGGTAAGAATTTTGCCTAGTTGATGGATGAATGGAGCAAACCTCTGACATTTATCACACTTCTATACGTACTGTTGCGAATCTTGTTGCATCTGTGGCCACCAATACCTGTGAGTAAGGGCTCGATGCGCCAGTGACCTTCCGCCAACGTGGCATCCACAAACCCGTCGTGAATTTCGTAGAGAACATTCTCGACCAGATTTGGATGCACACACAGAAAATAACGGCCAAGATAGGAGCATCTGTACAGCTTCCCGGATGGTGAGATCCAAAACTGAGCTAACTTATGTCTGACTTTGTTGGCTTCCTTTTTGTCTTCGGGGAGAGTACCAGATTTTAGAAAAGCAAGTATTGGATCCATCCAGCTCGGCTCTACGCTGCTGCAGAGGACTGGAGATGCAATGCTTGGTTCTGGCACGAACTCAACCCAAACTTTTCTGGCATCTTTGGTATCGACTGATGAGCCGAGACAAGCCAGAGCATCAGCATGGCTGTTTTTGTCCGACTAATTCGTTCCACTCGTATGGATTGAAACTTTTTGAGTAGGTCTTTGGCCTTGCTTGTGTACATAGCCATTCTTTCATCCTGTGTTTCATAGACCCCAGAAAGCTGGTTCACTACTAGTTGTGAATCGCTGAAAACAAAAAGTTGTTCTGCACTGAAGTGTTCGGCACTACGTAAGCCAGCCAATAACGCGTCGTACTCTGTCTCGTTGTTTGAAGCCTTCTAACCGAGCCTGAGAGCCTGTTCCCAGATAAATCCTTCTGGTGAGATGAGTACTACTCCTGCCCCCGAGCCTCGATTATTGGACGACCCGTCAACATAAAGCTGCCAGATGTTTCCAATAAAGAGTTTATATGCTTCCAAAGCGCAGGGCTTTCCCTGTTCGATGGTGCGTGGCACCTGCGCTGAACTTGGATTCCCCGGCTCGGTACTCTGGGTAGGAGCAAATTCTGCGACGAAATCTGCTAAGACCTGGGCCTTGATTGCAGTCCTGGGTTGATACCAAATGTCAAACTCACCAAGTTCCACCGCCCATTTTGCTGTTCAGCCAGAGAAATCGGCTCGGCTGAATACAGATCTGAGAGGGAATTCAGTGAGGACATTGATGGTATGCCCCTGGAAGTAGGTTGTAACTTTCTAGAGGCGATAAGCAGCGCGTAAGCTAACTTTTCCAATGGTAGATATCGTGTCTCGGCATCTAGTAAGGTCTTGCTAACATAATACATTGGCCTCTGTTCCTTGTTCACTTCCCGAACTAATACTGCGCTTACGGCATGATCTGAGACTGCTAGATAGAGGTACAGCTCCTCTCCTAGTTCTGGAGTGGATAGAAGAGGTGGCATGCTGAGGTACCTTTTGAGACTTTGCAGTGCTTCGGTACACTCGCAACTCCATTCAAACGCTGCCCTTTTCCTCAAAAGCTGAAAGAAGGGCTTCATTCGATCCGAAGATTTGCTGATGAACCGATTCAGTGCGGCTGTCATTCCTGCTAGTTTCTGCAGCTCTTTAGCCTTTGTTGGTGCTTCAAGATCTTTTATTGCTTTTATTTGGTCCGGATTCACCTCTATTCCTCTGTGAGTGACCATATATCCCAAGAACTTCCCTGTTCCTACCCCGAAAGCGCATTTCGAGGCATTGAAGCGAAGTTAATGGTTTTTTAGGATGCCAAAGACTTCTCT
This sequence comes from Camellia sinensis, assembly GCF_055761805.1. Lineage (NCBI taxonomy): Eukaryota > Viridiplantae > Streptophyta > Magnoliopsida > Ericales > Theaceae > Camellia > Camellia sinensis. The sequence continues at coordinate 106,007,584 of NC_138974.1, forward strand.
CAAGTCTGTAAGATGGTCTGTAGCAAACTTGCTCTTTACTACCATATCATCTATATAAGCTTCCATGGTTTTCCCGAGTTGGTCTTTGAACATCCGAGTGATCATCCGCTGGTAGGTTGCTCCGGCGTTCTTGAGGCCGAACGGCATCACTTTGTAGCAGTAAGTTCCTCTCGGAGTGATAAATGCTGTCTTTTCTTGATCCGGACCGAACAGTGGTAGCTGATGATAGCCGCTATAAGCGTCCAGAAAGCTCATGCGCTCATGCCCTGCTGTTGAGTCTACTAGTTGATCAATGCGAGGCAGCGAAAAGCTATCTTTAGGGCAGACTTTGTTCAAGCAAGTAAAGTCAACGCAAAGTCTCCATTTTCTGTTCTTCTTCTTGACTACAACTGTGTTGGACAGCCATTGCGGGTACTGAACTTCTCTGATTGCTCCTAATGCCAGGAGTTTTTCGACTTCGGCAATTACTGCTTCGGTGTGCTTAACTGAGGATCTACGACTTTTTTGCACAACGGGTCGAGCTGAAGGGTTGATGTTGAGCTTGTGGCAAGCAAATTCTGGGTCCAACCCTGGAGTATCATATGCTGACCATACGAATATCTCCATATTTTCCCTCAGCAGTTCCAGCAGCTGAAGTTTCTCATCAGCGCCTAGCGAGATACCGATAAGGAAGTACTTTTCTGGATCATCCTCTTTTACCAGGACTCTCTCCAAATCTTTTACTATTTTTTCCTCTGGGGCTCCCCCTACATCTTCCAAGACTGGCTGTCCTGCTACTTCTACTGTCTGTACCCGATTGCAGAGCTGCTTCGCCTTTAATGCTGCCATGAAGCAATGTTTGGACGCAACTTGATCCCCTGAGATCTGCTCTACTCTGTGTTCCATTGGAAAACGGATGAGCTGGTAATAGGTTGAAGGGACCGCCTCCATTTGATGAATCCATGGACGGCCAAGTATGGCGTTGTAAGGAGATGGTGTATTAATAACTAAGAACTCTATCTGGAGGGTTTTTGTTCCTGCCACGACTGGCAACACTATTCTGCCAAGCGGTCATTCTGGCTGTGAATTGAAGCCAACCAACGGGGCTGCCATTGGGGTGAGGTGCTGCTTGGAGAGACCAAGCTTTCTGAACAAGTCATAATACAATATATCTGATGCACTACCTTAATCTACCAGGACTCGTTTTACATCAAATCGTTTCCCAATTCCCACAGTTATAATCAGTGCATCAGTATGTGGATGTTGTATGCCCTCTAAATCCTTTCTAGTGAATGAAACAGTGCACAAGGGGGATTTGGATGCTGCGCGTACCTTTTTCGATATAGGCTCCTCTGACATGACTTGTTGAATTTGCACAGCCTTAGCAATCTCTTCTCTCTGTGTCTCCTCAGGTTCCTGAGTCGTTGTCCCATGGATCACATTTATTATCAGCCGAGGTGGATGCTTAATATTTGGTTCTGGTGGTGGGTTCCCCGGTTCGGTCACTTCCTTATCCTGATCAATGTAATCCCGGAGGTGCCCAACTGCTACCAAGTCCTCCAAGTGTTGTTTCAATGCCCTGTAGTTCTGAGTCATATGCCCCCTATCTTGGTGGTAGGTGCATCTGAGCTTCTGGTTGCGCCGAGCTGGATCTCCCAACATTTTTGGTGGCCAGACAAAGAAGGGCTCTCTCTTGATCTTTTCTAGGATTCGATAGATCGGCTCTTTGAATACAGTCACGACAGCTTCGTGGGATTTGGACTTATCCACTTCGTTCACTACGATCCCTCTATGTTCTCCTCGATCTGTTCTCTTCTTGTGCCGAGTTGTTTGTTCTGTTGACGCTTCCTCGATGGGGATCTGATCATCTTCGAGGCGAGCGTACTGCTCAATCCTGGTCACGCAAATCTTTCAATGCTGTGGCCGGGCGCTTGGTAAGTGATTGTCTCAACTTACTTTTCGGGCGCAGACCATGTTTGAAAGACATGACATCCATCTGTTCACTACATACATTTTCCTCCAGATCATTGTATTCTTCCCAGTACCTCCTAGCATAACTGCGCAGCGTTTCTTCCTGCTCCTTTCGAAGGCCGAACAGTGTATCCGGCTCTTTCGAAATCTTAGTGTTTGAGACAAACCTAGCTAGGAACTCTTTGGAGAGCTGCTTCCAACCATGGATCGATCCAGCGGGGAGTCGGTCGAACCATCAGAGTCCAGTTTCTCCCAAGCTGGATGGGAAGACTTTGCACATCAATGCCTCATCTCAGCTCCATAGAGACATCATTTGTCTGTAATGGCTAATATGTGTCAGCGGGTCCGGCTTCCCATCGTACGAAGTGAACTTTGGTGGGGTGAATTTGTTTGAAGGTCTTATGGCCTCAATTTCCGAGGAGAATGACGAAGAGACGAGCCTATCCAGCGCTCAGTGTTCTCTCTGGTGAACAGTACAGTCCAGGTGATCCCAATGTTGTTCGTTCTGCTTGTTGCCGATCAGCCAAGTACGAAGGTCTTGAGGGGGGTATTCAGTTTGTTGACTAATCGTCTTCTGCCTCTTAGTCCTTCTCCGGCGTGACCCATGGGTGTGACTGCTCACTGCCTCACTCTGTACCGGGATAGGCTGGCTTTGTTGCCCAGACTCATTTCTGGGGTACTTCTTCACTGGTGGCTCTCTGGATGAGCTCCTTCGTCGCAAACGAGAGGGCTCTGCTTCAGTCTTCTTTTCCGTTGGATCACCCAACACCCTCTTAAGTTGGGCTTTCAGCTCCTGTATCTCCATCCCCATGGAGTCTATGATTCGATCTCTATAATCCTTTTCCAGAAGAAAGTAATGAGAAGAACCTCCAACGAAGGGTAATCGATGCTCGACGGATTCAGGGGTCCGATTGTTGTTTCCAGTTTGCTCTTCCAAAATTGTTGGGAGTGCCAAGCCTTTTTCCTTCGTCTTCTCCGTCTGTGGAGTATGTGTCGAAGGCGGAATGTCCTCAATCCCCATCGCCGAAACTAAGTGTAGAGCTTAGAGATGGAGTGTTCCACGCTCACCACACCAATTGTGCGTACCGGATTCCGCACTAGATGAAAGTGGATCGGGGCTCCGCACTCAGTTGGACTACCCAGGGACTGAGATTCCTGCCACAAGAAGCACTGTGAGAGCTGCCCGGCCGGGATTGGCCGGATAACCCCTCCGGTGTGGAAATTAGTGATCGAAACAGAAGTATATATAGAGTTGAGTTTATATCTAGATATGATTTTGCTTGGAATAGTTCAGTTACCTTCAATGTGAAGTTCATATAGTATATATAGGGTTCCTTGCTTGCTTCTCAAGATGGTTTTATGGAGTTTGGATGCGGCAGTGTCCTTTTTGCATTGCTCAAGGTGGGGGACCACCTGGTAGTTATCATTGAATGCATATACTCATTGTAGTTATGCTGATAACAAACCACATTCCTCTAGTTCAACAGCTTTCGTGATCCTAGGTGTGGGGGACTAGCTGAGGTGGCAACTTGCACATGTACATGCTCACTACTTCCACGTTTCTCTGTGAGGTTCCTTCTGCTCGGTACCTTAGTACCTTAGTTCGGCCTTAGACCAGATTTTTTTTGGGATAAGCCGGTCCATTCGGACATCTTTGTGTGGGCTCGGCTCACTTTCTGTTCGGCCCATAGATCGCAGCTCGGCCCAGCCCAGCACCACGGCTGGACTAGCCTTTCCCCTGCGGGTTGGGCCCAAGTGCTTGAGAACTTGGGTTGACTGTTAATCATGAAGTTTGGCTCAATTGGCTTGCATGTATACTCACCTAACCCACTCGGGTTTGGGCTTCAGTAGATTGGATCGGCCCAAGGCTTGGACTCGACCCATTTCACATTCAACCCCTTCAAATAGTAGACACTCAAAAGATGACACCGATGAAAACACGATCCAATCAATTCAAAATGTTGATCTTGACACGCTCTACGTGTTGCCTCAAGAACGAGGGTGAATGTTAGAGAGGGTAGATGAAATCTAAGCTTGAAGATCTTAGGGCTTTGGAAATGGAGGAAAGAGAGAAAAAAAAATGAAAAATATTTCGCCAAAAAGGTGATATAAAAAGTTCACTTCGAACAAACCGTTCAATTGCACAATGAGAGCTTCTAGCATTTCAGGCCATGTGAGGAGCAAATTGCCCAAGTGAGCTGAGATTTTTAGAAGTGTTACAGGTTCAATTGCCAAGGCATTCCTCGCACATAAAACTTATTTTCATATTTAATCATTTAAGTAAATGATAGTAAATAAGGAACTGTTCCATTTGGATTCAAAGAAAAATATAAAATAAAAATAAAAAATTAAAATCTAATTAAATTAGAAAGTGGTTCTCCCAATTTTAGTACAAAAATAATTTTTCTACTACAATTACTAAGTTTGACATTGAAGAAAAGTGACTAATACTTTGTAGAAAAATCTCATAAAATCAATGTAAACTATTTAGTATATAAAGAATAATTACCGAGAAAAATTATTTTAAAAATCATGAGTTTTTGAAAAATCTAACTTTCACACATAAGATTTTCAGACCAAGTCCAATTATGATAGAAAAACTTTTTTAATGCAACCATCTCTATATGAAAAAGAAATGAAGGTCAGTTCTCGACCCGAGATGTTACTGCATGGTTGGTCTAGGATTTTTTTTAAGCTCATTTATAATTACGGGCGCACAAGTTATGTACATATATATTCATATTTTAGGGTAAATTAATAAAAAAAATTACTCATTATTATTAATAAATTTTAGGATAAATTACAAACATACCTCCTGAGGGTTTACTTAACATATAGATTGTTCTTTGGGATTCTGAAAATTACATCACGCCCTTTCAAGTTTCTAATCGCATAACAAATTACTTATTTTACTAATAAATTACATATTTTAATTAATAATTCAGGTAATTTTATTGTTATATAAAAAAATAGTTAATAATTTCATTTTTCTGTTAATTTTGTTAAATAAAAAATTCTGATAATGAAATATTTGTAATTTCTAGAACGATAAAAAAACAATTTGTATTTTAAACAAAACTCAATAAGTGTATTTGTAATTTATCCTAAGTTTTATCAATCAAATATTTAAATTTATAAAAAAGTAAACATGAATAGAGAAATAAAACAAATAAATTAAAATATATTTGATATCATTAAAAAAAAAATACAAATGCTAGAGCCCATGAGTTCTATCAAACACTCACATGGATGTATGATCCATATGAGTATAGACTCCACATCCATATAAATGTTTGGTAAAATTTTTGCTCAAAGTTATTTATTTAACAAATGAGTTGAACTCAAACAAATTTTAAATAAAATCAAGTTTTAGTTATTTATGAATGACTCAGTTGATTTGCAACTTTATATAGACCGGACTTATCAAATAATTTTTCTTTACGCAACTAATGATGGGTGATTCGGATTGGTTCCTTGTTGGAAAGAATAAATAAAGAACAAGAGAAAAGCCTGGTGTCAAAATAGAGTCCAGATCCTCTGTCATACTTTCCTGTGGAGTTTCCTGCAGTGCCCCAAAACGACGTCGTTTTGGGGAAAAAAAAAAAAAAAAAAAACCTCAGAACAGAACACACCGCTGTCATCATCTCTCTCTCTCTCAGCAAAACCCACATCAGTTAGAACACAAAACCCACATCAGTTAAGGAATTCTGGGGTTGACATTATTTAGAACAAACCACCATTGAAGAAGATGATGGCCTTGCCTCTGTTGCAGACAGTTTCGAACTACAATTCAGTAATTTCTTCGACAATTTCGAATTAGACTTGTGAATTTTATCCAACTCTTGCCTTAGAGCCAACACTTTGGTGTCTTTATCGTCGATTTCGGACTGCAATCGATTAGAGACGGTGTCCAGAGCCCGAAGCTTGCTCTGATTCTCTTGTACCTGAGCTTCCGAGCAAGACCCAATTGGGAAATCAAGAATGCAATTGGGGTTTTTGCGAAAACTCCTAAACCAATTCCTGAAATCAGACAATCTCTGAAGATGAGAGACCAGAGCTTTATCGACAGCTTTAATGGTGTCTTCATCGAAAGGCAAATGGGTTGTCTGTAACTGAAGATAGTAAGCCTCAAACGATGAAATCGTAGCGAAAAGGGAAGAAATCAGAGTCTCTGCGAACTGGGTATCGATGCTTCGAATTGGGGAAGATGGTTTTGAAGCAGAGGATTTGTGGGTTTGGTCTGGTTTGATCACAACGACCTTCTGATCGGTAATGAATTCTTCGGCGTCTTCCTCGGCGAAGAATTCGAATGTTTTGGTCTTAAAAGCGAGTGCGAATTTCTGAAACATTTCGGAGATTTGTGGTGGCTTTGACGGACCTTCCATTTCTGGCATCTCTAATTCCCTTCCACTTTGCCTCTTTCAATAACTATATATATATATATATATATACATAGAGAGAGAGAATTCAACAAGTTCACCTCTGGTTTAGAGAGAGAAAGTAGACTCCATAGCTGTGAGTGAGAGAGAGAGAGAGTTGGCCAAAAACGACGTCGTTTTTTTGCCACTGCAGGAACCACTGCAGGAAAGTATGACAGAAGATCCGGACTCGTCAAAATAATTCATTTAGAATTTTTTGAGTGATGGATTATGTGTTGGAGATTAATTTGTGTAATGTGAGATTTATATGAGATCTATGTGTAGAATAAATCTAAATCAAATGTGTTTGGTTTGTGTTTGTAGAGTAATTTTTTAGATAAAAAGTACGAAAACTTGTTTGGTTTATCTTTTTTCAGAAATAATTTTGAAATATTGTTTTGGGGAGAGAGTTTTAAAAAACGTGATTGATTTGATGTGTATGCGAAAGAGTGATTTTAAAAAGTAGGTAACCAAACAAAATTTTGAAATTTTTTTAAAAAAAATTTGTTTGGTTTGATTACTCTTGAAAATTTGTTTATAGAGAATTTTTCTCAAAATTTTTTTTGAAAAATAAACCAAACAAGCCTTTCTAGATAATTTCTAAATTGATAAGGATGAATTTGTAATATTACTGAAATAATAACGGAGAATTTACCACCAAGGTGGGCCGCTCCTCCGCTCCTCTCCTTACCGCCAAGATACAAATCCCCTTACCTTCAAGTGGAAGTCGAAATTGAAATTTAAGGTAGATCCGTTAACTTGTCTCAGTTTGCACTGGCCCACATCAATCATACGGGTGTAGGACATGTCTCGACATCAAAAAAAATAAATAAAATAAATAAAAAGACTGAGTATTTTAGGGTCAAAAATGGGTTGGGCTGGCCTTTTGCCAACAGTAGTAGGCTTTTGAATTGATACAGCAAACCACAAGAATTAATTAACTGTAATATTACAACTATTTTATGCGAGGGTAGCCCAATTGCAGTTAGCCCATTTAGGCTATATTTGTTTAGCCAGACATGTGTTTAGAATTGGATTAATAGTCTAATAAAATTATTAATTTAATATTTGATTAAAAAATTAAAATATGGACTAATAATCCATCCGGATATGGTACCCCACATATGATGGATAGGAGGGTAAGATATAAGCAACTCCAACCACACTCTCTACTTTTCATTAGCTAAAGTACGAAAAAAGTACACTCTTTATTTTACCTAATTACTTTAGCTATTGTGTTCTCCAACCACACTTTTTAATTTAGCTAATCATTTAAACTAACTTAATTAAGTTTTAAAACAAAAAAATACTAATTGCTGATATTTTACTAATATAAATTTGTAATAATAAATTTGCCCGTACAAACATACAAAACCTGTAGAATGAGGAGAAAAAATACAAAATACAAAATAAGTTATTCTATAATTCATCAAACAGAATTGAAAGAACATATAAAATTGCTACATACACATATACATATATAAAATCTCAAATCCAAGATATAAATATACAAAAATCCAAGATATATACATACATATTTGTTTGGAGAGCCTCTGAGGTTCTTCAATTGTAGCCACCAAAAAAGTAGGATGGTAAAGTAGCTAATCAATTGGAGCTCAAAATTAGAATTACATTGGCTAAAATGCCTAACAAACCTTTTTTAACTATCCCCAATCTAGACTAACTCATCAAATAACCAAATTAACCCTGACTATACATACATATATATATATATATATATATTAACCCTCATTTAAATATTTTTTAAAAAATTGAAATATTTAAAAAAAATTTCCATAAAATATTTTTTTAATTTGCAAATATTTTCAAAAATTAAGAAATTTTTTAAATATTAAAAAAAACCTAAAACAATTTCAAAATACAACTAAGAGCATGATATTGGCACATTCTTTGTTAAAGATGATATAAGAACAATAATATTATTATTGTTATCCAAAAGACAACCTAAGAGGGGGGTGAATTAGGTTTTTACAATTAAAAATTAATAATACCCTAATAAAAATTATGACTAGCACAATAGATAAATATAGTTAATGAAATAAAAATAATTAAAACAAGCGTTCTAACAACTATGTCAGTTAATGATTTTAGCATAGTGAAAATGTAAAATATGGCTACAGCAATTTAAATAAAATAAAGAGATAAGGGAGAGAGAGGCAAACAAATTTATAGTGGTTCGGTTTCAACTCGGCCTACGTCCACTCCTCAAGCATCACTTGAGATTTTCCACTATCTTCTAGCTTCACAAGGGTGCTAGCAACTTCTTTACAAATGGAGCAATCCTCCACAGATTTTACACAGTTTTCACAAGCCCAAACCCTTGCAAATCTTAGGTGATTCACAATCACTCTCAAGATTTCAAGAATACAGTATTTGCAATACTTTTACAAGATGAAATGGTATTTTTTCTTTCAAAGAAAGTTTACAATAAATATCTCTCAAAGATAGATATATAAAATGAAATTTTGATTTTTCTGTAAATCTCACACAGGAAAGATGGGCTTAAAGTTATAAGGCTTAGTGTATAATTTCTAAGAAAAGATGTGAGTGATTATAGATCAAAGAATATTTTCAGGTTTTTTTGTAACTTGTTTACATTAGAGGCTTTGGTATATATAATAAAAATTATAGCCGTTTATAGTCGTTGTATTCATTTGAATTTATAGCCGTTTATAGTCGTTATAGTCATTTGAATTTATAGCCGTTTATAGCCGTTGTACTTCCATCATTATCAATTTAAATATCTTCCACTCCATAATTACAAATTTGAATATTTTTCACTTGAACCTTTTGAACCTTTTGGCCTGCTATTGTGTTAGGCTGTTTGAACCTTATTTTGGGCTGTTTGAACTCCTGATTTAATCAAATATTAAATACATTCTAACAATATTTAGGATAAAGGTTTAGGTGAGAAATAATGAGACAAAATAAATTTTGATTCTATTTTTCTCTTTCAAATGAATCATCAAAATAAATTTTGATTCTATTTTTCTTTTTCAAATAAATCATCAAAATAAATTTTGGATTTTATTTTTCTCTTTCAAATAAATTAAAACATAATTAAATAAATCATCAAAATAAATAAGTCTAACAATCTCTCCCTTTTTGATGATGGCACACAATGATGTTTTAATTTGATTTGAGAGTAAGAAAAGCTCCCCCTCAAGTCATGCTCCCTTAATTCATTTATAAATATATAGGTTAGCACATGTGTAATAAATAAGCTTTAATTAGAGACATAATATGAGACTAAGATATCAAACTATAAATCCATAATCATCAGATTAGTTTTCAAATAATATCATAATACATAACATCATATAATTTCTCCTCCTGTGACATTATCAAAAGGAAATCATGAGTCAGAATCTGGAGGAGGAGGAGGAGAAGGAGGAGGAGGAGGAGGAGGAGGAGGAAATGATAGTGATAAATGGCATGAAAAAATAGAGAATCAAAACATATATATACATATATATATGTATGAATCGCCCGCGCCTCTCTTTTTCGTTGAAAATCGCGTCGAACACGCGGCCTCGCTTTTGCGTCAGCCGACTGACAAAAGCAGCTCTCCTCGATTGCCGCTTGTCTCAGTTATTGCTCCCTCCTTGTCTTCTTCTCTTCAGTCTTCTTCTTAAGCACACTCGTCTGCGTCTTCTTCTTCACCTCACTCTCTTCTATCTTTTCTTCACCACTCTCTTCTATTTCTCTGCAACTCATTTCTTTTACACCTCTCACCGCTAAACCATGGCTTCCTCATCCCGTCCCCTCACTCTATTTTCGGACCTGAACGATCCCATAAGCTCGGTTGGACCGAGTGCCTCTGCTCCTACTCTTCCAGTCATTCCTCTTCCTAACCTTCCTATGATGTCGATTGAGCAAATTATGGCAGCTCAATCTGACATAGAAGTCAATCATTTCACACTAACGTCCTGTATGGAGACGGTGACTACAGTCACAAAATTGGCGCATCAACTGCAAAACAAAACGAGCGAGCTCTACTAGGTCAACGCCCAACTCTCTCTACTCCAGCGCATGTACAAGGATGCGCGAGCAGAGATTTGCGCACTGAAGGCCGAAAATAAGAAGCTTAAACGGAAGACCACTTCCATGGCCCGATTTGGAGCAACGTCGTTCTTGGCCTTTGATAGTCAGCGGGAAGTCGTTGCTCTCGACGAAAGCACGGGAGCAGGGGCGTCAAGGGTCGCCCAAGGGGATAAAAAGAAGAAGAAAACGATGGAAAAGGCGTGTAAGTAAGATCGGCGTATGGCCAGAAAAAAATGAAAGTTTTTTTTTTATGTTTATTTTGATCGGCGTGTGGCTGTAAAAAAAATGAAGAGTGTTTTTTTTTTATGTTTATTTTGATCGACGTATGGCCGTAAAAAAATGAAGGGTATTTTGTTTTTTTTTTATATAAATATTTGTATTTTGAGTTGTTTTAGTTTTTATGTTTAAGTACTGAAAAATGAAATTAAAAAGCAAAAAAAAAAAAAAAAAAAATTAAGCCGAAACAAAAAAAAAATGAAAAAAAAAAAATTAAGCCTAATAGCAATACAAAAAAATAATAAAATAATACTAGTAGAAATTAAACTTAATGGGACGTTGGTGTTACTGGAATGGTAATGTCATGACCCGAACCCGCCCCCGTGGGTTAAGGACATAACCGGCCAGTAATCATAAGATTACCTACGGCCTCAAACCAAAACAACGTATTTTAACAGAGTTAATGGGGGCCAAACGGAAGCAACTTAAAACTTTGTCCTTAGAGCTGTGCTTACATGGCACATTAAAACAAACCATAAACATATACATTAATAACTCACAATAGATACACAGTACCATAAAGTTCTGTACAGATAAAATCATCCAAAATTAAGTCAACTCATGTAAACTACATACAGACATATACAAATACTTCGCCAACATAACAACTTAGAACAAAATGGCAAAAGGCGAAGGTGAGTCTCATGCGTGAGACACATAGGCTGACTTTCCAAAATTCAGTTGTTCCATACGGACTTCACTAGGGTTGGGTCTGGGCCTCTCTTGGCTCACCTACAAACACATGAATGAGCGTGAGCGAAAGCCCAGTGAATAATATCAAATAAAGTAAATACATTGGAACATTATACATCAGACGACCTTGAGCCCAATTCATTCATGTCAAACTGGCCTTTGGCCTTTTCGAACGTTCATGTCAGACTGGCCTTTTGGCCTTATCAAACTTTCGTATCAGACTGGCCTTTCGGCCCTTCCAAACTTGTCATATCAAACTGGCGTTTAAGCCTTTCAGACTTTCATTTCAGACTGGCATTTAAGCCTTTCAGACTTATCATATCAAACTGGCATTTAAGCCTTTCAGACTTGTCATATCAAACTTTGTCCACCATTCAGCATTAATGAACTTTACAAAACTTACATAAAAGTAAGCAATTGGACAACAATATGTATTTCAGATATTACTCACAGTGATCGATTGGTTGGTTTGCCCTGGAGCTCGACTCTACACATTTCATGAACACAAAAGGGTCACCAACAGTTCAATCCGTTCTTAAATTCACATTTCCTCTTTAGGCTTTATTCTTATCTCTTTAACTCATTTACAATGTTTAACACATGCCTACGAGTGCTTGCAAGTGAAAGAGAACGGAAAACGAAACACAGAATGCGAAAACAAAATTTCAGAAAACAGGGTCTCCGCTCGAGCGTGGAATTACCCGCTCGAGCAGACCCAAGAGGCCTGCAAAAGTACTAGTTACCTCAAAATTAAGCTCGAGCGTGAATTAGGGAGCTCGAGCGGAAGACCTGTCTACAAAAGCTCCCCACTCGAGCGTGAAATATCCCGCTCGAGCGGACATCCAACTTTGCAAAAAGTGCTGGGAGCACGAAATTTACACTCAAGCGGCGGTTTACCTGCTCGAGCGGACACTAAAATTCTGGAAATTCCAAATCGCGTTCTTAAGCTCCCTTCAACCATTCCAACCACATTTCTTGCATAACATGGCTCCAATTTCACATGTATTTGTACTAACATGATATAAACACCAAAACACATCATCATGGAGCTCAATTGCATGAATTAACCACATGCATGTCCCAAATTGACACTAAACTCAACTCCAACATACACCTTCATGCATTCAAAGCTCCTATTGCCATAAATTGTACATGCATGTGATGAATTAACCACACTCTCAACTTAGATAACACAAATGGTGATCAAAACATGAGTTCCAACCCAAAACTCTACATGAATCATGTATTTCATGCTCATACATGCTATTTCAAAACAAATCCTTACATGCATGTATATATCAAGCTTTAATTCCAACAAAACCAACTTAACTCATGCTCCTGGTTACAAACAACCCTTGAACACACAAGATCACACATTAAATTCATGAATTCAAGAATCAATGCTTACCTAGAAGCCCAATCTATGGTTAATTCTTGAACTGGACTTCAAATCTCAAAGCTTAAGTCAAAATTTACACAATTCTCTCCCTCTCTCTCTCTCTCTAATAGCCAGCCCTCTCCTTTTCTCTTAGAGTTGATCAGCCAAAGTCATGTAAAATGAGGGAATTGAACTTTATAAGGCTTATAGTATAGCCCCACTCACATACATATTTTAACGTAAATAGTTGAGCATTAAATCATTAATTAAATCTGATTAATTTGACCCGAATCAGTTTTCAATTAAATTTCACCGTAGGTTCTAAAAATTATGCCAAACTCAATGGTGTGATCAATTTCGAGTTTTGTGGCCGATAAGACCCTCAATTTAATTTTCAAAGCAAATAATTAAACCGATATTCCTACGATGAACAGATAGAAATTCAAAACCACATATTTTCACATAATGGTGCACACAGTCATTTCAAAACACACAATCACATTCATATTAAGGACCAATTAGGACATTACGAAACAGGGGTATCACAGTCTTCCCCATTTAGGAAGTTTGGTCCTCCAAACTTAGTTTACCTTCGTCAGGAAACAAATGTGGATAGCATAGTCGCATTTCCTCCTCTTTTTCCCACGTGGCATCCGTCCCATAGTGTTCTTTCCATTCAACTTTCACTATTGGGATGGACTTGTTTCTCAGTTGCTTCACTTGTCGGTCAACAACTCGTTCCGGCCATTCAGTGTACTCCATATTTTCATTCAAAGCTACTCGGTGATAGTCAATCACATGAAGCGGGTCTCGGAGGTAACCCCTCAACATCGACACATGAAACACATTATGGATTTGTTCAAATTCCGGTGGCAAAGCAACTCTATAGGCAACTGGACTAAGCCTTTCCAGAATCTGAAACAGCCCAATGTAACGGGGCGACAACTTGCCCTTCTTTTCAAACCTGACTTGGCTTTTCATTAGAGACACATGAATGAACACATGGTCACCGACCTCATACTCAAGAGGTCTTCTCCGAATATCTGCATAATTCTTTTGTCGGTCCTGAGCTGTTTTGAGCCTTTGCCAAATGATCTTGATTTTCTCAGAAGTGTCTTGCACAATTTCAAGCCCAAATAAAGCTCTATCCCCGACTTCTGTCCAACAAATGGGTGATCTACACTTCCTACCATACAAAGCCTCGTATGGTGCCATACCGATGCTGAAGTGGAAGCTGTTATTATAAGCAAATTCTGCAAGTGGCAAATAATCTTCCCAAGTCCCCTGAAAATCCAAAGCACACATCCGACGCATATCCTCTAAAGTCTGTATTGTTCGTTCTGACTGCCCATTTGTCTGTGGGTGGAATGCAGTATTGAGCCTTAATTTTGTTCCCATAGCTTCCTGCAAACTCTTCCACAATCTAGATACAAATTTCGGATCTCTATCCGACACAATGGATACCAGAACTCCGTGTAAACGAACAATCTCATCAACATAAATAGTAGCCAATCTATAAGCATTAAATGTAGTTTTGACAGGCAGAAAATGTGCAAATTTAGTCAGTCTATCAACTACAACCCAAATAAAATCCATACCTTGCGAACTCCGAGGTAGGCCAACAATGAAATCCATCGTCACATGCTCCCACTTCTATTCAGGAATAGGAAGAGGTTGCAGTAGACCGCCTGGTTTCTGATGTTCAGCCTTGACTTGCTGACATTGGAGACACTTGGACACATATTCTGCAATTTTTTTCTTCATTTTAGGCCACCAATAGGTTTGTTTCAAATCCCAATAAATTTTATTGTTACCCGGATGCATAGCAAATACGGATCTGTGGGCTTCATCTAAAACCCTCTTCTTTAGTTCTGGGATATTAGGGACACACATTCGGTTTCGGAATTTCAACACTTCATTCTCAATGCTAAACTCTGCCTTCGGATTTGTCTCAAATTCATCAATCATTTTCCTGAGGAATTCATCCTCCTTCTGTTTCTGCTTGATTTCACCAATCATTGCCGGCTCGGCTGTAATGGCGGCTATCAATCCGCCATGTTCACACATTACCACTTCGACTTCAGACCTCTCAAAATCCTGCAAGATCTCTTTCTGTTCAGTAAGCAAACAAGCCATACTCCCCGTTGATTTTCTACTCAAGGCATCAGCAACTGTATTGGCTTTCCCGGGGTGATACTGAATCTCTAGATCATAGTCCTTTATCAATTTCAGCCATCTCCTCTGTTGCATATTCAACTCTTTCTGTGTGAAAAAGTATTTCAAACTTTTGTGATCCGTGAAGACTTCACACTTTGCTCCATACAGATAATGCTGCCAGATTTTTAAAGCAAAAACGACTGCGGCCAATTCTAGGTCATTTGTTGGATAATTCTTCTCATGTGGCCTCAACTGTTGGGAGGCATAAGCAATAACCTTTCCATTCTGCATTAACACACAACCCAAACCTTTATAAAACACATCACTGAAAATTACAAAATTCTCCGTACCTGAAGGTAGTGTCAAAATTGGTGTAGTAGTCAATCTTGTCTTCAATTCATGAAAGGTTGATTCTCTTTCATCGTTCCATTCAAAAGGTTGCCCCTTGCGCTTCAGTTGGGTAAGAGACACAGCTATTTTTGAAAAATCCTTCACAAACCTCCTATAGTACCCAGCTAAACCCATAAAACTGCGAACCTCTGTTACATTGGTCGGTGTAGGCCGATTCACAATTGCCTCTATTTTCTATGGGTCCACTGAAATCCCTTCTCTGTTGATCACATGCCCTAAGAAAACAACTTTATCCAACCAAAACTCACATTTCTTTAGTTTAGCAAACAATTTCCTTTCCCTAAGTATTTGCAAAACAGTTCTCAAATGCTGTTCATGTTCAGATCTATCTTTAGAGTATATCAAAATGTCATCAATAAAGACTACGACAAATTCATCAAGGTAGGTCTTAAAAATACGGTTCATTAGATCCATAAATGCTGCCGGAGCATTAGTCACTCCAAAGGGCATAACAAGAAACTCAAAATGACCATACCTTGTTCTAAACGTTGTTTTCTCAACATCCTCTGCCTTAACTTTTAGCTGATGATACCCAGATCTCAAATCAATCTTGGAAAACACCTGTAATCCCTGCAACTGGTCAAATAAATCATCAATACGGGATAGGGGGTACTTGTTCTTTATCGTTACCTTATTCAGTTCCCGGTAATCGATGCACAAACGCAAAGTTCCATAATTCTTTGTCACAAATAATACTGGTGCACCCCAAGGCGTAGTGCTTGGTCGAATAAACCTATTGTCAAGCAGATCTTGCAACTGTTCTTTCAATTCTTTCATTTTGGTAGTAGCCATTCTGTAGGGAGCTTTAAAAATAGGTTGGGTGCCTGGCATAGTCTCAATTGTAAATTCTATCTCCCTGTCTACCAATTACCCTAGCAATTCATTTGGAAACACATCCGGAAATTCTCTAATAATAGGGATATCATTCAATTCAACATTCACAAATTGTTCAGTCAACACATAGCACAAATAACCTTGGCACCCCTTCCTGATCAGTTTACATGCTTTCATTGCAGATATCAAATAAGGTGGAGGCACTACCCCATTACCCACAAACACAATCTCTTTATGTTCTGGTGGTTTAAATACAACTTGTTTTGTCACACAATCGATGGTGGCACAATACTTGGTCAACCAATCCATGCCCAAAATTATATCAAAATGCCTAAAGTTCAAGGGCAACAAATCTACATATAGGATAGCATCCTCAACACGCATTTCACAAAATCGGTATATAGATTCACACAATACAGATTTCCCAAATGGAGCAGACACACATAGCAGATATGGCAATGGTTCTAAGGATCTATTCAGTCTAGATGCAAATGCACATGTCACAAAAGAGTGTGTGGATCCGGAGTCAATTAACACAAAAGCATCCTGATTACATATAGAAATAGTATCTGAGACAACTGCATTGGCATTCCGTGTATCGCTCGGAACAAGCGCGAAAACTCTTCCCTATCTCACGGTATCCCCGGTAGTAGCGGATCTCAAAGTGTTTCCTGGCTTTGGGATCGATGCAGTGGAACTAGCAGCTTTCTTTCCTCCATTTTGATTACAATCACGGGCCATGTGCCCTTGTTTACCACACTTGAAACAGGCCCCTGACACACGGTAACAAACCCCATGGTGCCTTTTGCTGCAAATGTTGCAAATGGGAGATGTGTCTTAGGAAGAATTCGAGGTATTTGAGAAGCCCGTGTTTTGCTTTTTCAGAAACTTCTTCTTTGAAAAGAAGCCCTGTCTTTTGTTACCTTTCCATTCTATTGTTGGCTTGGCTTGTCTAGCTATGTTGGCCTCTGATATGATGGCCCTGTCTAGCACTCCAATGTAGGTCTCTAGCTTTAAGACATTCACTCTTTCAAGGATGTCACTTCGAAGCCCACCTTCAAAATGCCTCACCTTCTTATAGTCTGTATCAATCACATGTGGCGCAAACCTAGCCAATTCAGTGAATTTGGCCTCATACTCCGCCACTGTCATACTGTCTTCCTTTAATTCCATAAATTCTGCCACTTTCCTATCCCGAACACACTGCGGGAAGTACGTGTCGTAGAAAATTTCCAGAAATTTTGCCTAGTCAGCGTCTTTGTAACTCTCACGCATTAACATCTACCATCTTCTTGCCTCATCCTCTAGCATAAAGGTGGCTAGAAGCACTCTCTATGTCTCCGAACACGAGAACACTTCAAATAGTTTTTCGATGCTGAGGACCCAAGCTTCAGCTTTCAAAGGGTCTAATCCGCCATAGAACTGTGGCGGTTTCATTTTCTTGAACTCTTTGGTGAGGGTTATGATTCGGTCATCATTCTGATTGTCTGGCACGGGTGGTGCCGGAGGTGGTGGTGGCGGATGTGGTTGTTGCCACTGTTGTTGCCACTCCTGTTGCTGTCTCAAAGTTTCTACCATTTCCTGTATCAGTCTTTCCATTTTGTCCAGTCTGGCAGTAGAAGATTCCTCTATCTCATCACCTCTTGTCCTCACCATCTGATTAAACTTACATTATGCTTTATACGAAAGATATACAAGCATGCATATAACAGGGAGCATACATATTCAAATAATTTGTAATGCAAGCAAATCATAAATTTATAACACGTAGTTGTTCATATCGAAACATTTAAGCATATACTTAATGCTTTCAAATTCAGACTTATCACATGAATGCATCCTAGATTTTTTCTAGACGCTTATTGCTCTTTTGGACAAGTGTGTGAGTTATTAACTCGTGCTCTGATACCACTCTGTCATGACCCGAACCCGCCCCCCTGGGTTAAGGACATAACCAGCCAGTAATCATAAGATTACCTATGGCCTCAAACCAAAACAACGTATTTTAACAGAGTTAATGGGGGCCAAACGGAAGCAACTTAAAACTTTGTCCTTAGAGCTATGCTTACATGGCACATTAAAACAAGCCATACACATATACATTAATAACTCACAATAGATACACAGTACCATAAAGTTCTGTACAGACAAGATCATCCAGAATTAAGTCAACCCATGTAAACTATATACAGACATATACAAATACTTCACCAACATAACAACTTAGAACAAAATGGCAAAAGGTGAAGGTGAGTCTCATGCGTGAGACACATAGGCTGACTTTCCAAAACTCGGTTGTTCCATACGGACTTCACTAGGGCTAGGTCTGGGCCTCTCTTGGCTTACCTACAAACACATGAATGAGCGTGAGCGAAAGCCCAATGAATAATATCAAATAAAGTAAATACATTAGAACATTATAAATCAGACGGCCTTGGGCCCAATTCATTCATGTTAAACTGGCCTTTGGCCTTTTCGAACGTTCATGTCAGACTGGCCTTTTGGCCTTATCAAACTTTCGTATCAGACTGGCCTTTCGGCCCTTCCAAACTTGTCATATCAAACTGGCGTTTAAGCCTTTCAGACTTTCATTTCAGACTGGCAATTAAGCCTTTCAGACTTATCATATCAAACTGGCATTTAAGCCTTTCAGACTTGTCATATCAAACTTTGTCCACCATTCAGCATTAATGAACTTTACAAAACTTACATAAAAGTAAGCAATTGGACAACAATATGTATTTCAGATATTACTCACAGTGATCGGTTAGTTGGTTTGCCCTGGAGCTCGACTCTACACATTTCATGAACACAAAAGGGTCACCAACAGTTCAATCCGTTCTTAAATTCACATTTCCTCTTTAGGCTTTATTCTTATCTCTTTAACTCATTTACAATGTTTAACACATGCCTACGAGTGCTTGCAAGTGAAAGAGAACGGAAAACGAAACACAGAATGCGAAAACAAAATTTCAGAAAACATGGTCCCCGCTCGAGCGTGGAATTACCCGCTCGAGCGGACCCAAGAGGCTTGCAAAAGTATTGGTTACCTCAAAATTACGCTCGAGCGTGAATTAGGGAGCTCGAACGAAAGGCCTGTCTAAAAAAGCTCCCCGCTCGAGCGTGAAATATTCTGCTCGAGCGGACATCCAACTCTGCAAAAAGTGCTGGGAGCACGAAATTTACGCTCGAGCGGCGGTTTACCCGCTCGAGCGGACACTAAAATTCTGGAAATTCCAGATCGCGTTCTTAAGCTCCCTTCAACCATTCCAACCACATTTCTTGCATAACATGGCTCCAATTTCACATGTATTTTCACTAACATGATATAAACACCAAAACACATCATCATGGAGTTCAATTTCATGAATTAACCACATACATGTCCCAAATTGACACTAAACTCAACTCCAACATACACCTTCATGCATTCAAAGCTCCTATTGCCATAAATTGTACATGCATGTGATGAATTAGCCACACTCTCAACTTAGATTACACAAATGGTGATCAAAACATGAGTTCTAACCCAAAACTCTGCATG
Organism: Camellia sinensis; assembly: GCF_055761805.1. Lineage (NCBI taxonomy): Eukaryota > Viridiplantae > Streptophyta > Magnoliopsida > Ericales > Theaceae > Camellia > Camellia sinensis. Next base: position 106,027,310 of record NC_138974.1, read on the forward strand.
AATCATGTATTTAAAGCTCATACATGCTATTTCAAAACAATTCCTTACATGCATGTATATATCAAGCTTTAATTCCAACAAAACCAACTTAACTCATGCTCTTGGTTACAAACAACCCTTGAACACACAAGATCACACATTAAATTTATGAATTCAAGAATCAATGCTTACCTAGAAGCCCAATCTATGGTTAATTCTTGAACTAGACTTCAAATCTCAAAGCTTCAAAATTTACACAATTCTCTTCCTTTCTTTCTCTAACAGCCGGCCCTCTCCTTTTCTCTTAGAGTTGATCAGCCAAAGTCATGTAAAAGGAGAGAATTGAACTTTATAAGGCTTATAGTATAGCCCCACTCACATACATATTTTAACATAAACAGTTGAGCATTAAATCATTAATTAAATCTGATTAATTTGACCCGAATCAGTTTTCAATTAAATTTTACCGTAGGTTCTAAAAATTATGCCAAACTCAATGGCGTGATTAATTTCGGGTTTTGTGGCCGATAAGACCCTCAATTTAATTTCCAAAGCAGATAATCAAACCAATATTCCTACGGTGAACAGATAGAAATTCAAAACCACATATTTTCACATAATGGTGCACACAATCATATCAAAACACAAAATCACATTCATATTAAGGACCAATTAGGACATTACGAAACAGGGGTATCACAGGTAATGTAAAAAAAAAAAAACCATGAGGGTTTGAAAAAAATCAATGTATGCAAAGTTAATTTTACCTCAAGATGCAGAACCCAAAAAAAATTACTCAGTTGAGAATAACAAACTGTTAAGGAGAATAAATGTATGAAGGATTTAAGAGCATTCAACTGATATAAATGTTTCCATATCAATGTAGCAATACACATATATCATTTTAACAAAAATTCAAGTTTCACAGTTATAACAAAACTTTTTAAGTAGAAATCGACATTCCAAGCTTGCCATAAATAAAATTGAAGCGATCATCGCTTAGGGGTTTTGTGAAAATATCCGCCAATTGCTTGTCGGTGTTTACAAATTCAAGTACAATATCCCCTTTTTGAACATGATCTCTTAAAAAATGATGTCGAACTTCAATATGTTTTGTTCATAAGTATTGAACTGGATTTTTGCTTAAATTGATGGCACTAGCATTATCACATTTAATAGGGATATGATCATAATGCAAATCAAAATCCTCCAATTGTTGTTTCATCCAAAGTATTTGGGCACAGTAACTTCCGGAAGCTATATATTCAGCTTCGGCTGTTGATAGAGCAACATAATTTTGCTTTTTGCTAAACCAAGATACTAATGAGTAACCAAGAAAGTGACAAGTGCCACTGGTGCTTTTTCTATCAAGTTTGTATCTAGCAAAGTCGGCATCCGAGTAACTAATTAAATCAAATGCAACATCTCTAGGATAAGACAGTCCCAAATTTTGAGTGCCAACAAGATATCTAAAAATTCTTTTAACAGCACTGAGATGTGATTCCTTAGGATTTGATTGATATCTAGCACACATACAAACACTAAACATAATATCGGGTCTACTTGCAGTTAAATAAAGAAGCGAGCCGATCATACCTCGATATTTTGTTTGATCAATGGACTTACCTTTTTCATCCGTGTCTAGCTTAATGGATGTGCTCATAGGTGTTTCAGCTATTTTTGAGTCATACTTACCAAACTTTTTGAATAGTTCTTTTGTGTACTTAGCTTGGTTGATAAAAATTCATTCCTTATATTGTTTGATTTGAAGCCTAAGAAAATAATTTAGTTCCCCCATCATGTTCATCTCAAACTCACCTTACCATTATAGACATTAATTAGATCTATTCTCAAAATGGAGGAGCTAAACTCACCTTACTATTATAGGCATTAATGCCTCCACGGATTTTATACAGACTTCACAAGCCTAAACCCTTGCAAATCTTACGTGATTCACAATCACTCTTAAGATTTCAAGAACACAGTGTTTGCAACACTTTTACAAGATGAAATGGTATTTTTGCTTTCAAAGAAAGCTTGCAATAAATATTTCTCAAAGATAGATATATAAAATGAAACTTTGATTTTTCTGTAAATCTCACACAAGAAAGATGAGCTTAAAGCTATAAGGCTCAGTGTATAATTTCTGAGAAAAGATGTGAGTGATTATAGATCAAAGAATATTTTTAGGTTTTTTTGTAACTTGTTTACATTAAAGGCTTTGGTATATATAATGAAAATTATAACCATTTATAGCTGCTGTATTCATTTGAATTTATAGCCGTTTATAGCCGTTGTACTTCCATCATTACCAATTTAAATATCTTCTACTCCATTATTACAAATTTGAATATCTTCCACTTGAACCTTTTGAACCATTTGGCCTGCTATTGTGTTAGACTGTTTGAACCTATGTTTTGGGCTGTTTGAACTCTTGATTTCATCAAATATTAAATACATTCTAACAACATTTAGGATAAAGGTTTAGGTGAGAAATAATGGGACAAAATAAATTTTGATTCTATTTTTCTCTTTCAAATGAATCATCAAAATAAATTTTGATTTTATTTTTCTTTTTCAAATAAATCATCAAAATAAATTTTGATTAAAATATAATTAAATAAATCATCAAAACAAATTTTAGATTCTATTTTTCTCTTTCAAATAAATTAAAACATAATTAAATAAATTATGAAAATAAATAAGTCTAACAATTATGAATGGTAGTAATCATTAATTACCACCCTAGACTTTTAATTCAACATGTCTACAATTGGTATTTTGTATGCATCTTTTCATAAATATATTTGCTCCGTTTTCTATATTTTCTAATATCATTATTTTTCAAAATAGCTATATTTCATAGTTGAATGATTTTTGGTATATTTTTGTTCCAAAAAAAAAAAGTTTAAATTTTGTTCAAATGAATGTCTTTTGGAATTTGGGTAGTGAATGGTTGGATGATTAAAATTGTAGTGTATATTTTTTAATAGTTGCTTGTGTATATAAATTTTATAGTGAAATGATTTTTGATGTTTTCTGTTAAAAAAAAAGGGGTTAAATTTTGTTCAAATGAATACTTTTTCTGAATTTGGGTAATGAATGATTAAAATAGCGGTGCATATTTTTTAATGGTTGCTTGTGTATATATAAATTTTATAATTGAATGATTTTTGATTTTTTCTATTAAAAAAAATGAGGGTTAAATTTTGTTCAAATAAATACTTTTTTGAATTTGGGCAATGAATGGTTAGATAATTAAAATAGTAGTGTATTTTCTTTAATGGTTACTTTTATGTATATATAAATTTTATAATTGAATGATTTTTGATTTTTTCTATAAAAAAGGAAAATAGGTTAAATTTTGTTCAAAAGAATCGAAATGAATGTGGAGCAACAATAGAGAAATTTGCTTTTTAAAAATTATAACACATGCTAGTGCAAAATTTTACAATAATTATATTAGGGGTATTATGGTCAATATATTGGATGTTTCATGTCATGTCCTATCATGTCTCATTCATTTCAATCCTTTTAAACAAATATCAGATTGAATAATATTTTGTTAATCCTTTCTTATAATCCTAACTTTAAAGGTTAGTTTGGGATGTCCTAAAAAAAGTGCACTTTTTGACTTATTGGTGGGTTTGGGTTGGGTTTGGGTTGGGTTGGGTTTGATGTGATGTGTTAGAGAGGTGATGTGATTTAAATAAGATGATGTGACTTAAATAAGATAGTGACTTTTTGACTTTTTGGCTTATTTAGTACATGCCAAACTAGCCCTTAATATGATACACAATTAAAGGGATTTGTAGACTTAAGACTATTAGTCATAGGAATGCTAATCAAACTTAATCCAGTCTGTTCAAACAAACATGCCCTTAGTGTTTGTTTCATATGTACTAAAATAACACATGTTATTTTAACACATTATTCTATTTATGTCACAATTATTTATTTAGGTCACATTACTTTTCTACTACATTATTTCAAAAAATAAAAAAATATACTAATCTAAGGACTTCTGAAACAATCCCTTAACAAACTAAAATCCCATTGGACCGTTCCCTCCATTCAGGGATCGTAATCCGTGGCACTGGCACTTCAACTTCCCAAGTATCTTGATCGTTGACGTCTAAGTAATCCAACGGCCAGAACTTGTTCCCAAAGGAAAACATTTTACTTTGAACCCTATTGGTTGCTTTAACATAGCACACGGATCCCAGTCCGTGACACCCAAACTCCAAACGAATCTCCACCGTTCACTGTCACACCCCCAATCAACCGCGAAAGTAGTACTCCAGTATTTTCCTTTCATATTTCCCCAAAATTTCAAACTTGCCGCCCTGAACACCTCTCAGCTCTGCAGCTATAAATATCTTCGAAATCAACCAATCCCAAACATCACACTCACTACAGCAGCAACAGCACTAAGTTTTCTCTCTCTCTCTCTGTCTCTAAAAATCAATCGTACACTTTGAAGTGATGGCAAGAACGAAGCAGACGGCGAGGAAATCGACCGGTGGGAAGGCGCCGAGGAAGCAGCTGGCGACGAAGGCGGCACGGAAGTCGGCGCCGGCGACCGGAGGAGTGAAGAAGCCCCACAGATTCAGGCCTGGGACGGTGGCGCTAAGGGAGATCCGAAAGTACCAGAAGAGCACGGAGCTTCTGATCCGGAAGCTTCCATTCCAGAGGTTGGTGAGGGAGATCGCTCAGGACTTCAAGACCGACCTTCGTTTCCAGAGCTCCGCCGTCGCCGCCCTCCAGGAAGCCGCTGAAGCTTACCTCGTCGGCCTCTTTGAGGATACTAACCTTTGCGCTATTCATGCCAAGCGTGTTACTATCATGCCCAAGGACATGCAGCTTGCTCGCAGAATTCGTGGCGAGAGGGCTTAGAAATATCTTTTTATTCGGTGCAATTGTAGTAGAGATGCTTCTCTTTGTGTAGCTGTTTTTGTAATTGATTTATCTTTCATGCTTGGTCATTCATGTTATGTCAATCTGACGAAATCTAATGGACATTTTCTCGAATTTGGCAGTTATTTTAGTTGCTTTAAGATTGATTTTTTTTTTTTTTTTGAATGTGGTTTATACTATACATTGGTCTTCAGAAATGTGGTATTAATTTTTTTTTTATTATTTTTTTGAAAGATGTAGACATTACATGGTTGCATTTATTGTATGACTAGCTAAACATTGGTGCAATGGGCTTACTATTTATTATTATTATTATTATTATTATTTTATTTTATTATTTGATATCCTAGTTTAATTGTTGGCATTATATTGAAAGTATGCGTGATCAAATTTATTATCGGAGCTGCCGAGTTTTAATTAGAGTTGTTGTGATATAAAGTGGTGTTTTAATTAGAGTTGTTGTGAAAGTTTTTTTTAAAAGTCTAGATCATTTTTCGTTTATTATATTAATGTGTTGACAAGTTCAATATTAAACACTGACAATTTGGGACCAGGGCCTTACATGTTGAATGAGTCACCTGTCATGTCCATATGAGCAAATTCTCTCATCAACAATTTTGAATCAGAAAAAGGGCAGATGCATGATTCTCAAGCTAAACTAGAAAAACTATGTACTAGAACCCATTTAGACTTGTGAAGACCACACTACCCGAGGTGGAAAATTGGCTTTGCTTTAGGTAAAAGCTAAAAAATACTTGTAGAAAGCAGTGAAAAATCCATCTCTGGTTTCTCAGCATTCATATAAGGGGAAAAAGAACCAAGTGGGGATGGTAGTGACCAGGAGGGATGCAGATCCTCTCCTTGCAAAGTCATACTTGCGAGTGTCTTTGCAACAGTTGAGATCATTTGTTGTACATCCAATGGTTGAGATTAAATAAAATAAAATAAAAAATAAAATTTCAAATTTGAAACCAAAGTTCTCTGAATAACCAAATCTCTTTCCTTCATATATATACTTCATCATCATCTCTCTCTCTCTAGAAATTGCATTTGGGTCTCACACAAAACCTCCATTAATGGAATCATCATCACCAATCTCAATTCAACAGCCTCTCCACCAAGACCCAAATCCCGAATCCTCCCCAAAACCACTTCTCTACAAGAAAAGCTTCGTCACTTCTCTAATGGAGGCTGTTACACTCCGAACCCCCTTGTTTCGTGAAGACTCTCATTTTGTTTCCCATCTCAAATCCTCCGAATGTAAAGCTCTCCAAGAGCTTAAAGACAAGCTCATGGCTTCTCATGGTCCAAACTCCATGTGGGCCATCTCTCGTCTCTCCAATGACGACAAATCAAATGTGATTCTCCTCAAATTTCTTTGAGCCAGAGACTTCCGAGTCACTAACTCGCTCCAAATGCTTCTCAAGTGCCTCTAATGGCGAAAAGACTTCGAAGCTGGCACCATTTTAGACGAAGATTTGGGGTTCAAAGAGCTTGAAGGTGTTGTGGCTTATATGCACGGGATTTGAGTGAAATTTCAACTTTTTTTTCTTTTTTTAATCAACGGCTGATCTCAACCGTTGTAAGGATGCTCGCAAGTATGGCTTTGCAAGGAGAGGATCTGCACTAGACCAGGAGTCCCACCAACTCAGTGTAGGAAAATTATATATTAAATATTGCAAACTGTGTATTTAAAATTAAAATAAGATTGGAAATGAAATTTTAAAATCACTTTCACAATGTGGACTTGATTTTTCAAAACCTAGAAATGAATGTTTCTTGAAAAATGAAAGAATGAAAGAAATTTCTTATTTAAGTATAAAATTAAAACAAAAACACATTCAATTAATTTAAATAATTTTTTTTTATAGATTATTGTTGTGTAAAAATACAAAAATGAAAGACAACCAAGGTGTGTTGGATACATTTTTTTTAAGATCGTTACGTCCTTGCAACAGTGTTCAAAAATAGATGACATTGACCTCCTAGGATGTAATGACTATATCCCAGCATTGCAGCACTACAATTTAGGCTTGGCGAATAGACTAAGTTGTATCTCTCTTTTATAGAAATAAAAGAACAATATGCAGAAGAGTAATACAGAGAGCATGGAGAAAAACAAATGAGAATTGGTTGGAGAAGGTTTGAATTTATAGGTAAGATGGTGGCAGTTCGGATGGATTTGAAAGCCCTCCGAACAGGTGCAAACCTGAAAATTGCCAGAGTGAAGAGAGGTGATTGGAGAAGAAAGGGATGTCACTGTTCGGGTTTGAATTTTTGAAATTGGTGCAAACGTTTGAATTTTTCCGTTATGATTTCAAATTTTCTCACAAGAATTTGAGGGAAAGAAAAAAAAAAATTCAAACAAATTGTCTAAAAAATTAAAGTTAGGACCTCACCCAGTCGGACGAACGGCGGTGGCGTGCGCACGTGTGTTGTGGTTCTGGGCCAAGCCCACTTTGTCCATAACTCTCCTCACAAAAGTTGGGATGCCCTTGGGGCCCAACCCAAATATGTCCACCTAGAGCTTGTATACTCACACTAGCTCTCTTAAGGTTTCAATATAGAACAACCAATATAAGGAAACTTATATTTGATTTTTCAACTTCTCATTTCACGAACTCGAAACCAACCTCAACTTTTCATTCACTCATAAATGATTTTGACGAACCATCTTTACCATGTGACTCGCCACGCGAAAAAAAACACGTCACCTCTTTGAACCCATCCCAAAAGATGTGTGGGCCCCAGTCAAATTTGGGCTCAAAGGTGGCCCAAAATAAGCCTATGAAAATCACAATTTCCAACAATCCCCCACATGAATGGAGTTGACAGAAACGAACATGCAACAAGATGCAAAAAATACGAGAGAGAACATTAAGGAGATGCCCTGCTTCAGGATATGTAGCTTTTGGCTTTGAATCTCCTCTAGTGAAAACCTATCAGACTTACTAGCTGTCCAGCTATCCAGTAGATGTGATGTCTTGAACTAGTCAGCCGTTGGTGTAAGCCGAGACAATAGATTTCACACAAAGTATTACTAAACACAATCTTGTTCTACAGTTGTGTTCATTTTGGCCCTGAACAATACCTAGTTCAGTGAGTGCTTTAGAGGATTCAGCCTTTTAATTTTCATAAAACCAACCCAGTTCACACTTACATAGGCAATTCTCATTAAGAATGTCTTGCCACACTCCACTTGGATAACCAAAATATAAGAATCATTAAAAGCAAAGCTTATCTTGACTACACTGCAGTGATCACTCTTCTTATCATAGAAAATGGATAAGAGAGAGAACCTCTCTAGTGATCGGGGAATCTCCATAATTCAGTTATCCCATTGAACCTAGTTCTTGGGATCTCCAGCCTTCTAGGTTGGGTTGCCATTATGGAGATTCTTAGTTAATAGGCTTTAATCTCATTCTCCTCGATAAACTAAACACTTGCTCTCTAGCTAGCCCTTTCGTTAATGGATCCGTAATATTATCTTTAGACCTTATATAGTCAATGGTAATTATACCATTTGAGAGCAATTGTCTAACGGTATTATGTCGTTGATGAATGTGTCGAGACTTGCCGTTATACATATGATTATGTGTCCGTCCTATTGTTGTTTCACTGTCACAATGTATGAATATAGCTGGCACGAGCTTTGGCCACATTAAAATATCTTCTAGGAAATTTCGAAGCTACTCTGCTTGGAGGATTTCCATGAGATGGTCGCGCCTCCTAGAGTAAAGACATCCACTAGCGGACTTTGAGTCATTGGTTTCCGATATCCAATTTGCATCACTGTACCCTTCAAGTACTGCTAGATATTTTATATAATGCAATCCATAATTTTGGGTATGTCCTAGTTATCTAAGCACCTTGATTATAGCTGTCTAATGATCCTTCACTAGGTTGCTTGTGTACCTACTTAATTTGCTGACTACAAAGGCTATGTCAGGCCATGTGCAATTCATTAAGTACATCAAGCTCCCAATTATTTGGGAATATTCTACTTGTGATATGCTTTCTCCTGTATTCTTTAATAAATGAGCATTAACGTCTATGGGTGTCTTAGCAGGACGGTTGTCTTGCTTTCCAAAATTTCCCAAAATTTTCTGAACATAGTGAGACTAAGATAAGGCATACCCATCAAATGTTTTAGAAATTTTAATTCCAAGTATGACATTTGCTACTCCCAAATCTTTCATGTCAAACCTTTTGTTTAATAATTTTTTGGTAGTCTTTATCATTTCAATATTGCTACCAATGATGAGTATATCATCTACATAGAGACAAACGATGACACAACCTTTGTCGATACTTTTGACATAGACACATTTGTCACACTCATTTATTCTAAACCCTATCTGAAATCATAGTATGATCAAATTTCTCATGCCATTATTTCAGTGCTTGCTTTTTAATCCATATAAGAATTTGACAAGTCTGTAAACCTTCTTCTCTTGGCCAGGAACTTTGAATTCCTCGGGTTGTTCCATATAGATTTCTTTATTTAAATCTTCATTTAGAAAGGCGGTTTTAACATCCATCTCATGTATTTCAAGATTATGCAATGCTGCTATAGCAATCAACATGCGAATAGATGTTATTCTTGTTACAGGCGAATAAGTGTCAAAGTAGTCAAGATCTTCCTTTTGTCTATACCCCTTAATTAAAAGGCGAGCCTTGTATTTATCGATTGACCCATCTGCTTTCATTTTCCTTTTGAAAATCCACTTATAGCCAAGTGGTTTGCACCCTGGAGGAAGATCAACCAATTCCCAATTATGATTTTGTAGAATGGACTTAACTTCGCCATTTATAGCCTCTTTCCATAATAGTGCTTCAGGACCTGACATTGCTTCTTTAAAGTTTTGAGGCTCATTTTCTAACAGAAAAGTTATAAAGTTTGGACCAAAAGACTTAGATGTCCTTAGTCTCTTTCCACATCTAGGCTCATCTTCTTGTTTGTCTTTGCCACTTTCCATGGCGTCATTAAAAGTTCGTTCATTAAAACTTTACTCTTCCAATTCAGATGACTAGGCTTGTTCAGCCATTATCTCTATATCTATAGGAATTTGATTTTCTTCTTCCTTTTCCAAGGAAAGATATGTTCGAAGAATGATGCATTTCTTGACTCGATAATAGTATTTGGGTGTATATCGAGAATACTTTATTTAAATACCAAAAATTGAATGCACTACTATTATTTGCATTGCCAATGAATACACAATCAACGGTTCTTGGTCCAATTTTAGTCTTTTTAGGACTAGGGACCGCCACTTTTGCCAAGCACCCCCACACTTTTAAGTAATTATAAGAAGGTCGATGACCTTTCCATAATTCATAAGGTGTTTTGTTATTTTTCTTGTGAAATATCCTATTTAGGATATAATTTGCTGATAAAATAGCCTTTCTTCCACAAGTTCTAGGGTAAACTTGAACATGTCAATATTGCATTCATCATCTCTTTAAGAGTGCGATTTTTCCTTTCAGCCACTCCGTTTGATTGAGGAGAATAAGGTGCAGTAGTTTGGTGAATGATACCAACTTTTGAGCAAAACTCATCAAATGGTGTATCATATTCACCGCCTCTATCACTTCTCACAACCTTAATCTTTTTTCCAAGTTGATTTTCAACTTCTATCTTATATTGCTTAAAAGCTTCTAAAATCTCATCTTTACTTCGCAATAAGTATACATAAGAATATTTAGTGCAATCATCAATAAAATTTATATAGAATATTTTACCACCTCTAGTTTGCACAAATTTTAAATGACCAATGTTGGTGTGAATTAAAGCCGGTGGTTCAGTACTTCTTTCAATTTTATTAAATGATACTCTAGTCATTTTAACTTTAACACATACTTCACATTTATGATTAAGATCAAGATTAAATTTAGGTAAACAATCTAAATTAACAAGTCTACGCAAATAACCATAATTTACATGTCCTAATCTACCATACCATAAATGAGAAAAATCAACAATATAAGCAAAAGATATGTTATTATTATTATAAGCAATAGCTGGTACAACAGTTAACACATTGAGCTTAAAAAGCCCATCGGTCATATACCCACAGCCTACATACATCCCAGTCTTAGTAAGTACAAAATTTTCAGATTCGAATACTAGCCTAAACCCGTTCTTAATTAACAATGACCCAAAAATTAAAATTTTGTGAATTTCCGAAACATGAAGTACATTGTTGAGAGCGAGTTCCTTCCCCAAGGTCATCTTTAGCACTATCTTCTCTTGTCCTTCTACAATTGATGTGGGGGAGTTTCTCATGAATAGTTGCTCGCCATTTTCCACCACTTTGTAGGTTGTGAATATTTTCTTATCAACACAAATGTGGCGGGTTGCTCCAGTATCCATCCACTATTCTTTAGGGTTTCCCACCAAGTTAGCCTCAGAGACTACTGTAGAAAGGTTGATGTCTGCCAATCCCTTAGAAAGATTGTAACCCTCGGTTATGTTGGCTTGTGCCGGTTTCTTACTAGAACTTGCTTCATCTTTGCGGCTTCAACAATCCTTTGCTCGATATCCATCACCACAACACACATAGAACTTGCCTTCGAATCTTTTGTTGTTCTCACCGTTGAAGCCTTGCCTGGGCCCTTTGCCATCATGCTTTCTCTTTTTGTTGTTGAACCTCGAACTCTATCCTTGTTCCACAACATTTGCCTTAGCCTGCATGACTTGGTTCCCAGACTTCTTTTCGGATTTCCGGTTGTCCTCTTCAATCCTTAGTTGCATGATAAGTTCTTCCAACTTCATTTCCTTGCGTTTGTGCTTAAGGTAATTTTTGAAGTCTTTCCATGCTGGCGGAAGTTTCTCAATAATAACAGTAACTTGAAATGATTCACTCAGAATCATTGCTTCGGAAATGATGTCATGTATGATTAAATGAATTTCTTGGACTTGGCCAACCACTGCTTTAGAATCTACATTTTAAAATTCAAAAAGCCTCCGACAACAAATTTTTTTGCCCCGACATCTTCAGTTTTGTACTTCAATTCAAGAGATTTCCAAAGTTCTTTGGCCGTCTTCTTTCCACTATACATTGTATAAAGAATTATCAAATCCGTTTAGTATATAATTTCGACATAGAAAGTCACCTTGCTTCTAGGCATCTATTGCAGCAACAAGTTGACGATTAACGTCCTCCCCCTCTGTCTATTTCAGGGCCTCTTCACAAATGTACTGGGCCAAATGCAAAGTTGTAAAGTCACCTTGCTTCTAGGCATCTATTGCAGCAACAAGTTGACGATTAACGTCCTCCCCCTTTGTCTATTTCAGGGCCTCTTCACAAATGTACTGGGCCAAATGCAAAGTTGTAAGATAAAATAGTATTTTTTGCTGCCATCTCTTAAACTCTGTTCCGTTAAATTTTTTCGATTTCTCTCCATGGTTTATTGGCATTGTAGGAGTCACTGGCGGTGGTACTGAGATTGTTAGGGTTAAGGTCGGAATAGTCTCACCACTATCCGTTGCCATTTTTTTTTTCTGAAAATCACAATTTTCAGAAATGAAATAAATACATACAAAGCAAAACAAAATACTAACGATCTTAAGCTGTAGGAAAATTATATATAAAATATTGCAAACTGTGTGTATTTAAAATTAAAACACGACCAGAAATAAAATTCTAAAATCAATTTCGGAATGTAAACTTTATTTCCCAAAATCCAAAAAAGAATTATTTCTGAAAAACGAAAGAAGGAAAGAAATTTCTTGTTCAAGTATAAAACTAGAAGAAGAACACACACTGAATTAATACTTGAATTAATTTAAATATATATATATATATAAAACTTACAGATTATTGCTGTATAGAAATGCAGAAATGAAAGACAACCAAGGCGTGTGTTGGACACGCTTTCCTTAAGATCGTTATGTCCTCGCTACGATGCTCGAGAACAAATAATGCCGACCTCTCAGGATGCAACAACTATATCCCAAAATTGCAACACTACAATCAGGGCTTGATGAACAGTCTGAGTTGTGTCTCTCTCTCTCTCTTACAGAAATATAAGAACGATATGCAGAAGAATAATATAGAGAAAATGGAGAAAAATTAATGAGTATTGGTTAGAGAAGGTTTGAATTTATAGGCAAGATGGTGACTGTTCGGATGGGTTTAGAAGCCCTCCGAACAAGTGCAAACCTGAAAACTACTAGAGTGAAGAGAGGTGACTGGAGAAGGAAGGGATGCCACTGTTCAGGTTTGAATTTTGAAATTGGCACAAATGTTTGAATTTTTCAATTAGGATTTCAAATTTTCTCGCAAGAATTTGAGGAAAAGAAAAAAAAAAAAATGTCTAAAAATTAAAGTTAGGACTTGACCCAGTCAGACGGACGGCGATGACGCATGCGTGTGGTGATTTTGGACCAAGCCCACTTTGTCCATAACTCACAAAACTTAGCATACGCCTTGGGACCAAACCCAAGTATGTCCACTTAGAGCTCATATACTCACACTAGCTCTCTTAAAGTTTCAATGTGGGACAACCAATTTAAAGAAACCCACATTTGACTTTTCAATTTCCCATTTCAAGAATCCGAAAATGACGTTAACTTCCCATTCACTCATAAATGATTTTGATGAACCGTCTTCACCGTTTGACTCGCTACACGGCAAAGAACACGTCACCTCTTTAGATCCGCCCCAAAAGACGTGTGGGCCTCACTCAAATTTGGGCTCAAAGGTAACCCAAAATAAGCCTATGAAAATCACAATTTCCAACACTCGAGTCATGGCAATTTCATATAAAAATAACTATATATATTTGATTTCATTGAAGACCTATGAGTTACATTCATTTAAATACACAGGTAACTTAAACCACATATTACAAAACACTATCTTGCCACCAGCCCTTGTACAACATAAGAATATTAGCTCATTAAATCCCTCAGAATTTCCCGATTCTGCCAAAAGAATTTAAACCTTTATTCTAGGCATGAATGCTCAACTCCAATTGCACCAATTGATTTAGAGCCTATGCACCTCGCAGTGCGCACTTGTATTTCTATGAAAGTGCCGATCGAAAATCCTCTAGTAGTTCTTGATTCTCAGATGTCAATGGGCATGTTTCCTCAACTGATGCAATGAATTTGTGTCCAGAGCTTCCAATAGTCATCATCATTCCTCACATGGTTGTCTCTGCCTCCACTGACCAGTGTTTTTGAGAAACCACCAGCAACGATGATTGCTGAAAGAAATCAACCATTAGAGCTACTGATAGTAGACAAGCATTATGCGACAAAATGAATTAACTTAGATGAGATAGTGTTTCTGTTATTGTTTTTGTTTTGAAAGCATTGTTTGCTCTTTTCTCCCTGATTAAAAGTTCTAAACAAGATGCCATGGATACTTTATGCAATCGCATGCTCTTAAAAAGTTGATTTTTTACGTTCTGTAAAAAAATAAAAAAAAAATTCAAATGACAACATTTTCTACAGATTTCTTTTTCCAGAAAATGTTTTCTAGATTAAACATTTTTTAATATTTGGTGGTGGTGGTAAAACGAAGGTGGAGGTGCAGGTGGTGGCATGGTGGTGGGTTGGCGGCGATGGTGATGGTGGCAGTAGCTGTGGTGATGGTGGTGTGGTGGTGGAAGAGTGACAGTGGTAGTGTAGTGACATTGGTAAAACTTTAATCCGAAAAATGTTTTCCGCTTTTTAAAAGCAGAAAACATTTTTTGCCCGTATAAGGTTTTTTTTTTCTCTATTGACCATGAAAAATATTTTCTATTGACTTTTGTTTTTCATTGTAAACTAAACTGAATTAAGCCTTAAGTCTCATCAAATGGGATTGGCTATATGAATCCTTCTTCTTCACGCGGCTCTATTAAAGGCCATTTCATTAGTCAAATTAAGTAGATTCATATCTCTATTTACAACGCTAGCCAATGTTAATCTAGGCCTACCCGGTCCCCTAACACTTCTATCTGCCGTCACTGCATCGTATCTCTTAATTACTGCCTCTGTTGGTCTCTGTTGAATATGATCAAATCACCTCAATCGATTCTCTCTCAACTTATCTTCTATCGGTGCTACTCTTACCCATTCTTGAATACACTCATTCCTAATTCTGTCTTGTCTAGTCTTGCCACACATCTACCTTAGCATCCTCATCTCAGCCACACTCATCTTATCTACATGTTGTTTCTTGGATGCCCAACACTCCATCCCATACAACATCGCCGATCTAATAGCCGTTCCATAGAAAACACAAAAAACACTTTCGCTTTTCATTGTACTACCAAAAAATACAAAAAACATTTTTCAAAAAATATTTTTTGCCCAAACAAACAAAGCCTTGAGTAGAAATACGTGTCCAAAAAAAAAAAAAAATAGAGCAGCCATCTTGTGTAAATAAGTGTGATACCACTCAAAAGTAAAAAAGTCTTTCCATCATATTCATTTAATGCATACTTTTATTTTTTGTAATTAAAAATTATTAATACCTAACACAAGAATTTCAGCTTGAATACTATCAAAGCCCCCTTTGGTAACAAGATTCTTGCCTCATCTCTCTCTCGGACTTTTACCAAACAAAGATTCATATCATATCTCTCGCTTGAAATTCAATCACTCACATACTAAGTCACTAAGCCATTAGCAATGTTGTCGAATCACAATACATTTTTATGTATCATGTATCGTATATAGTACAATACATTAACATATAAATATAGATAATAATAAAAAATATTTTCATAAAATATATAAATATCTTGCAAAAAATAAACTACTAAATCATATAACTAATAACCAAATTGATAATAAGATAATGTCCCCCAAAAAAACAAAATGATAACAAGATATACATAAATTCAATCAAATTAAATTCATGACTGTAGTTTAAATTTTTTTAGCAAAAGAAGTATGGAAGTTATTTTTTCTGGCTAGTTTATTTGAATTTAGATCTCTTTAGTATGAGATTTTTTTGATAATATTGTTCATGACTGTTGAACTATGAAGCATGGGTACGTGTATGAGTGTTGATAGTGGTACTAGTACGATACGAGTACGTTGATACGATAAAATCCAAAAAAAAAAGAAAAAAGGTACGGGTATAACTTTGTACGTTTGCAAAAAAATATTTATTTTTAATTTGAAGTAATGCAAAAATTGATTAAAGAGTATAATTTGTTAAGATCTAACCTACAATTACATTTAATGTCAAAAGTAAAGGTATAAACAAAAATTAAATGTCATTATATTAAATAACTTACAAATCATAGCTTAATTGCTAAGCACTATGTTACATGGACTCGATATGGGTATCAGGTGCGGGTATGCATCTAGAGGTCAAATTCATAAAATCATAAATTTAAGAGTGCGGACTCAGCAGAAAAAATATCATATTTTTATATTTTTAATCAAGTAAGTGAGATAAAATGGTGATATATGTAACTCATAGTGTCAAAAAGACATTTATAGCAATTATACAACAATATGTACATATAATAATAGTGTTATATACAATTATACAAGAAGTGCTCATTGAAAAGTATTGGACACATCCCATACCCTTATCCGGGTGTCGGGTGTCCGACACAGGTATTTGATTTATTTTAAAGAATCTATGGCATAAAACTAAAAATAAATATAAAAAAAGTCTACTAAAAGGAATTTTATCTTTCTAGTAGAAGAAAACATTATTTCGACTAAGGTACAGTACGGCTTGGGTATGTACTAGGTACATTTGGGTACGCCAAAAATTAAGAAGAAAAAAGTTGAATATGTTTTCCGTATACCCGTTATGTATGCAAAAGTACCTTAAGCCGGTAAGTACCTAATACGGGTACAACATGTTTGTCGAAATACCCATTCTTCATAGCCGTTGAATGAGTGTCAACTATGGTAATTGATGGCGAGAAAGTAGCTAATGGAGCCAAAGGTGAAGAAGAATGTAAAAATTAATAGTGTGATACGAGATGAAATCAAACGATAGAGAAACGTATCTCTTCATTCAAGTCACCAACGATTCTAGTCCATGATACTCATTTATTTATTTATTTTTTCAGATGGTACGATACATATCACATATTGTACGATACATATCTGCGTGTGTGCGTATGCGTATGCTCGCATGTATATTTATTAAAGTTAATTTTCAAAATAAACAAACCTTAGTTCCAGCTACAATGGTACCGTTGAGTGGATGAGTCGCACATGCTGTAACACCTTCAGACAACGGAACAAACCTATTTTGCTTATGCCGACTGTTTTCCCTAGGATCACGCTGTGTATCCTCGCTGAAGTAATAAAAATGAGTAAGCATTAACCACAAGCAGAAATGAAAACTAGGATAAATTTCATATGAACTTCGCTAAACAGACCCAACAAGTATGTTAGTCGGCTTGAAAGCAAAACCATGAAAGAGAAACTAATTCCAAAAAAACTGGTGAAATCACATGGATAAATGGAGAACTAGATTTAAATCAAGTATGTAATCAGCAAAATATCATAATTCACAACTGAATCCTGGAAAAAACAGACAGCTATTCAGAGTTTCTTACTCATAGTCGACATGACAGGCAGAGCTGGGGTTTGGAAAGAAGTCTAAGAGATGAATTCCATTATTATATGCTGATCCAACAGCATAGATCTGCAATTCAGGACATCACAAAAAAATAAAAAAATAAATATAAATATAAATATAAATAAAAATTACACTTTTGGTCAAAGTAAAATTCATGTTAGTTTACGTGCAACTCCGCAGAAATGAAATAGTAGTCATATAGGAACCTACTGAACAAAGTGCTCAAAAAAATAATTCACATGCCAGACATATAATGCAACAATAAGTTGATTTCACAAGGAATCATTAAAAATGTTTAATTTATAATTAAGTTTCCTACTTCAATATCATTATTTCAATGAGGTTTTACAGTAAGAACCGCATTTGAGTTTCAGTTCAAGTACATGCTTCATAATTTCCCTATTCATAATGTACCTCCCAATCGGACAGATCTACCCAAGGTGAATCGGGAAATATGCATGAAGGCAATACATAATCATTCTTGCATATAGAGACGTACACATGGATCTCAACCTTTTCTCCGTTTAAGCAACACTGGTTCCCATCAAAAGTTATTCAATAAATGGTCCATCTCCAGAGTGTTCTTTTCTATCTAAAGAGGAAGTTCAATTATGCCTGGTATTCTTGTTGAGTATAAGTTCTGGTTCTTGTACACTTACCACAAACCAGTCATGCATTTCTTCATCCACAATAAAAAAAAATGGGTCTCGCGATAATTGGGAAAAAGAAAAAGCTCAACTATCGATGATGAAGAAAGAGAATTCTTGGTTCAGTTCTCCAATGAGATTGATATACATTGTTGGGCCGTTTTTGTTAACAGCTCAAGCATTTGCAATATTTGGCAATCTAACAATTTGTTACCCAACTAAATTATTACTACAAACAAGAT
Source organism: Camellia sinensis (assembly GCF_055761805.1). Lineage (NCBI taxonomy): Eukaryota > Viridiplantae > Streptophyta > Magnoliopsida > Ericales > Theaceae > Camellia > Camellia sinensis. Next base: position 106,045,649 of record NC_138974.1, read on the forward strand.
ATATGCACAAGTAAAATTGGTAGAAAATACATACAATGGAAGGCACCATAATAATGGATGGACATACAAGAAGTTGTTATTCCAAGAAACCAATCCCATGCATCAAGTCATTTAGAGACAACCCACGAAAATTAGTTTAGCTACTGAGCTATATATACATCATTCAAGACAAAAAGTTGCTGCTATAGAATAAAATTCCATCAACATCACCAAAAATTTACCCTAGGAGTGAAATGGCTGAGATTATAATTACTGAAGGATGTTCTGTGGTATGTAAATACACCAGGCGATTGCTCATGGGCCTGGCAGAAACTGATGAAACTTCACACATATGTGAGATCATATATTAAGAACTGCATTAAGGACACCTAGCGGCCCTATTGCTGAAAGTATAGGTGAAAGGGTTATTTATGACTCAGGCCTTGGATGAGATGCAAAATTATCTGGCATTGTTCCCTAGGGCGGCTGGAAATGACCTTGTTCAAACTCTGTGGAGCTGTAGGACGTGAAGCATGAAATGCCGGCTGCTATCCCTCCCCACATTGATAGAGAGACGACACTATTATATAGACCCGTGATACTCATGGTTTTAGCATTAATGATGTGTGGCATCTGATCAACCCTACACATTGTAGATGTCCCATTTTGACTATCTATAATCCTTGCCCCTGCTTGGGAAACGCTGCCCTATGATGAACTCGAGAGTGATCATGAACTTCCGATTTGACAGCTCTAATCCGGAAGTGAATGCACCGAGACTGACCTTTGCCCATCCTAACATCCCTAACAAAGCTTAACCAATTTGGATCATATTGGATGTAACGTTTCAGGCTCTTTGAGATGATAGGTTTGTATTTGACCATTTTATTATTATAATTGGAAACTTCTTGTAAATGTTTAAAGCCTTAATTGATGTGCTATCTTGATGGTTGGGCAAGATTGGACCAAAACCCCCCGATTTGGATAATTGTTATTGAATAATCTTCACTCTTTTATCCTTTTCTCTCTATACACTTTGATTCTTGATGTGATGTTAGAACCATTGGAAAGCTTATTTCTGGGGTTTCGATTTAAACACAAGAACTGCCCAAAAAGGAGTCTGAACGAAAGAGTTATGTCTGTTTGAAGGGCACCAAAGCTGTCAGCATGGCTCGCTCGAGCAACCAGTCCACCTGTACAGCTCTGATTTTCAAAAATTGAGATCCTGCAAGCATCAATTCTCCGCTCGAGTGAAGCTTTCGTCGCTCGAGCGGCCTGTTCTCCAGAAATTGAGATCCTGCAAGGATTCATTCTTTGCTGAGCAAAGCTTGCATCACTCAAGCAACCAGTTCGATTTCAGTGCGTAAAAAGCTGCAATTTCAGTCAGATTTGTGGGGCCAAAGCTAATTTTATGCTTGTCCTATATATAGGCCTTAGATATTTCTCTCAACACACTTCTCCTCTCTATTTTCTCTTTACTCTCTCTCTCTCTCTCTATATATATATATATCTATCCTCAAGAACTCTCTTCTCTCTCTAGATTTCTTATACCTAACACACAAAAACCTTAGATCCACCCTACTTGGAGATAGAGTTTGAGAAAAACTCGAGTATTTGCATTGAGGGCTTCGACTACACCAAGCTTGATTTTCATTTGGAGCACTTTGGGTTTTCAAGATTCTTTCTCCATCTCTTCAAACTTGAGGTAGGAATCCTCTTATCTCAATAAATTAGATTTTGAGTATTATATGTGGTAGTTTGATTAGTTATGAGATTACTGAAAATGTAGAGAATTTTTGTATAATTATTGGATAAAAAATTAGGACTTTTATGTATAATGTTATTTTCTTAAAAATTCCATTTCAATAAATATTGTGCATGAATTTGTCAAATCTCTTTCAAAATGGAAAAAAGCCCTAAACTTTACGAAACCCTAGAAATGTGAAAATTGAGAAATGTAGAATTAGTGCTACCTTGACGAATTGAAGAGATTCTTGAGATTATATTGAATTGAGATACATTTAGTGATAATTGTTCGTGACAATCATTGGAGAATTGCATTGTTGTGTTGTAGAATTCATTGATGATTTAGGAGGATTGAAACCATTTGGAAAATCATGCATTGAGCATCTCATTTTACCGTTGGCATTATGCATTGAACAATTCATGATTTTGCCATGTTCATAGAAATGTGTGATTATTAAAAATTATTGAATAATGGTGGGTGAATTCAGGTAGTGTATAAAATGATTTTGAAATGTTGATTATTTAAGTTGGCTTGGGGTCCTTGGTGAAAGACCGAAAACCAGTGCAGAGTAGGTACTAATTTCCTTCCAATTAATAACCAGTAAAATGGGGGTGGTTTTTGGTAGTTCTTAGACAGACTACTGGCATATACTTACCTAAGGATCCACCGTGTGTTCGAATTGATAAGTATTCTTTTGAATTATGAAAGTCAAAGGATTGAAAATTGTTTGGAAAATCTTATGCTTCTGAAATCGTTTTATCATGAAACGACATGTGCATTGGCATCCATGGTCATATGTGTACTCAATGCTAATATATTTATTTAAGATTATCTTTATTGGGCTTAGTGCTCATCTGTATTTGGAAAACCATTTTCAGATATTGATGGAGTGCCTCCGCCGAGATGATGGCTAGAGGATTTTTAGAGCGAGAAGCTCACTTTATATTTATTTCTTGTAAAGCCGAGAGCTTGTTATGTATTTGGGTTGAAACCCCTTCTTTAGGGCATGCTTTCTTGAACTTAAATGTTAATATCCAAATGTAGTGATTCACATACAGAATATAGGATGCATCTGACTTTTGTAATCTCATGAGTTGAATGAATGCATTGACGGAAAGCTCTCTATTTTGAGACTTGTTCACTACTTCTCTTGATCCTAACCAGTTTCCTTTAATTTCCTAAATACTAATTATATTCTCTATAATCAATCTCAAAACTATTATTCCATGTGAGTTCCGATCCTTCAAATATTGGGCCGTGACATTGGATTGGACATTTAGGGTTCAATTCCTTCTATTCTCCCTTGACCTTGCACAAGTCTGAAAAAGGATACTGTATTCTGCTTATCATTTTATGTTAAAAACTTTAAAATTTTTAAAAATGGCCCATGCTAGTCTATAGCATTTTCAAAGAGCTTTTCCAACGATAAAAAATTCGTCAAAATCCAATTTCAAATAGTAAAATGTAATACCCATTTTTCAATCGTTTGTCGGTTTTCGACAAGTGAGTAGCATACAATTGGAACAAGAGGTCCAGCAACTCATCCATCTCCCAGACATTGAGATCTCTTCAAAGGGCCACATCCCAAAAGGCACGATCACTATCCAATTCCAAGTAGTCACACTCACAAAAGCCTCCCTATCAATAGCAACCCAGGCAACATTAGGATAGGCCATTTCCAACTTCTCCGCACTACACCAACAGTGGCGCCACAACTTCACTGGATCCCTAATGCCAATCCCAAACTGAATACTGAATATGACATGAGAAAATATCCCACCCCTTTATGATGCCTTTCAATAGACCCACACTACATAAGACAGATGCCTCCTCAATAGTCCAACCCCCTTCCTCACCCCCACACATCTCCAAATTTGCAAGACACCAGCTTCCTCCAATCTCTCCTTTTTACAAGCATATCTCCACAACCACCTCTTAAACAAGGCTTGATTAAAGAAAGCAAGCCTCTGGATACCCAAACCCCCTTCTCTAATCAGACAACTCATTGTATCCCAGTGTTATTAAAGGTGAGCTTAGGTGTATGCGTAGGCCCAAGGCTTGTCAAGGCACAATTAATGCGCTTCGGAATATCTCAAGCCGGGCAATGTGAAACAGGCCCCATAAAGGCGCATCCACTTTAGCTTAGGCTCAAGACGCATGACTTGTGTTCTTCTTTTAAAATATTTGTTTATTACAATTACAACCCTTGATGTCACTTAATCTCATTTTTATTTATTTATTTATTTTGTTTATATGTGGATACAAGGATTTAAACCCCTAAACATACATTGCAGCCCAACACTTTTTGAGCCCTAATTATACAAAGGCGTTGGTTGGATAAAGCTTTCTATTCGACCAAACTAACAATTGTCATTAATGCGCTTTAGAATATCTCAAGCCAGGCGTTGTGAAACAGGCCCCATAAAGGCTCATGAAGCATGCACTTTAGGCTTAGGCTCAAGACGCATGACTTGTGAGCTTCTTTTAAAATATTTGTTTATTACAATTACATCCCTTGATGTCACTTAATCTCATTTTTATTTATTTATTTATTTTGTTTACATGCGGATACAAGGATTTAAACCCCTAAATATACATTGCAACCCAACACTTTTTGAGTCCTAATTATACAAAGGCGTTGGTTGGATAAAGCTTTCTATTCGACCAAACTAACAATTGTCATTATTCTTCTTCATCTCCTTGATTTCCTTCTCCTTCTCTATGCTTATCTTGTTAGACACTTCGATTTCTTTGCTATTTTCAAATGTTCGTGATTTATGAGCTAGATGTTTATGTTTATGTGAACCTTGAATTATTTGTCTATAATAAAATATTATTGTTTGTTGGTATTTATGTTTTAAAATATTTAATATTTCATTTTACTTCTGTTGAACCATGGAATTATTTGCTTATATTAAATTATCTAGTTTTTATCATCAACATAAGCCTTGCTTCGATGAAGCTTGCGTCTTGCCTTGTGCTTAGGCCCTAGGAAACCTTGGCGATTCAGTGCGCGCCTTTAATAACACTGAGATACGTGGGGACACACTAAAGACTCATTGAAAACACACTTCGTTAAGGTAACCCAATGAAGCCATAGCGAAAACAAGTCTTCATAGTACAATAGTCACTGCTTATGGACCTGAACGTGAGTAATCTATCCATGACTAGGATGAAGCTTGGGTAAAACTTTGTGGAGGTCTGGATCGACTCATGTTGAAGAATCAGTGGATGTCAGTGGATGAGTTGTGGTTAGGGGTGAAATGCCGCTTGAACCCACAACTAGTTGCTTCTGCCAAAACTGTGTTGAGTCACAACTGTTGACTGCACATCTAGGGGTAATGTATTATTTTGGTGCGGGCCTAGGGATGCATTTTGGGCACATTGATGGACACTTTAAGAACACGTAAGGACACTTTCAACACGCATTTAAAAAAAAAAAAAATGAATTCAACACTTAAAACTGAATATATTAAGTGTTAATCAATTAAGCCCGTTTGATAACTACAATTGATATCACTTAAAAATTTAAATGCCTCTTAAAATGTAAGCTAAAACTTAAGAAAGTTTTAAGTCATACGAAACTTATTTAATTCTGACTGACTTTATAAACTAAACATAATCATCAATTTACACTATTATAAACTCACTATCACCATCACCACCGCTACCACTACAACTACAACTACCACCACCATAACCGGCACTATCATGCCACCACCGCCACCACCACCACCACCATCTTCATCACCATTGACATTATCTCCATAAGCACCACCATAATTTTATTACCACTACCATCACTACCGCCACCGCTACCGCCGCCACCACCACCGCCACCGCCAACACTACCGCTGCCACCACCACTACCACTACCACTGCCATAACATCATATATATTGAAATATAAAATTTTAAAATAGTAAATTTCAAATTTAATCTTATACATACATATCAAATAATTTATTTTTAGTTCAGCACTTAAATTTTATCAAACAGTTTTTCAGCTTAAAAAATTCAGCATTCTATTTTCAATATTTAATTTTCAATCTTCAGTTTTCAGCTTTATCAAATGCCACCTAAGTTACAAGTTGAACTATTAGATTTAAAAAAGGAAAACTATTAAGAATCATGAAGGAGAAAGAGAGGAAACTAAAAAATGTTGTCTCTCACTTCCATGACATCCTTTAATATCTGTTGTTTTCTAACGACCAATAATTGTTGACTAGATGCTTCCTATGTTATACTATGAAGCATAGGCGCTTGATCGAATGATTGTTCTGCTACTCTTTTGTAATTGCACTAGATTTGATAGATTTGATAGTCTTGACATAAATATTAGTTTAAGGAAACTAGAGTTTCACGCACTTTTCTATTGATTCTTGACCAACTGATCAGATGCTATATACAAGCTCCATTGTGAACAGCACCAATGTAATACATTAATAAATGTAGTTCTGAGAGAAATAGCATGTAAAAATAAAATATTCACAATGGTGAATATGTTCTGACGAAGCAGGGAAAGTGAAACACTACCTATATTGTTTTCACAAGATGTTTCAAAAGCGCCAGTAGGTTTTAAACATATGATACCAATCAGGGAAAACACACACAATAAGAACAGTATTATAAGATGAGTAAATTATCTTACTGAATATGGTGGTAGCCATGATGGTTTCCTCAAGCATGATAGGTTGGTGAAAACATTTTCACCATCCCTAGACCCAAAAATGAACGAACAACAAATGAATAATTGGAAACAAGAAGAAAATTGAGAGCGTTTTTCAATATAAAACATTTATAGGGTATTTAATATACTCACAACCAAGGAGGGGGAGGACAATGAACATGTGTCACTTGGAAATTATGGATGTCCAAAATGCCTGACCTAAGTGACAAATCACAGAGCAAGCATATCATGTCAAAATAAATATTCTTTACAGAAAATCATCTCAAAATTAAGACATAAAAAGGCATTGATAAAGGCATAAAAGGTGCACCTTTGCTGCCAAATGAACTGAGGCATATACCTCATAGAAGCACTAAATCAAGGCTCCTCTTTTTACCATTTTAATGAGTGACAAAGTTGGCTATCAAACTAACCATAAGATACTACTTCAGGTTTCACAGAACAGAAGTTCACTTAGACTAAGAAAGGAGACCTGATGAGAGAGTTGAAGAAAGGATTGACAGGCTTAAAAACACTTGTTTCCGCCCTCATTTTCCATGAATCAAAGGTTTGGTCTCCAAGCAAGGTTTTAAAAAGCAACCGCAACCGTTACGTAACCCCGTTACGTAACAGTGGACCACCCGTTACGGCCGCTATAGCGGTATGACAAAAATTCACAACCGTAACAGTCGTAGCCGTTACGTAAAGGCCATAACAACAGTTACAGCACCGTTATAGCCGTTACAACTGCTATGCTTCTATTTTTCAATTATTTATTTATTTTTATATAAATTTTGTATATAATATTAATACTATTCTCTTTTTGTTTTCTAGTTGCATAGAACTTATGTAAAAATCTTATCTATATATGTTTTGAATGTCCAATCTTCTAGTTCTATAAGTTTTCATTACTTTTCACTTAATTATATTTGAATAGGAACTTATATCTTTCTCTCTTGCGTTAAATTTATTGAAAAAATTTAGATTTCATGTTATGTATTTTTGTATTATCATGTTTGTATTTTGAACTTATGTTTATGAGATTATTATTTTTAATATTGAACATACTTCATGTCTTTTCTTAATAAACTGGAAGTTATACATAAGTATAATTAATAAAGCAACGATAATTAAATAAATCCAATAACAAGAAAATTCTCCATAACGACTTATAACTAATATAAAAATTAGTATATATATTGAATCATATTTTAAAACTAAACAAAACTACTAAAAATCATTTTGAACCTCACTAAACGTGATTCTGAAATAAAAACATGTGTATCGGTATGTTTTCCTAAAGTTGTGCGAAGAATTAAAAAATTCACGATTCTAGTTGCCGTCGCCGTTACACTATAGGCGTTACCATTACGGTCAATGTTACCGCTACAGACGTTACACCCCACAACCGTGTCAATGCTACCGCTACCATTACGGTTACCGCCACCGTTATTTAAAACCTTGTCTCCAAGCTTCTAGCAAACAAATTTCTTTGAACGAAGTTATTGTTGTGCTTTCTTTCCCTTTCTTCTTCATCATTTTTTTTTTTGTTGGTACTTAATTGATGGACGAAATAGAGCCTTGAGCTTTTGTATCAGAGGTAGCCTTACATGAGAGAGAGAGAGAGAGAGAGAGAGAGAGAGAGAGAGAGCTTTCAACTTCAAACATCATTGGTGATGCAATCTAAACAAGACTAAAGGGAGAGCAAAATTAAAAGGGATATTAACTTTTGAAATTGGCATGATTTTGTTATGCACTACAATATTTTTAGTCCTGCTGGTAGTCTTATTTGCTAGGTATCTAAGGGAGATTTGAAATTGTCTAGTTCTCTACATGATTTCCTCTGTTTGTAAATGTCAGCCAAGTGGGTTTTTTGTCTGTAGGATTAGCTATTAAGCTTTGTGTTAGAATGTCTATGTGTCTTTGTTATTATTTGTGGAGTAAGGGCATTTTGGTCATATGATTATATAGTATTTCATATACATATTTCCTGATGGTTTTAGGTTGATTCAATAAGCCTAAAAACATATGTTCCATAAAATACTTCTCCTTGTTCTTCCCTCTTTCTCTCTAACCCTAATCTAAGTTTTTTTATATTTTTGCACTTAAACTTGGTATCAGAGTATCGATTTGACCTTGCCAAATTAATCATCAAACTCAAAAATTTTCTGAGGCGACAACTGTGAATTTGTAGTTTATATTAATAGTTTATATTGTTCATTAAGGATAGTTTGGTCCTTTATTTTGTTAGGGTTTTCTTCTATTAGTTTATATAATTGTACTCAGTTGATTGATAATCAATATACACAATATTCTTATTAATATGGTATCAGAGCAAAGTCACGATAGGTTAGTCTCGCATCGCAGGTCTGTCGCTGGTTCTCTCTCGCATCATCAACCATCGTTTCTGTCCATCTCAGTGCATCGCAGGTCTGTTGTTGTCTCTCTCTCGCATCATCGACCATCGACATCACTCTCTCTCTTCCAGCAAGTGGTTCAGCCTTCAGGTTCGCATTTTTTTCTTTGGCAAGTGGTTCGTCTAGTCTCTGTCTCATAGCCCTTGTTCTGATATCTGGTTCTTTCCTGGTCATTTATCTCTCTCTCTCTCTCCTCTACTACCTTTCACTCTGCTTTGACTTCACTGTGTCATTTAGTTATAGTAATATAGCTGATGATAAATTGCAAGCTATCACCACTAAGTTAGATGGTACCAATTATTTTTATTGGTCCCATGTAATGAAGAATTTTATAATGGGTAAAGGCATGTGGAACTATGTTATTGGTGTAACTATTATACCTATGGAATCCAAAGAAACTGAGGTTGATGTTTCTAAATGGGATAAGGAAAATGCACAAATTCTTACTTGATTTCATAATTCAGTTCAAACTACCACTGGTATGAATTTTTCCAAGTATTCCACTTCTAAACAAGTTTGGAACTATTTGAAAACTATGTACCTTAAGTCCAACTTTGCAAAACAATATGAACTTGAGATGTCTATTCGCAGTTGTAGTAAAAAAGATAAGTCCATTCAGGAGTTCTACAATGAGATGGCAACTTATTGGGATCAACTTGCTTTAATGGAACTATCAAATTTGCAGTTACTTGACAGTTACCCCAAGTATCGGGAGAAACAACGTCTTGTTCAGTTTCTTATGGCCCTTCGTGATCAATTTGAGCCACTTAGGGGAGTTATTCTTCATCGGTCCCCCTTGCCTTCTATTGATGGTGCTATTCGTGAGCTTATTGCGGAAGAAACTCGGTTTAAGGTGGCTCATGGTGCTCCTACCTCCCAGTCAGTTTTTGCCACTCCTCCGCTCTTGCCTACCCCACCATCTTATTTATTTCAGGTTACTGGTAAGCCCAAGCCTTGGGTTTCCATGGATGAGTGCAACTTCTATCATCAGCGAGGCCATTAGAAACATGCTTGTCCTAAACTTTTGCAGCCCAAGGGTCATTCGTCTGGTCCACCATCCTTTAAGCCGCCATCTTCGAGATCTCGCTCATCTGCCGCCTTTTCTGCACTAGCTTCTGAGAATGGGCCGTCTTCCAATATGCAGTCTATGTTTGAGCAGTTCAAGTCTTTCATGGTAGCTAATCCAAATCTTTCGTCCCAGGTCTTTACTATGACTACCACTCAGTTAGGTTTGTCTGATTCATCTTCTTCAGGTAATATCCACACTTCGTGGATTTTAGATTCTGGTTGTTCACATCATATGACCCTTGTTGCATCTCTCCTTAGCAATTGTGTCTCCCCTTCTTCTATCACAATTGCTACTGCTAATGGTTTTTCTATACTTGTACACTCTATTGGTTCTATTTCCTCTTCCCATTTGTCTCTTTCTCCTGTATTTTATGTGCCTCACCTTTCATTCAATCTAATTTCTATTAGCCAATTATCTAATTCCGGTTTTGATGTTTTTTTCACTTCTTCTCATTGTGTTGTGCAAGATTGGGTATCCAAGAGGCAGATTGGGATTGGGCGTAAAGTTGGAGAACTGTATATCTTGGACAACTTGCATGTTCTTCCAGAAGTGTCTTCTACTGCGTTGTCTTCTTTCTGTTTAAACAATAAGTCTTGTTATTTTATATTTGGCATTCTAGATTAGGTCATTTGTCGAGTGACCGTTTAAGGATGTTATTTCGGTCTGGACATTTAGGCAGTTTTCCCATTGATAATATTTCTGAGTGTAGAGGTTGTAAACTAGCTAAAATGTCTGCTCTTCTTTTTAATAAAAGTAGTTCTATTTCTTCTTCTCCTTTTCATTTGGTTCATATTGATGTTTGGGGTCTTTCCCCTATAGTTACCAAGGGTGGTTCACAATATTATGTGTCTTTTATAGATGATTACAATCGGTTTACCTGGATTTATTTGATGACCCGCAAATCTGATTTTTACAAAATATATTCTAATTTTCACTCCATGATTCGCACTCAGTTTTCCACCACCATTAAAGTTCTCTGTTCTGATTTGGGGGATGAGTATTACTTGTTTGAGTTTGAGGAGTTTTTAACTACTCATGGTACTATTCATCAATCTTCTTGTTCTGATACTCCTGCCCAAAATGGTCGAGCTAAGTGCAAACATCGCAATCTCCTTAATATTGCTCGCTCTTTGTTGCTCTCATCTTTTGTCCCTTTTGTCTTCTGGGGAGAAGCTGTGCTCACTGCTGCATATCTTCTCAATCAGATGCCTACTCTTCTCTCAGGCTCATCTCCGTATGAGCGTCTTTTTGGTGTTACTCCCAATTATTCTCTTCTTCGTATTTTCGGTTCTGCATGCTTTGTGCTCCTTCCTAAACGGGAGCGCTCTAAGCTTAGTTCTCGTTGTGTCCTATGTGTCTTTTTAAGGTATGGCATTAATCAAAAAGGTTATCGGTGCTATGATCCTGCTACCAAAAAGCTATATGTGTCTAGGCATGTCACTTTTTTAGAAAAACTACCCTACTACACTATACCTTCCACCCGTCCCTATTACCAAGGATGAATTGGTTCACGTTGACCCATTTTCTCCTGATGTTTCTCCCGATGAGTTTGTTTCTGATCTTGAGGTCTCTACTTTGCCTCTTACTAGTCCTTTTGCTATCTCGCCCGCTACTTCCTCTCCTACTCCCGCTTCCCCTGCTCCTCTTCTTGTTTATCAACGCTGCAAAGCACTTCCGAACTTGCCTGTCTCTAGCTCTATTGTCCCTCCAATTGTTTCTTTGGATCCCGCTCTTCCTGCACATCGCTTTCCAAAGCGAGAGCGTCATCCTCCGAACTGGTATGGTTTCGATAATACATGTTTTTCCCTTTCCTATCAGTCTTTTCTTTCTTGTCTTCATACTTATTTTGAGCCCAGGTCCTAAAAGGAAGCTTGTCATGATCCTAATTGGATTGCTGCCATGAATGATGAGTTAACTGCTTTGGCTAATACTCAGACTTGGGATTTGGTTCCATTACCTGCTGACAAGAATATTGTAGGCTGTAAATGGGTCTATAAGGTCAAAACCCTGTCTGATGGGTCTTTGGAACGGTAAAAAGCTCGTTTGGTTGCCCAGGGCTTTTCTCAGGAGTATGGGATTGATTATGATGAGACTTTTGCCCCCATTACCAAGATGACTATTGTTCGCACTCTTATCCCTATTGCTGCTGCCCATCACTGGCCTTTGTTTCAACTCGATGTCAAAAATGCTTTTCTGAATGGGCATCTTGCTGAAGAAGTGTATATGCGCCCTCCACCGGGTCTCTCTCACCCTCCTGGTGTTGTTTGTCATCTTCGCCGTGCTCTATATGGTCTCAAGCAGTCTCATCGTGCTTGGTATGAGCGCTTTCATTCTGTTGCACTTCAGCTTGGTTTTCGCCCTAGTCATCATGATTGTGCTCTCTTTGTTCGGCGCACTTCTGTTGGCCTTGTTCTCCATCTCTTATATGTGGATGATATAATCATTACTGGCTCTGATTATAGTACTATTGAGGAGGTTAAGCATCAGTCGTTTCAGGAGTTCGAGATGAAGGATTTGGAATCTCTTCGGTATTTTCTTAGTATTGAGGTTGCTACTTCTCCTACTGGGTATCTTCTCTCACAGACTAAATATGCTCGTAATATTCTTTCTCGTGCCAATCTCACTGATGACAAAATGTTGACACTCTTGCGTTGCATGCTAAGTTTCCGACTTCTGATGGCGTTCTTCTTAAGGATCCCACTGTGTATCGCGAGTTGGTTGGGTGCCTTGTTTATCTTACCGTTACTCGTCTGACTATCTCCAATGCTATGCACATTCTCAGTCAGCTTGTTTCGGCTCCTCATTCCACACACTGGGCTGCCTTACTCCGTACTTTGCGCTACCTTCGTGGCACTTTGTTGCAATGTTTGCTGTTATCTGCCTCTTCGGACTTGACTCTTCGTGCCTATGCTGATGCTGATTGGGCAGGTGACATCTTTGATCGCAAATCCACTTCTGGTCTTTGTGTTTTCCTTAGCGATTCTCTCCTATCCAAGAAGAGTAAGAAACAATCTGTTGTTGCTTATTCCACCGTTGAGGTTGAGTATCGTGCCATGACTCATGCTACTTCTGAGATCGTTTGGCTTCGGTGGCTTCTTTCAAATATGGGTGTCTCTCTTTCTGATCTGACTCCGTTGTTTTGTGATAATCAGAGCGCTATATAGATTGCCCATAATTCAGTCTTCCATAAGCGGACCAAGTATGTTGAAATAGATTGTCACTTTGTCAGACAGTATCTTCAGGCTGGCACTATTACTCTCCCTTTTGTTCCCTCATCTCTTCAGTTGGCCGATTTTTTTATGAAGACTCGCACTGTTGCTCGTTTTCATTTTTTTCTTGGCAAACTTTCAATACTTTCTGCGCTTACATCCTCAATTTGAGGGGGGGGTGAATTTGTAGTTTATATTAGTAGTTTATATTGTTCATTAAGGGTAGTTTAGTCCTTTATTTTGTTAGGGTTTTCTTTTATTAGTTTATATAATTGTACTCGGTTGATTGATAATCAATATACACAATATTCTTATTAACAACAACGACATGCTGACATCATCTTCCGTGTGATGATGTCAACATGACGTTAGAGCTTGTACGGACGAAGTTGACCCTTCTAGGTCGTCTCTCCCTCCTAATGTCCATGGTGATTTTTTTGAAACTTATTGGGACCATTTGATGTGAGTTTTCTATTTTTGAATGTTTTTCGTGTTCTTGGTGATCATTTTTTCATCTTTGCTAAACTACTTACCCAGCAGTGTTTGGGTGTTGGAATCACCTTCTAGGGGGCCAAAATTACCCTAGGAGTGTTTCCTTGAGTGTGTTTTGCATGTGGGCCGCTGGTTTGTTGGATTTTTGGCTGCTCTTGGTTCAGCACTTCCCATAGGCCTACTATTACGTTTTTTTATTTTTTATTTTTTGAATTGAAACCAAAACCTTGGGTGCCGAAACTAATATTAGCATCCTTATTTCAATTGTTTTGCCTTTGTGTTGCTGGTTGTTGGTGTTTTTATGCTGCTCTAGTCTCAGTTTTGTTGGTTTCCTTGGTGATTTTGGGTATTTTTGCCATATCTGTGCTCCCTAGTTGATTCCTATTTCTATTTTTGGTGTTATGGCTGAGGCAAAACCTGCTACCAAATCCTCTATGATTAAGGATGATGAATTACCCAAGTCCATTACCACGAAAAATTGAATGGTTTGTATTATCTCGCTTGGGACCATGCCGTTAAGATTTTCTTGCATGGCAAGAAGAAATCACAGTACCTTACTAAACTTCCACCGGCTGAGGATGATAAAGGCTATGATGATTAGTTGTGAGGATTCTTGTGTTATAGGTTGGTTGTGGCACAACTTGGAAACTCATGTTGCTACTATAGTAGAATTTTGTGACACCTCTAAGGACATTTGGCATTTGGGACTCCCTTGCTAATTCGTTTTCCAATCAAAGTAATGTTTGTCGTGTTTATGAGTTGTACGAGCAGATTTTTGCTATTTGATAGACTAGCCACCCTCTTCCTGAATATTACAGTGGCCTTAAGACCTTGTGGGATCAATTATTGCAACACCGATCTTTTACTACTGATTTGGCTCAACAGAAGAAATATTAGGAGGAGTTTATGATGGTATCCTTGCTTTTGGGCTTATAGATTCTAATCTACAAGGTTTCAAAGATCAGATTCTCGCTAGTGAGACTCTGCCTTCTGCCGCTAATGCCTATTTTCGGTTGTTGCGTTCTTCTCTCGGACATGGTTATTCCATATCTGGTTTCTCTCCACCTTTGTCCATTTCGGCTTTGATCGCTAGCAGTGGTGACCATGGGCCTACTCGAGGTAGTTTTCATGGTAGCTTGAGTCACTGTGGATCTCATACTAGTTCACGTGGTTCTCGTAGTGGTGGTCGTGGCACTGGTTCTGTGTCCCATGGCGATCGGAAGTATACTAATTGTGGTTCTGTGGGTCACTCTGAACCCTGGTGTTGACAGAAAGTATGGTAAACCTGATCATGTGAATCAGGTTATGGATGCTGCCTCCTCTCAGTCATCTTCATTTCCCTCTGGTCCAAGTGGCTCCCTAGCTGAATCTCATGATACACTCACCACTCAGAATAGCGAGCTTACTGAGATAGTCAATTCTCTTCGTACTGCACTTCCTTCATCCTCTAATGCTACATTGGCTATCTCAATTAATATTTGCATGTATGGCTCAATCCTCCCAACCTTGGTTTCTAGAGTCTGGTGCTAGTTCTCATATCTCTAGTAATTCCTTTATTTTTCATTCTCTTCATCCTATTACCCATAACATTATACTTGCTGATGGCTCCTCTCGACCTATAGTGGCCAAGGCACTCTTTTGCCCACTTTATCTCTCCTTACCCACTAGTCTCTATGTTCACTCTTTCCCTTTTAATTTGCTTTCTATTAGTCAATTAACTCATGCTCTAAACTGCTCTATAACCTTTTCTCCCTCTTCATGTTTTTTACAAGACCTCAAGAAGATGATTGGTTCGGGGCATGAGAATGATGACTTATATTTCCGGGATACTACAAGCTCTCCTACTCCTAGTTCTACTATTTTGAGTGCTACCTTGTCTCCCTTACAATGGCATTTCCACTTGGGTCATCTATCCTTGGCCAAGCTTAAGTTTTGGCTATTCCTGGTTTAAGTCTTGTGTCTCGGCTTGAATGTGAAGCGTGTCAGCTTGGCAAGCATCACTGTAGTTCTTTTTCTAGTCGTAATATTAGTTGTGTGTTTGCGTCTTTTGATGTAGTCTATACAGACATATGGGGTCCTTCTCGCACTCCCACTATTAATGGGTTTTTTTTTTTATTTTGTTATTTTTGTGGATGATTTTTCTCAGATGACTTGGTTGTTTTACTGCGGTAGCAGTCTGGCTTGCCCCAAATACTTTTTAAGTTTTATAATAAAATTGTTACTCAACTTGAGAAATGTATTAAGATATTTCGGTCTGATAATACCTTAGAATATGTACAATCTGTTGTGAATACTTTTTGTGATGATCGTGCTATTATACATCAAACTAGTTGTGCTCATACTTCCCAACAAAAAGGTGTTGCCGAGCAAAAATATCGCCATTTGTTAGATGTTGCTCGAATCTTGATGTTTAATATGCATGCTTCCAAACAATTTTAGGGTGATGCAATGCTTACTACCTGTTCTCTTATTAACCGAATGCCCTCCGCTGTTTTACAGAACTAGTCTCTTTTCTGTCAGTTATACCCCTCTTGTTCCCCGTTTCCTTTTCCGCTTCCTCCTCATGTTTTTGGTTGCGTGGCCTTTATCCATGTCCTTGATCCGAGGCTGGATAAGTTATCTCCCCATGCTCATAGATGTGTTTTTTTAGGTTATTCCTATACACACAAAGGTTATCGATATTATCATCTTGAGTCTTATCAGTTCTTTGTTAGTGCCGATGTTACATTTTCTGAGTCCACCTCTTTTTTTTCCTCGTCTGGTCAACAGTGGTCGGATGATCTTATCTCTTGTCGTAAGGGGGAGTCATCTATTCCCACTCCTACTCTTCCACTGCCATTTTTTTCCCTCATCCGCTTCCATCGGTTTAGATTCTTCTTCGGCATCTCCTCTAAACGGTCCTAAGCTCATCGTGTGGTTTCATATGGCCCCTCTGCTTCATCTTCTTTGTCAAAGGTTCTTGCCCCTCCTCCGTCTGTGCCATTTACTGATGATTTACCTATTGTATTGCCCCAAGGTAAACGTACTTGTACTCAACATCCTATTTCTAATTTTGTTTCTTATGCTTGTCTTTCTCCTAGCTTTCACTCCTTTGCATGTAGCTTGTCTTGTCTTTCTATTCCCTCTTCTTATCAACATACTATGTCCATGTCAGGTTGGAAACATGCTATGGATGAGGAGATAAGTGCTCTTCATCAAAATCAGACTTGGGAACTTACACCTCTACCTTTTGGAAAACTTACAATTGGATATCATTGGATTTATACGGTCAAGTACCTTCCTGATGGTACTGTTGTGCGGCTTAAAACCCCATCTAGTGGCCAAAGATTATACTCAAGCCTATGGCATTGATTATCTGGAGACCTTCTCCCCTGTGGCTCGTCTTAATTCTGTTCGAATTCTACTCTTT
This sequence comes from Camellia sinensis, assembly GCF_055761805.1. NCBI lineage: Eukaryota > Viridiplantae > Streptophyta > Magnoliopsida > Ericales > Theaceae > Camellia > Camellia sinensis. The sequence continues at coordinate 106,062,639 of NC_138974.1, forward strand.
GTTTCCGTCAATCAATCATGGCCTTTATATCAACTTGATATAAAAAATGCCTTTCTTCATAGTGATCTCACCGAGGACGTCTATATGGATCAACCCCCTGGCTATATTGTTCCTAGTAGTGAGCATCTAGTTTGTCGGTTATGAAAGGCTTTATATGATCTCAAGCAATCACTTTGTGCTTGGTTTGATTACTTTAGTACCATTGTACTTGCCTATGGGTTCCATCGTTCCACTTCTAATCACTTTGTTTTTGTTCGCAAATAATCTACCGGGGTTATTGTTCTCATTGTCTATGTGGACGACATCATCATCTCTAGCAGTGACTCCATCGATATTGCTAATATGAAGCTTTATCTAGGTAAGCACTTTCACACTAAGGACTTGGGTCATTTGCAGTATTTTCTTAGAATTGAGATTGCTCACTCCTCTCAGGATTTAATTCTTTCTCAACGCAAGTATGTTCTTGATCTTCTTTCTGAGATGATCTTCTTGGCACTCGTCCTAGTGATACTCCTATTGACTCCTCAATTAAACCTGATGGTGAGATTAGAGAGTTGTTTCCTGATATTGGCTGGTATCATTTGGGAGGTTGATTTATCTTATTGTCACTCGTCCGGATATTACTTATGTTGTGAGTGTTGTTAGCCAGTTTATGCATGCTCCTCGTCAACACCATTTTGATGCTGTGTGCCAAATCTTACATTATTTCAAATGTGCTCCTGGTTGAGGTTTACTTTATCGTCCTTCTTCCCTGTCTGTCACTAGCTTTAGTGATGTTGAATGTGTAGGTAGTCGAAATGATGGTCGTCTTTACATCCAGATATTGCACCTTTGCTGGGGATAATCTTGTTACTTGGCGTAGCAAGAAACAACCAGTTGTTGCTCGTTTGAGTGCTAAGGTAGAGTATCGTGCCATGGTTCATACTACTTTTGAGATGTTATGGGTTTGTTCACTTCTATAGGATTTTGGTACTCATGTTGCTACTCCTACGAGCATGTACTGTGATAACCAAGCTGCTATTTTCATTGCTAATAACCCTGTGTTTCATGAGCGTACGAAGCATATTAAAGTTGATTGTCATTTTATTCGGGATTTGATATTGTGTAAACAACTTGTGACACCATATGTTCACTCTGATGATCAATTGGGTAATATACTCACCAAGCCCCTTGCTCTTTCTTCATTTCAACGCCTTTCTACTAAGCTGGGTATGTTCGATCTCTATGCTCCAGCTTGAGGGAGAGTGGTAGAATGTCTATGTGTCTTTGCTATTATTTATGTTGAGTAAGGGTATTATTGTATTTCACATACATATTTTCTAATGGTTTTAGGTTGATTCAATAAGCCTAAAAACATACGTTCAATAAAATACTTCTCCTTGTTCTTCCCTCTCTCTCTAACCCTAATCTAAGTTTTCTGTACTTTTGCACTTCAACCCTTTAAATAATCTTTGGCGAGTCAATTAAGTCCAAAGAAATGCCCAATTCATAGTCGAATACTTGGTGATAGCAAGCATGGAAAGAAGAAAAATGGAAAATCTATAATTTCACATGAAGCACATTTCAAAACTTTTATGTTTAAAGTTAATTTGAGCCTTAAACTTTTATGTATTTTGTAGGTTAGAATGGTTTTGAACAAATTTTATAGCTTTTTATTAGGTTTCAGATGTTAAACTGTGCGAATTGCTAGACATGGGCTGCAGAAGTTGTTTCCTAAATTTGGAATTAGGAGAGCCAACATCTTCTAAATACATATTTTGAGAATTTTTTGTGACTGTTTGAAACCTTGTGCAATGCTTTATGCTACCTTATAAGGTAATCCCTAAGAAAATCTAGGCACGATCCCTACAGTCTTCTCTTTTCTTCTACTTTTCCCCAACCACTATTCTCTGCTTATAAATTACCACTTTGAAATGTCCCTTTTCAGCCTCCAAACCCTAACCTATTGATTGCCAATCAACCTTAACCATTTGTGCGTTTAAATTAATTCTCAAAACCCCAAATCAGTGGCTGTCCACAGAATTCCTACAACTAATTCCAAAAATCCTGAATATCAAGACAAAGGTTATCTTTTCCATATGTAAAACCTAAAAACTTTGATTTAAAATCTTAACCTTAAAATCCATTACAAATCCACTTTTGGGCTCACATAGGCTAAGTTTTCTAAAGTTTACATCACTTGGCCGCCAAGAATTATTTGGTCACCCAAGTTTCCTTGTTCACCAACTTTGACTTTTCTATAAATATGCAACTCTGGCTTGTTTTGGAAATGGAATGAAGATATCTTTTCCAAACTAATGCTTTCATCTCTTCTTCATTTCTAATTTTCCTCAGAGTTTATCTCCAGTGATAGTGGTGTCGCTGGTTTGAGTCCCACGTAGAGATACTTCTAAAAGGATTTATATGTGTATCAAATAGTCTCTTTTGATAGTCGAGGGTACCTATACAACTGTTCCCAATTATCCTTAATATTGAAATAACTCTCATTAATTTTGAAAAGGTATTGAATAATTTTTAAGTACTGTAGGTCACAGATGTGGCATTTCTGTGCAGCATTGGAGTATAATTAATAGGAATAGTACAACACTAGTTTCCAATACTTTAGCATACTGATTAGAGAAGAAGAATCAAGAAAACCGAGATCAAAGTGTGTAAAATTTAGTTCAAGTTTGTATGCACAAAAATATAACCTAATTTTTTCATGAATATTTGGTAGATACGTAATGACATGTTTTCACATATCTTATATAAAAAAATTACATTTTAATTTATACATAGATATACATGTACATAAATAAATACATACATGGATATCTCTATTTGCATATCCTTAACATATCCAAGTCCTACTCTTTAAAAATTTATTTTATTAGTGCGTTCATATCATGTCATATATGTATCCCGTGTCAGTATCAGTTCTTCATAATTGAGGATTCATTTTAGAACTTCAAAGTTTCCATCCAGTAGTGTCCTGTGAATTCAATTTAGAAACATGATTAGCAGTTAGTAAAAGTTTTATTTCGAATAAGTTGAAAAATCATCCTAGGAAACTATAACAAATGATGTATCAAGTCAACTTTTGTAGACTGTTAAATAGATTATTTATAATCTAGACAACCAATAAAAGAATTGCAGGTGACCTGAACATGCTAGTTAATAGTGTTAAGGTATTAAATGATAGATAACAAGCAAATATGTTACTCCCAACTTACCAACCATCATCAAGATGGAATGCCAACTGATATGGGCAAGATGGATCAATATCAATTGAGTGTATTTCCTTTGACACAATATTGGATTGTGCCTGCAAAATGAGAACTTATGGTCAAGTTTCAACCACTAATATGCAGTATGGTGATCTTTACGCTGAATGAGTTTGCTAGGTAAAGACTTAGCATCCCCTGAAAGTGATACAGTTAAATCAATGTCAAAGCACATGGGATTTCTTCTACTCCAGTGAATGTGATAGTCATTTGAAAAACTGAAACATCTTTAAACCATAACAAAAGTAGAAATATACCCCTTTGCAGACCAACAATCAATACTGCATATGAGTTCCATTGCGGAATAACATATATGCAGCAAGGATTTCTTTTAAGTTAATGATGCACAAGTTGCTAACAAAATGATGTATCATAATCCAAAACACTTATCTGGTAATGCCGGATAACATTGCCAAGTCGATATATTATTTATCAAAGTATGATGAAGCAACAGCAGCATAATTCCATCTTTACAGTTTCTTCACTTGAATCATTTACCAGGTGACACTATGCTCATGTATGTATCACTGGTTAGGTAGAAAGCAAATGCAAAACCTTTCCACAAACTTTATTATTGGATAGCTTGATATACATTGTTGGGCCCATTTCCTAACATCCTAAAGTTTTTGGGAAAGTTTGTGTGATGCAGCACATGCAGGTTTGAAGCAAGTTTTAAGCTAACTTAGGGTTAGGTTTAGTGAAATAAAGCTAGGGGTGGTTAGGGTTTGGTTGTGAATGGTTTGGGCTGAAGGAAACAAGAATTTGTGACAGAAGAAAGACTGTTTATGGGCTGGAAATAGTAATCTGTGAATAGAGGCAATAGGAAAAGAGAAAAAGATGAAGAAAACTAGGAATCACTCCTAAAATCCCTTAGGCATCACACCCAGGGTTTGATTGCATCACACAACCCATAAAGAAGCTTCCTATGATGCACGGACACGGACACGGACACGGGACACGACACAGACACGTAAATACGCAAATTTTCAAAAAATTGGGGACACGTTTAATATATATAATTTTATTTATTTATTATATATCTAAAATTTAAAAAAATATTAATTCTTATAAAATTACAATAATAATAAAATTAATAAATATATTACCTCAATTTTTTTTAATAAAAATTGATTTTTTTCAAATAAAAATAATTTATTTTATAAAATTGAATAAAAACATGGTTAGAAATAATGAAACAAAAGAAAATTAAAAAAAATAAATAAATAAAAAGAAAAGGGTGGAGTGGAGAGAGAATAAATGAAATCAAATGAAGAGAAGAGAAGAAAGAGAAGAAGACGAAGACAGAAGAAGAGACGAAAGAAGATAGAAGACAGAAGACGAAGACAGAAGAAGACGAAGAGAAGATGAAGACGAAGACAGAAGAACAGAGAAGCAGAAGAGAGAAGAAGAACAGGTTAGGGTTTGTTCTCTCTATCCTCGATCTGTCTCTCTTTTCCCTCGATCTGTCTCTGGCTCACTCTCTTTCTCCTCTCCAGCACTTCTAGGGCTTCTTCGATCTACCTGCGTGTCTGAATCATGTCCTCGCGTGTCCAACCTTGTGTCCGACTCTGAAAATTTCTAAAAAAAAGGGGACACGTAAGGGGAGAGTGTCGGCCACAGGCACGTGTCCGATACTCATATGCAAGCCTCAGGGACGTGTCCGTGCTTCATAGGAAGCTTCAAAGCTCTCAACTTTTTATAAAATATCAACTCCATTAAATTAGAGACATTACATGGCTTTATATAGACTTTAGAGACTTCTTAAACCAACTAGAATAAAAAAAAAACTACTATAATATCTTAGACTTCCAAAATTAATTTAAGACTAAATAAGAAACATAAATAAAACTCAATGAAATAACTTGAGCCACAAGACGACCCATGGGCGACCCATATAACCCATGTTAGTAAATATAAAATTACCAAAATATCCCCCTAACCTTAAAAATCCTAGAAAACATAAAAGTAACAATAAAATAAGACTCTAACAATACTAAAAACATAATTGTGGAAGATTTCTATCAGTTTCTCTTTGAAATCATGCCAATATCCAAGTATCATCACTTCTCTGAATTTAGCCTTCTTTGAACTTCTTATACTCTGCATCATGGTGACTTAACATGGTATCAAAGCTCAAGTTATGAGAGGTCTCGGGTTCAAGTCCCTCAGTTGGCATTTTGTATCTAGTCCCCATTTAGTTTCTTCTTTTGTGTTTGGTTGTCTTCTTCTCTTTCTATTTGTATCTCCACGTGCAAGACGGAGTTGCACGCAAGAGAGGTTATTGGATAGCTTGAGATACATTGTTGGGGCCCATTTTCTAACAGCTTAAGCCTTTGGAAAAGTTGGCGAGTTAACATTTATCAACATCCATGACAGCCAAGTTTTCAAGATTACTTTTAAAGGCCATATTTTGCAAGAATACGGATTAAGATTTCATACTTCAAAACACCTGATTGTATCTCAAAGCCCCTTCCGAAAATGAAAAAGAGTGAAAGCTACACCATGTACATTGAAAAGTACAGCAACTTGTGGGTGGTGTGGGCAGTTGACTTTGTTAAACATAAAGCAAAAGCAACTAGAAGATAGTGAACATTACAGTAAATGAAATAAAATGACATCATAAAAAACTTACCTTCAAAGACTCAACTTTCTGCAGCACCGATGCTAACTTCACAGACGCCAGAGGAGAATAATGTGGCTGAATGAGATACAGAAAGAAAAAAAATTAAAAAAAATGCAATGCGCACACACATATTTCAGAGGTTGGTTTTTATCTAATCACTAGCAAAATTAATTTATTTTTACATTTAGGATGAAAGTTGGGTCTTAGTTTCTGGATAGGCTTATGGAATGGGATGGCTTATTTTATTTGGTGGACTGAAGTGATTCTACTGTGTTTGGCCTGATGTCATGTTGACTAGCGAGCCATGCTGGACTGGGCTTAAGGCCTCATTTGGCATGCAACTGGTTTAGCCTAAAAATCAAAAAGTTACAAAAAAAATCAAAAATCCTATAATCTATACCGAAAAGTAAAAGATTTCCTTTTCTCCCTATTTTTTGCACATCTTTTTCGTAAAAAACCAAAAAGTCATTCCAAACATACTAGTTTTTTTACCTCATATTTTAGCTAAAAAGCTAAAAAGTTACAAAAAAAGCCTGTTCCCAAACGAGGCCTAAGTGAGGTGGATTGTGCCTAAAATGGTTGGGTTGAGAATAATGGATCTGGGTTTGGATTAAAAAGCCTGGGTCTGGTCCAGGCTTATATAACCCTTTCTTTGCATATATGTTGTATGCAACGTCTTCCTTATGCAAATGAGGGCAACCTGCAACTCCACATCGGCTCGACCGACGGAATTTGGTAAAAACGTTCCTACAAAACAAAAAAGTGATGCTGAACAATAATAGCAATCTGTGATTTCTGTTTTGCGAATTTGGGAATTGAATCTGGCAATGGCTGAGATGGTGGGATGGGATGCAATCCGCAATCTGCGAGTTATGGTTGTGGCAAGGTCACTTGTGGCGTGTGTAAGGCTTTACGAAGATGACATAGCAAAACTTTGGCACCAAATTTGATGTAGAATGGAGAGGAAAAACACGAAGGCCACAACCTTATCAACTTAAATCTATTAATCAACTCCGGATAACACAATGCAAAAACTTGATATTTATAAACCACCAACTCTAATTAAAATAGGAAACTAGACCCTAATAAAATAGGAATCAAACATTAATAAAACTCCTTCCAAAATTGGTGTGTGCACGTTCTGCATCAGTTGACTGTTAATGACGTGCTAATTCAACTTTCCTCATTCGAAGAACAACTCAGCTGAGTCACTGGATGTGGAAAGAAATATGTGGGTCCATGTATATCACCTCTTTATGGCTTTGAAAACCAGTAGATGATCTTCCTCCACGAAGATCCCACATATATATAATCCCATTCTTGCAAGCCCCAAAAATAATCTGAAAAATAAGTAAACAAATACAAACATGAAGTCAAGTACATAAGAGGAAAATACGGTTGAACAAATTACAATGAACAGCATATGATTTCTGCTAATCATATAAAAATAAATAAAAATAATGAGAAAATTACTGCAGGATATGCATATAAATAAACTTGTACATTGCAATGACAGAAGGTTCATGTCAACTAGTAACCTGACTCTCTTCAATTAATCGGATACTATTGAGGGTGCTGTTTGAATTAGTTGTGAGCTCAATACATGGGAGATCACTCATTCTTCTATCCCATACATTTATTACGCCATATGTATCCGAAGCAAGTACCCTATCGAAGCACATGACAAAATCAAAGTTGTTATCAAATTAGCAAAAACCAGCTAATTCACAGAAGTTTCCATGAAAGAAGAAACCAACAAGTCCTTAACATTGACATAAGAATAATTTATTGTTAGAATAGTTCTTTTAGTTATTTTTGTTCTCTTGTTAATATTTACTTAAGTTGAGGGTACGATGGTCATATTGCTACTTTAGGTTTTTTATATATATTTGAGTGATGTACAGTTGAGGGAATTAATTGGTTTTTAATATATACAAAGTTCTCTCTTCTTCTTCCTCCTAACTTTCAACCCTAATTTCTCCATTTTACATTCTCACTTTTACAATCAGAAAGAAGAAAATGAAATAAAGCGTCCAATACCCCCAATGAAATCTGCCATGGGAACCCCACATTCATTGACAGCTGAAGTCCAAGATGCTAAACTAGAGAAATGAATTTGATGCTTGTGAATGTCCACGACAACTTCATTTGGATGAAATTTCTAACATTTCGCTTGTACACAAGATTGGTATGGGGGGAGAAGAGCACGGAAAGTCTTCAAGAATACGAAAGTCTTCCTAGGTAATATCTTTAAAGAAAAGGTAACTGATAACATTTTTAGGCACTGTTTTCAAGTGTACCAAGAGTTTAAATACCAAACCAAACTAAGCCTTGTGTCCCATTCAAGTGGGATTGGCTACATATATCATCATTTTGTCATGTCAAGGGTTATATGCTCGATTTAATTAAATAATCTTTGTTACTACCGTATGCTATGTTAGTTTAAGTGTTCCCCTCTCCCTAGCATTTGCATTTATGGCGATCATATCACTCTTCTTTATTGTTGCATTCATAGTTCTAAGTTTTTTGAGTACACAAAAACATCATTAATATAAGTCGAAAGTACTATCTTGAGGTGACTAGAGTTAGATTGCATTGAATAAGCAAAAGATAGGTGTATTACAAAAAATTCACCAAATAGTAAATAAAAACGGATTAATTACAAAATTTATCTTGAATATGTCACAAGATAGATATCTAAGAAATTTGTATCAAATAGTGATAAACCATTCACTTCCCAAAAAAAAAAAAATGCTTACTCAACCTAACTTAGCAAGGCATTACGCCCAACTATCTGGGTCAGATATATTTAATCCTTGTTTCACCATTCCACTCTACCAACCTCTATAACTTCAGACCAGTTAAACCATTTGCTGCCGTCTCTATGACCTTAACTCATGTTGATCTTGGACTTTCTTCTCCCCTTAGCACTAACCTCATTAAAGATACAAACCACATATTCAAATATTGCCCTTTGGCGTATATCCCTCTTTTAACATCATCTATTGCTCAGCAGTTGTAGGTATTTTTTTAATCATTATATTTAGATATCAAAAACTAGTTCTTGCATTCATAGAATTTACCGTTCCAGGTTACTGGTACCCAAAATCACATCTCACATATTACCGTATTGAGATGGAGTTATTATGCACCTTTTTCTATGTAGCTTTCTGGAGTTCTCTATAGTTGTCCCAAGAATCATAATGAATTAATCAAATCTGGCCTCAAATGCCAGCCTTGTTCGTCGAACTTTTTAGGGGTTTCATTAGGATTCCTCTATATGTAGGACAAAATGTCACAACAACTAAAGTAGCATTAAACTTAACAAATATCAATAGAAGTGAAGCATATAATTATGAGGACTCTAACAAAAGAAACTGGAATCTGAACATGTATTTCTACTTTTTCTATGAATTTGAACATGTATTGAGATGGGGTTATTATGCACCTTTTTCTATGTATCTTGCAGGAGTTCTCTATAGTTGTCCCAAGAATCAATGAATTAATCAAATCTGGATGCAAATGCCGGCCTTGTTTAACTTTTTAGGGGTTTCATTAGGATTCCGCTATATGTAGGACAAAATGTCACAACAACTAGGAGATACACGCATAATATATAGTTACATATTTATTAGTAGGGTTAATTACATTTTACCCCTTTGTGTTTTAGCCGAAAAACACATAACCCCCTTCAAGTCTAAAAATCTACACATAAGTTCCTTGTGGTTTGGACTAATATGTAAATTTCAACTATGTTAACAGTTTTTGCAAAGAGTGCTGTGTTGACATATTATAATCACCGAAAGGCACTGAGCATATTATATTAGCCGAAAGTCTCTAAGATTTGTAATCATTTTTACGCACTCAGGGATCATCTTGTAATTGTCTTCTTTGTAAACCCTAAATCTTCATTTATAAATAAGGGGTGATATCTCATCATACCCTAAGCTGGTTACCCAAGCTTCATGATATCAGAGCATCACCTCCAGGGCTAGGGTTCAACGCATACCTAGTTGGATCATCTGCTGAATCGATCTTCTGCCATCATCATCATTCCGCTTCTTCTTCGTCTCTGCCATCATCATCATTCCGCTTCTTCAGCCCTCATCATCATCTGCTTCGTCTTCGTCTCAGCCCGTCGATCTTCTCCCGCAGTTCGTCGCTCGTCTTCATCAATCGCAGTTCGTCGATCTTCATCGCAGTTCGTCGCTCGTCGAGCTTCTCCCGCAGTTCGTCGCTCGTCTCAGCCCTCGTCCTCGTCGTCCTCTGATCTCAAACCAAGGTGCATATAATATATATATATATATATATCCTGATATATATATATAACCATAGCCTGATATATATTTATATATAAATACATGTATATATATAAATAACTCAACATATAAAAACAACAACAAAAAAAAAAAAAACCAAAAAAAAAAAAATGGTTTCTTAATTTTGTATTTTGTATGGTTTCTTAATTTTGTATTTTGTATGTCTTTATAGTGATCATTGTGCTTGTTATCTCACTACCACCTTCCGGGTTTGTGATTTCCACTAATTTGTTGCGGGTTTGGTAGTATTGTATCCATGACAGATTCCACTAGTGTGTCCCCTTCATCTCAAACACCGAAAAGTGAGAGTCTCATTCTACCTACTACCATGACTGAGAACCCCAACCCTAGTCTGAAAATCACCACCTCTCTATTTAATGGTCAAAACTACCTAGCATGGTCTCAAAGTTTGACTTTGTTTTTAAAGAGCAGAGGGAAGATGGGATATGTTGATGGCAGGATACAGGCACCTAGTACCACTGACTCAGGTTATGACCAATGGGAGATTAACAACTCTTTGATTATGAGTTGGCTTATCCATTCGATGGTTCCAGAACTTGGTGAGGGCTACTTGTCTATGGAGACTGCCCAGGACATTTGGGAGGCTGTGGCTGTTACCTATTCCCACAAAGGAAATTTTTCACAGGCATTTGAGTTGCGTCGCTCTATTGAGAGCACACTTCAGGGGGAGCAGACTGTTCTTCAGTACTTCACTTTCCTCACCAACGGCTGGAAACGCCTTGACCACCTGGAAGACTATAAGCCCGTTTGCCCTACTGATTCTATCGGGTACAAGAAGTTCATCGCACGGGAACGGGTCTTTAAATTTTTGGCTGGCCTAAATATGGAGTATGATCCAGTTAGGGGTCGAGTTCTGAGTATGGACACTCTTCCTTCACTGCAAGAGGCATTTGCCTATGTCCAAAATGAGGAGAGTCGTCGGTCTGCTATGATGTCCCCTGTCTCTACTGACCGTTCCGCATTACTGTCCACTCCTCGAGATAGCCTCAGCCTACCTCCTCCGTCTACTGCTAAGGAGTCTGTATTCTGTGATTATTGCAAAAAGCCGCGGCATACTCGTGAGACATGTTGGAAGCTTCATGGGACTCCATCTGGGGGTCGAAGTGATCGGTCGGGTTCTCGAGGCGGTCGGTCAGGCCACTCTCGAGGATGTGGTTCCTATTCCCGGGCTCATCAGTCTAGTGCCGTTGATACCCTTGATTCTAATTCCACTTCTGCTACCCACTCTTCTGATACTGAGCTGGAGGATGCTTTGCGCCAATTGTTGGACCGCAGATCTTCTACTACTCTCAGTCCCGCTTCCTCGTCCTTTGCCCGCTCAGGTAACTTAGTACCTTCTCCTTGTGCTTTCCTGTGTCATACATCTTTGCCTTGGATTATTGATTCTGGTGCCTCAGATCATATGTCTGGCTCCTCTGATCTTTTCTCTGCCTATAAGCCTTCTTCAGGTCAGGACAAAGTTAGGATTGCCGATGGAACTGTTTCTTCTATTTCTGGAAAAGGTTTAGTCCAAGTCACTCCTACCATGCATCTATCTTCTGTTCTCCATGTTCCCAAGTTTTCTGTTAATCTGTTATCCTTAAGTCGTCTTACCCAGGATTTGAATTGTTGTGTGACGTTTTTTCCTGATCATTGTCTTTTTCAGGACCTTGTCACGGGGAGGACGATTGGCAGTGGTAGTGCAGAAAATGGTCTCTACTTCCTAGATCAACCGGACAAACTTGCTTATTCTTCCACCCCGTCTTCTCCTACACCCGCTGATGTCTGGCTGTGGCATCGGCGTCTTGGGCATCCCTCCTTTCATTTACTTAAGCATTTATTTCCTTCTAGTTTCGCAAATCATCATGTATCTGACTTTCTTTGTGAGTCTTGTCAACTTGGAAAACAACATAGAGCTTCTTTTGCTCCCAGTTTGAATAAAAGCTTAGTTCCTTTTTCATTAATACACTCTGATGTTTGGGGTCCCTCTCGTGTTCTGTCTGTGAAAGGTCATCGTTGGTTTGTTACATTTATTGATGATTTTTCTCGTGCTACTTGGGTGTATCTCATGAAAGATAAGAGTGAAGTTTTCTCTGTGTTTCGCACTTTTCATAAGATGATTTGTACTCAGTTTGGGGCCACTATCAAAATATTTCGTTCTGATAATGGCGGGGAATACATAGATTCTGGGTTAGGACAATATTTCTCTACTCATGGCATTATCCATCAGACTTCTTGTACCAATACCCCTCAACAAAATGGGGTGGCTGAACGCAAGAATCGGCATCTTCTTGACATGGCTCGGTGCATGTGTTTTTTTATGAACGTGCCTCGACCCTATTGGGGCGACGCCGTTCTCACCGCTGCCTATCTTATTAATCGTCTCCCTACCCAGGTTTTGGACAAACAGGCTCCGCTTCACGTCCTCCTCGGTTCTCAGTCCTTGTTTTCTATTCCTCCCAAAATATTTGGTTGTGTCTGTTTTGTCCATAATCACTCTCCCTCTCGTGGTAAGTTGGACCCTCGCTCCCTCAAGTGTGTTTTCCTTGGTTATTCTCCTACTCAAAAGGGGTATAAATGGTACCACCCTTCTTCTCGTAAGTGGTTTGTGTCCATGGATGTCACTTTCTTTGAGTCCCAGTCCTATTTCTTGTCCTCTCCGGTGTCCCCGTCCTCCCTTCCGGGGGAGCCTTGGTATGAAGTGAGTCCTGTGCCTCCTATGGTAGAAGTGAGTCCTGAGCCTCCTATGGTAGAAGTAAGTCCTGTGCCTCCTATGATAGAACCAGTTGTTCTTGCACCACCCTCTTCTACTGGAACTATAGAACCCACTGTCACCAAGAATAAGGATGGACATGTTTATATCCGAGACATCGACAGAAAACAAGATAACTGGATACACGGGACCGTTTCTGCTACTCCACTGCCATCTCCTGCTTCTGATGAGAGTCTAGGTAATTTTGAATCTCGTGAGTCCATTGATCTTGATGTTCCTATTGCCAAAAGAAAGGGTGTGAGATCTTGTACTCAACATCCTATCTCACAGTTTGTATCATACTCTCATTTGTCATCCTCATATAGAGCATTTGTGTCCAATATTTCCTCTGTTAGCATTCCTAACCATTTTCAGGATGCTCTTGCTATCTCTGAGTGGAAACTAGCCATGATTGAGGAAATGAAAGCACTTAGGAAGAATGACACTTGGGAATTGACTGAGTTACCTACGGGCAAACGACCTGTGGGCTGTAAATGGGTATATACTGTGAAACACAAAGCAGATGGGTCTATTGAGCGTTACAAGGCAAGACTTGTGGCAAAAGGGTTCACTCAGACATATGGCATTGATTATCAGGAGACCTTCGCACCCGTGGCTAAAATGAATTCAGTCAGAGTACTTCTTTCTCTAGCAGCTAATCTAGATTGGCCGCTTTATCAGTTTGATGTCAAGAATGCTTTTCTCCATGGTGACCTCGAAGAAGAAGTATATATGGACATTCCTCCGGGTTTTGAGAATCATCAAACAGAAGGGAAAGTATGCAAACTTCGGAAGTCACTATATGGTCTCAAACAGTCTCCAAGGGCTTGGTTTGAGAGATTCACTCAGGCTATGTTTAAATATGGCTTCAAACAAAGTCAGGCAGATCACACATTATTTGTGAAACATTCCTCATGCGGTAAGACTACAGCACTTATTGTTTATGTAGATGACATAGTTCTTACAGGCAATGATAGTGGGGAAATACCTCTGTTGAAGAAATATTTAGCCAAAGAGTTTGAAATCAAAGACTTGGGAAGCTTGAAGTATTTTTTGGGAATTGAAGTTGCTCGCTCTAAGGATGGGATATTTATCTCACAGAGAAAATATGTGCTTGACCTGTTGAAGGAAACTGGGATGCTTGGCTGCAAGGCATGTGCCACCCCACTGGAACCCAATCAGAAATTGGGGGATGATGAAGGAGGAGAAGTTGTGGATAGGGGGAGCTATCAACGTTTAGTTGGTAAGCTCATTTACCTATCTCACTCCCGTCCTGATATTGCTGTTGCTGTCAGTGTAGTTAGTCAGTTTATGCATGCTCCTCATCAGATACACTTTGAGGCTGTCATGAGAATCTTGAGGTATTTGAAGTCTGCCCCTGGTAAGGGTCTGTTTTTTTCAAAGTATGATCATCTTCGTGTAGAAGCCTATACAGATGCTGACTGGGCTGGGTCAGTAACTGATAGGAGATCAACTTCAGGGTATTGCACATTTGTCGGCGGCAACCTAGTTACTTGGAGGAGTAAGAAACAGAATGTGGTTGCCAGGTCAAGTGCAGAAGCTGAGTTTAGAGCTATGGCACAAGGTGTGTGTGAACTTTTATGGATCAAATTATTGTTGAGTGATCTAGGTATTGCTCAGACGGACTCCATGCGGTTATACTGTGATAATAAGGCCGCCATCAACATTGCTCACAATCCCGTTCAACATGACAGGACAAAACATGTTGAGATTGATCGCCACTTCATTAAGGAGAAACTCACTAGTGGTACCATTTGTACTCCTTTTGTTCAGTCTGGTGAACAACTTGCTGACATTCTCACCAAGGGAATTGGGAATAAACCGTTTCATGACATATTAGGCAAGCTGGGCATGAAAGATATCTTCGCACCAGCTTGAGGGGGAGTGTTGACATATTATAATCACCGAAAGGCACTGAGCATATTATATTAGCCGAAAGTCTCTAAGATTTGTAATCATTTTTACGCACTCAGGGATCATCTTGTAATTGTCTTCTTTGTAAACCCTAAATCTTCATTTATAAATAAGGGGTGATATCTCATCATACCCTAAGCTGGTTACCCAAGCTTCATGCTGCTATTAGCACCTACCAAAATTCTTTGGACCCCCCATTTCTTTGAACCCCAACCCCAAACCCTAAATTTTAATAATATTTTTTTGGACACCCCACTTATTACCAAATCCACCCATATTCATAATATTTTCACAATGAAATGCACACCCACCTAATTTTTCATCCCTCTCCTTCCCTGACTCACTCAATCTTCAGAGTTTGGAGCTTTGGTCCAGTACAGTTCCTCCGACCTCCCCATTGCATAAGGATGGTAATTCACTCTCATACCCTTCTCCACTACTGTCCCATCTGGCAACACGTCGTTCTTTAAAGCTTGTTTTCCGTCAATGGGGATGGGTGGGTAGAGTCTCATGGTCTCGCTCAACGACGCGTGTATGTAAACCATGTCTTTCACTTCTTCGTAGATCGGAGCTTCGGATTTCTCATTGATTTCTTTGAGAATCTCAGTTTCTACATCTGGGTTTTTGAAGACAAGCCAGAAGAACCAGATTAAAGCTTTCATCTAAATGCCCTGAATTCAAGAATCTCGATAGGAGATCAGCAGATTCGAGTGATGATTTTGAATTTGTTCACTACTGTGTAGCCGAAAAAATGTATTTTGTTCAGAACTATTTTGTCGAACAATAATGATCCTGTCAGCACTGTATGTCCGAACAAAATTTGTTCATCACTGTGTAACTTGAATCCATTCCAATTCACAACTTAAAATAACATGAATTAAATCCATTCAAAATACATAACTTAAATCCATTCCAATTCACTCTTTTCCATTCTAAGTTAGTTTAACAAAGAAAATTACATAACTAACTATTTGCATTAATGTTCGGAACCTATGTATTGAACGAAAGGATTATGTTCAATACTGTATTACCGAACATAATTCTAACAGTCAGCAAACCAGTACTGAACAGCTCGAATGAAACAAGAACGACCGAAAACGACCGAGAATGTTAATACAAGACAGATAAACTTATTAATGGAACGCCGGTCTCACTAGAATTGTTGTCCTCGTCCTCCATTGCTCTACACAGTAAAATAAGTGATGAAGTATACGTTATACTTGAAGCAAAACTTTCAAGTTCAATAGCGTTGATGATGGTGATGAAGATGACACATTCAGGATTTAAGATGATTATGAAAAATAATAGATTTAGGGTTTATATTAGTTGGTTATAAAAAGTAATAGGTTTAGGGTTTACAAACATGGAATACGTATAGTTGGAATTGGAGGTGGGGGTGGGGTTGGGGGTGGGGGTGGGGGTGGGGGTGGGGGTCTAATATTATAGAGTATTAGTTCTTTTTGATGGGTGGGTGTTCCATTTAATAATATTTTTTAATGTAATTTTACTTTAGAGTATAATTGTAATAAAAAAAATTATAAAATGGGGGGTCCAAAGAATTTTGACAGGTGCTAATAGCAACACTCTTTTGCAAAAAGTCAATATTGCCTTTATTTTTTCCTTTTCTGCAATTTTCATCTATAAGCCACCACCATTAGAGCCTCTAGTTTTTTTACTCTCATTTTTTTATTTGCCTTTTCTTTTCCCTTGTTTTCTTTTTCGGTTAATTACATTTTTGGTCCCTAAAGTATGAGATTTGTATCATTTTGGTCTCTATATTTAAATTGTGTAAATTTGGTACCCAATGTTAAAGAAGTGCTTTAATTTGGTCCCCCAAGCAAATTTCATTAATAGACGCCATTAAAGTCGGCAGTAAATATGTAATTTGGAAGATCAAAATAACACAGATCACATGTTTTGGAGACTAAAAGTGTAACTTTTTAAGTGAGTTTCCACATTAATGACACATTACATATTTTTGGGACTAAAAGTGTCATTTTGTAAGTGAGTTTCCATATTTATCCTTGACTTGAACAGCATCCATTGATGGAATTTGGTTGGGGGACCAAATTAAAATACTTTTTATACATAAGGGACTAAATTGACACAATTTAAACATTGGGGACCAAAATGACACAAACTGCATATTTTGGAGACCAAAAATGTAATTAACCCTTTCTTTTTTCTTCTCCTCTCCCCCTCTTGTTCTTCTTCCCCTGCCTCCTGCACACTCACGTTACAATAGCAGCTATCTATGAAGCATGGACACTCCAAAATCAGTGTTGTGGCGGTGTCCGACACACAGACATGCCAGGGACACGAGGACACGTCGGGGACACGTAAGGGACACGCCAGATGGCGTGTCCTTTTAATTTAATGATTTTTTTTAGGGGACACGGCGTAGACACACGTGTCCATATCGGGACATGCTATGGAACACAGCGGGGCTCATTTTTAATTTTGTTATATTTATTTGGGGTCAAAGTGTAATATTTAAAAAAATAAAAAATAAAATAAAATAAAAGAAGCAACGATGTATAAGAAAGAACCCCATCTAGTCGTCTATTAGTCGATCCAGTCGGCAGTGAACATCGCTGATCCAGTTGATCCAGTCGATTGAAGACCCCCATCCATTGAACCAGTTGTCTATTGCCAACTTGAACATCGTTGATCTACCTCCATCCAATCGATCGAAGACTTCGAAGGTAAGCCCCCCACCCCCCTTTCTCTCTCTCTTGGGAAATTATTCATTACTCCCGGAGCACCACGTGTCCATACTCCAAACCAATCACCAATTAGTTTGCCCCATGATGTTCCCCCATCCTCAACATAAATCGTGGGCCCTTGTGTCTCTCCACCAATCAAAACTTTATGGAGCACCACGTGTCCATACTCCAGGAGTACTGAATAATCACCCCTCTCTTTCCCTTTGTTTGCCTATAATTTACTTTCTATTAGATAATTGATCATATATAATATATATAATATAATTTATCATATATAATATATATATAATAAAATTTATAAATTATAATTTTTATCATGTATAATAAAATATCTAATTGTTATTTCTTAAAATATCATATATAATAATTTTTGTAAATTATTATTTCTTAACTTTTTAACATATAATAAATAAAATAAATCATCCAATTATTTAAAAGAAATTTAATTAAATCATATATAATAAAATAAAATATCTAATTTTTCTTTTTATTTATTTTAACATATTTTATTATTCCTTTTATTTATAATATATATCAATTAAAAATAAAAAAATAAATTAACAATAACACATTATTTAAAATATATAATAAATAAATAAAATAATTAATGTGTATTAAAATAAAAATATTTATAAAAAAATTAAAAAATTTGCCGTGTCTCCTGCCGTGTCCGTATTCCCATTTTTTAGAAATTGCCGTGTCCCGTGTGCGTGTTCGTGTCTGTATGCGTGTCTATGTCCGTGTCCGTGCTTCATAGGCAACTGCTCTCTCTCTCTCTCTCTCTCTCTCTCTCTTATTTCTCTTATTTCTTTCTTCTCTTCTTCCTCTTAAAAATAGAATATCCCTTTGCCTCCTCTCATCCAACACATGCACAAACAAATACATCCAAGCTAGAACAACCCCCATGTCAAACCCAGCCTCCACCGCCACTGAGATATTTTCCTCCACAGAACAACCACTAACACCACATCACGTTTGCCACGCCACCTTCACCTTTCTCCACCCTTAGCTCCTCTCTCACAACCGAACACACCCAACCCCTCTCTCGCAACACCCACAGAAGAACACACATTGCTGACTACCAGTTATCTTATAGTTGTCAAATAGTGAATTGAATCATGAATCGAAATGGCCTTGTACCGAATCGCAAATCAAATCGTGAATGGTAAATCATAAAGACTCAGTCATTTTTTCTAAATTATTTAGAAAAATATATTTATACACTTTAATGTTACATATATTTTATAAGTACAAAATATTTAGATTAAATCAATAAAAATGTAGTTTTGAATGATGATCACGTGTCTAACAGGTAAAAAGTTAACACAGGTTCCCATGTAAATCTTACCTCTCCCTTTTTTAAAATATTGCTAATCAACCATTCTTAATAAAGAAAGTAATCAAAGACAAACTTTCAATTTCTAAGTAACAATAACTTAACAACGATATAGATATTTCATATGCATACATATCTTTACAAGTAACAATGACCCAATAATAAGAAACATTTGATTGGAATCTTTTATTTTAAAACCTAAAGCATTTTAAAAGGAATATATGCTTATTGTTAATTTTTTTTTTTTTTTTTTTTTTAAGAAAAGAACTTGCGCAACCATTTGGTTTATAACTAACTTCACCCATGTAATATTGAAGTACATTTATTTCAATAAAATATTAATAGATAATCATATTGCAAGTTACTTTAACCTTAAACATCTTTAGGAGATACATTATGATCTTTTTTATAAAAAAAAAAAAAAAGATCAAAAACATGTTAAGTCTGACTAAATCTAATTGAATCCTATTAAAAACTATCCGATCTCCAAAATAACAACAAACTATGTATATATATATATATATATATATTAGTTATTTTCGTACTAAACACTATTAGAAGTCGTATTATGTCATTTTAACTTTAAAAAATAGATTAAAAAATAATCAAAATATGTCGGACATAATAGTTTCAAGAATTGCATGAATTGTAAAAAGTGAATTGAATAGTGAATTGATTGTGAACCGTGCAATTCACTTGAGATTCACTTCCAAAATAGATTCACTCATAGATTCGTATCAATTTTACAAAAATTCCAAATCGAATCGTAAATTGAATCGCGAATCGTAAGATTCTGATAATAGATTAGGTGATATTGAGGCACTTCCCTTTAAACAATCACAATAGGATTAATTAATTAGAATTTAATTAGAATAGAGCTTGATGCAATGACTAAGAGATGATTGTTATTGAAGATTTCAAGAATAGAGAAGTGAGATTTTTTGGATCTTCATAAATTAAATGCAATGCTATTAGCAGTAAAAAGCAATTGTGTTATAGTGGATATTGTAGAGATAAATTTCTTTGTTCATCAACTGCACAAGTCCATTTTTTCCATTCAATGATACAAGTCATTTTTCCAAAAATCAGAGTGCACCGTCTTTCTTTAGCATGTCAACTCATCTCCTTGCCTGTTTGATGTACCGATAAAAAGTAGAGTGAGGGAGTCAATGGCTACGGGCATAGGGGATGAGGGAGGGTGTGGGTAGTTGGGGAGGTGGGGAATAAGGAAGGTGGTGATGGGAGAGCTGGGGGATCAAGTAGCTTTTGGGACATTGGTGATCTAAAGTGGTGTCAAAATACTGGATCCAAGAAGACCTAGGTTCAAGTCTCTCATCGTCCGTGTTTGTTCCTTGTTATGTTTGTTATTGGGTACTTTATTGTGTATTGCTGCACATTTGTTCAGTTTAGTTTGTGCTCATTTGTTTGCCTTCCCTCTTGAAGGGGCGGATCATATGCAAAGGGAAACGTTTGATAGCTTGATTGCATTGTTAGACCTATTTCACTGTTTCAACTTCTAAGACAATGGGTTATCTATCTGAAAACAAGTTATATTTTCCTACCAGAAGTAGTTTGTTTTACCAACCTTGAATCATTATTTGAAGAAAAAGCAATATCAGAAAAACCTCTTTGAACATCAAACCCATGAATGGTAACTGTAGGCCTCTTCCTTAGTACCTGCATGATGAGGAACACAAAATGATCATCACAAACATCTAGTTCACCCGATTTTTTTCCCATTATGTGACGCAAAGATTAGCAGCAAATTTAAAGAGAAGTGTTATAAGCTTTAAAGGAAATGTTGTAATATCAAGGCCGTAATTATACATTAACAGATGAATGCACCCTTTGGCTTATTTTTACTGTTAGGATATGTTAGAATAGGAAATTACATTCACATACTTTGTTCTGATTTGATGTAATGGGCTATAATGAACTGGCCCATAATTCATGCCTTATGGCACTCCTGTAATTATGCTTTATTCTTCATATGAAAGAGAATGAGGTTTTTACTCATTCCCTAACTCTTTCTCTTCTATAAACCTATATAGTATCAGAGCCTCAATAGGAGTACCCTAAAACAACACTTTGCTTCCACCGAAGGACTGCCCAGGCCACCCACACCCGCGTATGGGACAGTCAACCCCTACCCAGGCTACCCGAAGGCAGCCCTTGGCCATTTGGCCTTTACCCAGATAAGCCGAAGGACAATCAGTTCTCTCCCAGGGCAGTCGAAGCCTTCTCTGCCCTCCTCTTGGCCTGTCGGCAGCCCTAGCCCATCCATATAGGTCTGTCAGTGCTCCTAGAGGCTTCGTAATCCTTCTCTGTCCTCCTTTAAGCCTGTCGGCACTCCTGGAGACTTTGTAGACCTCGTCTAGTCAACCCCTGCTTCAGTCGCCTTCCTCCTTGGTCTCCTTGGTCTACTGGTTTGTCGACTAGGGTATACCCATGGCATGAGCTCTGGTTTTGATATACCCACAAACCTTCTTCTCTGTTTATTTCTTAAAAAAAAAAAAAAAAAAAGGTTTTGCATGACTTCTTAATTCTTTATGCTTTCATTGTGGTAGTTGTGTCTTTCCTTCCACTATTATCTTCTGGGTTTGTGATTGGCATTGTGTTTGAGAGTTAAATAGTACAGTATCCATGGCAAATTCCCTTAGTGAGGCCACTACCTCTCAGCCACCTAAGAGCGAGAGTTCCATTATACCTCCTACTATGACTGATAACCTCTCTATTCAATTGTTAGAATTACCTCGCTTGATCGTAGAGTTTGACTATTTTTTTGAAGAGCAGAGGGAAAATGGGGTGTGTTGATGCAAGGATACAGGCACCTAGTACCACGGATTCTAGTTATGACCAATGAGAGATCACCAACTCCCTCATCATGGGTTGGTTGATCCATTCTATGGTACTTGAGATTGGAGAGGGTTACTTGTCTATGGACACTGCCCAGGATATTTGGGAGGCTGTAGCTAATACTTACTCTTGAAAGAGGAACTTCTCACATGCTTTTGAGTTACGTCGCTCCATTGAAAGGTCGGTACAAGGTGAGATGACTATCCTCCAGTATGTTACCTTTCTTAGCAATGGGTGGAAGTGGCTTGATCACCTTCAGGATTACAAGCATGTCTGTCCCATTGATTCTGCTAGTTACCGGGAGTCTGTGACGCAAAAGCGGGTCTTCAAGTTCTTGGAAGGCCTAAACGTGGAGTATGATCCAGTTCGGAACAGAGTACTTGGCATGGAGGTGCTTCATTCTCTCTAGGAAACTGCTGGAAATTTGTGTTAATGTATATAATATGATAGTGGTGTTAGTGGTAGATAGTGGTATGTATATAATATGATAGTGGTGTTGGTGGTAGATAGTGGCATGTATATAATATGATAGTGGTGTTGGTGGTAGATAGTGGCATGTATATAATATGTAAGTGGCATATAATGGGTTATAATGATGTTTGTAATATCTCCTATATAAGGAGTGTCATTTGGTCTTGTAAGATAAGAAGTTTTGAATATAACAGAAATATATTCCTTCTTTCTCATATTTTCGGAGTTCTTCTTCCTCATATTTTCTAAGTTGGTATCAGAGCAACAAAAAACACAGCAGCCCTAAAACCGTCATAGCCATGTCGGAAGTCACGTCCGAAACCACTTCAACCCCTGCCGCTGCCATTCCGGTGAAAACATCAAACTCTCACTCTGTCCAAATCACCACCATCCGCCTAAATGGTGATAATTTTCTCCGCTGGTCACAATCTGTCCGGATGTATATTCGTGGGCAAGGAAAGATCGGTTACATCACTGGTGACAAGAAGGCTCCTGCTGTTAATGATCCGCTGTTCGACGGTTGGGACGCTGAAAACTCCATGGTTATGACATGGTTGGTCAATTCCATGGAGGAGGATATAAGCTCTAATTACATGTGCTATACTACTGCACAAGAATTGTGGGATAATGTTAGTCAGATGTATTCTGACCTAGGAAATCAATCTCAAGTTTTCGAATTAACTTTGAAGTTGGGAGAGATTCGTCAAGGAGATAATTCCGTCACCAAATATTTCAATTCGTTGAAAAGGTTGTAGCAGGATCTTGACATCTTCAACACATACGAATGGAAATCGGTTGACGACTGCAACCACCACAAGAAAACTGTGGAAGACAGCCGTATTTACAAGTTTCTTGCCGGCCTCAACATTGAGTTCGATGAAGTGCGAGGAAGAATTATTGGCAGACCTCCTCTCCCATCCATTGGCGAAGTATTTGCCGAAGTCAGAAGGGAAGAGAGCCGAAGGAGCGTCATGCTTAAGAAAAAAGGTACTGGTGAATCAATTGAAATTTCTGCTTTAATTAGCGATGCTGCGGCCAACAAGGCTGCAAATTACCAGCGCAGGTTTGATGATAAGCCACGGGTCTGGTGTGATTTTTGCAACAAGCCTCGCCATACACGCGAAACGTGTTGGAAGATCCATGGCAAACCTGTCAACTGGAAAAGCAGCAAACAAGGAGAGAAGAATCGTGGCTTTCCTACCGCTAATGAAGCCGATTCAGGTCCCTTCAACAAAGAGCAGATTGATCAACTCTTAAAGCTGATAAAATCCAACTCCTCATCCGGTACTCCTAGTGTTTTGTTGGCACAAACAGGTAGAAATCCTAAAGCCTTCTCTTGCCTAAACTTCACTCCGTGGATAATAGATTCCGGTGCCTCCGATCACATGACTAGTTTTTCCCATTTATTTAGTACCTATTTCCCTTGTTCTGGTCATGACAAAATCAGAATAGCCGATGGTAGTTTTTCACCTATTGCAGGAAAAGGATTTATTAAACTAACTGAGAAAATTAATCTCAATGCTGTTCTACACGTCCCCAACTTGGCCTGTAACCTTTTGTCTGTCAGTAAACTATCTAAGGATTCTAATTGTCGTGTTACATTTTTTGAATCCCATTGTGAATTTCAGGACCAGAACTCGGGGATGATGATTGGGCGTGCTAGGATGCTTGAAGGTCTTTACTACTTTGATGAAGTACCTGTTAGTAATAAAAAAGCTCAGAGCTTTAATAGTACTAGTTCAATCTCTGTTCGAGAAAAAATAATGCTATGGCACTATAGGCTAGGACATCCTAGTTTTCTTTATCTGAAACATTTATTTCCAGAATTATTTAAAGGGATTGATTTTTCTTCTTTTCATTGTGAAAGTTGCATTTTTGCAAAATTTCATCGCTCTACTTATTTGCCAAAACCTTACCAGGCTTCCAAACCTTTTTATTTGATTCATAGTGATGTTTGGGGCCCTTCTAAAATCACTACTCTTTCTGGTAAAAGATGGTTTGTTACATTTATTGATGACCATACCCGCTTATGTTGGATTTATTTGATGAATAAAAAATCTGACGTGAAAAATTTATTCACAAATTTTTACAATATGATTGAAAACCAATTTAAAACCAAAATTGGTATTTTACATTCTGATAATGGAACAGAATATTTCAATGAGCAGTTGGGTGAGTTTTTGGAAAAAAAGGGAATTTTTCATCAATCTACATGTCGGGATACCCCTCAACAAAATGACATTGCAGAACGAAAAAATAAACATCTACTTGAAGTAGCACGTGCTATAATGTTTTACATGCATGTTCCTAAATATTTATGGGGTGAAGCAATTTTAACAGCCTCTTATTTGATAAACAGGATACCTACAAAGGTGTTAACATACAAAACACCTTTTGATTGTCTCAAAACTTTTTTTCCTGACACGAGGTTGTTTTCTGATTTACCCGCCAAAGTTTTTGGATGTACTGCCTATGTTCATGTTCCCAGTCAATTTCGTTCAAAACTTGACCCCCGTGCTATAAAATGTGTTTTTTTGGGTTATTCCTCAAACAAAAAGGGGTATAAGTGTTTCGATCCTCAAACCAAGAAATTTCATGTGAGTATGGATGTGTTATTTGTGGAAACAAAATCCTATTTCCCCAACACTTCTCTTCAGGGGGAGACAAGTGGAGTAGAAGACCGTTTTTGGGATATTTCTATCCCGCTCCCCAATGTCATTTATCCTACACAAAAACCACATCTGTCTGATAATGATCACTTAGGAGAACCAAGTTCTATGGTGCCTTGTCAAGAAGATTCTTGTTTAGGGAGAGAAGTACTACAAAATGATCTAAATCCTGAGCTTCAGGTTTATACTAGGAAGCGATTTCATCTGAGGAATAATGACCCGAATGTCCATCCTAATGACCCGAATGTCCACCCGAGTTCTGGCATCGAAATTTTAGGTAATCCTATTCCTTCTATTTCCGACCTTGATGTTCCTATAGCAATTAGGAAAGGTGTCCGAAATTGCATTAAACATCCTATTGCAAATTACCTCTCCTATCAAAGACTGTCTAAAAACCATAGAGCTTTCACATCTAGGATTTCCAACTTGTTTGTTCCAAGGAATATACAGGAAGCATTGGATGATCCGAATTGGAAATTAGCAGTCATGGAGGAGATGAATGCTTTAAGGAGAAGTGGTACTTGGGAGATAGTTGATCTACCCAAAGACAAGAAAACAGTTGCGTGTAAATGGGTGTTTACGATAAAATATAACGCAGATGGAAGCGTTGAGAGATACAAGGCGAGACTGGTGGCTAAAGGCTTCACTCAAACTTATGGGATCGACTATCAGGAGACGTTTGCTCCTGTTGCTAAAATAAATTCCATCAGAGTACTGTTATCTCTTGCAGTAAATTCAGATTGGCCTCTACATCAACTTGACATTAAAAATGCATTTCTCAATGGTGATCTTGAAGAGGAGGTGTTCATGAGCCTACCGCCAGGATTTGAGCAGAGACTTGGAAGCGACAGAGTATGCAGATTGAACAAGTCATTATACGGACTCAAACAATCACCAAGAGCGTGGTTTGAACGCTTTGGGAAGGCAGTTATCAGTTGTGGCTTCTCGCAGAGTCAAGCAGATCACACTATTTTATAAGCATTCAAAAAACAATAAAATTGCAATTTTGATTGTTTATGTTGATGACATCATTTTAACTGGTAATGATGAAGCAGAGTTAGCAGCCCTCAAAGAGAAACTCGCAAAAGAATTTCACATTAAGGATCTGGGAGCCCTCAAGTATTTTCTCGGAATGGAATTTGCAAGATCCAAGGAAGGTATATTCGTTAATCAGAGAAAATATGTTCTTGATCTCCTTGGAGAAACAGGTATGCTTGGTTGTAAGATGGTGGAGACTCCGATCGAGCCTAACTTGAAGTTACAAGCTGCTAAGGCTGAAGAAGTCAAAGAGAGGGAACAATATCAGCGACTTGTAGGGAAATTGATTTACTTGTCTCATACGCGGCCTGATATTGCCTTTGCAGTCAGCATGGTAAGTCAGTTCATGCACTCACCAGGGGCAGAGCACTTTGAGGCCGTTTATAAGATCTTAAGATATTTGAAAGGAACTCCAGGGAGAGGCTTACTGTTCAAGAAACATGGACATCTTCAAGTTGAAGTATACACAGATGCAGACTGGGCAGGAAGTGTTACAGACAGGAGATCAACATCCGGATGCTGCTCCTTTGTAGGTGGGAACCTAGTTACATGGCGGAGTAAAAAACAGAATGTGGTAGCTAGAAGTAGTGCAGAAGCAGAGTTCAGAGCTGTTGCCCATGGAATCTGTGAAGTAATGTGGATTAAAAGAATTCTTGAAGAATTAAAGCTTTCTCACCCGACACCTATGAAGGTCTATTGTGACAACAAATCAGCTATATCTATAGCTCATAATCCAGTTCTTCATGATCGCACAAAACATATAGAAGTGGATAAACATTTCATCAAGGAGAAAATCAATGCTGGCATAATCTGTATGACCTACCTTCCAACAGGTGAACAATTAGCTGATGTGCTAACGAAGGGACTACACAAGAAGCAATTTGATAAGCTGACTAGCAAGCTGGCTATGGAAGATATCTTCAAACCAGCTTGAGGGGGAGTGCTGGAAATTTATGTTAATGTATATAATATGATAGTGGTGTTAGTGGTAGATAGTGGTATGTATATAATATGATAGTGGCGTTGGTGGTAGATAGTGGCATGTATATAATATGATAGTGGTGTTGGTGGTAGATAGTGGCATGTATATAATATGATAGTGGTGTTGGTGGTAGATAGTAGCATGTATATAATATGTAAGTGGCATATAATGGGTTATAATGATGTTTGTAATATCTCCTATATAAGGAGTGTCATTTGGTCTTGTAAGATAAGAAGTTTTGAATATAACAGAAATATATTCCTTCTTCCTCATATTTTCGGAGTTCTTCTTCCTCATATTTTCTAAGTGAAACCTTTGCTTTTGTGCAGAATGAGGAGAGTCACAGCTCTGCAATGCTTCCTTCTGCTACTACTGATCGCTCAACCTTGGTTTCTGCACCCCCTCGCGATGGCAACCATGTGACTCGTGGTTCTCGTCCTTCCTCTGAGAAGGATAATCTCTTCTGTGACTACTGCCGTAGACCTCGACACACATGAGAAACTTGTTGGAAGCTGCATGGAACTCTTTCTGGTGGCCGAGGAGACCATCCTGGTACTCGAGGAGGTAAGTCTGTCAGTTTAGAAGCCGAGGGTCCAGTGCTCGGGCATATCTTTCTGACACGGTTGAGTCACCTTCTTCATCTCCAGTTATCTCCCCTGCTGCTAATGTTTCGGGATTATTTGCCTCAGATTTTAAGATTTCTCTTTGACACTTGCTAGACCGTCGAGCCTCCACTTCTGCTATAGGTACACCCACTTCTTCCTTTGCCAATTCATGTAACCTGGCTTCCTTCCCATATGCATTGCTATCTCATATAACTGCACCATGAATTATTGATTCTGGTGCTTTATTCTTCGAGTATAACCCCTCCTCAGGTCAGGAAAAAGTGCATATTGCTGATGGTACTATTTTGTCGGTGTTAGGGAAAGGTTTACTTCATGCAATCTCTTGCCTTCCTTTGTCCTCTATACTCCATGTTCCCAATTTTAGTGTTAATCTTTTATCTTTGACTCTTATTACTCGTGATTTAAATTGTAGCGCGACGTTCTTTTGTGATCATTGTTTTTTTCAAGACCTTATCACGAGGAAGAGGATTGGCAGTTGTAGCGAGGAACATGGTCTCTATATTCTAGATCAGACAGACACGCTGGCTCATTCATCTTTTCAATTACCATCCACCAAAGACAACATTTGGCTGTGGCACTGTCGCTTAAGACATCCCTCATTTTTATTACTTAAGCATTTATTTCCTTCTATTTTTGAGACAAATAATGTGTCTGACTTTCAATGTGAGTCTTGTCAACTTAAAAAATAACACAAAGCCTCTTTTACTCCTATTAATAAAAGTTTCGTTCTATTTTCTTTGATTCATTCTGATGTATGGGATCCATCCCATTTTGTGTCTTTAAAAGGTCAAAAATGATTTGTTACTTTCATAGATAACTATTTCAGGGCCACTTGGGTATATCTAATGAAAGATAAGAGTGAGATGTTTTCTATGTTTCAAACCTTCCATAAAATAATTTGTACTCAGTTTGGGGGCGGTTGTCAAAATTCTACGTTCTGATAATAGGGGAGAATACATTGACTCTGGTCTTGCCAGTTATTTCACCACTCGTGGCATTATTCACCAAACTTCATACACTAATACCCATCAACAAAATGGTGTTGCAGAACGGCAAAATTGCCATCTCCTTGACGTGGCCCATTGTCTATCCTTTGAGATGCGGGTTCTTCGATCCTATTGGGGGGAAGCGGTTCTCACTGCCGCTTATTTAATTAATCGTCTTCCTACCCAAGTCCTTAAAAAACAAACACCTCTTCAAGTTTTGTTCGGGGTCTACCTCTTTCAGGTTCCCCATTTCTCCTCAGACCTTTGGCTATGTTTGCTTTGTCCATAATCATTCACCCACTCATGGTAAATTGGATCCTAGGTTTCTTAAGTGTGTTTTCTGGGTTATTCTGCAACCCAAAAGGGTTATAAGTATTATCATCCTCCCACTCACAAATGATTTGTCTCCATGAATGTCACCACCTTTCAGTCTTAGTCTCAGTCTTACTTTCTCACCTCTCCAGTGTCACAGTCATCCCCTCAGAGAGAGCCTTAATGTGAAGAGATTGTTCCACTACCACCAAGGGTTGAACAGATTAAGGATGATGAACCAGCAGTTGTTGTGGAAAAGGAAACAGACAGTTTATGTCAGGGACAATGATAGACAGAAAGTCACCTGGATACAAGAGACTACTTTCCTTTCTCTACTGCCAACTTCTCTGGATGAGCGTCTAGAGTCATCCTCCTCTCCTGAAAACCTAGGTAATTCTGATCCTACTGCTTCTATTCTTGAGTTTTCAAATCTTGATGTTCTCATTGCTAATAGAAAGGGGGTTAGATCATGTACTCAGCATCATATTACTAATCATGTCTCTTATTCTAATCTGTCGTCCTCATATAAAGCTTTTTTGTCTAAGATTTTTTCTGTGAGTCTACCTACTAATTTTCAGGATGCTCTCCCTATTCTTGAATGTAAACATGACATGATAGAGGAGATGAGAGCTCTCAGCAAAAATGGCACTTGGGAGTTAGTGGAATTACCTAGAGGCAAAAATCCAGTTGGGTATAAATGGGTGTACATTGTAAGTTTAGAGAAGAGAAAGAGTTAGGGAATAGGTTAGACATCATCCCCTTTTATATTGATAATAATGAGTAATTATATGAGTGCCATAAGGCATAAATTATAGGCCAACTCATTACATCAATCAAGGGAAAATAAAATAAAATAAGAATAAAATATAACAATTATTCTTTCCTATTCTAATACTCCCCCTCAAGCTAGTACAAAGATATCACTCATGCCCAGCTTGTTGAGAATGCTATGAAATGGTTTGCTTCCTATACCCTTAGTGAGAACATCTACTAGTTGATCCCCAGTCTTTACAAATAGAATACATATGGTGCCACTAGTAAGTTTTTCCTTGATAAAGTACCTATCAATCTCCATATGCTTAGTCTTGTCATGTTGAATTGGATTATGAGTTATGTTGATTGCAGCTTTGTTGTCACAGTACAATCTCATGGAATCGGTTTGATAGATCCCCAAGTCTCCCAATAATAGTCTAATCCATAGCAACTCGCATACACCCTGAGCCATAGCCCTAAATTCTGCCTCAACACTAGATCTACCAACCACATTTTATTTCTTACTTCGCCACGTGACTAGATTGCTTCCAACAAATGTGCAATATCCAAAAGTTGACCGTCTGTCAGTTACTGATCCAGCCCAATCCGCATTAGTGAATGCCTCCACAGTGAGATGTCTATGTTTTGAAAAATAGAGACCCTTTCCAGGTGAAGCCTTGAGGTATCTGAAGATTCTCATAACTACCTCTAATTGGAAATTTTTCGAAGCATGCATAAACTTGCTAACCATGCTCACTGCAATTACAATGTCTAAACATGAGTGGGATAAGTATATGAGCTTACCCACTAGATCTCCCCCTTGATCCTCACTTGGTTTATGGCTCGATTCCAGAGGTGTATCACATGGTCTACCTCCAAGCATTCTAGTTTCGTTTAGCAAGTCAAGTACATACTTCCTCTGGCATATGAAGATGCCATCCTTCGACCGAGCTACCTCAATGCCCAAAAAATACTTCAAATTGCCCAAGTCTTTGATTTCAAACTCCTTGGCTAACTATTCCTTCAACCGAGGAATCTCTTCAACATCATCTCCTGTCTGAACAATATCATCAACATAGACAATAAGAGCTATGGTCTTACCAAGTGAAAAGTATTTCACAAATAAAATGTGATCAACTTGACTTTCCTTAAACCCATATCTCAACATAGATTGAGCAAACCTTTCAAACCAAGCCCTAGGAGATTGCTCTAACCCATGAAGTGACTTTCAGAGCTTGCACACTTTACCTTTGGACCTAGCATCCTCAAAACCAGGGGGAATATCCATATAGACCTCTTCTTCTAGGTCTTCATGAAGGAAGGCATTCTTCACATCAAATTGATGAAGTGGCCAATCCAGATTTGCAACAAGAGAGAGTAGTATTCTCACAGAATTCATCTTAGCAACTGGTGCAAATGTCTTCTGGTAATCTACCCCATAACTGGCAAGACTAGAGTCAAGATATGCCCCCCCATTATCAGAACACAAAATTTTGACAACCACCCCAAACTGAGTGCAAATCATTTTATGAAAGGTTTAAAACACAAAAAACACTTCACTTTTATCTTTCATGAGATAGACCCAAGTGACCCTAGAACAGTCATCTATGAAGGTAACAAACCATTTTTAACCTTTTAAAGACACAAAACGTGAGGAACCCCAAATATCAGAATGAATCAAAGTAAATAGAACTGAGCTTTTATTAATAAAATGAGCAAAAGAAGCTTGGTGTTGTTTCCCAAGTTGACGAGACTCACATTGAAAATCAGACACTATTATTCTCAAAAAACAAAAGGAAATAAATGCTTAAGTAGTAAAAAAGTGGGATATCCTAAATGGCGGTGCCACAGACAAAGGTCTTCCTTGGTGGATGGTAACTCAATAAATGAGTGAGCTAGCTTGTCTGTCTGATCGAGAATGTAGAGATCATGCTCCTCTCTATCATTACTAATCTCCTTCCTCGTGATAAGGTCCTGGAAAAGACAACAATCAAGAAAAAAACATCACGCTACAATTCAATCACGAGTAATATAACTCAAGAATAAAAGCTTATCACTAAAATTAGGAGCATGGAGGACAGAGGATAAAGGAAGGGAAAAGGTGACATGAATTAAACCTTTCCCGGATACAGACGACATAGTACCATTAGCAATACACACTTTTTCTTGACCTGAAGAGGGGTTATACTCCGAGAATAAATGTAAGGAACCAGATATATGGTCGGAAGCACTAGAATCAATAATCTATGGCGCAATGGTATGAGATAGCAATGCATATGGGGAGGAAGCCAAGTTACCTAAATTGGCAAAGGAAGAAGAGGGTGCACCTGTGGCGGAAGTGGAGGTGCAACAGTATAGCAAGTGGTGAAGAGCAATCTCAAAATCCGAGGCAGATAACCCCAAAACATTAACATCTGGGGAGACAACGGGAGATGAAGGTGGTAGCTCAACCGTGTCTGAAAGATAAGCCCGAGCATTGGCCCTTTGGCCTCGAAACGGGCTAGATCTACCCTCACGAGTACTAGGACGGTCTCTGCGACCACCAAAAGGAGTCCCATAACAAAACGAAGCATCACAGAGCAGCGACTCTCCTCATTCTGCACAAAAGCAAAGGCTTCCTGGAGAGAATGAAGCACATCCATGCCAAGTATTCTGCTCTGAACCAGATCATACTTCACATTTAGGCCTTCTAAGAACTTGAAGACTTGTTCTTGCGCCACTAACTTCCGGTAACCAGCAGAATTACTGGGATAGACAAGCTTGTAATCTTGAAGGTGATCAAGCCACTTCCACCCATTGCTAAGGAAGGTAAAATACTGGAGGATAGTCTACTCACCTTATATCGACCTTTCAATGGAACGACGTAACTTGAAAGCCTGCGAGAAGTTTCCCTTCCTAGAGTAAGTAGTTGCTACGACCTCCCAAATATTCTGGACAGTGTCCATAAACAAGTAGCTCTCTCCAATCTCTAGAACCATAGAATGGATCAACCAACCCATAATTAGAGAATTGGTGATCTCCCACTGGTCATAACGAGGGTCTGTGATACTGGATGCCTGGACCAGCCCATCAACATATCCCACCTTCCCCTTGCTCTTCAAAAAAATAGTCAGACTCGCGACCACGCTAGGTAATTCTAACCATTGAATAGAGAGGTGATGATTCTAAGTCCAGTGTTAACGTTATCAGTTACAGTAGAAGGGATAACAGAACTCTTGCCCTAAGATGGCTGAGAGGTATTGTATTCACTAGTTAAATCCACCATGGAGACTCTACTAATTATTCCTCAAACACGATGCCAATCACAAACCCAGAAGATGAGAGTGGAGTAACAAGCACAACAGTAACTATAAAAGCATAAAGAATTAAAAATGCTGAGTTTTTTTTCTTCGATACTGTGTTTACCTTACCAGAAGACTGTGTACAACATCACTAGACCACTACGTAAGACACGTGACTTCGTTTTACATCACCAAAATACTTCGAAGAGCAGCGACCACCGCAAGCAACCCTAGAGGGACTGGCAACTTTGACTAAATCAGCAAGAAGGCTGGTCGGCCCCTTGGGAACCCTCGGTAGTGGTTGGAGAGGCCTGCCGAGGGAGAAGGAAGCCTAGGTGATGGTTGTTGAAGGGAGAGAAGGGACTGGGAGACCTGGGTGGAGGTTATCGGGGTTAGACGAGGCTGTGGGGTTACTTGAAGGCTATCATCTGGCTGTTTGGGGCTATCGTCTAGTCTACAAGAGAGAGGAGATCACCTGTAGTGATGAGTAACAGAGAAGGAGAGTTAGCTAGGGCATAGCTCTGATACCATGTAAGTTTAGAAAAGAGAAAGAGTTAGGACATAGGTTAGACCTCATCCCCTTTTATATTGATAATAATGAGTAATTACAGAAGTGCCATAAGGCATAAATTATGGGCCAGCCCATTACATCAATAAAGGAAAAATAAAATAAAATAAAAATAAAATATAACAATTATTCTTTCCTATTCCGACATGCACTGTAAAACACAAAGCAGATGGTTCCATAGAACGATACAAAGCAAGACTGGTTGCTAAGGGCTTCACTCAACTTATGGGTAGATTACCTTGAGACATTTGCATCGGTTGCTAAGATGAACTCTATGAGAATACTACTCTCTCGTGCAACAAATTTGGATTGGCCACTTCATCAGTTTGATATGAAGAATGCCTTCCTTCGTGAAGACCTAGCAGAAGAGGTCTATATGGATATTCCCCCCTGGTTTGCGGATGCTAAGTCCAAAGGTAAAGTATGCAGGCTCTAGAAGTCACTTTATAGGCTAAAGCAGTCTCCTAGGGCTTGGTTTGAAAGGTTGGCTCAAGCTATACAGAGATATGGGTTCAAGCAAAGTCAAGCTGATCACATTTTATTTGTGAAACACTCCTCACATGGTAAGACCACAACTCTTATTGTTTATATTGATGATGTTGTTCTAACAGTGACAGAGGATGACGTTGAAGAGATCCCTCGATTGAAGGAATACTTAGCCAAGGAGTTTAAAATCAAAGACTTGGGCATTGAAGTAGCTAGGTCCAAGGATGGTATCTTCATAAGTCAAAGAAAGTATGTACTTGACTTGCTAAGGGAAACTAGGATGCTTGGAGGTGGACCATGTAATACATCTCTAGAACCGGGCCAGAAACTAAGTGAGGATCAAGAGGAAGAGCCAATGGACGGGGGGAGATACCAGAAACTAGTAGGCAAGCTCATATACTTATCCCACGCACGTCCAAACATTGTCATTGCAGTGAACATGGTTAGCCAGTTTATGCATGCTCCTAGAACTTCCCACTTAGAGGCGGTTATGAGAATCCTGAGGTGCCTGAAGTCTTTTCCTGGAAAAGGTCTCTATTTCTCAAAACATGGACATCTAGGTGTGGAGACATTCACTGATGCGGATTGGGCTAAATCAATCACTGACAGATGGTCAACTTCTAGATATTGCACATTTGTTGGAGGCAACCTAATCATATGACGAAGTAAGAAATAGAATGTTGCTGCTAGATCTAGTGTTGAGGCAGAATTCAGGACTATGGCTCAGGGTATGTATGAGTTGCTATGGATTAGATTATTGTTGGGAGACTTGGGAATCCATCAGATCGATTCCATGAGGTTGTACTGTGCCAGCAAGGTAGCTATCAACATAGCTCATAATCCAGTTCAACATGACAAAACCAAGCATGTGGAGATTAATAGGCACTTCGTGAAGAAAAAACTCACTAGTGACACCATATGTACTCCATTTGTGAAGATTATGGGCCAACTAGCAGATGTTTTCACCAAAGGAATAGGAAGCAAACCATTTCATAACATTCTGAACAAGTTGGGCATGAGAAATATCTTTGCCCCAGCTTGAGGGGGAGTGTTAGAATATGTTAGAATAGGAAATTACATTCACATTTTATTCTGATTTGATGTAATGGGCTATAATGAGTTGGCCCATAATTCATGCCTTATGGCACTCCTGTAATTATGCTTTATTCTTAAT
This sequence comes from Camellia sinensis, assembly GCF_055761805.1. Lineage (NCBI taxonomy): Eukaryota > Viridiplantae > Streptophyta > Magnoliopsida > Ericales > Theaceae > Camellia > Camellia sinensis. The sequence continues at coordinate 106,097,795 of NC_138974.1, forward strand.
ATAAAATGGGATGAGGTTTTTACTCATTCTCTAACTCTTTCTCTTCTCTAAACCTACACTGACATCCTTCCCTAATCAATTAAATTGAGAATTGAAGCAGGGAGTAAGGATTTGAACTCATGAAAAGCTAGCTATTTCTCCCCAAATTATTGACTCATACCGTTAGAATAGCATATTATTAGTTCGGTTATTATTCGATTGCAATTATTCTATGCTTTAAGACTCCCTTGTAATTATTAATCTTCATTAATATAAAAGGGGGATGATATCACAATCATTCCCTACTCTTGGTATTATCTAAAATTATCATGATATCACAGCCTAACCCTAAAACCTAAACCTATCTACCTATACAGTTCCTGTTACCCACCGAAGCATCATATATTATATTAAAAATTTTAATTCGCAGCCCCAAATTTTTTGTAGATAATTTCAAAATTATATAGAGTAGCCCTCCAATTTTTTAAACTATAGAGTAGCCCCCCCAAAGACATAATCCTAGATCCGTCCCTGCCACCAACCATCAGTCGGAGACAACCCAAGCAGCCAATAACCACCACTTCAGCAGTCGACAGGTTCTCTCTCTGTCGACTCAAGCCGACTACACCCTGAGGGGTTTCGATTTTGGGGTGGGTTGATGTCTGTCTAGGGTTCGAAACTCACCCTCGTTGGTCGAAATCAGCACCAAAGATCACCCTAGGGTTCGAAACTCACCTGGGTTGATCAAAATCCTCACCGCAGGCATCCTAGTCTCTTGTTGGTCTTTGCCGACAGGCCTCCTGGCCTAGTTGAACCTTAGTTGCACGAAGCGGGAGCGAGAGCAAGAGCGAGGAAGCATGAGTAGATAGAAGTTTCTTAGGTTGGAAGCGCCTCAGGGAGCGGTAATATATATATATATATTAATAGTTATTTTTAAAATATATTTATTATATAAAGATGAGTTAAATAGTTATTTTTAAATATATTTATTATTTTTACCTTAGGTATTATTTTTATTGATAATATTTTTATTTTTAATTAATATATATTATAAATAAAAAAAATATAACAAATAAGGAATAATAAAACATGTTAAAATAAATAATAAATAAAAATTCGATGATTTATTTTATAGATTTTATTAGATTTTTTTTAATTATATATTATTTAATTAAATTTACTATTATATAACAAATTATTGTTTATTATATTTATTATATGTTAAAAACAGGAGGGGGAGAGAAACAAATCGACAAGAGAGAGAGAGAGAGAGAGAGGAGAAGAAGAAGAAGAAGAAGACGAAGACGAAGACGAAGGCTAGGGCAAAGGTTGAAGGCGAAGACTAGGGCGAAGGTCGACGTCCGAGTAACCCATGCCCTAAACCAACGAGTCCATGTAACAGAGATCGCAAGCATATGGAAGGTGAGAGCGAAGGTCGACGTTGATGTTGATGTCAATGTCGATGTCAAAGGCGAAGGCGAAGGCTAGAGCGAAGGTCGAAGTCGACGGCGAGACAAAGTCTCTCTCTCTCTCTCTCCTTTACGATCTCATCTTGGACTGAATCGCGTTTCTCTCTCCACAGAAACACGATTCTTACACGTTTTTTTCCAGGAAACGCGAAATCACGATTCTTACTCAAAATCGCCACCTAGTTGCATTGCATGATTCCTGCAACTAAGAGTGAACCATTGGTGACAGCTTGTCTCACCTGGCCGACTGCCACGGACAAGCTCTCTGCCCCAACCGACAGCCACTATGCCTTCTTTGGCTTCATGTGACAACCTCTAGTATCATCTATCTGATCATCTCCCTTTCCTGTCGTCTTTCTATTTTTTTTTTTGACACATTCTGTTTCTTACTCTGGTATCCTAGTCTCTGCTTCTTCGTTTCTTTTTTTTAGTACAAAAAATAAAAAAATAAATAAAACTTTGAGTTGGTAATTCTTTATGCTTACATAGTGGTAGTTGTGTCTTTCCTTCCACCACCACCTTTTGAGTTTGTGATTGACACTATTTTTGTTGAGGGTTAGGTATCCATGGCAGATTCTACCAGTGTGTCCACTACTTCTCAGACACCTAGGAGTGAGAGTTCCATTATACCTAAAACTATGATTGATAACCTCAACCCTAGTCTTAAAACCACCGCCTCTTCATTTAATGGTCAGAACTATCTAGCGTGGTCGCAGAGTTTGATTATTTTTTTGAAGAGCAGAGGGAAGATGGGGTATATTGATGGCAGGATACAAACACCCAACACCACTAATCCAGGTAATGACCAATGGGAGATTACTAACTCTTTGATTATAGGTTGGCTTATTCATTCGATGGTACCAGAAATTGGTGAGAGCTACTTATCTATGGAGACTACCCAGGATATTTGGGATGCTGTGGCTGCCACCTATTCCCGCAAAGGGAATTTCTCATAGGCATTTGAGTTGCGCCGCTTTATTGAGAGCTCTATTTAGGGAGAGCAGACTGTTCTTCAGTACTTCACCTTCCTCACCAACGGTTGGAAACGCTTCGATCACCTGCAGGATTACAAGCCTGTTTGCACTGCTGATTCAGTCGGGTACAAGAAGTTTATTGCACAGGAAAAGGTCTTCAAGTTTCTGGTAGATCTTAATGTGGAGTATGATCCTGTTCGGAGTCAGGTTCTGGGTATAGACACTCTTCCTACACTTCAAAAGGCATTCACCTATGTACAAAATGAGGAGTCGTCGGTCTGCTATGATGTCACCTATCTCTACTGACCGCTCAGCATTACTGTCTATCCCTCAAGATGGCCTCAGCCTGACTCTCATCCTTTCGTCTGCCGCCAAGGAGTCTGTATTCTGTGGTTACTGTCACAAGCCTCGACATACTCGTGAGACGTGTTGGAAGCTTTATGGGACTCCATCCGAGGGTTGAGGTGATCAATCTGGTTCTAGAGGAGGTCAGTTAGGCCAGTCTAGAGGACGTGGCTCTGATCCACGAGCTCATCAGTCTAGTGTCGTTGATACACTTGATTCTACTTCTGCTTCTATTAGCTAGGCTTCTGATGGTTTCTCTGGCATGACTATTCATGAGCTTGAGCATGTTTTGCATCACTTGCTGGACCGCCGGTCTTCTACTGCTCTCAGTACATCTTCCTCGTCGTTTTCCCGCTCAAGTAACTTAGTCTCGTCTCCTCATATTTTCCTTTCTTATAAATCTTTGCCTTGGATTATTGATTCTAGTGCCTCAAATTATGTCTGGATCCTCTAACCTTTTCTCTGCCTATAAGCCCTCTTCAGGTCTAGACAAAGTTAGGATTTCAGATGTTACTGTTTCTTCTATTTCTGGGAAATGTTTAGTCCATGTCACTCCTACCATACCTCTTTTCTGTTCTCCATGTTCCCAATTTTTCTGTTAACCTACAATCCTTGAGTCGTATTACAAAAGATTTGAATTGTAGTGACTTTTTTTCCTAATCATTGTCTTTTTCAAGACCTTGTCACGAGGACGATTGGCAGTGGTAGTACAGAAAATGATCTCTATTTCCTGGATCAACGGGACATGCTTGCTTATTCTTCCACCACGAGTCCTACTACCAAAGATGATCTGTGGCTGAGGCATCAACGTCTTGGGCATCCTTCTTTTTATTTACTTAAGCATTTATTTCCATCTGTTTTTGCAAACAATGTGTCTGAGCTTCTTTGTGAGTCTTGTCAACTTGGAAAACAACACAGAGCCTCTTTTTCTCCCAGTTTTAATGAAAGTTTAGTTCATTTTTCATTAATGCATTCTGATGTCTGGGGCCTATTTCGTGTTACGTCTGTGAAAGGTCATTGATGGTTTGTTACATTTATTGATGATTTTTCTCGTACTACTTGGGTGTATCTCCTAAAAGATAAGAGTGAGGTTTTCTCTATGTTCCGCACTTTTCATAAGATGATTTGTACTCAGTTTGGGGCCACTGTCAAAATCTTCCACTCTGATAATGTGGGTGAATATATAGATTCTAAGTCAAGGCAATATTTTTCTTTTTATGGCATTATCTATCAGACTTCTTACACCAATACCCCTTAACAAAATGGGTTGACAGAACGTAAGAATCGTCATCTTCTTGACATGGCTCAGTGCATGTGTCTTTCTATAAGTGTGCCTCGGTCTTACTAAGGCGACGTTGTTCTCACAGCTGCCCATCTTATTAATCGTCTTCCTGCCCAGGTCTTGCAAAAACAAGCTCCCCTTCAAGTCCTTCTAGGTTCTGAGTCCTTGTTTTCTATTCCTCCCAAAATATTTGGCTGTGTCTGTTTTATCCACAATCACTCTTCTACTCGTGGTAAGTTGGACCCTCGCTCCCTCAAATGTGTTTTCCTTGGGTACTCTCCCACTTAAAAGGGTTATACATGTTATCACCCGCATTCTCGTAAGTGGTTTGTGTCCATAGATATCACCTTCTTTGAGTCCCAGTCCTATTTCTTGTCCTCTCAGGTGTCACAGTCTTCCCTTCAGGGAAAGCCTTGGTGTGAAGTGATGCCTGTGATTCCTATGGTGAAACCAATTGTTCTTGCACCACCACCTCTTACTGGGACTACAGAACCCAATGTCATCAATGATAGGAAAGGGCAAGTTTATGTCAGGGACAAAGACAGACAGAGAGTTAACTAGATATAGGAGACCACTTTTGCTCACCCACTGCCATCTCCTGCTTCTGATGAGAGTCCAGGTAACTTTGAATCTCTTGAGTCCACTGATCTTGATACTCCTATTGATCTTGATGTTCCTATTGCCAAGAGAAACGGTGTGAGATCTTGTACTCAACATCCTATCTTAAATTTTGTGTCCTACTCTCATTTGTCGTCCTCATATAGAGCTTTTGTGTCAAATATTTCCTCTGTTAGCATTCCTAACTATTTTCAGGATGCTCTTGCTACCTCTGAGTGGAAACTTGCCATGATTGAGGAAATGAAAGCACTTAGGAAGAATGGCACTTGGAAATTGACTGAGTTACCTAAGGGCAAACGACCTGTGGGATGCAAATGGGTGTATACTGTAAAACACAAAGCGGATAGTTCTATTGAGCATTACAAGGCCCGACTTGTAGCAAAAGGGTTCACTCAGACATATGGCGTTGACTATCAGGAGACCTTTGCACCTGTCACTAAGATGAATTCAGTCAGAGTACTTCTCTCTCTAGCAGCGAATCTAGATTGGCCACTTCATCAGTTTGATGTAAAGAATGCCTTTCTCCATAGTGACCTAGAAGAAGAGGTATATATGGGCATTCCTCCTGGTTTTGAGGATCATCAGACAGAGGGTAAAGTATGCCGGCTTCGGAAATCATTATATGGTCTCGAACAGTCTCTAAGGGCTTGGTTTGAGAGATTCACTCAGACTATGCTTAAATATAGCTTCAAACAGAGTCAAGTAAATCACACCTTGTTTATGAAACATTCATTACGTAGTAAGACTACAGTGCTCATTGTTTATAAGGATTACATAGTTCTTACAGGTGATGATAGTGAGGAAATCCTTTTGTTGAAGAATATTTAGCAAGTGAGTTTGAAATCAAAGACTTGGGGAGCTTGAAGTATTTTCTAGGAATTAAAGTTGCTTGCTCTAAGGATGGGATATTTATCTCACAGAGAAAGTATGTGCTTGACATGTTGAAGGAAACTGGGATGCTTGGCTGCATAGCCTACCACTGCACTAGAACCCAATCAGAAACTGGGGGATGATGGAGGAGGAGCAGCTGTTAATAAGGGGAGCTATCAATGATTAGTGGGTAAGCTCATCTACCTATCTCACTCCCATCCTAATATTGTTGTTGTTGTCAGTGTGGTTAGCCAATTTATGCATGCTCCTCATTAGATTCACTTTGAGGCTGTCATAAGAATTTTGAGGTACTTGAAGTCTACCGCTGGTAAGGGTCTTTATTTTTCAAAGTATGATCATCTTCGTGTGGAAGGCTATACAAATGCTGATTGGGCTGGATCAGTAACTGATAGGAGATCGACTTCAGGGTATTGCACCTTTGTTCGAGACAACCTAGTTACTTGGAGGAGTAAGAAACAGAATGTGGTTGCTAGGTCAAGTGCAGAAGCTAAGTTTAGAGCTATGGCACAAGGAGTGTGTGAGCTCTTATAGATCAAGTTATTGTTGAGTGATCTATGTATTGATCAGACGGACTCCATGCAGTTATACTATGATAACAAGGACGCCATCAACATCGCTCACAATCCGATTCAACATGACAGGACAAAGCATGTTGAGATTGATCACCATTTCATTAAGGAGAAACTCACTAGTGGCACAATATGTACTCCATTTATGCAGTCTGGTGAACAACTCACTGATATCTTCACCAAGGGAGTTGGGAGTAAGCTATTGCATGACATCCTAGGCAAGCTAGGCATAAGAGATATCTTCACACCAGCTTGAGGGGGAGTGTTAGAATAGCATATTATTAGTTGGGTTATTATTCGATTGTAATTATTCTATGCCTTAGGACTCCCTTGTAATTATTAATCTTCATTAATATAAAAGGGGGATGATATCACAATCATTCCCTAATCTTGGTCTTCTAATAGCAATTTAAGGTATTTTTCCATATATGGTAGAACAAAATACTTATAAAAATCCATATTGCTGACAATCAGCTGATCTATTGGACTTTTAGAGTAGTTGGTCATTAACATGACATCGCAATGAAGTCCTGTGCGCAAATACCATCTCCTCCATGGCAATCCCAACTAGTTTGGAACAATAAGTATACTAGTAGCATGTGAGTGAGGTCTCCTCTGCCACATATGCTAGGGTGGTTATTCCTTTGCTTCGCATTGTTGGATGAATATTATCGTGTTTTGGAAATGAAAGGCATACAATGCTAATATATTTTAATGGTAAAGCTCTTTGTAAAACTATACTATTTTCATAAGAATGATGATGTCCATTCTTATTGTATATTTGGTTTAATGTTATAATTGGGCTTTGTCTCACCTCTCTGACCTATGTGTGTAGGTGAAAAAGTAATTAAAGGCATCATGTTTCAGATTTGTATATATTTATATATTTGACGTGAATATTTGCATGCTTTAGACCTTCTAGAGGAGGAATGTAGTGTCAAGATCATTGTATATAGTTCGCTTTCAAACATAATATGTAACTTTTCTTTCTGCTTAAGTTGTACTCCTTTTGTGATTAAGCTAGGATGGTTGTAAAAGAAAATATTGAAGTGTTTTCACTACATTTATTTTTCGCACATCCTCTGAATGGATGTTATGGGACAAACAAGTTAAAGGAATTGAAAGCTTCCGCTATCTAAACAAATTTTACCACATATAGGAGTACATGTTTGTCCAGTTAGGCCTTTGCTAGTTTATGATCACTGGCAGGTCACTACTTGTCTCAGTTTGGATTGAGATAGGGTTGTGACAAGATGGGTGCCTCACTCACACCTTCCCATCTCATACCCTAGCCCCCGAAGTCAGTCTTCAACGGCTTTTTTAAAATAATAATGCTTTATTTTTTTAGTCAATTTTGGGTTCTTGGAGATACACTAAACAAAACCTACTGACGATTCCCAACTTTATTTCAAAACAAAAGATCCAAAAATAAAATACAAAGATACTTTTTGGGCGCTAAGCTACACATGGGCTAGGACATGGCTAAGGGGTTTCTAAGGCCTAAGGATAAGCAAGAAATCATGCCACCTCCGCCATGAATGGCTACCTAGCACCTTCCCTGGAAAGTCCTAGGGAAAGAAGCTCTCAACACTACAGAGGGAAAACTCTTCATGTGCACTGTTTTTACTTGCAACCTTGTTTAATCTTTCAGGCTTCATTCTCTACAAATACCATGATTTTTCATAAATATGTTTGATTTTTGCATACACTTTTTCTGTTCACTAAATTATTAATCCTTTTGAACTTGACATACTGTTTGTATAGCTTTATCACTTAACAATTACAAAGTTCTATGGAAAATCAAAGCCATATAATTTGACAGCCTATAGACTAAATTTTACTTGTTTCTATCAACTTCTGTAGTAAAAGCACATAGATCAAAAATTGGAAGAGAAACTTGCCTCAACGGGGTCAGAAGAGATATACCCAATATCAAAGATATGCACTTCACCACTTTTCATAGATGTACAAGCAACCTGAAGCAGTAAGTCATTCTATCATGAAGTTTGAAACCCATAGGAATTAAAAAAAAAAAAAAATCATTCAAATCAAGTACATCATAAGCAGCAAACTCAACCAGCAAATGTATTTAACACCTCAATTAAGGGGGTTTAGCCTGGCCATGTCTATCAAATCCATAGGTATCTCCAGTTTTGCTTGAGAAAGAAAACAAAAAAAGCATGCATCCAGGTAGAGACAACTACTCATGACCGATATTCCAGTAACAACCCAAGTGATATTGATGCTAAAGCACCCAATGATGTACATTAGATAGCAATAAAATGCCAAAGCACATATCCATGCCCATTGCATAACCACGTGTATGACTTTGAAAACAATTTATATATATATATATATATAAATCAATATTATTAAGGAAACAGCATCAAGTCGATGCTAATGAATACAAAGCAACAACCACCAACCAACACCCTCTAACTATAAAGAGTATCTAAAAAATCTAAAAAAGAAAACACATCCGAATCCACTTGCCCCGACACCCAACTATACAATACTCCCAAGAACCGATTCTTCAGTGAGCCACAGACACCACCCCCAGAAAGATCCTACTATTTCACTTCAACCAAATGAACCACATCAAACACAAAGGCACATGAACTCAAAACTTCTGACGACGCTTCCCAACTAGACCCTTTTCCAACTATGGAGGACACCTTCCACATTCCTTTGCTGCACCTAGGCCAGACCAAAAACAGGAAAAATCAACACCCACAACTGGTGGGCCAAGGGCAATGGGTACGAAAACGGAAGTCGATTCCACATCCCTGCAACGCATACAACCCCAATTCACCAAAATATGACGAAGCTGAATAAGATTATCGATTGTCAAGATCCTATCTAAGACCGCCGCCCGGAGCACCAGCAATCCACAAACTCCGCCATGGGAAAAGAGAATCTGCACCTCCCTCCAAAGCTTGATAAAAGGATGAAATGGTGAATGACTTTGAAAAATTGGAGGAGGATGTTGAAGCACCAAATGTAATTATTTTCTTCTTTTTTTCCTTGAGTAAATATCTCCTGACACCCTCAGATGGGAAGTGCAGGATTAAAGTCCTAGTTGAAGGTTGGCAATTTTCAATCTGTCTTACTTACTTTGAGAGAGAGAGAGAGAGAGAGTAAATGATATATGGAATAAAAACTCTAAATGGAAATTTAATAAATGTGGCAATGCCAAAAAGAAACATTTTGTGTCAACTGACTTATTCAATTTCGTACTTCTACTCAAATTTTTGACATTCTGGCTCAAAAAGAAGAAACAAAGAAACTACACCGAAGACTATAATTTTCAGAGGCATTAGTTTGTTTCCGGACAGATAGGAAATGCTTAATATCATTCTCATGAAGATAACTGATTTGAGTTTACTCAGAAAAAAGTATCTCCACATCCTCTATGTTAACTGAAAATCAACATGATGAGGGGAGAATATCTCCATAACAAATTCTAGATATGCATCAACAGAAAAAATATATATATTCTTATTAGTTTTCCCTGGACCTTGTTTAGACAATTTGAAGGGCACCGCTTAAGGGGAACAAGCAAATCCAATAGATAAGTTATAGTTATAGACACTATGTCATGCTTTGAAATGCGCAAGTGAAAGTACAATAAAAATCAAAACCAAACCTCATCCTGGTTTGCAAGATTCCATCGAACAGCATCAAGTTGTTGACATGTAGAAATGTGCAGCAAATGCTTTGTCTCATCTTCCCTCAGCCCTGAAGGACACTCAAAATTCGCTGGATAAAATGTAGAAGAAGAGAGTAACTAGGAATTCAAAGTCTAAAAGTAGGATGTTGTCAAATGAAATTTGTTCCCAAGTAACAATATATAAGTTCAAACTTCAAACCAGTAAAACTGAAGAAAAAAAACTAATAGCAATGACAATAATAATGATAACATTTATGGTAATTATATTATTAGTGTTGTTATTATTATTAACAATAGCAATAACAATAATTTGAAAATAAAAAAAGAAAAAAGAAACAGAAGGCATAAACGCAAATGCAAAGACTAAGAACAAGAAATTCAAGATATGAACAGAAGAAGATTGTTCAAGAACTTGTGTAGGCATGGACAAAGTAATCATTGTATAGTTACCTCCATATTGGAGTTCAGCTCGGCTAATAATTTACTACTGCTGATAGATGAGGTTGAGTTATTCATTAACATACAGTTAGTTTTCCAGTTGTACATAATTTTTTGACTTGCATAATTGAGTGTTCAACCCTTTGCAATTGATAATTAATTCACTGATAAATTATCAGATGTAGCAATTGAATATAATTATGTCATCCGATTAAGTGTCAATGCTGCCCCAGTGGTGAATCAGATTTGGCTTCAGAGTCATCTAATTGAATATAATGAGAATGGTAGTGAAGAAGAGGGGATAAAAATATAGGTAACGCTGCTGGAACTGGAGTTTCAGATTGCTTAGCAATGGCAGCATTGGAGGAGGGGCTTCGCTCCACATGCTTGGCATTGGGAAGTAGGCCTGGTTCTTCAGTAAATGAGAAACAACTAGATGAAGTAGGAGATGATCCGGTACATTGCTGTCCGATGCATTCTGCTGACCAGAACGATGTGTGTGGTGTGTACTTAGCTACTGAAGCTCCGTCAGCGGCTGAGAGTGCTGCATATAGCCTAGTAGAGAGTGGGTGCTGCAGATAGCCTAGTAGAGAGTGGGAAATAGGGATGCATGGTTGGATTATCACCTTGTAGCTAGCAACTCTCTGCCTGCACTTGATCAACCTGCCACAGTCCTGATCCAAAATGCAACTAATCACGGGATGTCTAATGGAGGATCTTCAACCCAATTTATACGCCCACCCAATATTTCTCTAGTGACAATGCAAAACTGAACTCAAAACTGAAAAATTACAATTTAGGATTTCCTAAAACAATTGAAAGTCCCAGATGATTTATTGGTCAAAAGGGATTCTATGTGGGAACTATGTTTGGTGGTCTATTTCTTAGATAAAAAATTTTCTTTCCACTATGTGAAGACATGGGCACACAGAGCTTGGGGGGCAGGTTTGCAAAATGTATTGACCTTTGAGAAGGATTTTTTTCATTTCAAATTCACAAGTGAAGCAGCAATTGGGCAGATCTTAGGGTACCATCATTATTGTTGTGGGAGGTTCACAATATTAAAAAGGTAGCACCCATCTCCAATTGACCAAAGAGAACCTCACTAAGCTTCTAATTTGGGCTAAATTCTTTAATATGCCATTGCATCTATGGCATGGTGATGGATTGAGTTTCTTGGCAAGTGTTTTAGCCACTGCTTTATATCTTGATGAATGTACTCAATCAAGAACTATTACTTAATTTTGCTACAGTGTGCATTGAGACTAAAGCTCGTAAAGAACTTCTGGAGGCCTTCACAATCAAACTTAGTGATGGCATGGTTTATGTGTAATAACCCGACCCTCTCATATCCTTTATTTCCCTCATTATATATGTGATTATGTGATTGATGTGAAAAGCCATGTTTTAATGTGTGAATTATATGTTTACAACCTTGTATCTGTCGATTACGAGAAAATCTGTTGAAATTACCACATTTGGATTAAAAATTGAAGGCCTTACCGGAAATTGACTTTACAATTGTGATTATCATGATTTTTAGGACATAATATGAAATTTTGTAAAAATTTGATTCGTAATTATTTAATTGACTTTCTTTGGCTAATTTCCTAATTAAGTCCCATTTTGACTCAAAAAGCTTAAGAGAGATAGATATATACAAGAGCCTTAGGAGAATTAGACAAAAACATATAAAAATATCTCCCGGAGGAAATATAGAGGAGAAGGAAGAGAAGAAAGAGAGAGAAGAAGAAGAAGTCAACATAGGAGCTTGGGGATTGAGGAAATTGAAAGAAGATTCAAAGGAGTTCAAGGTAAGTGGGAATCATCTAGAATACCTCTCAATCTTCCTTAAATGGCTTGAAACAAGACCTAAAATGAAGCTTTGGCACTCTTGGAAATTAGGGTTTATGAGTTATGAACTTGATTGAGCAAATCTCATGAAAGTAAACATGTAATCTTTACATTTTATTTGGTTTATGACTTGATTCTTTCATTTTGGGTTTGATTTGAGATGGATTATAAGAAATTTCTATCTAATCTTATCTCTTGCATACTTTGAGCTCATGTATATGTGTATATATATGAAAAGATGAAGAAATGAAGAAAAATGGAGATTAGGGTTTTATATAAGCTTGAGTTTCCTATTTATTGTGTTCATATGTTATGATTTTGAAGTGGTGTTGCTTGATTTGTGCCTTAGAAATGCCTTTGATAAGCTTGAATTTGTTGGATTTTCGGACTGCACAAACAGAGCCAGAATCGCACGTGCAGGGCTCATGGCCGCACGTGCAGGATGCACAGCCACACGTGCGGGACTCATAGCCACACGTGCGGAAAATAGGAAAGGCAAGGTTGGCATTCTGAAATAAAAGCAAGTGCGGGCCCGCACGTGCGGTAGACCTATACGCACGTGCAGTGAGCGACCTCCGCACATACGGGAATTGGGGAAAATTCTGTTACTTTCTGTTGCTCTTTTCAACCCTCTGAATCTATTAATGTGTATATTAATTTCTCCGAAATGCTTAAAACTGATTAAGACAGTGAACGAAACAGAAGAGAATGGTGAAAGTCAAGAAACTAAGAAAAGAATGCATTACTTACCGAATTATGTATGCAATGTGTAGGTCACTTGCCGGAAGGGACCATCGCACAACCGGATCACTATGAGTAGTAGTAATGTTATGATATGTTAAATGTTGCAAATTGTATATTTTTTGATCACGGACATAGTTGTCAAATCGGGATTCATATCGTGAATCGAAATGATCTGGTACCGAATCGTGAATCGAATCGAATCGTGAATCGTAAAGATTCGGTCACTTCTTCTAAATTATTTAAAAACATATATTTACACATTTAGATGTTAAATATATCTTATGAATATAAAATATTTAGACTTAAATCAATAAAAATATTATTTTGAATGATAATCACGTAGTTTAATAAGTAAGAAGTTAACAAACGTTCCTATGTAAGATCACCATCTTATCTTTTTTTCTTTTTTAGATATTTCTTATCAACCATTCTTAATAAAAATAATAACCAAATAGACAAACTATCAATTTCTAAAGTAATAATAATTAACAACGATATTGATATTTGGACAATAAGCATACATACTTTTCTAAGTAACAGTGAGCAAATAATAAGAAAGAATCATTTAAAATCTTTTTTTTTAAAGCCTAAAATATTTTAAAAATATAATTGACCTCATAGATGTAATATTTAATTTAATAAAATAGCAACAGATAATTCATAGTGTAATTTTAATTTTAAACATCTTTAGAAGATATATTATGATTTTTTAAAGGAAAAAAAATAATGAGAAAAAAGATTAAAAATATGTTGGATCTAACTAAATCTAATTGGATCCTATTAAAAACTTCATGATCACTAAAATAACAACAAAGCATGTATATATGCTGGTTATTTTCGTATTAAACGCTATTAGAAGTTGTATTATGTCATTTTTACTAAAAAGATGGAGGAAAAATAGAGTAAAAAATATGTCGGACACAATAATTTTAAAAATTGCATGAATCGTAAAAAGCGAATCGAATCGTGAATCGATTCTGAATCGTGCGATTCACTAGAGATTCACTTCCAAAATAGATTCACCCTTAGATTCGTATCGATTTTGCAAAAATTGTGAATCGAATCGTGAATCGAATCGCGAATCGTAAGATTCTGATAACAGAGATCACGGATGACATGTTTGATACAATTTGTGTTCAATTAAAGTGTTTGAGCATCTGACAGCATTGGCATATGAAATGGGCCTAAGGCCATTCTGTTATTATATTAGGCCTGAGGCCATTCTGTTATTATATTGGACCTGAAGCCATTCTGTTATTATATTAGGCCCGAGGCCGTTCTGTTATTATATTGGGAACATTGGGCCTGAGGCCGTTCTGTTATCGTATTGGGCCCAAGGCAATTCTATTTTTGTGTTGGGCCCAAGGCCGTTTTGTCTTCTGTGGGCCCGAGGCCATTCTGAAATGTGATTGTGGATAAGTTATACATTTGTTATACCAATATTCTTTAAGACACATGCTTATTATATGCCTCCTTGTATTATTATTATTATTACTCACTGAGCCTTGCTCACTCCGTATTTATATATATTTTGTAGGTGGTCAGCCTGGAGGCCAGCCCTAGGTCAGCTTCAGGAAGCTTTTGACGAACCCGTTTTGTTAAGCCTTTAACATTGGAATCTTTTTGTCTTTTGAGAAGTTCCATTAATGCCACCTTTTTGTTTAACCTTTGGTGGCCACACTTTGTTGATATAATAAGTTTGGATCGTTAACTCTTTGTATATAGGTAGTTGACTTGGACTTGTGTATATATGGCCTGTGTATGTGGTCTTTCTATATTTGACGATGTGTTAGAATCCTGGCATTAAAGCATTGCTCAATGGACGTTCTGTTATAAAATTTTGCTTCCACTTTAGGCCTCGATATGATTGGATCATTTTGAAACTATGTTTTGAGGCCTAAGCACAGGTCAGTCATGGCCTAAACTTCTAGGGGCAAGTTCGGGTTGTGACATTATGATATCAAAGTAGAGGTCCAGCGGAAACCCCAAGTGTGGAATAGATGTAACTCATTTGGTCATACCTACACTCAGTGCCACCTTAATCCCCCAAGCCCCTCTTTGCAAGTGTGGAGAAACAAGGATAATGAGGTATCTTTGAAGGGAGATCAAGCTCAGGTTATTGTAAAGGGTGCAAAGGCTTGTGTGCCTTCTTTGCAAGTGAGTCGTCAAGGAATAGTTTATCTAGATTCTACTTCTAAATCTTTTTTCAATCTCTCTTGAATCTTTTCCAAATCTTCAGCAAGAAATTCTATAGTCTAATACCTATCAAGAAAGTAAGGAAAAGGGAGTGCAGGATAAAAAAGGTAAAGGTGGGGGCATTAAACTCTCTCAAGCAAATGCTCTTAGCCCCCTCTACCCAGAATAAGAAGAAAGACAAAGCTAAGAAGTATGAGCACAAGTCGTTTTAGGTTTATGCCTTGCTTCTCGGATTAGTGGGAGCTCCTTGTACTTCTAATGCTATATTTAAGGCACGATTTTCTAGCCCCTTAGGATGTGAGGGAGTTGCACCACGTAATTCTTATTGTTAAATGCTTTGGCCTCAATTAGATATGCATAGCCACACTTATGAGTAGTGTTGGATCCTTGAGCTTGATTGTAATATCTTCTTTTTTTTATCTATGAAAATTTTTGCTTATCGAATAAAATATATATATATGTGTGTGTTACCCCAATAAGAAGTTGGTGAGGTGCCACTGCAGCTTCTTCCCTCTCAAATACAAGTTTCCAATTGAGTGTCAATGGAGTTAATACAATGCTTTTGATTACAAACAAGACCTTAATATCAACTTCTAGAATTTTAATCTGAATTTGAATGATAAAACCATTGTATTTTATAAATTGAAGTTCCTCTCTATTGATATCTTCCACCACTCTTTTGCAGAAACTAAAATGAACATAGCAGGTATTTCATCTTGGATGGCTTGATATCCATTGTTGGGCCAATTTCCTAAAAACTTAATCTCTTAGTATCAGAGCTCAGGTTGAGAGAGGCCTTGGGTTCAAGTCTCTCCATTGGCATTTCATATTCTGTCCCTGTTTGGTTTCTTCTTCCCTATTTGGTTGTTGGATTCTCTATTTGTCTCTCCACATGCAAGACAGGGTTGCACATGAGGGAGGGTGTTGGATAGCTTGATATACATTGTTAGGCCCATTTCCTAACAGCTTAAGCTTTTGGGAAAATCAGTGACTTCACAATCAAAAAAATGTTTTCATCTATTAGGACTTTCATGGCAGAAGCACCAAAACAAAATCCAGTTGCACTGAGTCAAGATGGAACAACATCTTAAAGATATTACGAGACTAGAACAATAAGTCAAACATTCAAACTGACAACAAATAACTTCTGTCATTTAGCAAGATGCCAGTAAAACTACCGATCCACAAACATAAGTAATGCACAAGCTGGTACAGTTTAAGCCCTAGCATGGAAGAACAAGCAGCACCCAAATAATAAAAAAGTTCCTTACTAGAAATCTTGTATGTAGAGTAATTGCCAATTTAAGACCAAGTCGCCTACTAGCATTGATATCTAGCTTTTGGCATACATTTCAAAACTTTTATGTTGAAGTACTGCGTCCATTAGGCATGGAACAAAATTTTGTTTCTTTTTCATCAAAATGGCAACATTTCCATTTTCTGTAAGAAACTGACATAAAACATTGATAGAAAACCAAAATTCCAGCATTTCCATTGAAAAATAAAGTAACTCATCAAAACACACTAAACATTGATTTGTTTTGACACATCAAGATTCTTGAACAACATTATTTCTATGTTCCTCTTTTTGTTATTAAAAATAAAAATATTTGCAAACAAAGAAAACAACAAAATTTTGATTGGGAATATGAGAGAGAGAGAGAGAGAGAGAGAGAGATTAAGGTTGAGGCATTTATTCTCTTTCTTATTATCACTACTACCTTCTTTTTTTTCTCTTCCCCCTTCTAGAATCTAGTGTTTCCTATTTTTTTTCTTCTCTTAAAATGGAACACCCACTGCTCAACAAAACCTTTAAACCAATGTTTATCATTTTTTTATCTTTCCTGTCTTTGTTGAATTGACCGTTATTCTTAACCTTATTTAAAGACCCTTTTAAACTTGTTACCGAAAAGACATCCCTACCCCTTGGAAAACCTTTAACATTTAATTATTATTAATTAGTGTTATTATTATTTGCTACATATTTGTGAACCTTGTTTGCCAGGAACCTTATGCACAATCATAAATACTTGTGTTTGATAATTCATTTGACTTCAATTTAATGATTTTAGATTTGTATTTACATCTAATACCAAATTGTACACTTGTTCCCTTTATATGAATGGATTAGTAGAACTTAAACATGTTTAATTATGTAACTATTAGGTTACATATACATTTAGATAGGTTTTAGTTTTCTTTTCAAGCACTTTTATGTGTTTCCAAAAAAATTTACTATTTCCTAAATGTTCCGGTTTCCAAGCTAGCCAAAATAACAAATCAAAACAAAATTTTGATCCTTGCAATTAGGTTTTGAGGCCTGATAAATCAATTTTTGTAAAACAAAAGGAATACCTTAGTGAGTTCGTTGTTCTCATCATACTTGGATGAATCACCTAAGAACAATTATATAGCAATAGTAGCAATCATTTCAACCAAGTTCATCCTAGATACTTGGATTTCAACCAAGTTCATCCTAGAGCTAAATAATACTAAGACCACTAACAGAAAAGAAGAAGAAGAGACCAAACTCATTTTTTGGTGATTATCATGCCTACTGCACTTAAGTCTTCAATATCAAAGTTACAGCAACTAAACTCAGTTTCATTTAACATCAAAACGGGTTATACAAAATTCCATATTACAAGTAACATTGATAGTGTAATAGAAACAAAGAGGATCAGGTGCAATACTTCTTCTAATAACACATAATGTGCTGCTTAAGAATGCAAGTTAAAAGAACCTAACATCCACACTCCATTTTGGGAAAAAGTTAATTAAGCATACGTGCACCTCTGTTGTACATCATGCATTTATACGAGCTAGCATAAGGACGATGTTGTTCTGCAGAAATGAAGATAAAGAAGGCCAGATAAAATGTTCTGTACAACACATGACAATTGCAGCCTGCAGATCCATGATTCCTTACCCTCCCCAATCCTCTCGCAACTTGTTTCAGTCCCATAAGCTTCATGGTACCAAAATAAGCTACTTATTTCTGTCTTTATATGCATTTGAAATTTTAAGACTAGCTAGAATAGGGCTTCTAACTTTTTGCTACTCCGAGAAAGTGTGCTAAACTCAAACTTGCTCATTATGTAGGGTCCGCAATACATGATTGCATGCATGAACATTGGTGGCCCACTGACATAGAAGCCACAAGAAAAATAGCATTATTTTGTCTCGTTTTTTTTCTGCCCAAGTGCAAGAAACAGAAGTATCTAAGTTTTCTTGTGCACGTGCATTAGAATTCGAGCATTGTCAATGAACAATGACAAAATTTAAAACCAAAAGTACAAATATAACAACTCTATATATTTTAAAACAAATCTGCCCAAAGCATAAACAGATTAACATTTGACTTGGGTCATAGAAACTCTATGCAAAATAACAGACCAGCTGGCTCCAGCATGGAAACTTACAAGAAATAATTTATTACCCTGGGAATAAAGAGTTTCAAAATCATGCACTGTTAAGCATCCTTCTTTTGTCACTGATGCCAAGTATATACCCTGAGAAAAATAAGAGCAACACATAAAATACAAACTGAGTAAATGTGAAGGAAACAATAAACAACAAAGAAACAATAATGAGAAAGCTTTATAAGCATATATACTTGAACTTGTGTATCATTTGCATAAACAGTGCCTGTGTGAGTTAATGTATATAAGCAAACAAAGAGGCTGCTCTTATCAAAATTACTTCCCATCATCATTCAAGGTCAGAAACTGAGTAGTGACTCAAGCGGGGACGAAAGGTTATCCAAATTGGGATAGCTTCACCCACTTAAACCTACTCCACTAAACCTAACCCACTACACCACTACCACCTACCACCTCACCTACTCCACTAAACCTAACCCACTACACCACTACCACCTCCACTTCACCTACTCCTTACCTACTACACACTCACCCTCTTCTATATATAGGAATCATGAATCATTGTAATTAATATCAATATAAATCAATCAATAATACAATTCTCTATTTCTCTTTATACATTAAATTTCTACATGGTATCAGAGCAAGGTTAAGCACTTAGTATTTTTCGTTTCACCGGCGGGCGGCAACCTCGCTTTGGCCGCCCGCCGGACCTCAACCTATTCCGCTTATTTTCTACACATACCTTCCCATCTGCTGGAAATTGTGTTCATGCATATAATATGATAGTGGTGTTGGTGGTAGATAGTGGCATGTATAGAATATGATAGTGGTGTTGGTGGTAGATAGTGGTATGTATAGAATATGATAGTGGTGTTGGTTGTAGATAGTGGCATGCATAGAATATGATAGTGGTGTTGGTGGTAGATAGTGGCATGTATATAATATGATAGTGGTAGATAGTGGTAATATATAATATGTAAGTGGCATATAATGGGTTATGATGATGTTTGTAATATCTCCTATATAAGGAGTGTCATTTGGTCTTGTAAGATAAGAAGTTTTGAATATAACAGAAATATATTCCTTCTTCCTCATATTTTCGGAGTTCTTCTTCTTCATATTTTCTAAGTTGGTATCAGAGCAACAAAAAACACAGCAGCCCTAAAACCGTCATAGCCATGTCGGAAGTCACGTCCGGAACCACTTCAACCCCTGCCGCTGCCATTCCGGTGAAAACGTCCAACTCTCACTCTGTCCAAATCACCACCATCCGCCTAAATGGTGATAATTTTCTCCGCTGGTCACAATCTGTCCGGATGTATATCCGTGGGCAAGGAAAGATCGGTTACATCACTGGTGACAAGAAGGCTCCTGCTGTTAATGATCCGCTGTTCGACAATTGGGACGCTGAAAACTCCATGGTTATGACATGGTTGGTCAATTCCATGGAGGAGGATATAAGCTCTAATTACATGTGCTATACTACTGCACAAGAATTGTGGGATAATGTTAGTCAGATGTATTCTGACCTAGGAAATCAATCTCAAGTTTTCGAATTAACTTTGAAGTTGGGAGAGATTCGTCAAGGAGATGATTCCGTCACCAAATATTTCAATTCGTTGAAAAGGTTGTGGCAGGATCTTGACATCTTCAACACATACGAATGGAAATCGGTTGACGACTGCAACCACCACAAGAAAACTGTGGAAGACAGCCGTATTTACAAGTTTCTTGCCGGCCTCAACATTGAGTTCGATGAAGTGCGAGGAAGAATTATTGGCAGACCTCCTCTCCCATCCATTGGCGAAGTATTTGCCGAAGTCAGAAGGGAAGAGAGCCGAAGGAGCGTCATGCTTAAGAAAAAAGGTAATGGTGAATCAATTGAAATTTCTGCATTAATTAGCGATGCTGCGGCCAACAAGGCTGCAAATTACCAGCGCAGGTTTGATGATAAGCCACGGGTCTGGTGTGATTTTTGCAACAAGCCTCGCCATACACGCGAAACGTGTTGGAAGATTCATGGCAAACCTGTCAACAGGAAAAGCAGCAAACAAGGAGAGAAGAATCGTGGCTTTCCTACCGCTAATGAAGCCGATTCAGGTTCCTTCAACAAAGAGCAGATTGATCAACTCTTAAAGCTGATAAAATCCAACTCCTCAACCGGTACTCCTAGTGTTTTGTTGGCACAAACAGGTAGAAATCCTAAAGCCTTCTCTTGCCTAAACTTCTCTCCGTGGATCATAGATTCCGGTGCCTCCGATCACATGACTAGTTTTTCCCATTTATTTAGTACCTATTTCCCTTGTTCTGGTCATGACAAAATCAGAATAGCCGATGGTAGTTTTTCACCTATTGCAGGAAAAGGATTTATTAAACTAACTGAGAAAATTAATCTCAATGCTGTTCTTCACGTCCCCAACTTAGCCTGTAACCTTTTGTCTGTCAGTAAACTATCTAAGGATTCTAATTGTCGTGTTACATTTTTTGAATCCCATTGTGAATTTCAGGACCAGAACTCGGGGATGATGATTGGGCGTGCTAGGATGCTTGAAGGTCTTTACTACTTTGATGAAGTACCTGTTAGTAATAAAAAAGCTCAGAGCTTTAATAGTACCAGTTCAATCTCTGTTCGAGAAAAAATAATGCTATGGCACTATAGGCTAGGACATCCTAGTTTTCTTTATCTGAAACATTTATTTCCAGAATTATTTAAAGGGATTGATTGTTCTTCTTTTCATTGTGAAAGTTGCATTTTTGCAAAATTTCATCGCTCTACTTATTTGCCAAAACCTTACCAGGCTTCAAAACCTTTTTATTTGATTCATAGTGATGTTTGGGGCCCTTCTAAAATCACTACTCTTTCTGGTAAAAGATGGTTTGTTACATTTATTGATGACCATACCCGCTTATGTTGGATTTATTTGATGAATAAAAAATCTGACGTGAAAAATTTATTCACAAATTTTTACAATATGATTGAAAACCAATTTCAAACCAAAATTGGTATTTTACATTCTGATAATGGAACAGAATATTTCAATGAGCAGTTGGGTGAGTTTTTGAAAAAAAAGGGGATTTTTCATCAATCTACATGTCGGGATACCCCTCAACAAAATGGCATTGCAGAACGAAAAAATAAACATCTACTTGAAGTAGCACGTGCTATAATGTTTTACATGCATGTTCCTAAATATTTATGGGGTGAAGCAATTTTAACAGCCTCTTATTTGATAAACAGGATGCCTACAAAGGTGTTAACATACAAAACACCTTTTGATTGTTTCAAAACTTTTTTTCCTGACACGAGGTTGTTTTCTGATTTACCCGCCAAAGTTTTTGGATGTACTGCCTATGTTCATGTTCCTAGTCAATTTCGTTCAAAACTTGACCCCCGTGCTATAAAATGTGTTTTTTTGGGTTATTCCTCAAACAAAAAGGGGTATAAGTGCTTCGATCCTCAAAACAAGAAATTTCATATGAGTATGGATGTGTCATTTGTGGAAACAAAATCCTATTTCCCCAACACTTCTCTTCAGGGGGAGACAAGTGGAGTAGAAGACCGTTTTTGGGATATTTCTATCCCGCTCCCCAATGTCATTTATCCTACACAAAAATCACATCTGTCTGATAATGATCACTTAGGAGAACCAAGTTCTATGGTGCCTAGTCAAGAAGATTCTTGTTTAGGGGGAGAAGTACTACAAAATGATCTAAATCCTGAGCTTCAGGTTTATACTAAATCCTGAGCTTCAGGTTTATACTAGGAAGCGATTTCATCTGAGGAATAATGACCCGAACGTCCATCCTAATGACCCGAATGTCCACCCGAGTTCTGGCATCGAAATTTTAGGTAATCCTATTCCTTCTATTTCCGACCTTGATGTACCTATAGCAATTAGGAAAGGTGTCCGAAATTGCATTAAACATCCTATTGCAAATTACCTCTCCTATCAAAGACTGTCTAAAAACCATAGAGCTTTCACATCTAGGATTTCACACTTGTTTGTTCCAAGGAATATACAAGAAGCATTGGATGATCCGAATTGGAAATTAGCAGTCATGGAGGAGATGAATGCTTTAAGGAGAAGTGGTACTTGGGAGATAGTTGATCTACCCAAAGACAAGAAAACAGTTGGGTGTAAATGGGTGTTTACGATAAAATGTAACGCAGATGGAAGCGTTGAGAGATACAAGGCGAGACTGGTAGCTAAAGGCTTCACTCAAACTTATGGGATCGACTATCAGGAGACGTTTGCTCCTGTTGCTAAAATAAATTCCATCAGAGTACTGTTATCTCTTGCAGTAAATTCAGATTGGCCTCTACATCAACTTGACATTAAAAATGCATTTCTCAATGGTGATCTTGAAGAGGAGGTGTTCATGAGCCTACCGCCGGGATTTGAGCAGAGACTTGGAAGTGACAGAGTATGCAGATTGAACAAGTCATTATACGGACTCAAACAATCACCAAGAGCGTGGTTTGAACGCTTTGGGAAAGCAGTTATCAGTTGTGGCTTCTCGCAGAGTCAAGCAGATCACACAATATTTTATAAACATTCAAAAAACAGTAAAATTGCAATTTTGATTGTTTATGTTGATGACATCATTTTAACTGGTAATGATGAAGCAGAGTTAGCAGCCCTCAAAGAGAAACTCGCAAAAGAATTTCACATTAAGGATCTGGGAGCCCTCAAGTATTTCCTCGGAATGGAATTTGCAAGATCCAAGGAAGGTATATTCGTTAATCAGAGAAAATATGTTCTTGATCTCCTTGGAGAAACAGGTATGCTTGGTTGTAAGATGGCGGAGACTCCGATCGAGCCTAACTTGAAGTTACAAGCTGCTAAGGCTGAAGAAGTCAAAGAGAGAGAACAATATCAGCGACTTGTAGGGAAATTGATTTACTTGTCTCATACGCGGCCTGATATTGCCTTTGCAGTCAGCATGGTAAGTCAGTTCATGAACTCACCAGGGGCAGAGCACTTTGAGGCCGTTTATAAGATCTTAAGATATTTGAAAGGAACTCCAGGGAGAGGCTTACTATTCAAGAAACATGGACATCTTCAAGTTGAAGTATACACAGATGCAGACTGGGCAGGAAGTGTTACAGACAGGAGATCAACATCCGGATACTGCTCCTTTGTAGGTGGGAACCTAGTTACATGGCGGAGTAAAAAACAGAATGTGGTAGCTAGAAGTAGTGCAGAAGCAGAGTTCAGAGCTGTTGCCCATGGAATCTGTGAAGTAATGTGGATTAAAAGAATTCTTGAAGAATTAAAGCTTTCTCACCCGACACCTATGAAGGTCTATTGTGACAACAAAGCAGCTATATCTATAGCTCATAATCCAGTTCTACATGATCGCACAAAACATATAGAAGTGGATAAACATTTCATCAAGGAGAAAATCAATGCTGGCATAATCTGTATGACCTACCTTCCAACAGGTGAACAATTAGCTGATGTGCTAACGAAGGGACTACACAAGAAACAATTTGATAAGCTGACTAGCAAGCTGGCTATGGAAGATATCTTCAAACCAGCTTGAGGGGGAGTGCTGGAAATTGTGTTCATGCATATAATATGATAGTGGTGTTGGTGGTAGATAGTGGCATGTATAGAATATGATAGTGGTGTTGGTGGTAGATAGTGGTATGTATAGAATATGATAGTGGTGTTGGTTGTAGATAGTGGCATGCATAGAATATGATAGTGGTGTTGGTGGTAGATAGTGGCATGTATATAATATGATAGTGGTAGATAGTGGTAATATATAATATGTAAGTGGCATATAATGGGTTATGATGATGTTTGTAATATCTCCTATATAAGGAGTGTCATTTGGTCTTGTAAGATAAGAAGTTTTGAATATAACAGAAATATATTCCTTCTTCCTCATATTTTCGGAGTTCTTCTTCTTCATATTTTCTAAGTCCATCACTGCCTAAATCCTCTCTCTTGAGGCCAATGTGAATTCCTCTTCTTCATAATCTGCACTAACTGTGGCATCTTTTCCTGGGGCAAACTCTGCAACCCAACACTCAATCTATGCTTCTCCTCCATGCTCATTTACCTCTTGTTAGGATCCTTCGCCTTCAGCTTTGGTTTGGGCTTCGCCACAGCCTTGAGTTTCACTGCAGCTTTCAGCTTCACAGCAGCCTTCGGTTTCACAGCAGCTTTTGGCTTCGCAGCTGGCTTGGCCTTTGCCGCTGGCTTGGGCTTCACAGCGGCTTTAGCTTTTGGCGCAGCAGCTTTTGTCTTAGCCGGAGCCTTCTTTTCCTTTTTCGCTTTTACAGCCTTCGGCTTTGCTTCCCTCTGGTGGCTCCCCAGGTTCCACCTGAGCTACATGATTCATTTATAGCTGCAATTGATAAGGGAAGTATTAGAACAATGCCCAATAGAAGTATGCCAGCTGCTCCTTACCCTACTCCTGGAGCACTATTAATAGGTGATGCTTTCAACATGCGTCATCCTTTAACTGGTGGAGGAATGACTGGAGCCCTGTATAAGGTGTTTTGTGCATCTCCTGATCAAGCAAGGAAGGAAATGCGTGAAGCATGTTTTGATTATTTGAGCCTTGGAGGTGTGTGTTCAACAGGACCAGTGGCTTTACTCTCTGGTCTAAATCCTAGCCCATTGAGCTTGATACTCCATTTCTTTGCTATAGCCATATATGGTGTTGGCCGTCTCTTGCTACCATTTCCTTCCCCTAAGCGCCTGTGGATAGCAGCTAGATTATTTTTGGGTGCATCGGCTATCATTTTTCCCCTCTTTCTCTCACATGGGCTTGTCCCCTCTCTCTCCTCCGTTTGATTTCAAAATCCATTATTTTTATTTATTTTTTCCAAACCACTTTCCTTATTTATCTTTCATTTTGATTTCAAATATATTTTTATTATTTCTTTCTTTATTTTTCTTTCACATTATTTTTTAATCTTTTTCAAATTCTATTCATACCATATAGCTTTGCACACCAAACCATCTTTTATTCATCTCAGGGATCAACCCCGATCACAATTTTAACCAAAAAAAAAAAAAAAAAAAAAAAAAAAAAAAAAAAACAACAACCACAACAACACAAACCACAACACCACAAGATTTGTTTTCTTTTCTGCAGACGGCCACCCACCGACCTCACTTTTTCGCCTATTCCGCCGGTCTTTTCTTCTTGCCTCCGTCCTGGGCGGCCCTTGACGGTGTTGCCTCCGTGTTTCCCACTCCACTGGGCACGATCACTCCACCCTGCTCCTCCACTACAGCATATGGCGGACCTCCAAATCGGAACATAACGGTGGCCTTCCGCTTCAGCTCCTTATTTTCCGCCTTTAGCACACTTATCTTTGCTCGCGCATCCTTATACATGCGTTGGAGCAGAGCCAGTTGGGCGTTTAACTGCTGCACCTCATTTGTCCTACTCTGCAGCCGGTGCGACAAGTTTGTGACCGCAGTCATAGTTTCAACACAGGACTTCAATGTATACTGATTAGCTTCAATATCCGTTTGCACTGCCATTTTTTGCTCCACCGACCGCATCGGAAAGTTCAACGGAGCAAAACCAGAGGTGTTTGGTTGAGGTTCACAGGCCACCGCACCAGTTATCTCTCTTGTTGACTCGTTGAGGTCGGGAAAGAGAGTGAGCAGACCACGGGAAGAAGAGGCTATGTTCTGGGTAGCTGAACGGGAAGAAGAAGCCATGTTTTTGGGTTGCTGAGTGTTTCAGAGAAGGGTTGGTTACAGAATGTTACAGAGAACGAAGAGGTTTCAACTGGTTTGTTATGCTTCCAAGCCTCAGACTTCGCTTTGGTTTATAAAGACAGAGACAACGAGGCTGACACGCGCTCTGTCAATCACGTGCATCGCCGCGTGTCAGGCGCCCCTTTTGATGGCTCGACGCTTTCTGTCGGGCACGTCTTTTGATGAAGTGGGCGCGCCTTTTGATGGCACGCCTTTTTATGGATTGGGCACGCCTTTTTGATGGCACGCCTTTTGAAAGATTGGGCACACCTTTTGAGGGTGCGACTTTTTAAGGGTCCGACAAGACTCTGTAAACTGTCCCGACATTGATTCCGGTTAGCTCCTTCATGGGTCCGACAAGACTCTGTAAACTGTCCCGACATTGATTCCGGTTAGTTTCTACAAGGGTCCAGCAAGACTCCGTAAACTGTCACCACAACTGTCGCAACATTGTCTGCTACAACGGTCCGACATGACCCCATAAACTGTCTTCTACATCGGTCTGACACCGCCATCCAGTGTCCTCTACACCGTTATGACACCACCATACAGTGTCCTCTACAACGTTATGACACCCCCATACAGTGTCCTCTACAACGTTATGACACCACCATCCAGTGTCTTCACCAATGGTCTGACACGACCATACAGTGTCTCCTATCCTCTTTTATTTTTATGTATTTTCTTGTTTTGTTACTCTCTCCAAACTCAAGTTGGTTAGTTCCTATCCCCCTTGAGTTTGCGGGGGGCTGTTAAAATCCACCTACTCTCCACCTACTTCACCCACTTAAACCTACTCCACTAAACCTAACCCACTACACCACTACCACCTACCACCTCACCTACTCTACTAAACCTAACCCACTACACCACTACCACCTCCACTTCACCTACTCCTTACCTACTACACACTCACCCTCTTCTATATATAGGAATCATGAATCATTGTAATTAATATCAATATAAATCAATCAATAATACAATTCTCTATTTCTCTTTATACATTAAATTTCTACACTTTCTAATGAAGCAGAGCAGAAATTATCTATATTATGAATAGGTAAAATTCAAGGCATTCATGTGCCAACCATATAAGAAACTGTTGAACAAGAAGCTGCATGTACAGGACATATTTGAGGCCACACAAGCATTGAAAATTATGTTTTTTCTCATTTTTCTACATTTCTATTGAACAATTTGTTTCTGATAACCATTACAATGAACTCATTAGTTCCTTGCAGTAATGTAAACGGCAACAAAGAATATCATTTGGTTTCCAAGTTAACTAGATGGTAGTATTTTTTTACTGTTTCACACACACACACATACACAAGTCATGCCTTACATCAGTGTCTGCAGAAGTTTTCATACTTTCACATTCATGTCAAAGAAGTGAGTAAAAGCTTTCCAATATTTCATTAATATGCTAGCAAAAGCTAAGAAACTTTATGTTTTCCTAATACCTCAATTTTCAGCCTCATTATGCTCACTCGTGTACATCTACATATTTATGTATTGAAGTACATCAGGTACATTCATGATAAGTACATTAGATTACAAAGAAACTATTCAATGCTTTGAGCACTAAGGATTTCAGAGCTTATCCAATTTAGGGCTTTTGCTCCAATCAATATGTACTCGATGCCTTAATTGTTACTTGTTTGTTCAAACTATTCTAGCCCACTTCAATGTTTACAGACATAAGAAGTATCCATTATTCCCCAATGTCTCTCAACCAAGGTTTTGAAAAGCTGTTGCGATCGTTGTAACGGTTGTGGTGGCGCGATTGCGATTGTGGGATGTAAAGGCCGTAACGTAATGGTTGCGATAACCAGAACAGTGAATTTTTTTTTTTTCGCACAATTTGAAAAAAAAAATTACCGATACGCATATTTATTTATTTTTAAATCACATTTATTGGGGTTTAAAATAGATTTTGATCAATTTTTGTTTGTTTTTAACTATGATCCAATATATTTCATATTTTTAAATCACTATAAAATGAGCTTTTTACATTTTATTTCAATAGTAATGACTTTAAGAATAATTGATTTTAAATGTTAACAAATTATTTTTAACAAATACCTAAACTAACTAAATAAAAAATATTCACAATTATTAAATGAAATGATTATAAAAATAAATATTGTGCCATAAACAAAATTATTTTTAAGCTGCTGATTTTATTTATTTTTAAAGATATTTTTTAGACAACATATTACAGTAACAAAATAAAAAATATTTACAATTACATATTAAATAAAATGATTATAAAAATAAATACAACCATTGTTTATATATTTTTTATTTTGCATGATAATTTAATAAAATAAAATTTTAATAAATTATAAAGAAAAAAAAATTCATATAAGATTTTTTCTTTGGGCTTTTTGGGCTTGGATCACTTGAGTATTTGGTTATTTTGTTTCTTTCTTCTTCTTCTTCTTCTTCTTCTTTTTTTTTTTTTTTTTTTTGTGAGCTTTTTTTTTTTTTTGGAAAGAAAGCTATTCAAAATATTGCAAAAGTATGTAACAGACAGTTATGGCCGTTACGGTATTGCTACAGCCGTTACGTAACACCAAAACAACTGTTACACATGAATTTCTGTCACACCACTATAGCGGCCGTAATGGGTGGCGGTAACTACCACAACTATTACGTAATGGTTGCAGTCGCTTTTTAAAACCTTGCTCTCAACATTCTACCACTTTCCAAGTGCAAGCATCTATATAGATTTGATTGAAGCTATCGAGTTAATGATTTTGCTCAAAGACCACAGTGACATTGTTCTAGCATAGTAGTCATGGTTAAATAGTAGTATGTTATTCTGCTTTCTCTGAAGTTCAAGAACATGATTAGTCAAGCCCAAAAACAAATGGTAAACAATTTATGTATATATTTAAACTTGTATTGTATGATGAGGACACCTCCGTTCCCCTTTTGTCCCATGCTTGTGTTCGGCCTAACAAATCTCAGGTATTTGTATTAGTTTCTATTACCAAGTTCAAAGTTCTCACATCAATGAATGCTTAGACTAATTGTATTTCCTCTGAATTTTAACTAGAAAGCTTAAACAGAGTTCTCCTTCTTCAATTCCCTATGTCCCTAACATTTTCTACAATTCTCTTCAGTTTTCAGCATTCTGTATTTGATACTGAGATAGTTATTGAGAATTATGCTTTCTGAAATAGTTTTGAAAGCAAAATTTTTGCTCTGAAAGCCTCTTTTTTTCTAAAATCTTCTCTTCCTTTGAACCATTGTTTAAAAATTATCTTCAAATAAAAATCACAATTTGGACCATAGTTAAAGCTTTCTAGCTTGGAGTTTACAGACCAACATTTATATACGATAAATGTCCATTGAAGGCCCATTATCATTCTTTATCATAAGTAGTTCAATATTTTGAAATGACTACCTCTAGTTAAGCACAACCTCAAATAGAAAAATACATTTTCACCCAAATATATATATATATATATATATATTTGAAAGAATGGACTTTAGTAGGGTAGAAAATTAAACTTTGTTGTGATTTTAAAACTGATGATGCAGTATTCACCTTGGTGTCAAATTCCAGTGCAGAGATGCCCTGCCTATGGAAAAACAAAACAAACAGACAAAAAGAAAAATCATGGATTGGTAGAAAGATGTGCATACCATTATAAAGCAAGAGAAAAACAAATGCCCATGAATAATTTAGCATGTTAACCAACATAACAATCAAAAGAAAGGGAAGAATTAATTGTTATACAAGAATGAAATATGGACGGTAAAGAAGTCCACCAGAAGAGGACTTCTTAGACATCTAAATGCTTTACGCTGTCTTTCATTAAATATCACTATAGTAAACCAACATTCTAGAATCCGATTCTCAAGATCCAAGAAAAATATCTGGCAACTTTGCTCCAACAACAAAGTCAAACTACTTTGTTGACACATTTAGGTTCACAATTGACAGGTCTTATCATCCTACATTCCAACCAACTGAGCAAGTTCTGTCCAAGAGAATCCTGAATAGGTCAACCTCTAACCTTAAAGGTTGAAACATGATGTGTTGTACCACTAAGATCAATATAGATCCTAGCCTTTCTATATCAACAAAACGTGTCATGCCAGGGCTGCACCCATAACATATCCTCACGTGTAACAACTTTTCACTTTGCACATTTAGTAAAGATTCTTTTCAACATATGTGATATCTTCATTGGAAATCAGAACACCAAATTGTATAACACCTGAAAGCAACTATCTAAATGAAAGTATATGTGGTTCCCTAAGCACAAGTAATCTTAGAGTCTCGATATTGGGTGTAAAAAAAAAAAAAAAAAAGTAGTTGATCTAAAAGCCACAGAGCTATACAAAGTGCTTTGAAACAAGACATGGCATGGTTTTTTGAAGTTACCAACTAGATGTACTAAATAAAATTGTGTCAAAGTTCCCATGCTTCAATACTAGAGGAAGTCGCTTCTTAATTGGATCCCCAAATCCCAAAACCAAGGAACAGAAGTTCCAAACTCTAAGACAACAAGTACTATGGACCTTACTCCTGCAATATACATAGTCAATGATGTTGCAATGACACTGAAATAGTAAATGATGCTTCCTAAATTCCTACTGTGTAAAAAACCAGAGACACTCAAATCTTTCACATAATACTTCTTCTTCTTCTTCTTCTTCTTCTTCTTCTTTTTTTTTTTTTTTTTTTTCTTGGCGTGCAAAACACAGCCTGTTCATGACATTGAGTTTCCATGAAACACATTTTGAACCAAAAACATGTCATGCCCGCACTTCCTTGCCACTCTGCTAGTAGGTAATACTTACTAAATATTAGCTCTTTCTTATTAGGAATGGAGACCAAGATGTGATCTGCAAGCAGCATATATAATTCACTTACATTTTGTCAGCCTGAAATATTAATCAATGAAATGCGTTCTATAATATCAAAAAATGTGGGCGATAAGGTTGCTCAATTGTGTCATGGGTTAGAAACATAGAAACAACCTCTTTGCATGTGTGAGCAAGGCTTCGTACATGATGTGGGCAGAAAGGTACCACATTGAGGCCATCTAATTTGCATTTAAAGTCATTGATATGGTTACTTGGCAAATATTATATGTTTTGTGTGTGCAGGCTTGATGGACAGTTCTCAATAGAATGGTTCAAAGGGATGGAATTAAAGAGAAATGGGTCACAGATCCTCTCAGCACAACGGCAAGACCTCCGCACGAGCAGCAGACGCAAAACAGACACCACAACACTGCTGCACCACCGCACGTGCGGCCAACTCTGCCACACGAGCGGCCATTCCCACTGCTCAAGCGGCCAAAATTCAAAAGCTTACTGTCAAAGCTCCACTCATGCGGAGCATTTTGGCCACACCTCGAAATGCATGTGCAAAAATGGGAATTGACCTGAAGTGAACCCAAGTATAAAAGAGAAAGAAAAGAGAGAAAAAGAGTTCTTCGGTTGGTTTTGAAGAGAGAGGCAACTAGGACTAGAGATGAAAAGAACTTGCACAACCATGGTGTCCACCATCTCCTCCATTTCCTTTGTCACTTTTGCTTCTCTCCATGAGTGGCTATGCACCATACTTAGGGTTTCAATAAAACCCTAGCCAAGTAACCGGTTTTTCATATTAAGAGCTTTGATTGTATCATTTGATTGGAATAATTGTAAGAATTTTGAGTTTTTGAATAAAAGTGTTTCTATCTTTTCTCTTCATTCAATTTTTGTGATTGTGAATGAATGTTTTACATTAGCTATCATTGTATTTGTGTTTGGAACTTGAGAGGGGCTATGCTTTGACAAGAAATGTTGTGCCACGGACTGTAGTTTAGAGTGGACAATCCGTGTCGGTTGAGATAGGTCGTGCTCTTGATTCAAATACAATATTACTCTCCTTTTCAATTTCGAACTTGTAGTTGAGAAATTGACTTATTTTAAACAATCATTTGTGTATTAAGATGAGAATCCCGGTTATAGAACTAGCAGTGAATTCGGTTCCCTAAGTTTCCATTTCATATTCTTCAATTTGAATTTTCTTGTTATTTAATGAGGGTTTCATAATCTAGTTTATTCACATAAAACGATCAATCTCAATAAACTAATTTGGGAATTAATAATTGGAATAGCTAGAATTACACAATCGTCCCTCTCGATATGATATACCCGTACTCTACCACTATACATGTTTTAAAACCTTTACGGGCAGATTGATTCACAACAATCAATACTTGTAGTGGCAGGAACCTTATGCACCTGACTATCTTTTTTTGTTCTACATTATCAGTAACAACAATATATCCTCTCAAATCAACGATAACTAGAAAAATAGAGAGGAAAAAAAGAAAGAAAGAAAGAAAAAAAAAATGTGCTAAAAACATCCCCCTTTCCCCCATTATAGCAACAAGATCTTTGTCTACAGAGCCATGTGTGAAAGCTAGCGAATGAATCTTGGACAACTTATGGTAAGTTCCTTCATTATCACGAAAAGAATGATGAGAAGATATAATAGAGCTTTTTTCTTCCCTTTTTTTTAATGAGCATGAGATATTGCAATCTATAAGCAATAATCTAAAAGCGTAATCCAAAAGCGTCTCTCTCCTAGCTTCTCAATAATCAACTTTTTTTTAAGTCATATTTCCTCGTAAGTTGCAAGCAAAAGTTACACCGAACACTTTGGCATAAAGTAACAGTATAAAAGAAGTCATAAGTTGCACCAAATGGGGCATAGCACGAATTGAACAAGCAAGGATGTGAAAATTCAGAGAAGGAAAAAGTAAAGGAGAGAGGACACTAACTTTCTGAACGGCGCTGGGTTATCCATGTATGCAACATTAGCGAACCAACTCATCTGTACAAAGAAAGGAAAGAGAAAAGAAAAAAAAAAAAAAAAAAAAAGAATCCCAAAATTTGCATGACTCAAATCTAGGAAATGAAAGCAATTATAATTACAATCGATAGAATTTTTAATGAGTGAATGGAGTCTCATTAAAACATGGAACCATTGAACTAAAAATTCACAATCTATTTTCTTGCTCAATATATGATTTCTTGGCAAACAATCAGTATATATAAAATAAATATTACTAATTAAACAAAGGGAAAGCCTAAGGTGAGCACCCCCTTAGGGGTGCATATCTCCCACAAATTGGCGTAACTTTACTGCAAAATTTCGTAAAATCAACCACAAAATGCGTAACTTCACCACAAATTGGCGTAACAAAATAAGCTTCAAAAAGCTTAAATTAAGATTACAGAAAAAAGGCTGAGTAGTGAGCATGCATACATGTGTAGGACATTGTACTCCCCCAATGTGATAGCAATGAGCAAACAATCCAATCTTTCCCCAACCAAAAAAAAAACAAACAAACAAACAAAACAAAACAAATATGAGTTCATTTAGACCCGGTTTTAAATAATTTAACGACAAAAGTAAACCCAAAAAAACCAAATATTAGTCACGAAATTAGGAAAGGGAAATGGGAATTAAAACACCTCAGAATAGGATTGCATCAAAAGACCCGAAATGTCGTGGCGGTACTTGGGTTCGAACTTGCCGTTCAATTCAATGAGACTCCTCTTCCATCGAAACCTTTGAATCGGAAAACAAACAAAAAAACGAACAATTGCAAAAATTTATCATACTAAACATGAAAATTTAACTGAGAAAAATAATAAATGTCACCTTTTGATGGGTTTGGGATTTTCAGTAGGAATGATAGGAACCAGGTATCCATCCATAGAAGGATCTTTCTACACTTTTCTCTGTAAGAGCAGAGTTGACGATAGGGTTGAGAATGGACTTTCCCGCCTTTTCTTAGGGCTCAGTAATCCTAGGGTGGTTTAGGGTGTTGTCCTTTTTTGATTTTTTGATAAAAAAAAATATAGAGAAAAAAATATGTATGTTTGAGATAATTTTTTAATTTTTTATGAAAAAAATATGTATTAAAATATTATAAAAAATAGTAAAATTGCTACATTATCCCTAAATATATAATTGTCTACTGTCAGTGATGGTACCGTCATGTATACGGTTGACAGCAAGATGTATAGGACCAAATTGCCTACGGTGCTGTTCGGACTGAACAGTGTTATTCGGCCTGTGGGAGCCCACCATGTGTCCTGTTTTAACAATCAGAAACTATCTATTTTTTTAGAAACAAATACGATAAATAAAAAAATTATAATCATCAGATTGACATAATTTTTTATGGATAATACAAATTGAGGACTCTACAAAATGAATGATTCAAATTATCGAAAGCTCCTCAAATTCTCTTATATTGAAATGTAAACATCAGAGAAGCTTGACCCTAAAAAAATTGAAAGATTATATTCCCTTTGTCTATTTGTCTATCTATCTACTATTTAGGGTGTGTTTGTTTGGATGAATTGAATAAAGGGGGATTGGAATCTATCGAATTGTAATCCTAGAATTCATAGTCGTGGGACTACTTGGTTGGATAGAATATGTATCTCATGTTTGTTTAGTCATGGGATTAGATGTTAGAAAATGACTGTTTGGTTTGATATGATATAAATCTTATGTTTGTTTGGAATATTATGGAGAAAGATAAATGCTCAAATGACTATTTTACCTTTTTCAATTATTTACTAAGTAATAGCAATATTTAATATTTTAATTATTTTTAGCTAGATTAAATAAAAAATATATTTTTTTATACAATTAAATAAATTTATTTTTTAAAAATTAAATAAATTAAATATCAGTAAAAATATATGTTATTTTTTAATTGAAATTTTAAATAAATTTATTTTTTTTAAATAATAATAATTAAATAATGAAATTAAATAAAACATCTATTAAAATTTAAATAATGAAATTAAATAAAATATAAACAAAATTTTAAAATAAAACATCATTAAAATATCTATAAAAAATTATTTTAAAAAATTAAATACATAAAACATCAATAAAAATTAAATAAAATTATTTTATTTTTAAATTGAGACATTTAAATTTTATTGAATTTTACTAAATATAATACATAATTAGATAATAGAGAGTCAAAATGGTCATTTCACCACCTAATCTCATATCCCCTCTTATCTCTCCATTTGTGTCTCACCCCCCTCATGAGACACAATGGTCCAACACATTTGGTACTAATAGTCTGTAACAAAATTGAAAAACCAAACAACTAGTATAAATCCTATCACACCCTCCCACCCTCCAATCCCTCCAAATAAACAACACCTTATTGTTCCCATTACTTAGCTATCCTCTATATCTATTCAATTTTACTTATTTTTCCAATGTCACCTAATTATTCATTAATGTTACCTATTTGTTCATATCATCATCACCACATCTACCGTCAATTGCCACCACCAGTCCTTGTTGACCATCTCCAATAATATTTTTGATGAGTGACAATCCAGTGGTAGTGAATAAAAATGAAAAAAAATAATATATCTTCAAGATAATAGTTTGTCATTCTCACAAAATAATTAAATAATTTTATTAATAAAACAATTATTAGATCTAATGTGTCATATACACCCTTCAAAATAGACTTTTCAAACAATTTTTCTTAAAGTATTTGGGGGGGAAATTACCCCCCAACACGCACATACAAAATTTGGAGAAATTGTATTTCAGTACATGTTTTAAAAAAAAATAAATAAAATACAAATTAATGATAAATTTTATCAATTTTAATAATTAAAGCTATATGCTTTTCACAAAATTGTAAATATTTTTTCAAAACATTTGTAATTTTTTGAAAAAAGATTCACCATAAATTTATAGTCTAATAGTGAATACCTAGCTGTTTCATTTCTCACAAATATCATTTATAAAAGACAAAGGATGACTTCAACTACATTCACACAATTAATACAAAAGGACGCAACTTAGAAAAGCGCCTTGTACCCCCAAAAAAAAAAAAAAAAAAAAAAAAAAAAAAAAAAAAAAAGGCTTGGACGGCCTCCAGTTTAGGTTTAGGACAATCTGGTCTAGTTTGGCCCATTAGATTCACTTTTAGGTCTATTTTTGATAATTTGAATCATTCATATTTTAAAATTTATTGAGTATATTATTTCTGTAAAAAATTACAAGATAACGGATACTATATATTTGGATTACTTTTATCTAGAAAAATGAACGGTTAGAGAATTAATTGCTTGGCTGTGTTTTTTCAAAAACATTTTTCAGAAAATTCTAATTTTTTATTTTTCGTGTTTTTTGATTTTTACGGAATTTTTTTAATATTTTAAGTAATTTTTTTTTACTTTGTAGATATACCTAACATAAATATACTTAAAAAGTAAAAAAATTATGAAAAAATATTTTAAAAATTCACTAAATACCAAAAATATAAAAAAAAAATATGAGAATTTAGTATATTTTTTATATTTTTATGTATTTATTAAAATTTTAAAATATTTTTTCACAAATTTTTTAATTTTTAGATACATCTAAGTAAGGTACATCTAAAAAAGTAAAAAAAAATATTTAAAATTTTAAAAATATTCACTAAAAATAAAAATACACAAAAACCAAAAAACTGAGTTTTCAAAAAACTTAATTCAAAAAACTCAAACCAAACACACTGATTTATAAGAAAGTAATTCGAATACAGTATCTGTTTTATGATCGACGTGATTTTTTACAGGAATAATGTACTCAACAAACTCTATAATGTACTTAACAAATTCTAAAATATGAACAATTTAAATTATCAAAAAATAGCTCAAAAGTGAGTCAAATGAGCCGAACTAAACTCTCCAATTCAGATGGTGGAATGGAGACAAGTCACTATCCCTAGAAAATTCACAGAAACTTGAGGTAGTATTAGGCCAAGTTTG
The DNA here is from genome assembly GCF_055761805.1 of Camellia sinensis. Lineage (NCBI taxonomy): Eukaryota > Viridiplantae > Streptophyta > Magnoliopsida > Ericales > Theaceae > Camellia > Camellia sinensis. Next base: position 106,134,776 of record NC_138974.1, read on the forward strand.
GCTACTACAAAATAATCTATTTTTTTATTTTTTTTCATCATATCACTTCTCTAATTTTTTACACATCCTTTTATAAAAAAAATAAAAATATATTTATTTACGTCATCTCAAATAATCCCTTAATTGCTTCTAAAGTTAAGCAATGTCAATATTGAATTCATCACATGATTCGTTGACGTAGTGATTTAACACTTTTTGGATATAAAAAATTAAATTTTAAAAATAAATAAAATAATAGCTTGTGAGGGTAGTCATGGCTGGTTGTTGCTGTCTGGGTTTTTGTCTGATAATGATCAAATCAAATGCCAGACTAATAGCTATTTTATTAGAGCATCTCCAACAGTTAACCTAATATTTCATCAAATCTGAGTTAAAAAATGGCCATTTCCTGAATTTGATACTTCACGCTCCAACGGTTCACCTTCATCAAATATCAGTCAGGACAACCGGTTGGTCGACCGGACCGGTCGACCGGGTAGAGGAAAAAATTTTTTTTTTTTAAAAACCTTTTCTGAACTGTGTTGAACCAACCATTGAACTGTTTGAACCAACCAAGTGAACTGACCGATGTGAACTGGTAGGGGGCGACCGGTTGGTTGACCGGCCAGTCGACCGGTAATCTTTATTTATTTTTATTTTTTTCTTTTTTGATTTCCCTCCGTTTCTGTTCCTAATTATTTTGCTATTTGTTTTTCCCTCCATTGGTTTACCAAAATCTCATATAAACACATTATTATATGCCAGACAACTACACAAGGATCATATCTTAAACAAAAACAGAGGGTAATGGATACTTTGAAATCCATAATATTTACTTCATTTTCATCCTCTTCTTCTTCCTCCTCCTCTGATGAGGAGTCTGATGATGAATATATGATTACACTTTTACCAGCTTATGAGCAGAATACCAGTAGTATGGTTCAGATTCTTAAGTCAAGTGATAGCTCAAAGAAAATAGGGGGTTCTATTGTAGGTCACAAGTATATACGCAGAGATAGAAGGCAAGGTCATGACAGATTGTTTGCAGATTATTTTGCTGCAAATCTAGTGTATTCACCTACAATATTTCGAAGACGTTTTCGAATGCGTCGTCCTTTGTATTTGCGAATTTTGAATGCAATCGAAGCACACAATCCATATTTTATTCAAAAACAAGATGCAGCTCATGTACTTGGATTATCTGTCCCTACAAAAAATGACTTCAGCAATGAGAATATTATCATACGGTGTCGCAGCAGATGTAGTTGATGATTACATACGTATTGGGGAAAGCACTGTGATTCAAAGTTTGCAACAATTTTGTTATTCAGTCATTGAAATCTTTGGAGTAGAATATCTGAGATCTCCGACACCAACTGACATTGCTAGGTTACTTGCTATTGGCGAGGTTCGGGGGTTTCCGGGTATGTTGGGAAGTTTAGATTGCATGCATTGGGAGTGGAAAAATTGTCCAAAAGCATGGCAAGGTCAATACGTAGGCCATCAAAAAAAGCCAACCATTATTCTTGAAGCAGTAGCTTCTTATGACTTATGGATTTGGCATGCATTTTTTGGAATGCCTGGGTCACACAATGACTTGAATATATTAGACCGGTCACCTTTGTTTTCTGATCTTGCCCAAGGTAAGGCTCCCTCTGTCCACTATACTGTTAATGGACATAGTTACGATATGGGTTATTACCTTGCTGATGGTATATACCCGCAATGGGCAACACTGGTTCAAACAATTTCTTCTCCCCAAGGAGCAAAGAGACAACATTTTGCAATGATGCAAAAGTCTGCCAGGAAAGATGTCGAGCAGGCATTCGGAGTCCTCCAATCTCGATTCACAATTATAGGTGGTGCTGTCCGTTTTTGGGATCCAAAAATGCTTGCCAACATAATGAAGACTTGCATTATATTACACAATATGATTGTTGAAGATGAGAGGGAGGAGCACCTTGATTTTGATTATGAAATTTCATCTACCAACACACCAGTGCAACTTTCCTCTACTCCTACCAATGACTTTGAATCATTTTTGTCTCGTCATTTAGGTATTAGGGATAAAAATGCATATCATGCCCTCCGTAATGATTTAATATAACATATGTGGCATCTTCGCAGTGAAAACTAGATTCACCACAGATATATTTTGTAATTTTGTTTAGTAAAGAAATAGAAGGTTGTCTTGTTTGTAATCTTCATTATGATGCACTATATTAACCAAGTAACGCAGAAGTTATGTGATTAGATGTGCTATTGTGGTGATCCAATCTTCAATATTCATAATTGTTCTCTGTTCAATTTATAACAATCATCAAAATAATTTATTTCAGTATGACAATTCTGTTTTGGAGTTCTATAATTCTGTTTTGGAGTTACAAGTTTGGTTCACTATTGATTCCCCAATAAGTGTAGGAACACAAATATGAAATATAAAATATGACATATATGTTTTACATGAAATGAGTGTTATATGTGGATCTCATATCATGTACATCACATTTCATATGAGACATATCTGTCTCGTGTTTTGTATTTATATTCCTACCATTACTCATTGATTCTCTTCCATCCTTAAACAGTGAATCACACATTTCCTAAGAATCTTCAATCTTTTATCAAATTAGAATTTGATGACAAATTTAGTAAAAATCACCTCCAATCTACATCAAACTTTTACATTTGTTTCATCAAATCAAGGCAAAAAAAAAGCTTTTTACCAAATTCGTGATTCTCAAACTTTTGGAAATAGGTTTGGAATTTTTAAAAAGAGTTGATGATTAAGGGTTTGGCATTTTTAAGAAGTGAGGATTGGAGCATTCAATTTTTCATCAAATGAAGCATTGAATTAAGTAGGGGTCTGGCTCGTGGGATTCATCATGCATGCCATTATTTGTGCATTCTAATAATTTTTTTTGTAAGGATTTATCTTCAATATTTATAATTGGACTAATTGCATGCATTTCAGTATGTATATTCAATGTATTTGTATGTATATTTATTTTAAATTCAATGCATTTTCATTATTCAATGCATACATTATGTGTGCATTATTCAATGTATTTATGCCATACATTATTTGTGGCATCAATTATTTGTGCCATTCCATAAATTATTTCTGCATTATTTGTGGCATCAATTATTTGTGCCATCCGTAAATGACTTTGATGTTGATGCATTCAACCTACTTTTCTGCCACATTCAACATTGACCCTACAGACATTGAACTATATGATATAAAATCATTTATTGAACCACCTACCATTCAGAAGATATCAATTCAACCACCTACCATCCTCTATATCATCTGAACATTGCCATCACCACATTCACATTTCACATGTTTTCGCTGAAGCCCTCTAACCACACACTCTACATTTTCAAGTGTGAATCTCCATCATCACGAAAGCAGCATCAGTAGGAACACTCTACATTTTGAAGTGTGAATCTCCATCATCACGAAAGCAGCATCAGTAGGAACAGAGGAACAAGGCAGATCATCAAAACAAGGCAGATCATCAAAACAGAACAAAAAGGCAGCATTATTGGAGCAAGGTGATTCACGGGGCGACCGGTTGGTCAACCGGCCCTTTCAATTTATTTTTATTTTTTTTCGTTCCAGTGTGCATGCCACTCAATTCTTCAATTGGTTTACACAAGACAGGAACATAATTTCACTATATGTTACTTTCATGTTTTCTAAATTAATGTTGTTTAAGTTTCACTTGATGTTACTTTCTTGTTTTCAAAATACATGTAATTTATTAAAACCTCAACCACAGAACATGAGTTTATGTACTTTCATGTTTTGAAAATGAATGTTTTTTACTTTCATGTCTTGAAAATTAATGTAGTTCATTTAAACCTCAACCATAGAACAAGAGTTGAGTTTAATGTTTTTTAAATGACATTAGTTTATTAAAACCTCAACTACAGATCAAGATTTTGATTTTTTCTTCATGTTACTTTAATGTTTTTAAAATGAATATAGTTTATTAAAACCTGCACTACAGAACAATATTTTGATTTGTACTTGATGTTACTTTGTAGTTCTATAAAATGAATGTAATTTACTAAAACCTGAGCTACAATATTGAATTTTCAGTGCTCATGTTTTAAAACATGAGCTACATTCATTTGATATGTACTGAATAGAGAGTCTGCATGCTTTTATACTACATTACTATGTTCTTAAATTTTCAGTGGCCATGCTTCATTAAAAATACATGTCTACATTTTAATTCTAAGTTCATGTTTTCAGTAAGCATTTTAAAAGATAGTGTTTATGTTAATTACTTCATTATAGCACATTTTTTCCGTTTCCTTTTCCAATAGATGACACCAATAGATGAAACCAGTAAATACAGAACCTTTCAAGGTAATCTATTAGTTGTTCGAAATAAAATCTGTCGTTGAAGATCTTCGTAGTACGCCCTTTGCATTGGATTTAAATTTGTCATGTCCATTAACATTATTTTATGATCTTCATTTCGTTGTTCTCTTTCATTCATCATAGATAGGAGTTTTAGTTGTTCCTCCCTATCTTCGGCCCTTCTTCGACGGTCTGCAGCTTTCTGGTTACGGTCGATCGCCTTTTGTTCATCTCGCTCAATAGTTCTAGCAGAAATAGTTGATAACACTTCAACCAGTTTGGATTGGTTGGCAGCCATTTCATAAAATCTACTATCGTGGGTTGTTTGATTCTTCAACTTCTCTTTCGCTGCTTTAGTACCAATTGGTCGTGTTGATGGATTAGATGGTTCTTCGTGCAGAACATTATTCTGGTTGGATTGAAATGCATCAGATTCTCCAGTTGGTGGATTAGAACATCATGTTGCGTACTCTTTTTGGATTGTGTTCGAAATTCATCCCACTTACAACTTCGGCGCAAAATATCCCAACATGTATCAAATGTGAAGTGTTTTTTCTGTATTACATGATACATCCGCTTTGCTTCAGCGACCTACAAGAAAAAATTACAACAATTTTAATAACAAATATGCATTTACAGAAGAAATTTGATATTTAATAACACAAATAAATGTTACCATGTCTGCCTCAGTTGTTCCACTTTGTTGCCTCAGTTGAATTTGTTCAAGAAAATCACAGAATTTATTAATTGCCTTTTGCATGGCAGACCAACGGTGAGACAAAGAAATACGGTTTCGATTTGATTCACCACTCAATTGTGAATTAAAATTAACAAGTACTCGTTCCCAAAATATAACCATAGTCTGACTATTACCAGTAATGGGATCTTGAGAGACTGCTAACCAAGATCTACATAAAGTTTTATCTTCTATAATTGTAAATGCTTTACCACGAGAAACACGAGAAGTTTCTGAAATGAAATGATTATCACTGCTCTGCGTGTTCTGTTCTCGCGAAGTTTCCGACATAAAATTAATATCAGTGTTGTGCTGAAACATTTGTGATTCTTCAAACATTTGAAAATCTTCCATAACTTCAAAAAAATACAGTACATACAATATGTAAAATAGTAAAAAATATTAGAATGATATACAATATAAATTAAAGTTTCAAAGGAGAAAAATCACAGAAGAAACAAAATTCACAACATACAATGTAATGCTCTTCTCAAAATAAAAGACTCTGTCATCTTGATATACAAAACTGATATATTTTATAGCACACATTATCAACAGTAAATTTTAAAAAAACTCTATTCATGCAACGGTAAATTTATTAAAACGGCTACTTTTTAAAATATGTATATGAGCGGCAAATTATCAAAAGACTCTGTCCATCCAACGGTAAATTTACTGAAACGACTAATTTTAAAATATTTATATAAAAGATAACAATTTGAATTATATTTTCAATGAAATTGAAATTTATATCACCCTTCAAATTATTTCAAATTATTCAAAGTTCACAATTCTACCTGTTCAAACCAAACCTGTCAAACCAAACCTGTTCAAGGCAGTACCATTCTCATGCGTAGACCGGGCGACCGGATGGTCAACCAGTCGGTCAACCGGCTGGTTGACCGGTTCACCTACACAGCTCAGGCCACGGACCAGTTCAAACCCATCAGTTCAGCCAGTTTAAACCCCTCATAGTCCAAACCCGTCGCCTAATCTGATGAACCGGTTGACCAACTGGTCAACCGGCCGGGCAACCGATGTATCTCCTTCAACGGTCAGTAACAGTGATTTGGTAAAATCCAGAACTTGTTCTCAGTTTGATACTTTTTTTGCTGATTTCTCATTTTGATATTCATTTGATGCAACGGTTGGAGCATGGAAAAGTACATTTTTCATCAAAATTTAAATCTGATATCAATTTTGGTTCACCGTTAGAGATGGTCTTAGGGAGAGTTACGTCTAAGTGGAGTAGAGAATTTTTTTTTTATTTTTTTTTAAACCCAACATGGAGGATTGTAAGGCTTATTTTAGGAAGATGGTAAAAAATAGTTTTTTTGGCTTTTAATCAAGTTTTTGACTTTTTTAGACAAATGATTTGAAAAGTTGGTAAAAAGTGACTTTTCGGCTTTTTTGATTAATGTTTGTTTATAATGTCAAACCATAATAAAATGACCAAACTACCCCCATTTATTTAAAATTTTTACAACTTCACCTATGTAACACATTTTGACTCATGAGGATAAAATTGTAATTTCACCGTTGGCTAAAAACCAACTTCCCAAATAAAAAAAAGACAAAAAAGTCAACTTTTAGCTCTTGCTACTAACCAAAAAAAATGACTACAAACCATGTTGCCAAAATAAGCCTAAGTTATATTTGCACCCTCACGATATTTTACTTACATTTTATTACAAAATTATTTATAACTCACATATTTTTATATTTTTTTTTCTTATACTCACGGTGATGTAATTTCCTCATTTTATTATGAATGGATACTGGGGCCTTTTCCCAAATTAAGTTAAATTAATAACTTATTTTTTAAACTAGTCTAGTTTGGACGGAATTTCCAAACTAGGCTAAAGCGCTATTACAAACCACGTTTTTACTGTTTCCAGGTCCCTCCCGCGAAAAATTTGTGAAATAGTAAAAGCGTGATTACAAACCACGCTTTAAATTAAGAAGACGTAGTTACAAACCACGTTTTTAAGTTAATCATAAAATGTGATTTCAAACCACGCTTTTAATTTTTTTTATTTTTTTTTTTTTTTTTCAGAAAACGTGGTTTCTAACCACGCTTTCACTGTGTTGTGAAGAAAGCGTGGTTAGAAACCATGCTTTCAATGCTGCACCAAACACACACTCACAAACTCTCTCTCTCTCTCTCTCTCTCTGACATGAACACACACATGACTCACACACACTCACACTCAATATATATATAAATTTTATTTCATAAAATTAAAATCAATATTGAATATATATAATAATAATTTATAATAGCAAATAATAATCAACTATATAAAATGATTACTTTTTTATTTTAATTCTTAATTTTTTTTATTTTACTGTTTAGGGATTTTTTTTTATTTTAGGGTTTAAGGTTTAATTCTTAAAATTTATTTATTTTTTTTATTTTAGGGTTTAGGATTTATAAAAATAAATAAATTTTAAGAATTAAACTATAAATTCTAAATCCTAAATCCTAAACCCTAAAATAAAAATAAATAAATTTTAAGAATTAAACCCTAAACCCTAAAATAAAAAAAATAAAAAATTTATCTATAAACACTAAGGTAGTGTTTGGTAACATTTACGTTTTTTGTTTATGTTTATAAAATTTTTATAAACTGGTTTCTGTTTATTTTTAAAAAAAACATAAATTACAAACTTGTTTGGTTTGAACAAAATGTTTTAAAAAAATTTAAAATATAAACTAAAAAATATGTTTGTTCAAGCCTAAAATATTTATATTTATATTTATTATTTATGACAATGGTATCACACATATTATAGGTGAAAATAAATTAATTAAAAAAATATTTGGAAAAAAATTAATTGGAAAAAACGTGGTTTGTAAAAATTATTGAAAAAAAAAATTGAAAAAACACGTGGTTTATATTTATTATTTATGACAATGAGATCACACATATTATAATTTTAAAAAAAATAATTAAAAAAATAATTGCAAAAATATTTAATTGGAAAAAAAAATATTTGAAAAAAAAATTGAAAATTGAAAACGTAAACTCATTTTTTGAGTTTACGTTTTTTCCTCAAATTTATAAATTGAGACAACCATTTATAAACCAACGATTTTTCCAAAAAAAAATTTCAATAATTTTTACAAACCACGTTTTTTCCAATTAAATTTTTTTCAAATATTTTTTTAAATTAATTTTTTTTCAATTATAATATGTGTGATCCCATTGTCATAAATAATAAATATAAATATAAATATAAATATTTTAGCCTTGAACAAATATATTTTTTAGTTTATGTTTTAAATTTTTTTTAAACATTTTGTTCAAACCAAACACGTTTGTATTTTATGTTTTTCTAAAAATAAACAGAAATCATTTTATAAAATTTGTATAAACATAAACTAAAAACGTAATTGTTACCAAACGCTACCTTAGTGTTTAGGGATCAAATTTATTTTTTTTTTATTTTAGGATTTGGGGTTTAATTCTTAAAATTTATTTATTTTTATTTTAGGATTTAATTCTTAAAATTTATTTATTTTTATAAATCCTAAACTCTAAATCCTAAATCTTAAAATAAAAGAAATAAATTTTAAGAATTAAACCTTAAACCTTAAAATAAAATAATTTTTTTTTATTCCTAAACAGTAAAATAAAAAAAATTAAGAATTAAAATAAAAAGTAATCATTTTATATAGTTGATTATTATTTGTTATTATAAATTATTATTATATATATTTAATATTAATTTCAATTTTATGAAATAAAATTTATATATATATTAAATTATAAACAAAAAAGAGTGAGACCCCCTTTCCAAGGGACCCCCACGATCCCCTTTGCCTTTTGATTGGTTGAAATTATTATTATTATTTTTTTTTCTTCTCTCCCACTCACCAACCCCCACGTGTGTGTGGGGGTGGTGGGGGTGGGAATATAAGGGGGTCCTAATCACAGCTCAATTATAAATATGTTTTAAAATTTATATATATATTGAGTGTGAGTGTGTGTGAGTCCTGTGTGTGTTTGTGTCTGAGAGAGAGAGAGAGAGAGTGTGTGTGAGTGTGTGTGTGAGTGAGTGTTTGGTGTAGCATTGAAAGCGTCGAAAGCATTGAGTGTTTGTGAGTGTGTGTTTGGTGTAGCATTGAAAGGGTGGTGCAGCATTGAAAGCGTGGTTTCTAACTATATTTTCTTCACAACATAGTGAAAGAAATCACGTTTTTTGAAAAAAAAAAAATTATTATTTAAAAGCGTGGTTTGAAATCACGTTTTATGATTAACTTAAAAGCGTGGTTTGTAACCACACTTTTACTATTTCACAATTTTTTTGCGAGAGGAACCTGAAAATAGTAAAAACGTTATTTGTAATAACGCTTTAACCTAATTTAAAAATTTTGTCCAAACTAACCTTAATTTAAAAAATAAATTATTAATTTGACTTAATTTGAAAAAAAGCTGGATTCCGAGGTTGTGACCCGTGATTGAACTCATGTTCTTCAGGCGAAAGTATTGACTTTTATTTAAAGCTACCTAACAAAGGAGATGTTTATTTTTTAATGAAAAGGACAAATTTGCATTCACTTTTTTTTCTCCCTCTTCATTTTACTTTATTTTTTCAAGATTAGAGATGGAATTGCCAGTTGTCTATTTTGGGGTATATTATTCCTATATTTAGGTCTAGTTTGGAAATACTAAATAAGTGTACTTTTTGACTTTTTATGAAATATAAGTTGGGTTTGGGTTGGGTTTGAAGTGATATGTTAGAGAGGTGATATGACTTAAATAAGATGATGTGACTTAAATAGGATAGTGACTTTTTGACTTTTTGTCTTTTTTCAATCATGCCAAACTTGGCCTTAGATTTTAGATGTGAGGATATATTTTTTACCACCAACACGTGACAAGGTGACGTTGATGTGTCAGTCGAGATGTCGCGTGTCAGGGTCATAACGTCGAGGTTATCTCCGAAGATATCGGTATCTGAGATAAACGGATAAGGGACAAGAGTCCTAGAATAAAGAGGAGATTTAGCCAAGATAAGGATAAAGTTCTTGGAGAGTTTATCTTTATCTCTTGAAGAGTCCAAGGTAAGTACTGAATTGGAGTTCACAGAAGTCAAGCTTCTAATGGGACTAGGATTAAGTAAACTATAAAAGAAAGGCACCCCCGTGGGTCTAAGGTATGTAATTTATGCTTTGAGCAGTGAGTTTAGTACTTGATTATCTTTGAGAGACATACTGACTTGATCATCGGAGTGCCCCCGGGTGGAAGAGCCACCGCCGGAGCCTTTTCTTTCTGTTACAGGTTAACTGAAGCCATCTATTCTGCAGGTGCTCTCCAGCTGGTTACTAAGCGGGCAGTGTGATCAGAAAATCACTCACACAATTTGGCGCTGTCTGTGGGAAATTAGAAGAATAGATGGCCAATAACGGACAGAAGGAAAAGATTGGGGACGACACTCCTGCTGGGAGTGGCAGACCTATCGACCTTGATATTAAAGGAGACAACAACAATGCAGAAGCTCGTGACCAGGGCCACAGAAAGAAAGACGTCGGCCAGGAGGACGACACTTCGAAGAAGACAGACCAAAACAAGTACTATAACGAAGATAATCTCCAGGTATGGAGGGATAGGTGCCCGCGGAGGGATAGGTGCCCGCGGAGGGATGAAGAAGTAAAAGAATTGGCAAACAAGTTGGCAGACCTGCAGTCGGTCGTCAACTTCATGATGCAAAACAATGTCATGCAGCCACCATACCCGCTGCACGACACGCCGATTCCAGCAACTAATACCCAGAAGGGAGGAAGGAAAACAATCCCCGAAGCCCCTCAGCACACCAGGAGCGGAAGGCACTCTCACTGACCTTCTAGGGAAATCGGACGAGAGGAGCCGAGACGAGAGGAGTCCCACAGGACGTATCACACGAAGGACCCGGAGCCCAAAGAACATCGGCATGTTCAAGGGCAGGCTCTCTATTTTGACATAACCCATGGAGAAAGATCAAAACGGGCCCACCACGAGGCCGAAAGTAGTGTGCCGAAAAGATTGAAGTCCAAAGATAGCCGAGATCCAGGGAGGAGTAAAGAAGACTTGAGAGATTACCTCAAGAGGAAGCAACAGAATGCTGAAGCCGAGGTAACTTCCTCGGTTAAGCCGAAGACACCATTCTCGGTGGAACTAGACAAATTTGAAGCATCAAAGAGATTCAGTATGCCGAGGTTCTAAATATATGATGGTAAGTCAGATCTCAACTTTCACGTTGGACTATACCTGAATTCAATGGCATTATATAGTGGGAACGAGCCGTTGCTCTGCAAAATATTCCCCTCATCCTTCGGGGAGATTGCATCAGATTGGTTCCATAAACTACCGAAGGGAACTGTAAAGACTGGGGAAGGCCTGGCCGAGATGTTTGTGGCCAGGTTTGTGACGAACAAACTACAGCCCTTGAGGGTCGACGCACTGATGGCTTTAAAAATCACCAAGGATGAAGGCCTTAGGACCTACGCAAAAAGGTACTACGAGGTGTTCAATCGAATACCCGAATGCAACCAAGAGGTGGCGGTCGTGTCTTTCAAGAACGGCCTGAAAGATGACTGCCCACTACGAAATTCTTTGGCAAAGACATTGCCAAAAAGCATGGAAGAACTCATGGCGAGAATCGAGAAGTACGCCAGAGCCGAGGAGGATGCGTCAGGAAACAAAGAGACAAAGCAGGAGAAAGGAAACGGCTCGCCGAAGCGAAGCCGAAGTAACAATGGATTGATCAAACAAGAAACGGAATTGAGGGCTAAACAGGCAGTGGCGACTGTGTTCCGAATCTTGGTCCACAAAGTCCTGGATCAAATACGAAACCAACCCTATTTCAGAGCACCGACAAGAACACCAGGGGAATTTATGGGAAGAAACGTCGGTAGGCGTTGTGCTTACCACAATGAAGAAGGGCATCCAACTCAGGGTTGCAGAGACCTAAAAGCACACTTAGAAGACTTGGTGAGGCAAGGCCATCTGAGGGGCCTTGTCAATGAAGCCAGGACAAGGGAAGAACAGGTAAGATTGCCTCAAGCACCAGCAACTCCGCCTCCCCCAGCACAGCAACCACAAGCAGGAGGACCACGGGTGGTTAATGTAATTCACTCAAAAGTTAACGAAAACGAAATATGAGGGGAGCCCCAGAAGGTAAAACACCTACAGCACGTAAACTAGGTCGGGCATAAAAGACCTCGGCCTGAAGAATACCAGGGACCAATGATAGCCTTTACTGAAGCCGACCTAGAGATGGTCTAGCATCCACATAATGATGCCTTGGTAGTATCCTTCCAGGTTGGGGAGTGCCAAGTGAAACGCATCCTGATTGATCAAGGCAGTTCTTGCGACATCATGTATGTTAGATGTTACAAAGAGCTGGGCCTTCATCCTGATGACTTGGAGCAATCCAATGGCCCGATAGTCGGCTTCAATGGAACGCCGACGTGGCTACTGGGCGCAACAAGCTTGGAAGTACAAGTTGGCAGTAAGAAGATCAAGACAGAATTCATGGTGATTGATACACCCTCCCCTTACAACATCATCTTGGGAAGGCCATGGTTGCATGCAATGGGGGCAGTTCCCTCAACATTGCATCAACTACTGCGATTCCCAACAGAGTATGGGATAGAGGAAGTTAGAGGCGATCAGCTACAGGTGAAGAATTGCTCCATGACAGTAATGAAATCTACCTGCAGCGTGCGAGAGCCAGAAAAGGCAGAAATTGAAGATGAGGACATGGAAGTCCTAGAAGACGTCGGCAAAGAACCAGCCGAGAAGAGCGAAGAGGCGCTAAAGAAAATCCTCGTCCAAAATGGGGATGAAGAACGCTTCTTTCTTCTCGGCTCGGGCTTAGCCGAAGAAGAGGAAAAAGAGTTAGAGACTTTTTTAAGAGCAAATATTGAGGTGTTTGCTTGGACACCTTACGAAATGCCTGGCATTGACCCCGAGGTCACTTGCCACAAACTGAATGCTGACAGATCGGCTAAACCTGTAATTCAGCAAGCCAGAAGACCGACGTTGATACACGTCGAAGCAATAGAAGAAGAAGTAGACAGACTTCTGGAGGCCAGGGCCATTAGAGAAGTACACTACCCAACATGGCTATCCAATACAGTGGTGGTAAAGAAGAAGAACGGTAAATGGAGGGTCTGCGTAGACTTTACCAGCCTCAACAAAGCCTGTCCCAAAGACAGCTTTTTCCTGCCCAAAATTGACCAGCTAGTAGATGCCATTTCAGGGCATGAAAGAATGAGTTTTCTAGACGCCTACAAGAGGTACCACCAGATCGCCATGTACCCCCCAGACGAAGAAAAAACTGCATTCTTCACCCCAAAAGGCCTGTACTGTTACAGAGTAATGCCTTTCGGGTTGAAAAACGCAAGAGCAACTTACCAAAGGCTGGTAACCAAAATGTTCAAACACCTGATTGGCCGAACAGTAGAGGTCTACATCGATGACATGGTCGTGAAGACCAAGGAACCTAAGGGTCATCTTGCCGACCTAAAAGAGGTCTTTGATATACTCAAAACATACTGACTCCGACTCAACGCATCGAAGTGCGCGTTTGGAGTTAGATTAGGTAAGTTTTTGGGATGCCTGGTAACAAGAAAGGGCATTGAGGCCAGCCCAGATCAAATCAAGGCCATCCTAGAGTTGAAGAGCTCGACATTAGCAAAACAGGTGCAGATGCTAACTGGAAGGGCCGTAGCCCTAAATAGATTCATCAGCAGAAGCTCAGACAAATGTAAGCCTTTCTTCAACCTGGTGAAGAAGGCCACGGACTTCCTATGGATTGAGGAATGTGAGGCCGCTTTGGTCGACCTAAAGAAATATCTGACCACGGCTCCAGTCCTCTCAACACCTGAACCTGGGAAAGAACTGTTTTTGTATTTAGTAGTTTCAGAACACGCAGTAAGTGCAGTGATAATCCGGGAGGAAAAAGGGGATCAAAAGGTTGTTTATTAAATAAGCAAAACCTTGGCCGATGCAGAAACAAGGTACCTACCACTAGAGAAATTAATGCTGGCCTTAGTAATGGCTTCAAAGAAGCTGAACCATTACTTTCAAGCGCACAAGATTATAGTGCTAACAGAGCACCCATTGAAGTCCTTGTTACAACAAGGAGACTTAACTGGAAGAGTAGCAAGATGAGCAGTGGCCTTGGGCCAGTACAACTTGGAGTTCAGGCCGAGAACAGCAATTAAGTGCCAAGTTTTGGCCAACTTCGTAGCCGAATTCACGCTAGAATCCATCGAACATCGGGCTCCATTGAGCCAAGATGAACGATGTCCAAGCAAACAAGGAGAAGCCCAGCCAAAGGCAAAAGAACAAGGAAATGAAAAACTCAGACCCTGCAGCATTTATATTGGCGATTCCTTTCGCCTGTTTGTCGATGGGAGCTCAAACCGGCAAGGAGTGGGGGTAGGAGTAGTGTTAATATCTCCTGATGGGGAAATATTGGAACAGTCTATTCAATTGGGGTTCAAGGCCTCGAACAATAAGGCAGAATACGAAGAATTGATTGCAGGACTAAAGCTGGCAGTGGCAGCAGAAGCAGATGAGGTAATAATTTTTTGCGATTCACAACTTATAGTGAATCAGACAACAGGAGAGTTCGCAACCCGAGACGAGAGGATGTCGGCATACGCAAAGGAAGTCATCAGGCTTGCAGCCTTGTTTCGCAACTGCCGACTTCTTCAAGTCAGCCGAGATGATAACAACCACGCCGACGCATTGGCTAACTTGGCAAGTTCAATACAAACTAGAAAAATAAGGACAATAATGATTGACTATCTGTCAAGCCCGAGCATAGAACAACCGATCACAGAACAAGAAGCAATGTGTGTGGACTTGGGACCAAGCTGGATGGATGCAATTGTTGCATTCCTAAAAGAGGAAAAGCTCCCAGAAGACCATAAGGAAGCACACAAGGTCAGATTAAAGTCGGCAAGATTCAATCTGACAGCGGACGGACATCTCTACAGAAGGTCCTTCACTGGACCCCTTTTAAGGTGCGTACACCCTTTACAGGTTGAAGATTTTCTATATGAAATTCATGAAGGGATTTGTGGAAGCCACGCTAGGGGTAAATCACTAGCTCACAGGGCCATTACCCAGGGGTATTGGTGGCCCTACATGCAAAAAGATGTAGAAGCCTACGTGAAGAAGTGTGAACAATGCCAAAGGTTCGCACCTTTGATACACCAGCCAGCTGCTGACCTGAACCCTGTATCCAGTCCATGGCCATTTGCCCAATGGGGCATGGATCTTATTGGACAGTTGCCCCAAGCAACTGGGCAAATGAAGTATTTGCTGGTAACAACAGATTACTTCACAAAGTGGATAGAAGCAGAACCTCTTACCAAAATCCGAGATGTGGACGTCAAGAACTTCATATAGAGAAACATCATCACCAGATTTGGCATTCCAAGGGCAATAGTTGCCGACAACGGAACGCAGTTTAACAACAAACTTATCAAGAACTTCAGTGCAAAATTCAAGATAAAGAATTACTTTTCAACACCAAGCTTTCCCCAAAGCAATGGGCAAGCAGAAGCATCTAACAAAGTAATTTTGGATGGGATAAAGAAAAGGCTGCAGGCAGCAAAAGGAAAATGGGTAGACGAGTTGCCCAATGTACTCTGGGCATATCGGACTATGCCGAGAAGATCAACACGGGAAACCCCCTTTGCCATGGCTTACGGCGCAGAAACAGTCATCCCACTGGAGATCGGCATCCCAGGGATCAGAACCCAGGGA
The DNA here is from genome assembly GCF_055761805.1 of Camellia sinensis. Taxonomy (NCBI): domain Eukaryota; kingdom Viridiplantae; phylum Streptophyta; class Magnoliopsida; order Ericales; family Theaceae; genus Camellia; species Camellia sinensis. Next base: position 106,150,641 of record NC_138974.1, read on the forward strand.
GTAGAGAATGGGACTAATGACATACTTCTAGCCCAAGATCTAGATCTCTTAGAAGAACGAAGAGAGAAAGCTGCAATTCAGCTCGCAGCATACCAGCAGTAGCTTGCTAGAGCTTACAATAAGAGGGTCAATCCAAGGGATTTTCAGGTCGGCGACCTAGTCCTAAGAAAAGTTGTTGGCAACGAGAAGGATCCCAGAGAGGGCAAACTTGGCCCAAACTGGGAAGGACCCTACAGAATTACTTCGGTATTAGGCAATGGAGCATACCGGCTTGAAGATAATGAGGGCAAAGCATTGCCAAGACCCTGAAACACTTGTAATTTGAAATTTTTCTATCATTAGATGTTCCTTGTTATTTTTTTTTTGCCGACGTGATCAATAAAATCTTAGCAAAATTTTCCAAAGACTTGTGAGTTGATGAAAGATGCATAATGTTGTTTCTGAATAATGAGAACCCAAGTGGAACTTAGGTTCACATTGGGGGTAGAGAGAAGATACAAATTCTTAACGCTTGTTGAAATTTGTAGCAATTTACAAGTTGAAGTTAAGCCGAGATTATTGTTTATCTTCATTTGTTGAAATTTGTAGCAATTTACAAGTTGAAGTTAAACCGAAGTAATGCTTAATGCTTGTTGAAATTTGTAGCAATTTACAAGTTGAAGTTAAGCCGAGATTATTGTTTATCTTCACTTGTTAAAATTTGTAGCAATTTACAAGTTGAAGTTAAGCCAAGATTATTGTTTATCTTCACTTATTGAAATTGATGGACAATTTACAAGTTGAAGTTAAGCCGAAATCGTTACTTAACACTTGTTAAAATTTGTGGACAATTTACAAGTTAAGTTAAACCAGTACGATGTTCAACATTTGTTAAAAGTTTACAAGAAATTTTTCTATTCGAGGTGTGTCACCCTGAGAAGATTGCACAAAGAAGGAAGAGTACATAAGACATGCAAAATATTCTAAGTATATAATCATGCAAGAGCAGTTAGAAGAAGACAAAGATACAAGCATTCACTGAAGGAAAGTTGTGTTAAGCATTCAGTTAGAACAGTGGCACATCGGCCATATGAAAAAGCTTACATTGTTTAAGGAAACAAAACAATACAAAAGACAAGACAGGAAAAACATGAAAATTAAGCTTCATCAGCATCAACAGCAACTTGGGTTTGGACCTCGGAAGGTTCTGAAAGAGCTACCTCAGCTGCCTTCTCCTTCGCGATCTCAGCATCAATCTGGGCAAGGGTTTCATCAATGCTTTTGTCGGCTACAGGAACATCGAAGGATGCCTGCTCTGGGGTAGTTTCCTTGACAACTCCATCGCCCTCTTCATCTTGAGTCAAGTCCAGGACTTGCTCAGTTGAAGGAAGGGACTTGGACGCAGTAGCTTCCTTCGTTTTTCTCACCAAGGCATCGTCCTCTTCTTCGTCACCATTCTCAGACTCAGATTCGCCGACGTCTTGACTTGGAGGTTGAGCTGGAGGGAATGGAATAGGGATGACATCGGCTTTCCTCAACGGTGAGTCCTCAGGAACATTGAGTTTTTTCAGAAGGGACATCCAACCAAGGGTGAAACCCTTGTTGCATGCCTGCTTCACTCGAAGTTCATAGGCTTCAGTAACATCGGCCATACCTTGAGTGTACGCATTTTCGTCAGCTTCTTTGATTTCGGCGTCCTTGGTAACCAGGGCCTCCTGAAGCTCCTTTTCGGCCTGGGCCATTTTTTCCTCAGCTTCTCTCTTTTGAGACTCAGCCACTTTCCTGATGGCTTTAGCAACCTCAGCCTTCTCTTCGGCATTGGTCTGAGCTTTTATTGCGGCCTCGGCTTGGTCCTCCAGTTTTTTCATCTTTGATTGAAGACCTTTGTTGGTCTTTTGGAGGGAAGAGAACTCCCTCTTCATCTCGACAAGCCTCTCCCGATTCTCAAAAGACTGCATTGAGAAAGAGTGGGCATGCTGGATGGCCTGAAAGAAAACAGAGGTATTAGAAAATATTCAAAGTACGAAATAAAGAGAAAGAAAGAAGAGAATTGCTAAACAGAAGACATCTACCTGAATGGAGTGCTGAATCATTAGAGCGTAGTTCTCGTACTCACTGTACTGGGCGTTTCGCTCCAAATCGCCTGGAAGAAGCAGAGCGGTACTGAGTGTGACGCCGACATTGATATCATCAGCACTATCACTTGCCATGACAGGCTTGTCTTCCAAAGTAATTGTGGGGGCCTAGGGGGCATCAGGTTTTTTTGATCCCGAGGTTGTTGCAGAAGAAGACCTCGGCTTTTTTGATTTTTGAGATTCTGGTGGTTGAGACTCAGAGCGCCTCTTCCCAGCGGAAGGCTGAGATTTATCACTCTCAGCCAACTTTGAAATAGGCAGAGTGTCTTCAGACTCAACCTGAGCTACCTTAGCCTTTGGTTGAGCCTTTTTTATTCTTTTTGGCTTCGATGGAGGAAGGGTTTGTGTTGGCTGCTCATCAACAGATGACGAAATACTGGCCAGAAGATCTTTTGCAACAGGCTTAGGGCGACCCATCTCGGCAATAAGGACTAGTTGTCGCCGACGTTTTCGTTATGATATTGGGACCAGGTATGGAGCCGAAGTTGATGGCTGATCAGCTGGATCAAATGTTGATCCTTGATCTGTTCGTAATGTGGATGCAGTCAACGGAGTTGTAGCAGAGGGTGGAGAAAGGTTTTTTTTCTTCCTTTTGGGAACGTCGGGCAAAGTTGACTTGTATGATAGAATAAAATTGAGAAGCACAACCGCTTTCCTTTTATGGACTGCCAAGTCCAGAAGTTTCTTCAAATCCTTACTAGGGACAAAGGATTGGCGAAAATTTTTCGGTGGCTGACGAACAGCTGCAAGAAGAACAGACGTCAGAAACAGACAAAGTATTTAAGACTTCGAAAGAAAACAGGCAAAGATGAATACTGGGCTCTTACCCTTGCCCTTTAAAACTGATCGGGGAAGAGGGTAGAGATGGATGTCCTCGTCTGGAGCAAACTCCCAATTTCCCGAGGTAATGAAATAGTCATCTCCAGCCCCCTTGTTGGAGTCTGGGAGGTCGGCTACAATTTTGAATTCTGTAGACCTCGGCTTAAGGTAATAAACGTAGCATTTTTCTTTCAAATTAAGGGCACACATGGTATAGCAGTACTGGATATCGGCTAGGGTGATCATAACGTTTTCCTGTTTAGCTAAGGCAATGATACCATGGATCACTCGATAAGAGTTAATGGCCAGTTGCATGGGGTTCAACTTGTAGTAATGAAGGATCTCGCGAAAAAGGATGTTGAGTGGGAGACGGAGTCCGTACTCAGTGAAAGCTACAATGGGTAAAGACATCGAATCATCTGTGGGCATGATGGAGTTGTTATCTCCAGCCAGCCCCAGATGGACATCAGCAGGGATAGAAAATTCTTGCCTAAAATACTCAAGTTTGGTTGGGGTATCTACCCTATGTCTCCACATACCCATGATATCGGCCTGAATTAGAGGGATTGGATTTTAGAGAAAAAATGTCACGAGAGGGTTAATAAGACCTCGGCAATAATCTAGGTAAAGTACTAGTTTCAGTTTTTTCCTAAATTATGGGTTCTAGACAACAAATCCCAAACCTAGATCTATGAATGCAAGGGTCGAAGGCACGGATCTGAAAGACAGAAAGGCAAAGACGTGCTTTAGAATCAAGAACAGAGATGGGCTATCAAGAGCATAAAGAATACGAGAAATAAATGGTCAAGAATAGTAACAAGAGTGCAATAAAGTGGTGAACAGTATGTATTCAAGATATGGGCAAAATCAGAACCATTTGAATATATATGTTCAGATATGTGATTCACAAGATTTGAAACAATAATGGCAACAAGAAATGAAGAATATCAACAGAATTAAAAACAAAAGGAACAGTGGCTTACCAGAAAAAAGTGAAGCCGGTATGAAGATTGTCGAAGTCAGACGACAGTTACGGATGCAACGAGAATGACGAAAGCTTCACAGGAAGGGAGAACGGAAGGTAGTTGCAGAGCTTGAAGGCTGGAACAATGGCATATCCAGGAGCTAGAAAGAGAAAAAGTGAAGAAAAATCGAATGCAAAAGTGAAAAATGAAGAAAGGGGGAAAGGTTTTTGTCAAAAATTTGAAACGGCGGCAAAAATGTAATCAATACGCCTAAAAGAACGTATACGTTAGACGGCGCACGTGAGAGAGAGACGGCTTGCAAGCGCGTCATGAGCACGGTCCAGTAAGGTGGAGACGCCTGAATGAAACGGTTGAGTAAATGATACGTGACAATTCACACACGTGAAAAAATTCACTGGAATTCTTGTTTGCTGAAAAAAACATGTCGGCCCAAAAATGATCTCGGTTGAGGAATTCTTGAGCCAATGTACAGAAGGAAGTACCGATATAGGTTTCATCACCTCAGAATGCCAAGGTAATAGAACCTAGGGGGCAGTTGTGGGGATATATTTTTGAGTACCAACACGTGGCAAGGTGACGCTGATGTGTTAGCCGAGGTGCTACGTGTCAGGGTCATAATGCCGAGGTTATCTCCGAAGATATCGGTATCCGAGATAAACGGATAAGGGACAAGAGTCCTAGAATAAAGAGGAGATTTAGCGAAGATAAGGATAAAGCTCTTGGAGAGTTTATCTTTATCTCTTGAAGAGTCCAAGGTAAGTACTGAATTGGAGTCCACAGAAGTCAGGCTTCTAATGGGACTAGAATTAAGTAAACTATAAAAGAAAGGCACCCCCGTGGGTCTAAGGTACGCAATTTATGCTTTGAGTAGTGAGTTTAGCACTTGATTATCTTTGAGAGATATACTGACTTGATCGTCGAAGTGCCCCGGGTGGAAGAGTCACCGCCGGAGCCTTTTCTTTTTGTTACAGGTTAACTGAAGCCATCTATTCTGCCGGTGCTCTTCAGTTGGTTACTAAGCGGACAATGTGATCAGAAAATCACTCACACATTAGATTTGTCAAAGAAAAGAAAAATAAACTTATTTATACATATTTTTTTTTGTGATTAATCAGCCAATATACAAAGATTATTTTTCGACAATTATCTATTTTTTCTATTCTTATTTTCATAATCCAAACAAATAAAAGAAAAAATTAACGTTTTTTTTTTTGTCATACGGTAGTGTGCTAATAAATTAATAGAGTTAGATTATTACAGCAAGTCAATATTACTCCATTAACTCTATTACATCCAACTTGAGACCACAAGAGGTCTTTCCATAAGTTTTGTTTTTATTTTTTTTTCACAAATATATATGATCCAACTGACCATAACATATACTAGTCTACATTTCGTCTTGATTTGAAATAATAGGTATTATCCTTTCCGAAGTACCAAAAAAAAAATAGGTATTGAACAACTGGAATAGAAAATTTGAAGGTTCACACTCTCTGATAATGTATTCCGGAATAAGCATACTATGCTTGGTTATTATTTTTTAAAAATACTTTTAGAAAATTGTATTTTTTTATTTTTCGTATTTTTTTATTTTTACTAAATTTTTTTAATATTTTGAACAATTTTTTTTTAATTTTTAGACATACCTAACATAAATATACCTAAAAAGTAAAAAAAAATTAAAAAAAACCTTTTAAAAATCCACTAAATACCAAAAATACAAAAAAAAAAACGAGAATTCAGTACATTTTTTGTATTTTTATGTATTTATTAATTTTTAAAAATATTTTTTCACATTTTTTTTACTTTTTAGATACATTTAAGTAAGGTGTATCTAAAAAGGTAAAAAAATGTTTAAAATTTTAAAAATATTCACTAAAAACAAAAAAATACGAAAACCAAAAAATTCAATTTTCAAAAAATTTAATTTAAAAAACTCAAACCAAACACACATGGTGAATGACGTAGATAACCATGGAAACTTCAATTTTGTACTATCAAAACTAAGACAACGGTATCGACTCAAAGATTGCATCTTCCATTACAAAAAATTAAAGTATTAGAGATTAAAATTTAGGAATAAGATTATTTTTTTTAGAGATTAAATATTTTAGTTACGAAAAGTGTAATTATTATATTTTTAGCAACAAAAATTAGACATTAGTGATGAATTATTATCCTTTTGGAATCAAATTTTTTGTCTAAAAAAATAAACCATTTTGAGATCAAATTATTTTGTCCTTAAAAGTCTATTTATTAGTGATATTTTTAAAATTTTATCATTAAAAATCTTATTTTTTATTTTTTAGGACGAAAATGTCTTTTTTAATAAAATTTTTATTTTAAAAAATTAAAATATTTAATTTCTAAATTTTTTACATATTATAGTGCACTTTATGTAGGCAAGCTCGGAGAGAAGAATTGAGGCTGTTGAGGAGCCATGTGAGGGACTGGGAGGTTCAAGGTTATTGGTTGGATGGGATGTGGTGCTGTCTGGTCTACTCCTATGGTCTATGAGTTGTGTTGTTTGTAGAGAGTTATGTGCGTGTGGTTATTGTGTTTATCTCATTGTAGAAGTGCACATAGAGTACCAATTATTAATTTGTCACCACTAATTTCATCACTAGTGAAGTGATAATTAAAAAAAAAAAAAAATAATACACAAACACACTGTAACAGTAAATGAGACCTACTGCCACGCGGTGCACATATATCCTCCTCGAGTTCTTATCCATCTCTTTAATAGTTGGTAGGTGTTTAAGTTACATGGGCAAAGTGGTGCTGATTAATTTGGTTGTTTTGGTGACTCGTGTTAGTCGCTATAGGGCACCTTTTTGATAGTGTTGCTAATGTATAGTTCCTAGTACCTTTGTTTTTTTATTGATGGCACAAGTAACAAGGGCCAAAATGTTGTAGAAACCCTTTTAGATTATTTGTTTAGTACACCTCCCTTATCTTTAGGGGTAGGGGGATTGTTGAGTTTGTGGTTGGATTGTAAGGCCACGTTTGGAAATATGTTTTGTTAGTAGTTTTTTGATTTTTTGATTAAAATATGATATAAAAAAAATTAGTATGTTTGGGATGATTTTTTAACTTTTTACGAAAAGATGTGCAAAAAGTAGAGAGAAAAAGAAATCTTTGACTTTTTAGTATAAGTTGTTGGTTTTTTGACTTTTTTAGTAATTTTTTCATTTTTTGACTAAAAAAGATAATTGCCAAACGAGGCCTAAGATTAACTTGGGGTATACCCCTTATAAATTTATATATTTTATTATTTTATTTTATAACTTACTTATTTAAAGAAAAAAAGTTTGGAGATAAGAAGGCCCTGATTTCATTAGTTATTCCACCTTTACATTTTAAAAAATATGGCAGATTTAATGGAATAGAAATCTTATTAATTGATGGTCAAATTATTTTACTTGTAGAAATTCCTATCTTCTAAACTTTTTATGACTACTTGTATGAAACTCGTGCCATGTATTGTTTTAAATAATCATTTAAATATTTTATTTTAAAATTAAATAGAAAAAAAATTTAAAATTAAAAATGATTAAATTAAGTAAATTTAAATTATTTTTAATTTACACCAAAATGATGTGCTTTTTTATGCTGCTATTAATGCTTTGTTCCAAGTATTATATAGGGTAAATTACATTGATCTTCTTGCGGTTCAGAGAATACAATAAGTCTCACAGTTTTAGTATAATTATATTTAGGCCTCGTTTGGCAAGTAACTATTTTAACTAAAAAGTCAAAAAGTCACTAAAAAAATCAAAAAGTCAACAACCTATGCAAAAAAGTTAAAGATTCCATTTTCTCTCTACTTTTTGTACATCTTTTCGTAAAAAGTCACAAAGTCGTCCCAAACATACTAGTTTTTTTTTACATCATATTTTAGCCAAAAAGCCAAAAAATTACTAAAAAAACCTGTTCGCAAATGAGGCCTTGGTTCCCTTAACATTTTAATTCACATATCATTTAGTTTCTTTTTTATAAATTATTTTTTAGTCATAAGGATGAAAAAAATGATATTATCAGTTCTTTTACACTAAAATATATATTTTTTCTTATTTATCCTTATACCTTCACATCATCTGTATTAGTTATGGTCCCTTTAACCTTACTAAAAGGGAGGTTAATATAATCGTGTCAAAACTGTAAGTAGTACCTTTTGTATCTCTGCTTTGCTCCTTCTCCCTTTCGACTCTCCCTCTTTTTGCATACAATGCGATACTACCCAAACCTTCAAACTCTCTCATTAGTTAGTATAGACGAAATTTTTATTAAAAAAAAATCAAATTATTTTGTATGAACATTATCATCATCTCATGAACCCACATCATCACCATCATCATCAAACAATAAAATGGGCAGTGAAAGAGAAGAAAGATTACATTGTTTTACAAAAATCCCAAATCAATGGGAGAGAAGAATTAGATATGAAATCGTTAAAACCATATTTGGAAATAGTGTCATCAATCGCAGATTTAAAGAACTAGTCTCACTACCGAAAAGAGAGCACCATCCCATTGATTTGGTGGCTTGTTTGCAAAAACCCCAAATTAATGGGAGAGAAGAGAAGAGAAGAGAAGAGATGAGATGAGATGAGTGCATGCCATCAATCATCGTCGTCGAAAAGAGAGCATCGTTCCAGGTCAAAGAGTTTAGAGAGAAAGATTGAAACCCTTCTCTTGCGGCTTTGCTTCTTCAAACTCTCTCTCTTCTCGCTTTCTTCTTTGTTTTGCTCATTCGAACCCTTCTCTGTAGTTTTCTATGTTCCTTTATGATTAGAAGCCAAAGTGTTATGAGTGTATTTTGATATATTTGTTTTTTTTCTAATATATTTTTGGTGTTTGATGCTAGAGTGTTTTATTTTGGCACCTACTTTTTTTTTTCCAATCGTACTGTTAAAAATTGGGCGCCCATGTGGCATGACTCTTTGAACCTTTTGAACCTGGACCTTTTGAACCTTATTCATGGAAGTTTGAATTTGAATTCAAAACTTATTTGGATAACCATTCAGGATATCTATATCTATCATATCAACTGATATAGATAGATTGATATATATGGTTATATATTTGATCATATATTTTAGATAATATATTGATATATCAAATACATTATGAGTTTTTTACCCATAATCTTTTTCCCAGACTCTCTCTCTAACTCTCTCCCATATGAGAATGATCCAGCCTCTGCACTGTGACTTGTGTGGGTGATACTCATTTTGTAGTATCACTCCACTACTGAGTTCGTGGTTCAGATTCTGGAAGCACGTGATTTACCCACGAGATTCTTCACTTCAGGTTCTGTTAAAAGGTATGATCTAAAATATTTTATCCGCTGCATTATATACTTTGATTTACATTGGTATCAGAGCCAATATGGGTATTTTTGTGCTTATTTTTATGCATTAAAATATGTGTATATTTTTTTATAAATATATACACATGATATATGCATGAAAATTAATGAAGGAGTAAGATGAATTACAAGGTTTCTGCACTTCCAGTCCCATTAGATTAAGAGTGTAAAGTACCTCATTTTTATGTTCATTAAATTTTTTTTAAGACCATAAATGTTTTTGTTGTGAAAAATGGAGTCCGACAGTAGCAAAATTAGACCAGAAACACCCTGGAAGGAGGCGCGTGTGACTCATGCGCTATATGACGCCGCCCAACGGATCCACGCGCCACCACGCGCTTCCACGTGCGCATTGTCCGCGCCCTTCCATACGCGCGCGTTAAACCGCGCGGCTTCGAGCCGCGCCACGTGCGCAGCCACGCGTGCGCCATGCGTCGCACCGCGTTGAGCCGCCTCGCGCCGAGTTGCGCTACGTTGAGCCTAGCTGAGCCGTTTTTTTTTGCGCTGGCTTGGCTCTAAGGCTCTGTTTGTTTGTTTTTTTAATTCTGAATTGCGTTAAATGGTCATAAGTAATTTGTTATAGCTTTGTTTTAAGCATGGTTGGTACTGTTAGACTCAGAATTATATTTTCTATCATATGTAAAATTTAAAAAATTTTATGAAAATAAAAAATATTTTTCCTCATATAATAATTCATTATTTCTGCTTTAAAATGCATCTAGTGTTGGATGATTAAGTTTATGGGGTTGAATTTTTTATTGTAGCCTACTGTTGTAGTTTACTATTTACTGGTGTGGTTATTGTATTTTACCAGATTTTGAAATATTTATTTCTAATTTTATGAGTGTTTATTAGTTATTTAAAATTTCAGAAAATACCAGAAAATTTCAAAAGTGATATACTTTCTGTTATGGCATAATTTGAATAATAAATACAGCATATTGTTGTTTTTTTGCCTAGAGTTTCTAATATGTTGTAATTAGAATAGTATGATTAATTGTTATTTGTTTAAATTCCATTATTAATTGTGACATAGCATGAGTTGGTTGTGAATCTACATTATGATGCTATTGTATGGAATTAGAATTTTTTATCATGCTTTTAGACATGCCATAGTCAGTGGGAGGTTATTCGGTTGAGAAATTTTTTTGTAGATTAACTCCCGAAAACCAATATTTTTGCGCATAAATTAAATTAAATTTTGGATAATTGTCACCTGTGGCGCAAGAGATCATTACGAGCATAGCGAATTTTCGATCTTGCAACTTGTGTAATATTGTCACTATTTAATTTGGATTTTTGTGACAAAATTATATTATGCTAATCAAATTAATCCCAATGCGAATTTCTCTCTAAATTGACTTAGCTTATGGAAGTTAATTGGTTGACCTAGACTTAGTAGAGATGTTCAAATGTGAACAATGTAATCCTATTCTTTAGATGAGCAAAAGTCTTGGAGACTTTAGGTCAGACCTTAATTGAGCCAAAGTAAGGAAACATGACTCAAAGTCGCCCTGGTTTTGTTGCCTTGTTTGGCACAACAAAATTTGATGTGTGCGTTATGGTTAGTGGCACATTACGTAGTTTTGATTGGCGAGTTTTGGAGTTATGAAATTAGTAAGCCCTCAATAGATCTGTATATGATCTTGACTATTGAGCTGCGCGGATTGAATTTGTAATTTAACTTGTAAATAATGTTATATCATTGGATGAAGTAACATTCAAGAGTCACGTCATCCAAAAAATGCGAGCTTAAATAAATTAGTCATTAAATGTAAGACAAGTAGCCAGTATGAGCAGTGCTTTGCTCTCTACCCAATTATTGGGAGTGGATGGAGCAAAATTTCATGCACTATAATAGTGTGCGTTGAAATATCACGTGAAGTTAAAAGATTAGCGCTTAGAAGCTGCAAAATCTATTAACACTAAGTGAAAAGATTAGTGCTTAGTAGCTGCAAAATCTATTAACACTATGTGAAAAGATTAGCGCTTAGAAGCTGCAAAATCTATTAACACTAAGTGAAAATATTAGCGCTTAGTGGCTGCAAAATCTATTAGCATTGCCAACTTGTCTAAGTCTGGACACTTACTGTTTCCAAACTTGAGTGTGAGACATGAGGAGGGGCTTCTTTGTATGATTCCTTAGCTAGGCTAACGTTTTTGAATAACGATTACCACTAAGCGCAAACGTTGCGGTATAGTAATGAAAAGGTCAAGGCCGACAAGGTTATTATGACTCTAAGAATTTGACGCATGGCTCGTGAGAGCATTGTGTTGAATTAGACTCTTTAACCTAATTCGCGCTTAAGTTACTTCAGGAGCTGTCATAGTTGATAGCTTATTCTCTCCTTCTTGTGGATAGTAGAATTAATTGCAAGTAACTATGAAGCGAGAAATAGATATGGCAAGAAGAGTATCGTCATCTTTCAACTGGATGCAGTAAAGTGTATGGAGAATAAAATTGACTTGAAGGTGTAGGGGATTAATACTTACTAGTTAAATTTGCGACTTAGGCGCACTTGATATCTCCATGACATCCTTTTATGATCTAGTGAATATGAATTAGTCGTGAGTCATGACCTAGTTGGGCTTAAACCTTTAAACCTTGTCTTCGAGAACTCACACATTAAGATGATTGGAATTAGTTTATGACATTGGTCATGAACCAGCAACTTATTATACTTAATCACATTAATGAGATGATGACACGATGGTTTGAGTAGGCCTTCTCGGGCCCACTCGCTTATGACATCCTGCTCTCATGTGAATGTGTAACTTTGTTCACAATGGGTGCGCACAAGTAAGTAGGAAAGCCGTAAAAGGTCATTTGTTTTGGCACATTTAGTCCACTATGATATTTGTGACTAGATATGTGTAAGGGTATGATAGTTAAGCCTCAATTTCGACACATTTATAGATTACGATACGTATCTGAGTCAAGACTATTTGATCTCCCATAAGTCAAAAGTTTTGAGATAATTTTTGACATTGCACATATGAGGTTGAAATCAATTAGATAACAGCTTTCGTGCTTTTAGTTTTGACTAAGGTGGCGAGTATCTATTTGAGTTATTTTAGAAAAAACTCTGTGAAGAGAAATGGATGCTTAGAAAATTGATTATTCCTAATACTCAACAACACAATGGTGTGGTAGAGATAAGGAATTAAGTATTGTTAATTTTAGGTGGATGATGGCGTAAAATGTTTCCCAATTGGGAATTGCACTTTAGTTTGTTGCCTATATCCCTAACTAAATGCCCTCCATATCAAATTTTTACACTCCATATATGCAATGGGTTAGTGGAGAGCCATCTATGGGCGATCTGTAACCGTTAAGCAGCTTATCTTTATTTTTACTTCTTATAAGGTTGCGAAGTTAAGACCTAGAGTTCTATGGCGCATTATTGTATGCTGTCTTGTAAACACATAGGGTCACAAAGCGCATTATTGTATGCTGTCATGTAAACTCTCCGGGTCATGTACGTATAGGTAAACAGCTTCGTGGGAGTGTAATTAAGTCACATAAAGTTTTTTTAGTAAAGGTGACGTGAATAGAGTTTTTGGAACTCTATAAGATAGAGAATTCTAAGCATAGCGCTCTATGTAGCCTAGTTGAGAATGGAGAAATTTCCAATATCCTAGGGACAGTGGGAGCAATGTGCTTACTAATGGATTACTCCATTAGAGAAGAATACTCTACATTCTTAGTTGCGTGGTAGCGAATGTGAAAATTTTCTATGTCATCACTGGGTGATTAAGAAGGAAACATTCATGATTGCTCCGCAAGATGATAAAGAGCCTAGGATAATGCCAAAGGCTCTAGTCCCCTGTATTTAGAAAGTGGATTAATGTTGCGCAGTTTAAGACAAAGTCTTTGAGGATTAACAATTTCTATAATTTGGTTGACTTTCCATTATGATGCGAAACTGTTCTGAGGTTATGCGCAATTTGGATAATCATCGTTGAGGCATAAGGCTCGCTAGATACCGAAAAGTCGCACCATTGAGAAAAATGTAGACCATGAGAAGACTTCCTCCTGGGGAGTGAGGTTATTTCGACTTAGGCTATGATTGACATAAGTTCGGAACTTGATTTGTGGACATTGTGACCCAACTTTCTCGTTAGAGAATTGGATAAGTAGATCCGTAGGGATTTACCTTCTGCTTTTATAGTGAAAAGTTAGGAGCGTAAAAAGGTTGCTAGTTCCAATAAATCTTTTACAGCCTAAAACAATTATCCAAATAGTGGTTCTTAGATTTCGTCAAGTCATGATAGGCCAATGATGATCGATGAAGATCACTGAGGCATGATCAATGGTCCAAAAGAAGTTTTTCCTTACTTAGTCATTATGAGCCAGGAATTTATAAGGTTGTCGCCACTTAGGGTGGGCAGTTCTCTATTTTAGCTATGATGGACATGGGTGATGTAATTTATATACTCGGATGTACGATCCTTAGGGATTGTTTTGGGAAAATTCTCGGTTTGTTTTCGATGACTTACATAAAGAATATCCTAGAATGATTCTAGATGCAAAATTGCAAACCCATTGACTTATCTATCGGTAAAAGCCAGAGCCTTAGCTATTGAGTGTATCCTCGGATTGTCTTTGGGAGAAATAGATGACCTATATTTCTTGATCTTTTCTTTGTTGTGGGACCTAAAGTATGCTTTGTGGGCGTATTCGGCATGATAAGTGTTATCTTTGGTAAATGGTTAACTGAGTTGTTTAGACATTGACCTTACTCATTAGACTGTGGATAGAATGCTTTACTAGAAGTATATTAATTTGCTCCTTGTACGATTCAATGCGCTAGTTGGGCGCATCTAGAATGAACGCAAATTGGTCACCAAAATATCTTTAGAGAGGTTATTGCGCAAGAAGTAGTGATCTTGAATCACTTCATGCGAGGCGCGCATGGTGGATTCCGGTGTATATACTTATCGTAAGAGGTGCTAATAAGGCTTATGTTTGGAATCCAGAATTGCGCAAGCTGTGGTCATGTTGCGCATATTGTGGATTCCGTTGTATTTACTTATCGCAAGAGGTGCTGATAAGGCTTATGTTTGTAATCTAGAATTGCGTAAGTTGTGGTCATATTTTTTTTTAGATCGATCACTTATTTGTTGTGAGATGATGGGATGTTGACACCATTATGGTTTGTGTCATAATGATTAGCAGATGATGATGTCAGCAAGCAAGATTGGCTTACTCACACGAGCAATCGCCCTTGGCACTTGGGAGCGAGTAAGGATGAGACTAGTGGTTTATTTTTATTTGGAGCCAAGAGAGGCTTAAATAATCTACTATGTATGTCGCCTTGGTTACAACCAAGATGAGGTCATGTTAAGGACCAAACATAGATGTTAGTACCCACTTTCCATGTTGTGCCTATTATGATTAGCCAGATGCGAGATCTCATTTGGCGCCTAGAAGGCGAGCAAATAGAGAATTCGGGTTAGGTGCCAGAAAGCGACTAGACTAATATCTGTACGATGTATCGAGGATGACGTCACTCTTTTGGAAGAGTTACTCCACCGTAACATGTATTCATACTATATGCGCTTGGCGACTGAGTAATGAGGTGAGAGAATGGATCCCTGTTTCCTCACCGTGTGAGTCTTATGTGTCATTATTGATATGACTTTTATTTATGTACCCTTTTGTGACTTTTGACTATGTCATAAGGTAAGGGGTTGATGTTCTGCTACTTTGGTATGTTGCCTGCGGTCATGTATAATTCGGCCTTAAGGGACATTACTGGGAAAACGGTCAATCCTAAACTAAATGGCATGAGGGCAAAGGGAAGATCATCTAGTATTATACCACTGTTGTATATTCACTACCGGCAACTCACATCGCTCTGTATAAGAGGCCGACTGAGTGTGAATATATTGCAAGAATTGAGAGGGTTAAACATGCTCTTTTTGAGGAATTAGAGATGTTTTTTGGACCGGTGTAATTAGATGGGTTTGGGGTATATGAGACACTATTTCTGTTCTTTTTTTTGGGTTGATGTCTCTATGCTGGCTCATTTTTGAGTTTCTAGTATAGAACTCCCACTTGCAGGTGTTCTCAACAGTCGCAAGGTGCATTGGCTAGTATGAGATTGTTCATTTTTGGGGAGATTGAGATTGAGATAGAGATGTGGCAGTGTCATGCCAACTCATGTGCGAGTGGGAGATGTTAGAAATTGGGGGCCCATGTGGCATGACCCTTTGAACCTTTTGAACCTGGACCTTTTGAACCTTATCCATGGAAATTTGAATTTGAATTTGAATTCAAAACTTATTTGGATAACCATTCAGGATATCTATATCTATCATATCAACTGATATAGATAGATTGATATATATGGTTATGTATCTAATTATATATTTTAGATAATATATATCAGATACATATATCAGATACGCTATGGGTTTTTTACCCATAACCTTTTTCCCAGACTCTTTCTCTAACTCTCTCCCATATGAGAATGATCCAGCCTTTGCACTGTGACTTGTGTGGGTGATACTCATTTTGTAGTATCACTCCACTGCTGGGTTCGTGATTCAGATTCTGGAAGCACGTGATTTACCCACGAGATTCTTCACTTCAGGTTCTGCTAAAAGGTATGATCCGAAATATTTTATCCGCTGCGTTATATACTTTGATTTACACATACCATTCACGACAGAAATTGTATGTCATGTAAAGTGAAATATATTTAACGACTGACATACGTGTGCTGTATATATTTGATATATTAGTAACATGCTATATACATGTTATAGAAAGTTTCATTATTTACGGCTAACATTGCAAATTGTAAAAAAAATCATCATGATTACCATTAACAATGTAAGCAATAGACATACCGTTATTAGGATATTATTTACGACATGTAAAAAAAAAAAAATCGTAAAAGTAAAAAATTACGACATTTACTGTATGTTGTTGATGTGATACCTTAAAAAGCCAATTTTGTTGTAGTGTATGGAGTTTCTTGTACTTCTCAAAATCTCAGGGGAGGTCAATGTAATTTACCCTAACAAATAATGTCATAATTTAATTGGTACAATGAAAGTAAATAAATTTGCATAAATTGCAAAAGTTACACTTTGTAAAGCATAATTATATGTCGTCCATGAAATTTCTATAATTATAATTAGAGAATTGCAAATCAGTGCTGTTTTCTCAAAATATTTGCAAATTCATGAAAAAGTTTATAACTTTAATTATTAAAGTTGATAAAGTATACCATTAATTTAAAAAAATTTATTGCAAACTTTTACTTAATTGCAATTTCTCCATTATAATTTGGCATATGAGAGTTTGTCCGATGATATATTAATCTTAACGCTATTTTACTCTCTTCTTTTATTTCCATATTTTTTTTATTTATCATTATTTATTTTTCTATTTTATTGGAGTAGGCTGCTCTCAGTTGGGTTTTCCAAGTGGTGGGTGTTATTAGGCTTCCGTGAGCCTACCACGGAGCTCGTATTAATAATTTAAATGACTCATCAAGTACTTCATCTTTGTAAAAAATCACATTGATCAAACATTGATAGACACTTGATCGGATTACATTTGTATCAATAATTTATTTTAAAAATCATATTTATCATTGACACAAATGTGATCTGATCAAGTGGATATCGATATCTTATTAACTTTATTTTTTACAAAAATCAAGTACTCAACATGCCTTACATATTGCATGGTTCGGATTATCGATGTCAGTTCCATGATGGGTCTACGGAAACCCAAGAACACTCTCTAGTTTGATTTGGATTTGAGAGGGGCTTGCTCCTTGAATGAAAGGACATAAATTTTCTACATGTAAGTTGCGCAATGTTTGGTTTTAGCCGTAGTTATTTTAGTTGTAAAGGAATTTGCATGGTACTAGTAGTGATGGGTTTTGGTGGTCAAAGGTAGGGTTGTGTAAAAGATCAATTAATTTGTTAAAGTAGTATTAATTTATTTGTTAATTGTGGATTAAATTTTTGAAACTTATAATCCGTCATCGAAATCGTTCATCTTTGCTATAGTTAATATATATATATATATATATATATTTCAACATCTAATGAAATATTAAAGTAAAAATGAGAGTGAGAGAGATTTAAGATATGAAATTTGTTGCAAATTAGTAAATTATATATATGAAAAATATTGTGTAAAATTAGTTTGTGTTATATATATGAAAAATATTACTCAAATTAGTATATTACGTAAATACTTGATAATTGTTTAAAAAATATTCTTCAATCAACCGGCAAATTAAAACTGTCCCAAACCGCTCAAATTACGGTTTGGTTATTTGTCAATTTGCCATTCATGATTTAATTTATAATTTGCTCTCGAACTATCCGAACTACACTGCACATACCCCTAATTGAAAGGCATGTTCAAATTTTGGATGTTAAAAACAATGTGGCCTAAAAAATAGAAAATAGAAAGGAAAAAAAAACATTTGAAACTGATGACAAATCAAAATCACACATGAATTTGTGTTTATGAATTTTGTCTCTATATGCATATAAAAAGTTTTGAGTGCATTATATTAAGTTCGAAGTCACTAATAAGATATTCAAATTTATTTGACTCTTTCATTGCTTTTTATTTTCAAAATATACATACGATACGAGTTTTTAAAGATCACACATTTTCTATAATGACATGCATTTTCTATATAACAAATGTGCCCTTATTTTTTTTTTCTATTTCAAATTTTCAAATATCATAACTTAAGTTGTATAAGTTCATTCTTAATAAAATTGCTATTTCTAAATTTATTTTTGAAAAAATTACCCATAAATCCCATTTGAGAGAATGTTGATCTATTTAATTTTAAGAGTTTTCTTATGAATTGAATGGTCCTATTTTAGTTTGGAAACGTGTATTTTGTTTGATTTGGTGATATTGGAGATTACTTGGATACCCTTTGTGAGATTCATTTTGATATTTCATGTTGTGGCGTGTGTGCTAAAGAAGGTAAGGTCTTTAACATTTCTATTTTTAGTGTGATTGTGGGGTGTGATTAATCGGGGGGCGTTGTTGTATTTTTTTCTCAATTTTGGGAATTGCCATTTGAGGGGTGGAGGAGAAATTGTGGCACTCCGTACTTCTTGGTAAAATGAAATTATATTTGAGTATTTGATTATCATCGTTGAGAACCTTCTTACTCGATATTTGAGCCTTAATTGAGGTGTTACGATAGTGGTTGGGTGAAATTGAATCAAAAACTCCATATTTGAATAGTTGTTATTGAGTATTCTTCACTCTTTTATCATTTTCTCTCCACACTTTGAATATTGATGTGAGGCTAGAACCATCAGAAATCTTGCTTCTGGGGCTTTAATTTGGACACAAGAATGACCCTAAATGAACTCCAGACGAGAGAGTTATGCCTATTTGAAGTTTGCGAATCTGTACTATGTCATAGTTCGCTCGGGCGCAACTTTCACCGCTCGAGCAGTCCATAGACCCTTCTAGCTTTGTTTTTCAAAATTCTCTGAGACACTGGAAGCCTCAATTCATTGCTCGAGCGCACTTTTGACTGCACGAGCGATTTGTTCATAATCAAATCTTTAAAAGTCACTTTTTTGGTCAAATCTCTTCACTTTTCACCATCTTTTCTCTCTATTTCCACCATTTTTTAGTATCCAAGCTTTTTAGCATTGATTTTTATCTGTTTCTAAATATCTTTGACCCCTAGTTCCACATACCAAAACGTAGAGCTTAGCGAGAACTTCCATTCACTTTGCGTGGATTGCCATTTCATTGCTAGTGATTTTTGGGTTGTCTCTTCTTCGCTTCAAGAGGTAGGGATTCTTTTGCTCCTCTTCAATACCTCTTTATAGATAAACATGTGGTAGTTTTTATTACATTTAAAAATATGTTTGTTAAAAGATTCCAAAAGCATGAAAAAGGATTTGGGGTTTGAGTTTTAGGAGTTGAAATTGTATGATTGTTGGTTGATTGGTTTGTTGGGAGGTAGTTAATCATATCTATGTTGATTATAGTGAAAAGCCCTAATTTGTTATTAAGGGTTTAGTATTATAAAAAGGGGCAAAGTTGGGTAATAATTGAGTTTTGAGTTATGTGTTATGGGATTGAATTATTGCTTATGAGATTTAACAAATGCTTTAGGGGACTGAATTAATACTTTGGTTTCTAAAAGGGATTAACCGAGCCTAGTAATTGCTTTGTTTGTGTTGCGTTGAGTTGAGTTAAAGTTGTATATCTTAGAGAGGGTTTTATTAATGGAATAAAGGTTTTGACAAAAGGTGTTGGACTTTTGGAACAACAGGTTGGGCTTGATAACAAAACTTTGTTGATAATTTTTTTGGTTTAATGAAATAGAAAATGATTGATTTGAAATGATGGAATTAGTTGTAAAATCAAGTTATAAGAGTCTTGTATTTACATGTTAGAGGTTTTTTCCTTGGTCATCGGTGGAGGATGACATGATTGTTGTTGAATAGATTATGAGTATATAATACACTTGTGGTAGCTACGTGATTTAGTATGTTGTGATGTGGTTGGAGGTCCGCTTCTCTGTAGTTAAGCTGGTAAAGCGTGGCGCCTTGACAGAGGTTCCTCTCCCTTCTGGTATGCGCCTGGTAAAGTGTGAAATTGAGGTCTGTTTCTCTCCGGGAGGCCTGTAAAACGTGGTGTCTTGAGACAAGTTCCTCTTAATTTCGATTTGCGCCTAGTAAGGTGTGACCTTAGGGTCGTTTCCCTTCAAGTGAGGCTGGTAAAGCATTAGGTGTAATGTGGATTTGTATCATTTGCCATCCGTGTTGTAGGCCAGCGGAAATGGAAATATGTATTACGTTCAGTTATTTATATTTTTAAAAATACATGTTTATCGGTATCCTGTTATGGGTGTTTATTGCCCTTGGGCCTGTGGCCAGGGAAGATAATAGATGTGTTGTTGTATAAATGTGTGTAGCGGGTTGAGTTATGGGGTTGGGTTGTGACTCATATATGTGAACGTGCTTTCAAAATAAATGTGGAGATAGAATTCTTTCATATTAACATAGAGATTTAATGAAAAAAGGTTGTGTTGTGAAGAAACGCTTTTTGAGACAATGTACTTATATAAGTATATTTTGAATATTAAAATGTCACATTATTTATATTGTACGTGATGGTGCATTCATGATCATAGATATTTGTATGTTGTTATTGGTTAAGATCATATTGGGTGTGACGACTGCTACGTACATATTATTTTTTGCATATTATTTTAAGGAGCATAATTTCATGATTATGTGTTTGATTTGTATTGATCTATTTTGTTTATGGAATATCTGTTAGAATACCGACTTGAAATCAAAAATTGAAAGTTCAAATGGTTTCAGAAACCAAAATTGACCAGTTCAATAGACTAATTAAAATATTTAGAACTATATGGCAAGTTTAATTAAAATTTGATTCAAAGTGAAATAATTAGAATAATCAATTGAATTAATTATACTTAAACTAGATTAATTATCCCTAAGCTTAATTAATTAGTCTTCACTATTCCTAAGTGTAAATATAAGGTATGAACATGTCATCAATTTTGCGGTTGAAATTGTATATATATATATATATATATATATAGAGAGAGAGAGAGAGAGAGAGAGAATTGTGTAGATTTGAAGAAGAGTTGAAGAAATTAAGCAAGTTTATATTCAATTCAAGCTCTAGGTATGGAATTTAACCTCAATTCTTGCAAACAGTTCATGTAGGAGTTGGATTCATATGATAATAAGAGTAAATTCTATGTAATTGACAAAAGATGAAAGAATTAACTTGATTATGGAAGATATGAACTAAATTGGGACATGCATGCATAATTCATCAACTTTAAGTTGATTTTCACCTAAATCCTTACATGCATGGAGTTATACTTTCTATTTTTAAGAGTCCTTCGTGATTTCACATGTATCATCTCATATGATCATGTTTTAAAAGGATAGAGGTTGAATGTATTACATGTATGGCAAAACTATTAAGTTTTGGGTTTTGTTTTGGAAAATTTAAAGAGGTTTTGGGACTATGGTTTGATAATTATCATGTATTCATGTTTTACAAAGAGTTTCTTCATATTCTTATTAGCTAGGTAAGCTTTGAACTTGAAACCCATGCTTTTGAACTCCAAATGCAATTCTGGAAAACCCAAAATTCATCCACTTTGCTCGAGCGATGAACCTATCGCTCGAGCGCACTTTGCATACTTCCAGCATTTTTGTAGGCCTTTGCAGTTGGCTCGAGTGAAGAAGTGTGTGCTTGAGTGAACTCAACTTTGTATTGCACTTGGCTCGAGCAACCTAGTGATGGCTTGAGCCTACTTTGTCATCATTCAGTACTTTTGCAGTCAGACCGCACCGCTCGAGCAACCAAAGGTATGCTCGAGCAAATTGCCCTGTTTTCAACATTTTTGAAACACACTTTCATATGCATGTTTTCATCCTTATGTTCTTATAGACATCCTTGGACATTGTTTAGGCATTCTTAATAAGGAAATAAATTATAAACACATTAAAAGAGGATTGGAATAAAATGGAACATTCGTTTAAATCGTGCGTTTCAATATGTGCTTTATTATGTGTTTTGTGTAGGTGGTCACCTGAGGCTTAATATCGGTACAACCCACTGTGAGTAACGCCTTTATAAAATTACGTTCGAAAAGTATTTTGAAATGTTCAAGAATGATATTTTGAATCTTATTTTGTTATCTATGAATGAATGTCCCTTTCTAAAATTGTAACCGTGGCATCCTTAATAAGGCCCTTGCTTGGGAAAAACAATACCATGGCCCATTGGATTAATTGAAACATAAAGATCTTTGATGTTAGACCTTAATGGTCCACATTGAATTATGGATAATTGATTGACCAGTTGTGGTCCCATTGGATTGACCCTAGTGGTCTTATTGGTTTTGGCAGATTGTTACATTATTATATTGTTGCTTTACTGGATGTACCACGTATAAAGATTTGAACGATTATTGTTTTCGCAAGTGTTGATATGATTGGATATATGATTGCTAATCGAATTGTTTGATTATTGAAATTAAAGATGTGCTTCGTAACATGTTGGATTTCATTCATTAACCCTTTTTACTAATGTTACTCACTGGGCTCTAGCTCACCCCCCTTCTCTTATATATATGTAGATAAGTAAGTGGAACGCCAAGTTTATGGCAGCCTCTGAGTCTTCCCTATGAAGCCATTTTTGAAGTGCCTCCATGATGGGGCATGCTTGGACTCAAGTGGAGTCAAGCTTTGTACCCCTTTACTTCATTTTTCTTTTTTGTTTCTATTTTGGAAGCTGTTATGAATGAATGTTATGTAAGAAGTCTATCTTTGATGTGATGTAAATATGTTTGTATGAAATTTAAAGTTTTAAATATTTATGAATTCGACATGTATGCACTGCTCAATGGACTTAGCTATATTTTATTATTGCTTCCGCTAAGCCTCGTTTAATATTTTATGGTTGATTTTGTCTTTGAGGCCAAAGGTAATTCATGATTATTGGCCAGTCATGACCTAAACCTCTAGAAGCGGGTTCGGGTTGTGACAGAGTGGTATCAGAGCATGAATCATATCTCACTCACTTGTCTATTTGAGCAATAAGGTGTCTAGAAAAGACTTAAGGATTGCATTCATATGCATTTTTAATATAGAAATAAAGTGACTCTTGTAATTGTGTATATGTATATATATACATACACTATGTTTGTTATACTGCAAGCTTTATATAGATAATAGTGAGAACAAGAGGGGATAAACTGGAGGAGTCAACCTCCTCAAGACTTTACAGAATGAAAAGGATGATGCATGATTTGGCTGAATCTATAAGGCAACAACAACAACCGCCACCCCCACCTCTAATGTATGTACCGTCACCGATGCAAGGTCACCAAGTAGATGACCGAACTATAGTCTTCACTAAAGTGTTTAAAAAGATGAAGTCACCATTATTCCACGAGGGAGTTGATGCATTAAAGGCAGAAGCTTGGATTCTTGGAATAGAAAAACTATTTGAGGTGTTTCTATGCACCGAAGCACGGAAAAGTCTTATTGGCCACATTCACTTTGCACCACATATGGTTGATACAGACTATAAAAAGGCTAGAAAATTTGAAGGAGGCCTTCGTGACTCTATTCTAGAGAGGATCAATGTACTCAAGTTACTAACATATGTTGATGTTTTGGATAGGGCACTCATGTCATAAGCAAATATGGCTGCTGTAACTGGAATTTTGAATAGAGGCAAAAGATAGAACTTCATGCAAACAAGGGAGCAACGTCTTCGATGAACAAGAACTCAAAATCAAAGACTTTCGGTAATTCAAGTTCAATTCAGAGTGACAATTCAGCATCTACTTGCGCTGTATATGGAAAAAAGCATCGGGGTGTTTGTTACAGCGCTATGGGGGCTTGTTATCAGTGTGAAAAAGTTGGTCACATGGCAAGAGAATGTACACAACCACGACAAGGTGGTAACCGAGGTGCTATAAGTTTAATTAGGTCAATCCCAACAGTGAGATCAAATGCAACGCCTGCTACAACAAGAAATGGTCTAAGGCAAGGAAGAGTCTTCACACTCATTCCAAGGGATACTCAGAACACAGAGGCTGTAGTTTCAAGTACACTTTCTGTTTGTGGCCAAACTGCGTATGTGTTGATTGATTCGGGTTCCACACTGTGACAACCCTGCCATGTATAATATTTTATATTTAGTTAATTAAGGAGAATTGGGGTTTTAATTAGTCGCTATCCAAATTTAATTTGGGATTTATGAGAATTGTGAAATCTAACTCGTATATGATTCTATTAAAGATTTATTTTGGAATTAGAAATTAAGGGTCCAAATGGCTTAAGGAAGTGAAATTAAGAAGTTGAGTTAATTTAATTTTAATTACGGACCCATTTGGGAGTTTAATTAAATATTCGATTCAGTTTAGTAAAATTGAGATTCGATTAATTAGGTTCGAATTGGAGTTAATTAGGTTAATTAAATTATGAGGATTGAGAATTATGATTATTACGAAGTAAATTTATTTATGGGGTGTCCAATTTGAATATGTAATTTATTGATGGAAATTTGAAGTCTGATTAGAAATTGAAAGCCTAAATGAATTGAGAAATCAAAATTGATGATGGCAATAAGTTTAATTTAATATTTGGAGTCTTTTGGGAGTTTGATTAAAAAAAATATAATTCAAAATGATAAAGATTAAATATAATTAATTGGGCCTTAATTATAGTCAATTAGACTAAATAAATTATGTTAAATGTGTAATTAGTTATGATTAATTAAATTAAGTGCTATTCAAGTGTTAATTACAATTGGTTGGGACTAAGTGATGATTAAGTTAAATTAATGTGTAATTGGTGTGCCAAACTAATCCTACTCAATTAAATTGATGTGTAATTAGTAAGTTAAGTTACTTCTAATTAATTATATAAAAGAAGAAGAGTTGAGAACAACTGAGAAGGATGAAGAATTCGCTTTGCTGGGGCAATGTTTACTTATATGTGAGAAGAGAGAGGTACTCAATTCATTTGTGGCTGGAGCATTGAGTTAAGAACTCTAAACAGAGTTGGCGAACCGTACGGATAGAAAAGGGAGAGAGAGAGAGAGAGAGAGAGAGCTTCATTATATATATATATATATATATATCTATACATTGTGGTCAAATTAGCTGGAGCAAATTGTGGGAAAGGTTTTCTCTTCTGTTTGCTTCTGTTTCTTACTTTCTTTGTTCAAAAGAAAAAAAAAAAAAAAACCGTGGGAAAGGTTAAAGAAAGGAAGAAGAACAAGAAGGAAAAATGGAAGATCACCAAGAAGTTTATCAAATTGAAGATTAAAGGTAAGGATTTCAAGCTTGAATTTTGTAGAATCCTTATATTACACTTCAATTAAAGATGAGTTTGGGTTCAATTTCATATAATTTGAAAGAAAATAGAAAACAAAGATGAAGAAATTTAGGTAGGTTCATGGTCATGGAAATTAATTATTTTGGATTTGTTGATGTAGTCTTGGATAAATTAAGCCTCATTGTTACATGCATGGGCAAACTCTACAAGATTAATACTTCAACTAAACATGCATTGTAGAATTGTAAGGTTTTGAGATTTTAATTCATGTTTAAAAGGTTTATGAATTTGAATTTGCGTCTAATATGAAGAAAATTAATAATAATCTAAATTAGAGCTATTCTAATTAAAATTATTTAGTTTTGATCTTAATTTCATACATGCAAAGTTTCATGACTCCAATTTCATGATTTAAAGGAAAATAGAAAGAGTTTGAAGTCAATTTTATGTAATTAAAAATAAAATGAGAAATTGGAGTTATGTTCAAATTTATGGAATTAATTTAGAAATTAATTACTTTTGATTTGAATTTAGTTATCTTAACATGAAATTGAGTTTCAATTGTACATGCATTATTAATTTTTCAAGAGTCTTGAAAGTTTAATTCATGTTTTAAAATTTATGGGTTTGAAATTGGGTTTGATATGGAGAAAATAAAATAAATCTAAATTTGTACAAGTTTGGAAATAAATTGTAATTTATATTTGAGAATCAAAAATTAGATTGATTTTGATTTAAATTTCTTACATGTAAATATTTTGAAAGGGTTTTATTGCTTTAATTTATGTTTTATAAAACAAAGAAGAAGAATGTTAGAATTATTATATTCATGAAATTATTGATTTTAATCTTAATGATCAAAGAAGTTTTATATTAGAAATTGAAATATTAGTCATGGGTTCACCTTTATTAATAAAATTACATGTTTAAATTGGTTCATGCAAGAGTTTAAGTTTTGAAAATGTGTTTGGAAATTATTTTGTTAATTTTGAAAGCACAAGAAATTTGCTGGCCGCTTGAGCGGAAAAGTTACCGCTTGAGCGAACATTAAGGCCAATCAATATTTTTGTAAGCTTTGCAGACCACTCGAGCGACCAAAGGTCTGCTCGAGCGAAGACCCTATTTTCAGCATATTTTGAAAAATTGCATTTAATCCAGATTTTTATTCTCATCTCTTTCCAATGCATTCTAGACATTATTTATGGCACAATAAAGATTAATAAGCTAACAATCAACATTAATTAGTCGATTAAAGAATAAGTTATTAACTTAGTAATACTTGATTAAGAAGCCAAGTAAGGAATAGATTTATTCAGAGAAGAAGGACTTAGTAATGAAAGAATATGTGAAATAAGAACCCGATTCATTTGAATAAGAAATAATACGCGTAGTAGAACTTCAAATTACTTAGATAGAAAAAGACAAGAAAATTCAAGTTTGATCAAAGAATTGATATTGTATTTCAATGTGTATATGTTATGTGCTTGTGTAAGTCACACACTATTGTCTGCCTGATTTATCTGATATGTCCAGTCTGTCTGATTTGCTTCTGCAGCTATCTGTGTGTCACGACCCCATTTCGTCCCTAGTAGAATGGTGCCATGATGGCCAGTAATCCGAGATTACCGAAGGCCAACTTTCAAAATTCACACACAATCAGAGTATTACATATGGGGCTAACATGTGCGGAAGCAATATATACAAATCTAATTAGTCCATAAGAGCTATGCATAAGTCAAATGAAATGACATACATCCTTACATAGATTTACAACTTGAATATAAGCAAAATAAAATACATATTACATCTTGACTAAAAGGCTTCTTAAGCCGACATGTTCAAAATACATAAGCTTCAAGATTGCCGACATAACATGCATTCCAAAACATCTGGCAAAACACACATCTCGGCGTCACCGCCTTCTTGCTTGTTACCTACATATATATAGAGAGGGTGAGCTTGGATACTCAGTGAATGGTATAAGAAATAAAGGGGTAAATGAATGATTCCCGAGGTCCTTGTTTTAGTCAAAACAATACATATATCATAACTTGTATAAAACAAAGCATGGGATGAATCAAGTTCATTAATCAAATCTTTCAAAGCTTCTTGGATGTTAAAACATCAACATGTACTTGGGGTGATGACATTCCGAACAAAACAAATCCACCCGTTCATAGACCGTCGGTGGGGGCTATCCGTTCATAGACCGTCGATAGCAGATTTAGACAAATCCACCCGTTCATAGACCGTCGATAGTAGAGATCTCCCAAACATAATGCTACATGGGCTTAAAGTCCCCTAGTATGGGAGGACTTTCTAAGAATGTCATCCAAAACAAAGCTAATTACTTGATACACGAACTTATACTTGATACACAAAATAGGGGTAATCATTCATGCTTAACAAATACTTTCAAAACAAAGCAAAGCAAAGCCTTTATCAAAACGTATAACATAGCTTTATTAAAAATACCACTCACATAGTTCTTGGGATGTCATGATCAAGGCAAAGGTCCAAGTCCTACAAACACATGGCAGAGTCTATTGAATGTACTCT
This sequence comes from Camellia sinensis, assembly GCF_055761805.1. NCBI lineage: Eukaryota > Viridiplantae > Streptophyta > Magnoliopsida > Ericales > Theaceae > Camellia > Camellia sinensis. The sequence goes on from NC_138974.1 coordinate 106,178,359, forward strand.
TAAAAACAAGCTTTACATGAATGCAAATGATCTAGGGAAAACATGCTGGAAAACATCTAGGGAAAACATGCTGGAAAACATCTAGGGAAAACATGCTGGGTACCAACCAGGTCCTGGAATGGATGCACAGAGATGATTTAGGCTAAAATGACCTAGCTGGGTGAACTCAGGAGGTCTTGGCCGAGGTCCCACACCTCTTGGCCGAGGTGTGGTTACCTAGGCTTCAATGTGCAGCTGCCTACCGAGGTGTTACAAGGTGCCGGCAAGGGTGTACCATGGTCGGCCTAGGTGTGCAGTGGTTAGCCTAGGTGTGCATGCAAGATAAACTAACGTGCAAGTGATCATGCAAGGTAGGCCAAGGTGAGATACGATGCTTGGCCTAGGTGTGTGATCTAGGCAAGAGTGGTCTCGGTGATCACACCTAGGGAAATGAAGCCTGGAAATCTGGGTTTCCTCCTTGAAGAACATGAGCATGAAGAACATAAAGAACATGAATACTAAAATCATAACTTGTTATTACAAGATCTGGGATTTCATGCTATGAGTTCGAAAACATGGACCTTGGTACCCATACTTGAAGATCATATGAAAACAAACACGAAAACATGCATGTTGATACAAACTTTCGGATCAAAACATGATTTTCTTCAAGAACACATGAATATCACTTTCTTTTCCTAAAACCGAACTTCAAAGCAATGCATGGTTCATGAAGCATGCTAGATCATGTAATGCGATTAGATCAACATAAAGAATAACAAGAGTAGATCACGAATCTAACCTTAAAATATGGATCTAACGGTTCGATCTCTAGGGATCAAGCTTGGAAATCTATCTCTCTCTAGAATTCCTCTTCCTCTCTTCCTAGAGCTTCTCTCTCCTCCTTAGAACAAAGATATAGAAATGATAGGTTTCTCTCTCTGACGGCTGACTTAACACTCTGTCGGGACACGTGGCACTACCGGATTGGTTCTCCTAAAAAAGGTGACTAAGTGACAAGACATGTGTAAGACAAAGTGTATACAACAAGCTAGATGACATGGGCACTCCGGCAGGTAATGATCTCGGCTTAGGACAAAGGCTTCGGCAAGTAAGGTTCCAATGACCTCGGCTAGGAAGAATAACATTTGGCCTAGCTGTGCCACACCTCGGCCTAGATGTGCCACATCTCGGTCTAGGTCATTCCAGTCCCGGAACAAGATCACTAGGTGCAAGGATCAGGGATCTAGGATGCCTAGATGATAACATCTCGGCCCAAATAATGCACATCTCGGCCTAGGTGGTGCACACCTCGCCCTAGATGATGACATCTCGGCCAATATGCCTAGGTGATGGTGGAGGTCAACCAGAGTGGCTCCAAGATGGTCCTAGGGGTAAGAGGTTCAAAGGTGTGACCTAGGCTTAACATGACCTAGGCTTGGCATGACCTAGGCTTAATATGACCTAGGCTTGGCATGACCTAGGCTTGACATGACCTAGGCTTAACATGACCTAGGCTTGACACAACAAGGAAGGAACAAAGCATGCATACAACACTTAGGGAAAACATGATAGGTTCAAGAGGTTCAAAGGTGTGACTTAGGCTTAACATGACCTAGGCTTGACATGACCTAGGCTTAACATGACCTAGGCTTGACACAGCAAGGAAGGAACAAAGCATGCATACAACACTTAGGGAAAACATGATAGCATCAAGACAAGACAAGAACCTTTACCTAGGCAAAACAAGTCTAACTCTACAAATGTAAGCTTAATAAGACAAATCATGAAAATGCACATGAACATGACTAAGACATGAATGTGGGTTATTACACTGTGAGTAATGACTTAGTAAAGCTATCTTCAAGTTAAATTATTTTCTGTATATGGAATAAGATTTGTCCTATGAATGCTATGTTTATGCACTATGAATGATTATTCATCTCTGATATATATATATATATATATGACATTAATGCTATGATTCAAGTATGCTATCTGTACCCGGACTAGAGGTTCCTTAATGAAACTGGCACGTTATTTGTACCCGGTTGGGGGTTCCTTTATGGAACTGGCAAGTTATCCGTACCCAGTCCGGAGGTTCCTTAATGGAACTGGCAAGTTATCTGTACCCAGCTGGAGGTTCCTGTATGGAACTGACAAGTTATCCGTACCCAATCGGGAGGTTCCTTTATGGAACTGGCAAGTTATCCGTACCCAGCTGGAGGTTTCTCTATGGAATTGACAAGTATGATCTATGATGCTTTGTAAATGATCTGTTAGTGCTAACAGATGTAATATGTAAGATTAAACATGAACTCTGAAATCTGTATATGATTTGAATTAAAATATGAATATGAATCTGAATCTGTTTCTGATTGAAATCTGAATATGCATAAGACTTTATTTCTGATAAGAATCTGTTTTTGATATAAACTCGGATTTTTGACTCTGTGATGGACACCATTCATTGAAACCCTTTACTTTGTTATTATTCACTGGGCTCTAGCTCACTGTATTATTTATGTATGTAGGTGATCAGGTGTGTGACCAGGCTTAGAGGCGTCGGCCTAGAATCTGTTTTTGTCAACCAACTTATGTGTCTCCCATGGAGGTTCCAGACATGTCAAATGGTTATGGCTATGTGATTAAAGTTTAAGTTTTATTTTCTTGATTGGTTAAACAAGATTTTGTTTATTTTGTAAATAAGGCTAAGTCCTTTTTTGTCTAGCCTATATATATATGATGATGTGTAAAAGCATGAATGTAAAGTTTAAAATTTTTCTATCTCATATAAGTCTACACAGCTCAATAGACGTTGTATATTTGCTATTTGCTTCAGCTAGCCCCTAATATTATGTTAATCTATTTCAGAGGCCTTCTGTAATCCCAGGATTACTGGCCGATTACGATGTTAAACCTATAGGGGCGGGTTTGGGTCGTGACACACGCACTATTTTGTTATTATGGTATTTGCTGATAAAGTAGATTAGGCCTATGGAATCCTTATGATACGTATTATGTGTTGCATTACCATTGGGGGGATCTATGTTATGTTCATCTGTTTATCTTGCATGTGAATTATTACTTGGGAATGCCATTTCATATGCTGATTTATTACCCCTTGATATGAGACAATTCGATGTTATTTTGGGTAAGGATTGACTATCTAAGTATTATGCAACTATTGATTGTACTTCTAAATGAGTGATATTTTGACCTCCGGGTTAGGATTAATTTTATTTTGAGGGTAAGGGTATAGTTCCTCCACCATATTGTAGACGCGCCCGCGTGGGCCTCGCTACGGTTCGGACTCGATTTGTGTCACGGTTCTAAATCTGAACCAAAGAGTCCAAATCTGGCAAATCGTTTTGAGAAATAGATTTTTTTTGAAAGAAGTGCCAAACATGGACTGCTTTGCCAGATACAGAGTCGCCACCTAAATATTTTAAAATGGGGGAATTTAGGAAACCCTGACTCGGTACCGAAGGCCACATGTCCGTCATCACCGGAGTTGTTCTCGGCTCGGGAGCTTGGGTACGATCGGGGAAGGTCAGCTATGAGCACCCCCTTTCGCCCGGTCCGAAGACCGGCCTCTATTAACCGTGATATCCAGTTTTGAAAACGTTTATGTGTTCTTATTCCAATTATTAGCCTAAGATTACTATGTTATGCGCGCATCAAACAAGTATAGACCAAATTGCCTAAATTGGAACAAAACATTCTATGTTCATTTTGAAAATGGTTTGCTACTCGCAAGTAGGCTAAAATGCAGGTTTTGCCACCCTCAAGTGGGCTTTTTAGAAAAGACGGTTTTGCCACTATCTAGTGGGCTTAAAACAAATATGGTTTTAACGCATTATCCCAATTTAAGCAGTTTGACCTCCACCCACTGGCATTCAAGCAACTTATCTCATGTAAACACTTAGCCGCATGGCAAGCATACTTTTATGGCAACATTCACACGCATATTGGATGCTAAAGCATAACCACTTACATTGTACTCCGTGCCAAAACAATAAACTAGTTAGCAAATGTGCGTGTCCTAGTTCATGTTATTTTGCCTAATGCAACACATACAAGATGCAATTTTAGTTAGGCTCGGTTAACCTAAATATGGCATATGATATGCAACCAACTGTTTCATGTATTCAATTTTGGAATTTGAAAATACGAATGCGGTTAGTATGATGTACCGAGCCCGGTGCATGCCAACAGATGCATGAATGCACGCATGCATATCATAAGGTATGCTAATCTCAAAAATGCCCTAATCTACCATTATAAGCAGATAAATAAAAGGGAAGAAAGAAATGGGGATTGGAAGACATACACACACTCACCCACACTTATTACATGTTTACCCTCACTCAGAGGGTTCGAATTAATATTACAGTCCCAAAATAATGAACAAACAAAATTATTACAAAATTTCTCTAATTAATTAAAAGAAAGGAAGCAAAAGGAAAGAAGAGGGTGGCCACAGCCTCTGCCTCGGGGTGCGCGGATGATGCATGCTCGAATCCGTCCTGCCCGGAAAACCCGTACTATACTCTTGTCGCCTCTGTTTGTACTGCCTTGTCTTTCTGAAAATTGCTAAAGTACTGGAACAAGCTCCTTGCATCCTGCAGAGCACCACCGGCCAGACAGAATTGCCACCGGCACTTCAAAATTCCCATCGGCACTTTATCGGATTCATCGGCATTCCCGATAGTGCCGGTCGGCACTAAATTCTGCCGGTCGGCAGAAACTTCCTGCAGAAGACAATTTGACAGCAAACAGAGAACAGACAGTGCATAGCATGGAGTTTTTGGACACATGTAAGCATGGTCCTACTTCTTATCATATTTTGAACTCAAAGAAGCATGACTTTCGATCCTTGAACCACCAATGGTACATGGTGGGTCAAAAGATCGAATTTGCCATTTGATATGAAAATGTATGCAACAAACAACATGAAAACCGGGGCCTTATCAAGATGGAGTCAAAGGTCCCGATGACCGGGAATCGAGGCACATTGCATCACTTGAAGTATGAATGGTCCTTGATTCCCACACTTAGTTTGACACCCCAAACCAAGTAAATGCAATGCATGTAATGCTCAACAAGGCTCAAATGTATCATGCCATCAAGATGTAAAGCACAACAAGCATTATGCAACCAACATGATAAATGTATAATATCAAGCATACAAGGTACAAACATGATATAAACATGGACCAAATTGACTATGGGATTGATGTGCTACAAAGCTTAATGGAACAACTATGCAACAAACATGGAGCAAACATGCAAGAGGGCTTAAAATGGCAAAGGGGTAGGCCCTCACCCTTCTCAAAACAGTGGCCAAGAGTGCTCAAAATGATAGACAATCGACTCATGTTAACAAGCAAACTCATGGTCCCGAAGCTAAGGCGCACAAAGAGACAACTTACCCCCACCAACACGACCTCTCATGGCATGATCAAAGCCAAGCAAAAACAGAATTTGTGCATGCAAAATAGGACCCCAAGACTCCTAATATGGCAGCTAAAACATCTCCCATAAAGCATATGCACTAAGGCTCATTCTTAGGCATAAGAGGACACACCCCCAAGGCATTAAAGAGGCCATGCATGCACACATACAAGCATGATTCTTGGGCTAAAATGTTGTCCTTAGATGATGTTGAATCATGAGGGTTAATCACAAACATACATATTAGAGGTCAACATGCTCAAAGCTTTTAAGCTAAAATACAAAGCAACCTTAACACACATGTCAAGCATAACTAAATGGATAACCAACAAACCTTAAGCATGGAAAAACAACACTAAGAACTTCATGGAACTAAACCAATTCTCACAAGAATCATGGCCTAATCATGATATGTATTTCTAAGCAAGATGGAGCAATACAAAGCAAATATTACAAGCATACAAAGAGGCCCAAATCCGACCAAAAACAGAGGTTATATATGACCTAAGATGCCTAAAAAAATACTGGAATGAAGCCAAGAAACATCAAGCACACATGCTACCCTCTTGAGCCCAAAAAGCAAGGAAACAAAACCATAAAGGGAGAGGGGTGTCCCTCCCCTATGCAAGACTTCAAACCAACTTTTTTGACACTAAAATACACTGATTTTTAGTGATGAAAAGATCAAAGTGCTGAAGTGAACAAAACCTTACCAAAGAGGCACCAAAATAGACCAAACAAGGCCTATGAGGATGAGTTTGCACTCTAACCACAAAGTGACCTTAATGAAAGTGCTAGAGCAGGAAAATATGAGCCTTTTTTATGTTATACACAAGAGCCAAAACAATAAACAAAATAGGTAGAAAACCAATGCAAGTTTGGGGAATAAAAGGGAAGATGCTCACCCTTGAAGAACCCTTGAAGAACAAATGGTCTAGCCTCCTTCTTTGGATCAAAACCAGTCCAAAACTCAAGAAACAACTCCTCCAAGTCCCTCAATCTCGGAATAAGGTGTAATGGTGTGTGTAATGGTGCAAAAGTAAGGTAAAACACACCTTTTGGGCCAAGAAACACACACAAGAAGGGAGAGGGAGAGAGGTATAGAGATAATATGTATCTATATCTCTAAAGGCTGATTTTTGCTTCTGTTTTTCTAACCTAGAACCAAGAGGAAAGCCTCTCTCTTATAGGACTCCCTCTTGCAAAGCTTATTCAACAAGCTTGGCTAGAGGGAAATCCCTCCATACACGTGTATGGAGGGGAAAGGAGTTGGTGCCAGCTATCACAGCTGGCACAAAATATCTCCATAAAGTGGAAGAACAGTGGTCGGCTGCCCAAAAATGCTATTTCGGCAAAAAACAGTGCCGACCGGCAACAAATTATGCCGACCGGCAATAAAGTGTGCCGACCGGCAAACAAAATTGCCGATGGAAGAAAAAGACCAGCCGGTGGCCTCCAGCCGCTGCCGGTGGTGTATGGGGATGTCTCACAAGGCATTCCCTGCCCTTCTAAGGCAAAATAAAAGTGTTTGGTGCAAAACCAGACACTAAACAGTCGAGTTCGGGGATCCTGAGGCAAGGCGCGCGAGCCGAGACCTCCGGGAACTCCAAACGAACACAATCACGGATGATCACCGAGCGTTCAAACAGTGACGTCCAAGTCTTGAGGACGGTCAAAAATGGGGTGTCTACAGTTGCCCCTCTTTGACAGAACTCGAAAGTCATAACAATGACGGGAGTGAATATCAAAGCCCAAAGACGACCCATTTTTGACAAGGCCGAAGACTCAGGCAAACAAACAAGACAAATAAGATATGTGCCCGGAGGCAGGGGCAAAATGCAAGACAATGCACGAAGCCGAGCATACTTATGATCATGCAAGGAAAGCTGTAACGAAGCATACATGCGACAGTTTTAAGCTAGCATACCAAACTACACTACAATGCAGAAAGGATGTAAGAGAATTATGGAATTCTCAATACGTCTCACTCGGGAGATACAATACCTGTGCGGCTCGTCTGGTTGCACCAGCTGCAAATGAACCGTACATACAATGTCGTGCCTGCAAAGAAAACAAACTTAACAGGTACAATTTTGTTAGCAACGTGCATGACAATGCAAGAATAGTGGTGTACTCGAAATGCGTGACAGCGCAAAGTAAGTAGAGAGCATGACAATGCATATTGAAATACAACTAGGCAAGCGGAGCAAGCGGTCTACGCAGGCGACGAAATTGATCATAAGCATGAGGTCTACGCAGGTGACGAAACAAACAAGCGGTCTACGTAATTAACACATGCGGTCTACGCAGGTGACGAAACTAAGCATGCGGTTTACGCAATCAAAATATGCGGTCTACGCAGATAATGGAATTGAGTATGCGGTCTACGCAATCAAAATATGCGGTCTACGCAGATAATGGAATTGAGCATGCGGTCTACGCAATCAAAATAGGCGGTCTACGCAGATAATGGAATTGAGCATGCGGTCTACGCAATCAAAATAGGCGGTCTACGCAGGTAACGAAATCGATAAATTACGCGGTCTACGCAAGCAAAACATGCGGTCTACGCAGGTAATGAAATTAAATATGCGGTCTACGCAATCAAAACATGCGGTCTACGCAGGTAATGAAATTTAACATGCGGTCTACGTAATCAAGACATGCGGTCTACGCAAGTAATGAAATTTAACATGCGGTCTACGCAATCAAGACATGCGGTCTACGCAGGTAATGAAATCGATAAATTACGCGGTCTACGCAAGCAAAACATGCGGTCTACGCAGGTAATGAAATCGATAAATCATGCGGTCTACGCAAGCAAAACATGCGGTCTACGCAAGTAATGAAATTTAACATGCGGTCTACGCAATCAAGACATGCGGTCTACGCAAGTAATGAAATCAAGCGTGCGGTCTACGCAATCAAAACATGCGGTCTACGCAGGTAATGAAATTTAACATGCGGTCTACGCAATCAAGACATGCGGTCTACGCAAGTAATGAAATTTAAACATGCGGTCTACGCAATCAAGACATGCGGTCTACGCAAGTAATGAAATTTAAACATGCGATCTACGCAATCAAGACATGCGGTCTACGCAGGTAATGAAATTTAACATGCGGTCTACGCAATCAAGACATGCGGTCTACGCAAGTAATGAAATTTAACATGCGGTCTACGCAATCAAGACATGCGGTCTACGCAGGTAATGAAATCGATAAATCATGCGGTCTACGCAAGCAAAACATGCGGTCTACGCAAGTAATGAAATTTAACATGCGGTTTACGCAAGTAAAGGAACGTACTATTACACAGCATAATCGAAACAATTTGCGGGGCTCACAAAGCATGAAAAGGATACGGGGCGGGACATTCTTCGCACGCATCGAGCGTTGCTTGCAGAAGTTGTGGCCTGAGGTCAACTCAAAGGTTCACGTTTCAAAGGTGTGATTTCCCGTATTGTGAGGGCGTCCAACAACGCGGCTGACCCGAACAAAGATGCGGAAAGTGCGTTAACCGCAAGGGGAGTTTCACCGGTATCAATTCTGATACTTGGCTACCCTGCCATTCTACGTTTTATTTCCCTTTTTACTAGTAGTTTAAGCACATTGCACTGCCTCAGGCAGGTTTATTTTCTTTCTCAAAATTCACACACGTTGCAAAACATGTGATGGGGAATGAAACGAATCGTTTTATTCAAAAGATGTTGCATTTGTGGATCTTCTGTGCATCGTATCGCAGGGTTTCATACCACAATGTGAACGAAATTGAACTCATTTTGGAAATTCGCCATCGTAATAATCAGGTAGTGAACCGACTTACAACTCGATAAGCAAAACAAAGCCATGACACAACCAAACAAGTGTGAATACAACTCGATAAACAAATCAAGAGCTCAAAGAGAGCGAAATACAACTCGATAAGCAAATGTTCAAAAACTCGACAAGCAGACAGGCGTGGTTCCGCAAGAGTCTACCGCCGGGGAGGGGGTTGGAGGTGTTGAAGTTCCCCAATTCTTAGCATAAACAGCTCAGGAAACCAGGAGGAAGCCCACCGGCACGGTGTAGGGACCACCGGCTGCAAGGAGTGGCTACCGGCCGTATGTCTGTTTTGTCGGCAAACTGAAATGGCCGGTCGGCATATTTTTCTGGCCGGTCGGCATATATTTTTGGCCGGTCGGCACTAAACGAGGGGAACCACCAGAATGTTGACACCTGTCCCCCCACTCAACCTTATCTCCTACAAAAGATCCCAGCTTCGTAGTTTTCCTCATTTTCACACTGATTTCCTCCAATGGAAGAGTTTCTTGCTCAAAACCTCACAGCTTGGATTGCTAGCTTGGATGGCTCGGAAAAAGTGAATTTCCGGGGTTTCGGCATAAATGCACTATTCACTCTGGGTCGTACCCCGTTGCATCTCCCGTTTCTTCATGCCGCGGCAAGGTTTTGGAATCCGGTGACACATGTCTTTAGCTTCGCCGGGCAAGAGATGTGTCCTACCTTTGAAGATTTTCGAGCCTTAATGGAGTCCGAGCGCGACGAGGAGCTCCTACCCCAACTTAATTTTGGCCATGCCCAATCCTTAGGGCGCATGTGTGGACTCAGCATGCGCGATGCCCGGTCCCTAATTTGTGACGGGATGTTGGACATTCCGAGTTTGGCCAATCGATTTTCTAATGCTGGTGATCGCAACAACCATCACTGGCAAGGCTTCCGGCAACATGCCCTCTGTTTGTGCATGCTATCCCATTTTCTATTTGTCTCGGGCTCTGGAGGGGCTAGTGCCCGGCTGATTGAGGTTGCCCAAGGCTTGAGAGAGGGCAAGAGCTGTATTGCCATGGCTCTGGCCGAGACTTTAATGGGCTTAGACGCCTTTTATCGTCATGAGACGACTAGGTTGGCAGGGAGTCCACTACTGCTACAGGTAATATTTCCCACCCAATCTCGCATTTCTGTATTGCTCACATCACTCGGCCCTCGAGCTCAGTCTTTTCTCACAAAACCCCATTCTCACTTTTCTCTCCTCGTACATCTCTCTATTCTTTAATCTCTCATTTTTCAATCCCTCCCCAGGTGTGGTTGATGGATAAATTGCAGGTTGTGGACTCCTGCCCAGCATATTCAGCTCGCGGCTACTTCTTCCGGCATCGTCTAGTCAATGCCTTGGATGAGGAATGGTGGTTCGCTTGGATGTGCCACTTGTCCGCAGACCGTATTGCTTGGCGGTGCCCTTGGCTGAACCTTCCGGCAATGAGTTACAACATGCCTCGACAGACTGGGATTCAACTGGTTGGTCTCACTCATTGTGTATTCTATTTCCCCTTTCGGATTCGACGCCAATTTGGCCATGATCAGACCTGCCCGCCAGAGGGGATAGAGTATCCTGCTGCATTCCCAGCCCGGGGTGCGCAGCTTGCTTGGCAGGCCACTACGTGGAGGATGAGAGAACTCCTGGCCCCCGCTCCTACTTTCAGTTGCACTTTATCTGACGAGTGCATAGATTGGCTCAATGAAGAAGCACAGATCGGGCCCAGCTTGGCATCAGAGGCTTCGACCAGCTCTGGGAGGGGGCGCAGGAACACCTGATTTGACCATGCCCTAGATTTATTGCTTTATTAGTACTTTCAAGTTTTCTTTCCTGAATGTAATAAAAAGCAACTTCAATTGTTTGTAAGAGCAGGAGAACTCTGTTTTGAAATCAATGAAATTGAAGGTTCTGGTACTAAGAATTTTCCACTTTGGTCCGAAAATGGTCGAAGTTGTAAAAAGATTATTTGAACAAAGCCAGCTTATATTAAAACTTTTCAAAAACATTTTTGATGTGGATCAGAACTGGACACGCCTGAGATCTGTCACTTGAGATGCACAACCCCAGATTCCTGCAACTGGAAAGTTGCCCCTAGTCTGAAGAGCCTCGTAGCACTGCATAGCAACGGAAAGTTGCCCCTAGTCTGAGTGGCACTGCACCAGAGATTCCAACGAGTGCTGATGAATAAAGATGGCTGAGATGATCAAATGGACAAAGTTGATCGGGGAAGTGTTATGGCTGAACTTCAGGATGAAGCTGCCTACGTATCCCAAACATGGGAATCAAGCCTTACGTAGTTCCGGCTTGGGTTCGCTCGAGTATTTTCACTCTCCTTTTGCGCTCTAACTTTTGCCAAGGCCGCCCTTTGCGGGTTTTCAGCCTTGCGAGCTCAGTTTTTATATTTTCTAATTTTTTTGTGCTCTAACTTTTGCCTAGGTCGCCCTTTCGGGTTTTCGGCCTAGCGAGCCTCTCAAGGATAGTATTTCTCCAACTTGTCCATATTGATCGGTTGAGAGAATTCTAAGCCATCTAAGTCCATCAGAACCACAGCCCCGCCTGACCAGATAGCTTTGATGATGTAGGGACCAGTCCAATTGGGTCTGAACTTGCCCCTCGGGTCGTGGATGGGAGCTCGATTGTCTTTGAGTACCAAATCCCCTTCCTTTAGATTTCTGGACTTAACCCTCTTGTTAAAAGCCTGAGCAATCCTGCGCTGATAACTCTGAACGTGGTACAGTGCTTTCAGTCTTCTTTCATCAAAGAGCATTAGTTCCTCGAACCTGCTCTGCTGCCAATCTGCCTCAGCTATCTGACACTCGGCCAATACACGTAAAGACGGAACTTCAATTTCAATAGGTAGAACAGCCTCCATTCCATAAACTAACGAATACGGAGTTGCTCCGGTAGAAGTTCTAATCGAAGTTCTGTAGCCCCACAGAGCAAACGGCAACTTATCTGGCCAATCTCGATAGGTCTCCACCATTTTCCGCAGTATATGCTTGATGTTCTTGTTGGCGGCCTCAACTGCTCCATTGGTTTGCGGCCGGTATGTAGACGACTTATGAAAAGCCACGTTATACTTCTCCAGCAAGTCGACCACTTCTTTCTTAAAGTGGGATCCATTATCCGAGATGATCTCATTTGGCACCCCGTAGCGACAAATGATGTTGTTCCTGATGAACTTTGCGACGTGCGACGCTTTCAACACCGCGTATGATTGGGCCTCGACCCACTTTGTGAAATAATCTATTGCTACCAGGATATACTCATGTCCGTTCGACCCCTTCGGGGTAACAGCTCCGATCACATCGATCCCCCATACGGAAAACGGCCACGGGGAAGTCATGTTATACAACTTGGATGGTGGGATATTCATACGGTTTGCATGGATCTGGCATTTATGGCACCGTCGAACAAAGCCGATACAATCCTCTTCCATGGTCGACCAGTAGTAACCCTGCCTAAGGATCTTTCTGGCCAACATTACTCCATTCATGTGTGCACCGCACTCTCCTCCATGGATGGCCTCCATTAGGCGCTTCGACTCTTCAGCTTCTACACAGAGCTTATGCATTCCCAGATGACCTCTTTTGTACAGCTTACCTCCGCAGATGATGAACTGAATAGCCATTCTTCTAATGGCCCTTTTATCCTTGGCGCTTGCCCCTAGCGGATACGCCTCCTTTTCCAAGAAGTTCCAAATATCGTAATACCAGGGGTTGTCGTCTTGGGCCTCATCTATGGCGGAAATTGACTCGTATGCTGGCGCAAACTTCTGGTCAATGATGACTGGACGCATCCGGACTCCCGACGGGATGTCTATCATGGAAGATAGAGTTGCTAACGAATCTGCAAACCTGTTGTTCTCTCTTACGAGGTGGGTGAAATTTAGTTTCTCGAACCGAGGAATTAACAAATCCAAGGTTTGGTGGTAAATTATCATCCTTTCCTCCTTGAGCTTCCAGTCTCCTTTTGCTTGAGACACAACAAGATTTGAGTCCCCAATGACGTCCAAACGTCTTACCCCTAGCTCTAGGGCTGCTTCCAGACCAGCAATACATGCCTCATACTCTGCCTCATTATTCGAGACTCTGAACTGGAGCTTGAATGCCAAAGGGATACGGGAATCGTCAGGCGCTATCAGCAACACCCCTATCCCATACCCATACTGGTTTGACGCTCCGTCAAAGTACATCGTCCAAGTTTCATCCTCGATATGCAGAATCGCTTCATCTGGGAATAGGTACTCAACCGCTTCATCCCCCTCAACCGGGTGGTCGGCAAGGAACTCCGCTACCGCCCTCCCTTTCACCGACTTGCGTGTTACATACTTCAAGTCAAATTCGGATAGCAATAGCAACCAACGAGCTAGCCTACCTGTAAGTGCTGGTTTCTCGAAAAGATATTTGATGGGATCCAAACGTGAAACCAACATTACAGAGTGAGCTAACAGGTAGTGCCGCAGCTTCCGGGTAGCCCATACCAAGGCCAAACAAGCCTTCTCCAATGGTGTATAGCGGGTCTCGTAATCCAGCATCTTCTTGCTCAGATAGTAGATAGCCCTTTCCACTTTGTCTTCCGACTCTTGTGCGAGCATGCAGCCCATGGTGGTCTCAGTTACCGAAAGATACAATATCAGCGGTCTCCCCGGTTCTGGCGGTGACAATACAGGCGGGTTCTGTAGATACTCTTTGATCTGCTCAAAAGCTGCTTGACATCGGCCGTCCCATTGGAATTTCTTTCCTTTCTTCAGGAGGCCAAAAATTGGTTCACAAGTCAAAGTTAATTTAGAGATAAACCGCCTTATGAATTGCACTTTACCTAGAAAGCCTCGCACCTCCTTTTCAGTCCTTGGTGGTGGCATTTCTAAGATGGCCTTGATTTTGGAAGGGTCGACCTCGATGCCCCTTTGCGTTATCAGAAACCCTAGCATCTTCCCTGCCGTAACACCAAAAGTACACTTCTGGGGATTCAGCCGCAGCCGAAATTCTCTGATCCTTTGAAAAAACTTTTGTAAGGCGGTGTAGTGGTCCTCTCTTTCTTTGGACTTGACAATCATGTCGTCCACATACACCTCGACCTCTTTATGGATCATATCATGCAATATTGTAGTTGCTGCTCGCTGATAGGTAGCTCCTGCGTTTTTCAGCCCAAATGGCATCACTCGATAACAATATGTACCCCACGGGGTAGTGAATGCAGTCTTCTCCCGGTCCTCGGGCGCCATTACTATCTGATTATAGCCTGAGAAACCATCCATAAACGAAAGCAAGGCATGTCCTGCCGTGAAATCTATCAGTTCATCAATGTGCGGCAAAGGAAAGTCGTCCTTCGGACTGGCCCTATTCAAATCTCTGAAGTCTACACAGACCCGAATTCTGCCGTCTTTCTTCGGCATCGGAACAATGTTGGCCAGCCAAGTCGGGTACTCAGACACCAACAGGAAGCCTGCGTCAATCTGCTTGGTGACCTCTTCCTTGATTTTAATGGCCCAATCAGGGCGGATCCTTCTGAGCTTCTGTTTGACAGGTCGGGCCTCGGGATCAAGAGGGATCCGGTGCTGTACAATCTCAGGATCGATTCCAGGCATGTCTTCGTAGGACCACGCGAAAACATCTTTGAAATCTTTTAACAAAGCGACTAAGCGCTCGCGTTCCTCAGAAGACAACGTGGACCCGATCTGGACCAGCCGCGGGTCCTTCTCAGTACCGACGTTCACAGTAGTGATTTCATCCATTAAAGGTTTAACAAATCTTTCCTGCTCTTGATCAATTAACCGTTGCAAAACCGGAGGAATCTCTTCCTCGTCGTTTTCATCAAAATTTTGAAAATCCTGATTTAAGCAATAAATCAAAGGCACAGAAAAATACTCCGAAACCACATCCACGTCGTTCTCATTAAATACTTCCGAGCCGTCGGATTCCTCTGTTACAACAGACTCAAAAGAAAATGAAAAAGACGACCTAGACAGGACTGGGGTATCCGGGTTACCACCCCCGGGAATACCGGACTCAGACTCAGTTGAGCTGGAATCTGATTCCGACGTACAAGATTTGGTAGAATCAGATTCCGGCTCACTACCTGACCCGGCGCTGCTTGATAAAAAGCCTTCTTCATATTGCCAGATGAGAGAAGGTGCGATGGATGCATCCAAAATAGCTGATGGTAGGCCCGCAGCCGCTTCATTCCCAATCACACATACCGAGGAGCTATCCCCCAAGCACCTCTGTTCGATCGGAGGATCTGACAGCAGACACGCCAGCGCTGCCCCCATTTCATTTTCAGCGTCCTCGGACTGTACCTCCTTACTTTGCTCGGCCTCAGCCGATAGATCTGCCTGCCCTTCGGTGATGTCATCCTCAGGTAACTGTAAATCAAAGAAAATTTCAAATCCCGGTACGCGCTTCTTCTCCGCGTTGAGCCACGGCTCCGGGAAGCCACAGAACGGAAAGTCCTCCCCCTCCCGGACGAAACGTCCGTTCAGGGTCCCCCGAATGGGCTGGTGTATCAAGTCAAAGGGCTTCCCCATCTGTTTTGCCCTGGCCCTTCCGGCCATTTCCTTTCCTTTTCTTATCCAATCCTCTTTGGTGGGTAGGTAGCCCAAACCAAAGGTATGGGGGTTATGTGGCACTTTGGTCGATGTTGCGGCACCTTTCCTACCGCTCTTGCCTAATCCCATCCCGGGGATGTGCTGGAGTTTGTTCATGAGATAAACTGCTTGGGCACTGACATACACCCCTTCGTTAGCTTCCATGATGTTCTGTACAACCTGAGCCTCGGCCAAGGTAAAACCTGATATGAACACATCTTCTATACCGTGCTCAATTTCTAGAACAGGCGTAGACACCTCTGGTGGTGGATGAATTGATGAGTTTCCAAAAACAATGGCTACTCCCTTCCTATAGGGGTATTTCACCACTTGATGTAAGGTAGAGGAGACCGCCTTTACCTGATGCAGCCACGGCCGTCCCAAAAGCAAGTTGAACGTTGCAGGAACCTCCAAGACATGGAAATCTATCTCGTGCTGTCCTGGCCCGACCTTTGTTTGAATCTTAATCGTTCCCATTACTTCCCGGCTTGTGTTGTCATACGCCCGAATCACTTGGGCCGTTGGCACAAAATCCGCGACTTTCAAACCAATCGCATAAGCTGTCCTTGCCGGGCAGACGTTGATGGCGGACCCCGTGTCGACAAGCACCACAGGTATCCATTTATCCCTGCACTCGACAGAGATGTAGAGCGGCTTGTTATGGTTCGCACCCTCGGGTGGCAGCTCTTTGTCAGAAAAACTCAATGCTGGGGAATTTCCTCCTGAAAAGACTAAGCCCACCAGTTGTTCGGGCGTGGTGTCTATGGACAGCTTGGCCTTGTCCATGGCTGTAAGGACGGCTTGTCTATGTACTCGAGAAGCCATAAGCAGTCCCCAGATGGAGATGTCTGCCTGTATCTTTTTCAATTGTCTCAACACGGCCTCGTCTTCGAGTTGCTTCTCCTTTTGTTTCTCTGCTTCATTATCTTTCCCAGACGCCTCCGGCTGATCTAGGTGTGGAGGCTTGAAATACCGTCCACTCCTAGTCATGTGATCGACTTCGCCGATATACCAGGTATCATCTGGTTGGTTACCTTTCCAATCCTCGTCCGTGTGGGCAAGACATAGATCGTCGTCTTCCCACCACATACCATCTGCGACTGACAAGCACCCGCCCGGTTCTGACACAACTGTCCCGATACTCACAGTACTTTTTATCCCTATGCTCGCAGCATTCTCCATTTCCGTACTTGTGGCGGTTTCGACCCCCACGTGGCCTTTTGCTTTCCTGATCCTCTCAGAATCCTCGAATCTCTCTTGTTCTGACTGTGTCAATGTAGTAGATTGCTCACTGATCCCTGTACTCAAAATGCTCCATTCCCGAGCGAAACTCTCGACACCGGCGCTCTCCGGCGATGCATTCTGCTCTTCGACACTCCCGGCCGTTGTTGACATTCCTCCCCCTGCCGGGCCTTGTTCTGATTGGAACTCCCCTATTACATCCGGCTGATCGTCTAACCACCCCGTGGCCTCTGCTGATTCTTCATCATCATACCAGTTGATGGCTGAGTCTTGGTCATCATGAAATTGGAACTTGACAACATCCCTTTCCACGGCTGTCAAATCATCCATTCCCTGTCCTGAATTGTCCCCTCGGATTACACACAGCTCTCCCCCGACTGGAAATTCGACATTTGGTCTATTCCGGCCCACTGGTGAAATGTAGTCATTCGGACTGTAAGCATTCCCAACATCATTCTCAGGCTCCACGGACCCTGGTTTGACAACCTCTTTCCTGTTCTCGATGGTCACCACCACTGGCTTGGGTTGGTTTATGGAGACGTCCGTCATGCACAAATCGGTGCAATCGGGGAGGAAAACTTTAGGTTTAGGCAGGTAGGAGGGTGTGATGTAGATACTGGGATCGTAGGATGCGACCCCAGTGTAGATGAAGTTGACTCTTTTGGGTGGTGGAACTTGGTTATGTGCGGAGAGAGGATTTGTGGTAACATTAGGTTTCTCAGGGGGGAGAATCACCCCATCATCAATGAGATCTTGAATCTCATGACGTAAACAAAAGCATAGGTCAGTGTCATGACCATGCTGCTGGTGGAACGCACAATATTTGGCTGGGTTGTGGGTGGCGGGTAGTCTTTCAGGTAAGGGCCGCGGCTCTAGGGGCTTCAGATGCCCTTTTCTGATCAAAACCCCCAAAGCTTTGGACATGGGCATATAAAGTGGAGCGAAGGTTCTGGTGTTTCTGGGAGGGTATTTGGCTATTTGCGAGTTGCTTCCGGACGCGCCGGAGAATGGCATGGCTGCTGTATTTCTTGGGGAAGGGTTAGTGGTGACCATACTCACTTCGGAGGTCCTGGTAGTCGTAGCGCCACTCGGGCCTGCATTAGTACTACGATTGAAATTTCTGCGGGGTTGCTCCCGATCATTATCAATCCAACCTTGTCTCAAGGCGTCCTCGATCTGCACCCCCATTTCATGCAGATCAGCAAAGGTGGGAAAGGGGACTACAATCATCTTTTGCATTAGCTTCGGCTGAAGATTGCGCACAATCATCCGAATCTGGTCTTTGTCTGTGGGTCTCAAGGTCATCATTGAAGCCTTAGCCCGCCATCTAGTTACAAACTCTGAGAAGCTTTCCTTGGGTTCTTGCCTCGTTGTCTCGAGATCCCGGGTCGTGATCTCGATTTGTGTGTTATACGAGTACTGCAGGATGAAGGCCTCAGCCATCTCGTCCCAATTTCTCTTGACGTCATCCTCCAACTTGGCATACCATGCGGACGCCACACCCGACAGGGTACGGCCGAATAAAGACAGCTTCTGTAATCTGGTGAGGCCCATTGGCCTTAGGACGTCTGAAAACAGTCGCAGGTGTACCATGGGATCCTCAGACCCGTCAAAACGATCAATTTGGGGCATCTTAAACCGATCTGGCAGCGTCACAGCTGTGTCGATGTACCCATCTCCAATGTCCGGAATGGACTTCGCACCTTGAGATTTCTTGAACAGCTTCTCAAGCTTGTGCATTTTTAACGTCATGGGGTCTACCTCAGACTCAAAGGGAGAATCCGATACATTAATGGGAGTGGTTGCCTTGGATTGTTGAGGCGGAATCGGGGGTGGAGCCGGCCCCGTTGGGATGTCTGTATCTTCTTGGACATTCCGGGCGTTTGGTGTCTCTTCGGGTATTGGAACCCTTAATGGAGGAGGGATTTGCTGCGAAGGTGATGCCCCAGTTTGCTGTTGCAATCTCCCAATTAAATCCGCTTGCTCACTCATAACTGTAGCCTGTTGCCTGGCAAATTCTGCCTGTCGGGCAGCATCTTACTGCATCATTTTCATGCTTTCATGAAGTTGGCGCACCATCTCCTCTAAGCTAGCCATACTGTTCTGCTCTGGTTGAATTGCTGGTATGCGTTCCCTCTCTGTGGGTGAAACGGGATCCTGATCCCTACTGTACACAGGTGGGGTAGACGAAGCCCTCTGTACTGACTGTTGAACCGATATCCTCTGCCTAGTTGCTTTCCGTTTAGTAACCGGGGGTAGAGAATGGTACACTGGTTGTCCTTCTATCAGATCCTCAGATCGATGGAGCCGGCGACCTCTGATCCAGAGTGCTTGGGGAATGTCTACTGGGTTGGAAGCAATGATGCTAAACTACCTAGCAAAAAGATAAATAAAGCAATAAATAAACCAACAACTGGACAGCGTGACGGCATAAAATAAACAAATAATATACGGTTGGATATTCAAAACACATAGTCGATGAGCCGAACACACTGTTCCTTGATACTGATCACTGTTCTCAAAATCTCTATTCCCAATACTGAACCCTGATACCCGCAGATAACTGATTCTCTTAAAGCTGATACTGATGCTCTCAGGCCTGATGCCCAAACTTACAAACTGATATGTTCATTTCCCTGCAGAAATACATTCTAAAAGCACATAGCAAGTAAAGAGAGCCAAAACACCCCTATGTTGGGGTAGGGTTTCCCTGTCCTATTTTGTCAGGAGCTAGGGTTTCACTACGCACACAGCGGTCTCAAACAACCTATAAAACGGGTAAGCAACCTGTCCTAGTTTGGAATGGTCACTATGGATCCGAATATGCACTAGGTCGAATGGTCAAAAGGGTGCCCCGGTAAAAATCGGGGTTTGTGTTCCCATACTGTCAGAGCCCATAGCCGGTCAGCCTTATGGTCATGCCTTGACAAGACAAGCCTCCGGCAAACCGTTCAGGAATGGCAGATGGCAAACACTGTGTTCCTAGGCGCACCAATGCACATGCAATGCAAAGAAACATATAAATGAGATCAAAACAGGATATCACGAGTTTGAGTCAAGCTCTCTAAGTTCCCCAGCAGAGTCGCCAGAAACTGTAGACGCGCCCGCGTGGGCCTCGCTACGGTTCGGACTCGATTTGTGTCACGGTTCTAAATCTGAACCAAAGAGTCCAAATCTGGCAAATCGTTTTGAGAAATAGATTTTTTTTGAAAGAAGTGCCAAACATGGACTGTTTTGCCAGATACAGAGTCGCCACCTAAATATTTTAAAATGGGGGAATTTAGGAAACCCTGACTCGGTGCCGAAGGCCACATGTCCGTCATTACCGGAGTTGTTCTCGGCTCGGGAGCTTGGGTACGATCGGGGAAGGTCAGCTATGAGCACCCCCTTTCGCCCGGTCCGAAGACCGGCCTCTATTAACCGTGATATCCAGTTTTGAAAACTTTTATGTGTTCTTATTCCAATTATTAGCCTAAGATTACTATGTTATGCGCGCATCAAACAAGTATAGACCAAATTGCCTAAATTGGAACAAAACATTCTATGTTCATTTTGAAAATGGTTTGCTACTCGCAAGTAGGCTAAAATGCAGGTTTTGCCACCCTCAAGTGGGCTTTTTAGAAAAGACGGTTTTGCCACTATCTAGTGGGCTTAAAACAAATATGGTTTTAACGCATTATCCCAATTTAAGCAGTTTGACCTCCACCCACTGGCATTCAAGCAACTTATCTCATGTAAACACTTAGCCGCATGGCAAGCATACTTTTATGGCAACATTCACACGCATATTGGATGCTAAAGCATAACCACTTACATTGTACTCCGTGCCAAAACAATAAACTAGTTAGCAAATGTGCGTGTCCTAGTTCATGTTATTTTGCCTAATGCAACACATACAAGATGCAATTTTAGTTAGGCTCGGTTAACCTAAATATGGCATATGATATGCAACCAACTGTTTCATGTATTCAATTTTGGAATTTGAAAATACGAATGCGGTTAGTATGATGTACCGAGCCCGGTGCATGCCAACAGATGCATGAATGCACGCATGCATATCATAAGGTATGCTAATCTCAAAAATGCCCTAATCTACCATTATAAGCAGATAAATAAAAGGGAAGAAAGAAATGGGGATTGGAAGACATACACACACTCACCCACACTTATTACATGTTTACCCTCACTCAGAGGGTTCGAATTAATATTACAGTCCCAAAATAATGAACAAACAAAATTATTACAAAATTTCTCTAATTAATTAAAAGAAAGGAAGCAAAAGGAAAGAAGAGGGTGGCCACAGCCTCTGCCTCGGGGTGCGCGGATGATGCATGCTCGAATCCGTCCTGCCCGGAAAACCCGTACTATACTCTTGTCGCCTCTGTTTGTACTGCCTTGTCTTTCTGAAAATTGCTAAAGTACTGGAACAAGCTCCTTGCATCCTGCAGAGCACCACCGGCCAGACAGAATTGCCACCGGCACTTCAAAATTCCCATCGGCACTTTATCGGATTCATCGGCATTCTCGATAGTGCCGGTCGGCACTAAATTCTGCCGGTCGGCAGAAACTTCCTGCAGAAGACAATTTGATAGCAAACAGAGAACAGACAGTGCATAGCATGGAGTTTTTGGACACATGTAAGCATGGTCCTACTTCTTATCATATTTTGAACTCAAAGAAGCATGACTTTCGATCCTTGAACCACCAATGGTACATGGTGGGTCAAAAGATCGAATTTGCCATTTGATATGAAAATGTA
The DNA here is from genome assembly GCF_055761805.1 of Camellia sinensis. Classification (NCBI taxonomy): domain Eukaryota; kingdom Viridiplantae; phylum Streptophyta; class Magnoliopsida; order Ericales; family Theaceae; genus Camellia; species Camellia sinensis. Next base: position 106,200,195 of record NC_138974.1, read on the forward strand.
TGCAACAAACAACATGAAAATCGGGGCCTTATCAAGATGGAGTCAAAGGTCCCGATGACCGGGAATCGAGGCACATTGCATCACTTGAAGTATGAATGGTCCTTGATTCCCACACTTAGTTTGACACCCCAAACCAAGTAAATGCAATGCATGTAATGCTCAACAAGGCTCAAATGTATCATGCCATCAAGATGTAAAGCACAACAAGCATTATGCAACCAACATGATAAATGTATAATATCAAGCATACAAGGTACAAACATGATATAAACATGGACCAAATTGACTATGGGATTGATGTGCTACAAAGCTTAATGGAACAACTATGCAACAAACATGGAGCAAACATGCAAGAGGGCTTAAAATGGCAAAGGGGCAGGCCCTCACCCTTCTCAAAACAGTGGCCAAGAGTGCTCAAAATGATAGACAATCGACTCATGTTAACAAGCAAACTCATGGTCCCGAAGCTAAGGCGCACAAAGAGACAACTTACCCCCACCAACACGACCTCTCATGGCATGATCAAAGCCAAGCAAAAACAGAATTTGTGCATGCAAAATAGGACCCCAAGACTCCTAATATGGCAGCTAAAACATCTCCCATAAAGCATATGCACTAAGGCTCATTCTTAGGCATAAGAGGACACACCCCCAAGGCATTAAAGAGGCCATGCATGCACACATACAAGCATGATTCTTGGGCTAAAATGTTGTCCTTAGATGATGTTGAATCATGAGGGTTAATCACAAACATACATATTAGAGGTCAACATGCTCAAAGCTTTTAAGCTAAAATACAAAGCAACCTTAACACACATGTCAAGCATAACTAAATGGATAACCAACAAACCTTAAGCATGGAAAAACAACACTAAGAACTTCATGGAACTAAACCAATTCTCACAAGAATCATGGCCTAATCATGATATGTATTTCTAAGCAAGATGGAGCAATACAAAGCAAATATTACAAGCATACAAAGAGGCCCAAATCCGACCAAAAACAGAGGTTATATATGAGCTAAGATGCCTAAAAAAATGCTGGAATGAAGCCAAGAAACATCAAGCACACATGCTACCCTCTTGAGCCCAAAAAGCAAGGAAACAAAACCATAAAGGGAGAGGGGTGTCCCTCCCCTATGCAAGACTTCAAACCAACTTTTTTGACACTAAAATACACTGATTTTTAGTGATGAAAAGATCAAAGTGCTGAAGTGAACAAAACCTTACCAAAGAGGCACCAAAATAGACCAAACAAGGCCTATGAGGATGAGTTTGCACTCTAACCACAAAGTGACCTTAATGAAAGTGCTAGAGCAGGAAAATATGAGCCTTTTTTATGTTATACACAAGAGCCAAAACAATAAACAAAATAGGTAGAAAACCAATGCAAGTTTGGGGAATAAAAGGGAAGATGCTCACCCTTGAAGAACCCTTGAAGAACAAATGGTCTAGCCTCCTTCTTTGGATCAAAACTAGTCCAAAACTCAAGAAACAACTCCTCCAAGTCCCTCAATCTCGGAATAAGGTGTAATGGTGTGTGTAATGGTGCAAAAGTAAGGTAAAACACACCTTTTGGGCCAAGAAACACACACAAGAAGGGAGAGGGAGAGAGGTATAGAGATAATATGTATCTATATCTCTAAAGGCTGATTTTTGCTTCTATTTTTCTAACCTAGAACCAAGAGGAAAGCCTCTCTCTTATAGGACTCCCTCTTGCAAAGCTTATTCAACAAGCTTGGCTAGAGGGAAATCCCTCCATACACGTGTATGGAGGGGAAAGGAGTTGGTGCCAGCTATCACAGCTGGCACAAAATATCTCCATAAAGTGGAGGAACAGTGGTCGGCTGCCCAAAAATGCTATTTCGGCAAAAAACAGTGCCGACCGGCAACAAATTATGCCGACCGGCAATAAAGTGTGCCGACCGGCAAACAAAATTGCCGATGGAAGAAAAAGACCAGCCGGTGGCCTCCAGCCGCTGCCGGTGGTGTATGGGGATGTCTCACAAGGCATTCCCTGCCCTTCTAAGGCAAAACAAAAGTGTTTGGTGCAAAACCAGACACTAAACAGTCGAGTTCGGGGATCCTGAGGCAAGGCGCGCGAGCCGAGACCTCCGGGAACTCCAAACGAACACAATCACGGATGATCACCGAGCGTTCAAACGGTGACGTCCAAGTCTTGAGGACGATCAAAAATGGGGTGTCTACACATATCTAATATCTGCAATGAAAACTTGTAAACTAATTAGTAAGGGACATCACTGTAGTGTAATGAATGACCAAACCGTGGATATCACTTTAGACAGTATACCAGTAGTAAAAGACTTTCCAAATGTGTTTCCAGAAGAATTACCAGGACAATTGATTGATAGAGAGATTGAGTTTATGATTGATGTAGTACCAGGTACTTAACCGATATTTAAAACTTCATATCGTATGTCTACTATTGAAATGAAAGAACTGAAAATCCAATTGCAAGAATTACTTGATAAGGGATTTATCCGTCCAAGTACATCGCTGTGGGGTGCACTGGTTCTTTTCGTAAAGAAGAAAGATGGCACCCTCCGATTGTGTATTGATTACTAGAAACTCAATAAGGTAACTGTGAAGAACAAATACCCTTGCCTCGTATTGATGATTTGTTTGATCAGTTATAGGGGGCTTAAGTATTTTCAAAAATTGATTTGAGATTGGAATATCATCAGCAGAAGGTTAAGGCTGAAGATATTGAGAAAACTATTTTTTGAACCAAGTATGAAAATTACGAATTTTTAATCATGCCTTTTGGAGTTACTAATGCACTTACGGCTTTCATAGACATGATGAATCGAATCTTTAAACTGTTCTTGGATGAATTTGTTGTGTTTATTGATGATATTCTAATCTATTCGAGAAGTAAGGATAATGATATGGTCGTTTGCACACCAAAATATTTTATTTAAAACCAAGTAAAAGAAACTACTCCGTAGGATCGCGGTTAAGATCAGGTGTCGATCCACAAGGGCTAATGATGAATAATTTAATTTAGAAATTTAGATTTATTTGCAAATATTTGGAGTGAAAATTAAACTAATTAATTAAACGATTAAATAAACAAAATAAAATAAATATCTTAGGATTTTGAATCCACCACTAACCTTATAATTGGAAGTAATTGAGTCTTTAAAAAATCATTGATTGGAATACTGTGATGTAAGTTGATCAGAAATACTTCGTCAATAGAATTTGTATATCAAAACCAAAAAATGACGAATCATCTTCGTTTAGTACGGATTGTCACCACTAAACTATGGTTGATTTGCAACCGTCTTACTAGGTATGACTCGTCTAAAAATTCTAATATATAACAGTGAAAATCATTGTATAACATGATTTGAATAAAATATTTTTTACACAAAAATATCTAAAAGTCATACAATTGTATCCAAATCAAATTAAAACTAAAAATACTAAATACAACTTACCCCAATTATTTGGGCAGGGTTTCATTTCTTTTTTTTGGGTGAATAGCAGGGTTTTATCTCTATCATAAGGCAGAAAAATAATTTCACACACTAATATTTACAAACTAAACACTCCAATTTTTCCTTTCTTTTTATTTTTCTCTCTTTCTCTCTTTATCCCTTGAGCTGAAGCCCTCTGCTCTTGTCTGAGCTCCCTCGGCCTCCCATTTTCTTCTCTTCTTTTATAATGCTCCAAAATAATTAACATTAACCCATTACATAACAGTGCCACATTTGATTAACAATCTCATACCTTCCATTCATTAACTCTTTGATGATTACAAAAGGTGACAAATGTAATATATATTCAAAAATCCTATATTCTAAATCTATAGCATATGACATGGATATAACAGTAAAAAGGAAAATAAAACCAAATAAGGAAATACCCTATTGGTTACAACTTTCTAAGACAGTGCTTGGTTACAACAAAATGAGTTTAAACTCAATACAAATAAAGCCGAAGGCTTAAACAAAATAATTACATCCAAACAAAACTAAAAAGAAGCCTTATGCTCTGAGTTCTCCCAAGCTATGTCCTTGGCGGAGACATATCATCAACACCTGAAAGTTATTTTCCACATAGGGTGAGCCAAAGCCCAATAGAGATACCCTAACATAGTATATGAATCTTAGCAAAATTATATGGTGAATGCACATGCATGCTATTTCCAAACATTCCTCATTTTCCATCTCAAAACTATGCAATGCCAGATTATATGTCAATTCATAAAAATAGTCCTTTTTATACAGAAAACAGGGCAGTGGATACAAAACACTGGGAATCTTTAGGTATGTGTCTGCCAGTAGGCTATACAAGCGCTACCAAAGCCTTATATACACCATCAAAGTGATGACTTATTACTTGTTTAGTAATGATGACTTCCACAGGTGGCTTCTTGGGCGTCCTCTAGTCAATGCCTCACTTATCCTAATTACATTTAGATGACTCTAGCCTATTTTTCCTATTTATATTTTGGCCCTAGTCAATATAGTAATTCCATTATTAATTTGGTTTTGATAAAACACAATGACCCCTAATTTCAAATTAAATTCTATTTTAGCGCATATAACTATTGAATTATATATATATATATATGATGATATTAAAGCAGTGTTAAAATTAATTAAACATTTTGGGCGTCACATTTCTCCTCTCTTAAATAGAAGTTGTCCCCAAACATGTTGTATGTTGGTTTTTGAAAAGATGTGGGTATTTGGCCGACATTTGATTTTTAGTTTCCATGTTGATTCTTTGACACGATGATTTTTCCACAAAACTTTTATAAGAGGTATGATCTTGTTTTGGAGAATCTAATCACGACGATTGAGGATATGTATCAGTTTCTCTTTATAAAAGAGATCATTTTGAACTTCTAGCTCTTCATAATCAATGATGTGTTCTAAATCTCAAATATATCGTCGGAGCATCGACACATGAAACACATTATGAACATTGGACAATTCTAGTGGAAGGGCAAGACGGTATGCTACAGGGCCAATCCTTTCCAGTATTTCAAATGGCTTGATGTAACACGGGTTCAATTTTTCTTGTTTTTTGAATCGAATGACTCCATTTGTTAGTGAGACCTTTAAGAAAAAATGCTCTCCTACTTGAAATTCCAAATCTCATCTCCATGTATCTGCACAGCTTTTCTGGCAGCTCTGAGCAATGCGAATTTGCTGTTGAATGAGTTAAATTTTGCCATTGGTCATTTGCACAATTTTTGGACCTAATAACTTTATATCTCCTACCTCAGTCCAACATATAGGCAATTGACATTTCCTCCCATACAGTATTTCATATGGTGCCATCCTGATGCTTGCTTGGTAATTGTTGTTATAAGCAAATTCTACTAATGGTAGATGCTCGTCCCAATTACCATTAAGGTCTAATACGCATACTCGCAATATGTTCTCCAATATCTGAATTGTTCTTTCAGATTGTCGATCAGTTTGCGGGTGATAAGCAGTGCTAAACTTTAGTGTTGTTCCTAAAGTTGCCTGTAACTTGTTCCAGAATTGAGATACAAAATGAGGGTCTTGATTCAATACAATTAATACCGGGGTGCCATGTAATCGAATGATCTTCTTGATATATAAAGTGGCAAATTTGTTAAGAGAGTATGTGACTCTGACAAACAGAAAATGTGTTGATTTCATTAATCGATCTACCATGACCCATATCGTATCATTCTTTGAGACTGATTGTGGTAATCCAATAATGAAATCCATGGTATTGTATTCACATTTCCATTCAGGAATAGGAAGTAGTTGCAATAGTCTTGTAGGTCTCTGATGCTCTGCCTTAACTCGTTAACATTGGAAGTATTTGGAAATATGGCTTGTTATGTCTCTCTTCATCCCCGTTCACCAATAATGTGCTTTCAGATCGTGGTACATTTTCGTATTTTCAGGATAAGCTGTGAATCTCGAACTATGGGCTTCTATCAATATCTTCTTTTTGATTTATGGAATGTCAGATACACAAATTCGGTTTCAAAACTTTAGTATCCTATTGTCTATGGTGAAATTGAAATTGGGCGTACTTCCTTGTTCATCGTATCTTTTCTTCAAAAGCTTGTCCTCACATTGACGGGTCCTAATTTTATTGATTATCATAGGTTCTATGACTATATTAGTGAGAAATCCATTAGCCTTATGTAGAACCAACTCCAAGTCTAGTTTTTCCAACTCTCCAGTAAGTGATTTATTGTCAATGAGGAAGTATGCCAAGTTTTGGGTGGTTTTCCGGCTCAGCACATCTGCTACCGCATTAGCCTTGCCTAGGTGATGTTGAATCTTCACATCATAATCTTTTATAAACTCTAACCACCGTCGTTGCCTTATGTTTAGTTCCTTCTGTGTAAATAGACATTTAAGACTTTTGTTGTAACGCCCTCAAAAAATAATAACATTAAACCCATCAATATAGACATGCATTGATATATAAAAACTCCACATTCTTCTATTCATCAGAATTCCATTACAAAAAATATTACATGTTAACGACAAAAGCAAATGCCCTAAGGGCTTACAGCTTTCCAAGTTAACACTTGGTTACAATAAAAGAGTACTAACTCATTTACACATTAAGCCCTTGTCTTGAATTTACATGTAATACATCAAAAGAAATAAGACAACAAAAGTGAGTCCGCCTCTAGCCTCCCAAGCTATATCCTTGGAGGTGGCATGCTACCTGTACCTGAAAATGATATTCCCATATAGGGTGAGTCACAGCCCAGTAGAGATATGCTAAACACAGTATGAGCAATGACTAAGACATTAGCAATTGATAAGTGTTCAATTTCCATAAACCGATTCATAATCCATTTCCATTTCTTATCAATTTCACAATTTCCATCAATGGCTCAGAACCTGGCCAACCACTTATATTAGACCAAGACTCATATTAAACGTTTTCCATTTTAAGATAAACACACAGGTTATATCAATATCTCAACAGATAAGCATACAAGCTATATCCACATTTCAACAGATATGCATATTAGCTATATCAACACTTCCCATGACAAGCATATGAGCTGTATCAACACTTCCAATGACAAGCATATGAGCTGTATCAACACATTATCTGACAAGCATATGAGCTATATCAGTGGAGTCCATCTCCTATCTCCTCCCACACAACATCCGGTTTAGAGGTCCATCCCATATCTTCCCCTAAACCGTGGAGTACATCCCCTATCTCCTCCCACACACACAATGCATATATACACAAAGGTCATATACACAATCAATCAATACATAACATTAATGTATTCTATCAACCGTCATACTCTATGACATATCCAATTGATTAGTTTTAGTTTGCCTAATCATCATGCATTGTCTACAACAATCAAAACTACCCTCCACCGGTAGCCCAAGCAGTTATTTCTAAACAGATAATAAATGCTCCAACAGATAAAATATCAATGTTTTCAAAAGTGGGCGATTAACAAATCCAACTCCACTATTCTACCATATAATGAGCCAACTTCATTATTTCCAACTCAATTCCAAATATCAACATTTTTCCCAATTTAATTATACCAATTAATTTACACAACGAATTAGGACTTTCTCCCACATTTTCCAATATTGACCCAATGGTCCATATATCAACAATTAACATTAATACCGCTATTTTGAAACTCAAAATACTCATTTTAGAATCAAAATAATAAAACCCTCTTTGACATTTTGAAACCCTAAGTCCCAAAATTTCCCAACTTCAACACTTAATCAAAATCACCAAAAATCTATGTTAAAGACCATAAAAGTGAGTAGGAATCCCTACCTCAATTTCAGAGCCCAAGAGGAGAAGATGTAGAAAACTAAAATGCTCCAAACTCTAAGATTCATAGATCAAAACGAAGCCCTCGACGATCAACACAACTTCTACAAAGGGCAAAGGGAAGGAAATCACTCTAACTAGATCAAACCCTAGAGAGAAGGGAATTTCTAGAGAGAGAGGCTCTCAAAATATCTTTTTAGAAAGTAGGAGAGAGAGAGGAAGTGTAGAAAGTGATTCAAAAATGCCTAGCTGCCCTCTGTTATACGACATTCCCGCTCAAGCGGAAAACACAACGCTCGAGCGTCAATAACAAAAATCTGGACACGCTCGAGCGCAATAAGGCCCGCTCGAGCGCCAAGACACAAGAGTAAAGCACATCCGCTCGAGCGCGAAAACCAGTCCGCTCGAGCGTAGATTTCCCCTTCCCAGAACTTATACCCAGGAAGTGCTACCCGCTTGAGCGCCAACAAACCCGCTCGAGCGCCACCGCTCGAGCGTAAACAAACCCACTCGAGCGCAAAAATCACATCTACAGGAGTTTTGCAGGAACCCGAAATACTGGAGGTGTGCAATACCCGCTCGAGCGGATTGCCTAAAAACGTAAATTTTACATGTTACTCCATAAAGGTAATGATGCCGAATTTTAAGAGCGAAAATCACCGCAGCCAATTCTAGATGATGAGTTGGGTAGTTCCTTTTGTGAGTCTTTAGTTGACGTGAGGCGTACGCAATAACTTTCCTATCTTGCATAAGTACGCAACCCAGTCCATTATATGAGGCATTGCTATAGATTACAAATCCATTCATTTCAATAGGGAGTGCCAATGTCGACGATGTCACAAGTCTACTTCTTAACTCCTGGAAGCAACATCCTCGTTTGTTAGTCTACTCAAATGGTGTATTTTTCTGGGTCAATTGAGTCAATGGTGATGCAATCTTTGAGAAATCTTGAACGAAACGTCAGTAATATCCTGCCAATCCCAACAAACTCTGAACTTCAGATAGATTAGTGGATCGCGGCTAATCCACGATAGTTGTAACCTTTTGTGAATCAATAGAGATGTAATTTTTGTCAATGACGTGGTTGAGAAAGTGTATACTAGTGATCCAAAATTGCATTTCTTCAACTTGGCATAAAGTTTGTGGTCACATAGTGTTTACAAAACTAATCGTAAATGTTGCTCATGGTCTTCTAGTGTTTTAGAGTATACGAGAATGTCATCAATGAAGATAATAACGAAATCATTGAGATAGGGTTTGAACACTTGATTCATGAGATCCATAAAGGCCGCTGGAGCATTTGTGACGCTAAATGGCATGACAAGAAACTTGTAGTGTCCATAACGTGTTCTGATGGTAGTCTTCTCAATGCTTCCGGCTTCGACTTCACTTGATAGTAGCTAGACCTCAAGTCGATCTTTGAAAATACTTGAGTGCCTTGAAGTTGATCAAATAAGTCATCAATTCACGGCAAAGGGTACCGATTCTTGATGGTAACCTTGTTTAATTCTCGATAATCGATACATAATCTCATCATACCATCTTTTTTCTTTACGAATAATATCAGAGCTCCCCATGGTAAGGTACTTGGTCGCATGAAGCCCTTGTCGAGCAATTCCTGGAGTTACATTTTCAACTTTTTTGATTCCACAATCGACATGCGATAAGGGGTTTTTGATATTGATTGTGTACCGAGTTGAGTTTCAATGGTGAATTTGACTTCTTGGTCAACTAAAGTACAGAGTACGTCTTTAGGAAAGACATCAAGAAATTCCCGAACTACGGGTATTGAATCGAGTGTTGGTTCTACTTGTTAAGTGTCAATCACATAACAAATATAACCATAACAACCTTTTCTCAAAATTCGTTAGGCTATCACCGAGGATATTAAACATAGAGAGGTAAAAACTCCAGTTCCTTCAAAGATGAGCTCGCGTTGGTTGGGTAATTGGAGAAAGACCCTTTTGGTTGTACTGTCAATAGAGGCATCCATTCCTAAGATTATATCAAAACTACTGATGCAGAGTGGAATCAGATCCATGTACATGGTTTCATCTTTTAGAGATATAGCACAGGATATGTACACCTTTGTACTAAGTGCGGAACCACCAGATGGAAAAGACACAGATAACGCATATCCCAAGGGTTTCGATGTTGATGTCAATTTGGAAGTAAAATATGGAGAAACAAAAGAATGGGTTGATCCAAAATCAATGACAATATGAGCTGAATGGCCACATATAGAAAGTGTACCTGACACAACGTTCTCAGTAGCATTGGGGTTTCCAGCACTAAAGCAAAAGCTCTCCTTTGGTGTTTATATTCTTTCCTCCTTTATATGACTGTTCCTAATTTATGAACTGGTTCAAGAGTACCCATCATAGAGTTGGTGAATTTTGGACAATCTTTCACCTAATGACCAACTTGGCCACATCTATAGCATGCTCCCATTGCCTGATAACATTGTCTTCAATGAGCTTTTCCATAAATTGGACAATTCGAAATGGTGCTACCTTAGGGATAGTAGAGCTTTGATTGGCTGAACCAATTGAGCCAATAGGTCTGGTATTCATTTTCTTTGGTGGTGCTAACCTAGATCCTCTCGACTGATTCCCAAAATTGCTTCTTTTGACCTATTTTGCCAAAACGTGAGGTTTTAATTCCTTTCTTAGTGATGTATGCTCGCTCTACCACATCTGCATAGGTTGGTAGTTTTAAAACCTCAATCTTAGCTTTGAGTTCAGCATCTAACCCTGCTTCGAATTTCCTAGCTTTTCAGGCTTCCGTTGGAATAACATACATTGCAAATCGAGCAAGTTGGGTGAACTTACTTTCATATTTTGCTACCAACAACGTTCTTTGCTTCAAATGTGGATACTCCAATGCCTTCTGTTCCCATAGTGAGTCTGGAAAATACTTTTCATAGAATACTTATAGAAATCTAGCCTAAGTAACAATATCTTCCTTTTCTAAGGTGAGAAGCTACCATTCTTGTGCATCGTCTTTAAGAGTGAAGGTGTCGAATGACAGTTTCTGTTCTTCTGTACAGGGTAGGGCATGAAAAATCTTCTCCATTTCTTTAACCCAAGCTTCAGCTAGCAATGAGTTCGAGTCCCCTGTGAATATGAAAGGTTTCAAGTCCTGAAATTTCTTTATCGTAGTTGGCCCTTCTCGACGTTCTGGCATTCCATTGGTTATGTTATTTTGCAGGGCCTACAAGAAACTAGCAATAGCTCTTTCTATGATTTTTTCCATCGAATTGGCTTTGCTGGATAACGATCCGGTACCGTTTCCATCGTTAGCCATTACTATGGAGTAAACGTTTTAATGAAAGTGGTGCATTGCATAATTTTTATTTATACATAACAATTGTTAATCATCACATACCTAATTTAAAATATTACTCACATAATTTACAAAACATAGTTCACAAAACATTATAGACATTATTTACAAAAAACACCGGTTTTATTTATGCATAACGGTGTTGGTACATTACTCGTCCTACGAGTTAATAGTTATGTCTAGTTAGTGTCTAACCCTCTATGGAAAAAATTATTAGACCTAGGCCATGATTACCTCACTGTACATCAAAAAAACAAAAAGAAAAGCAACAACAAAAAGACCTTTCTCTCAAGATCTAATTTGGAAACAACCATGGAAACTGTAGTTGCATGTAGTGTTCAAACTCCCAACCACTTGGCTTAATACCAAACATAACCAGACTACCTCCACCTGGTAGACAGGGATGCCTGCTTCGTAACCCCATAACTGACATTCTGTGATGCGTACTAGCACCTTTACATATGTCATAAAATCACTAACATTGACTATTTGGACATTAATAATGTTTTGAAGGGAAGAGGTTCTTGCTTGTAGGTTGTCACTTAAAAAAGCAGTTCCTCTTTGGGCCACAAATTCTGAAGGCAAGTGCTACCAAGAAACGAGGGTATCCTATACCTGAGGTCATGCCTATCACTCTTGTTGGTCCAAGAAATTTTTCTAGTGTACTATTGCCACTAATCATGCACCATAGTAATTCTACCTCTGTTGGGTCTTCCCGTAGATGTACCGGCCTACCCATCAGTTGGTTAAGGGTTGGGTGTAATTGTCTAACTATGTCTTCAGAATCCCCCATTTCTTCTAGCAAATCTGGGACATAGCTGTTATTTTCAAAAATTCTCTCCAACTCTGATGGATTGGGTCCATACCAAAGAGAATCACCGAAATTGAGTTCTGACATTTCCTACACCACAGGATGCCTAAACTCAACTATGGAACTAATAAGAGACTACCCATAACGGCTAATGTATCAAACAATGTAAAATTTTTTTTATCCTATTTTCTGATGGTATGTATGTCTTATGCCTCAATGATTTACTTATTTTTTTTTATACCATTGCTCTAATACCACTTTGTCACGACCCAATCTTGGGTGCTTAGGGCTGGATTCGCAACTAACTAATTTCTAACGTTACCAAGGATTAATTTTAGATTAAACAAATTAGATAATGCAACAGAATAAAATAAAACGTGCATATAAATATCTAAAGCGTACATGGGAACTATTATTTATGTAACATGAGTTAGATAATAATTACAAATAAACACAGAAAAAGGAAAAAAAAAAAAAAAGACACGATGTTCATTTCAAGTCTAGGTCTTGATTAATAGGGTAAAACAATTCATCCTTAAATTTTTTTAGCTGAAAGGAACAACTATAAGCACATGGCAGAGTAAGAAATATTATATTAAGAGTATAAAGGTACACAAATCACCATGGATAATTATTTAGGCTAAACAATGAATAGTTTAGTTTGAATAAATCATTTTAAATGACAAAATCATAATACAAAAATCATTTAAGTAAAATAATTATAAACACGGTACAGAATAGAACATATGGTCAATGGATCCATGACAGACAGAGGGTCACAAAGTGGCCAATCATGGGACTTCCGTGCTGGTACTTATAAAATAATTACTCAAATAAACAATTATATCCATAGGTTTCTATTTTTAAGCGAATAGGGTTCATAAAATAAATAACATAATCGTAATGTTAATATAATTTAAAAAGCATGATTTGCATAAAATTATTCATAAAATAATAAAACAATTTATGATTACTCAAGGTATAATATAATTCACCTTAATGTTGTTCCCTACTATTTACTTTTTATATTCTCCGATTCCCTCTGAGCTTCTCTCCGTGCTTTCTTTTTCTTTTGATTTCTTATTTATTTTGCATTAGCTTACTACTTCTCATTTCTTTATATACACCATCAAAGTGATGAGTCACTACCTGTTTAGTAATGATGACTTCCACAGGTGGCTTTTTGGACATCCTTCAGCAAATGCCTCACTTATCCTAATTACACTTGGATGACTCTAGCCTATTGCTACATTGTTATATTTTTCCTATTTATATTTTGGCCCTAGTCAATATAGTAATTCCATTATTAAGTTGTTTGTGATAAAACACTGTGTGAGTGGTTTTTCGATCACATTGCCCAACTTAGTATTCAGCTGGAGAACACTGGCAGAATAGATGACACCTGACTAACCTGTAACAGAAAGAGAAGATTTTGGCGGTGGTTCGTCCACCTGGGGGCACTCCGACGATCAAGTCAGTATATCTCTCAAAGATAATCAATAGTGCAAATCTCACTGTTCAGAATATAAATTGCGTACCTTAGACCCACGGGGGTGCCTCTCTTTTATAACTAACTCAATCCTTGTCCCAACAGGAGCCTAGCTCTAATGGACTTAGGATTACTATCAATCTTGGACTCCCAGTAGGATTGGGATAAACTCCCTAAGAGTTTCATCTTTACCCAAACTGAAGTCTTCTCCCATTCTAAGACTCTTGTCCCTTATCTGCTTATCTCGGATTCCGATATCTTCGGAGATAACCTCGGCTTAACCGAGATCACCTCGGCGTCACGACCTGGACACGTGGCACCTCGGCTGACAAGTCGGCGTCACCTTGCCATGTGTTGATACTAAAAAATATATCTCCACAATTGCCCCCTAGGTTCTATTACCTCGGCATTCTGAGGTGATGGAACCTATATCAATACCCCATGCTAATTCATCGGTTTAATCCGAGATCATCATCGCAGGCCGACATGTCTTTTTAAAGATCAAGAATTCCAATGAACTCCTTTATGCATATGAGCTGTCAAACATCACTTTTCAACCGTTTTATTCACGCGTTATATCCTTATTGGATCGTGCTTGTGACGCGCTAGTAAACTGTCTTGTCTGCGTGCGCAGTCTGACGCATTCGCTGCTCTAGGTGCATTAATTTGATTTCGCTGCCTTTTCAAGTTTTAACAAAAACTTTTCCCTCTCCTTTCATTCCTTCACCTTTCATTCGATTCCTTTGCTTTTTCTCTCTCTAGTACTTGAATACGCCATTGTTCCAGACCTCAAGCTCTGCAACTGCCTTCATTCCTCATTCTGGTGAAGCTTCTGCCGTTCTGTTACTTCTGTAACCATTGTCTGACTTCGGCGATCCTTATACCGGCTTCTGTTCTTCGGTGAGTTTACTATTCCTTTCATTTTCAATTCTTTGATGCTTTCTATTACTTGCTGCCATTACTGCATTTGTTCAAACTTTTAACTTGTGAATCATACATCTGAATGTGTTTTTTTCCACGATTTTGCCCTTGCCCATATCTTGAACATACGCACTGTTTCACCACTTCCCTGTACTTTTGCCACTGTTCTTGGCCCTATACTTCTTGTATTCTTCATGCTCTTGATAGACCATCTCTGTTCTTGATTCTGAAACTCGTTCTTGTTTTTGTTTTTTGTGCCTTTTCCAGATTCCTGTCTTTAATCTTCGTTTCCATAGACTTAGGTTTGGGATTTGTCCGTAGAACCCACAATTTAGGAAAAAACTAAAACCTGTATTGACCTAAGTGTTTTGCCAAGGTCCTTTAAACCTTCCAAAAATACTTCTTCCTGAAATCTGATATCTCCATTTAAGCCGACATCATGGGTATGTGGAAACATAGGGTAAACACCCCATCCAAACTAGAATTCTTTAGACAAGAGTTTGAAATCCCAGCCGACGTCCATCTGAGGTTGGCTGGGGATGATGACTCCATCATGCCTACTGATGACTCCATGCCTTTCCCTGTGATAGCCTTCATTGAGTGTGAACTTCGGCTCCCACTCAACATCCTTTTCTGTGAAATACTTCATTATTACAAGTTGAACCCAATGCAACTTTCCATCAATTCCTATCGAACCATCAATGGTATCATAGCCTTAGTCAAACAAGAAAACCCTAGGATCACATTAGCGGATATCCAGTATTGCTACACTATGTGTGGCCTCAAAAAAGACACCGGCTACATTTACTACCTCAAGCCGAGGTCCACTGAATACAAAATCGTTGCCAACCTCCCTGACTCTAACAAGGGAGCTGGGGACGATTATTTCATTACTTCGGGGAATTGGGAGTTCGCCCCAGATAAAGACCTCCGTCTCTTCCCTCTCTTTCGATCAGTCTTTGTAGAGGGCAATGGTAAGAGCCCTGCATTCATACCTACTTTGTTTTTTAAAGTCTTTCATACTTTATCCATTTCTTAATGTCTGTTTTTCTTGCAGCTGTTCCTAAGCCACCAAAAAACGTTCGCCAATCCTTCATCCCCAGCAAGGATTTGAAAAAACTCTTGGACCTACTAGTCCATAAACGAACGGCGCCTCTGCTTCTCAATTTTATTCCAACATACAAGTCAGCTTTGCCCGACGTCTCTAGGAGGAAAAAGAAAAGCCTTTCTCCACCATCTGCCATAACTTCACAAACCGCGTCCACATCTTGGACAAACCAAGGATCAACCTCTGATCCAGCTAAGCAACCGTCAACCTCGGCTCTATACTTGATTCCAATATCCCAACGCCGCCGTCGACGCCGAACAGTTTCTTCTGTCGAGATGGGTCGCCCAAAACCAGTCGCAAAAGACCTCTTGGCCAGCATCCCTTCTGACGTTGATGCACAACCAACACAAACCCAGCTTCCACCAAAGCCAAAATGAACCAAAAAAGCTCAGCCCAAGGCAAAGGTGACTCAGACCGATTCTAAGGATATCCTGCCAATTTCCAAACTGGCTCCAAGTGAGAAGACTGCCTCTACCCCTGCGAAGAGGTCCGCTGAAACACTTTCATCCGAATCCACCAAATCCAAAAGGCCGAGGTCATTTTCTACAACAACCTCGGGGTCTAAAAAGCCTGATGCCCCTTGGGCCCCCGAAATCACTTTGGAAGATAAGCCTGTTATGGCTAGTGATAGCGCCGATGATATCAATGTCGGCGATGCCCTCAGTACTGCTCTGCTTCTTCTAAGCGATCTGGAGTGAAATGCCGAGTTCAGCGAGTACGAGAACTATGCCTTGATGCTTCAGCGTTCTGTTCAAGAAGTGTCTTTCATCTGGCACTTTTTTCCTTCTTTCTTATACTTAGAAATTTTCTAATAACTTTTGTTTTGTTGAATTTCAGGCCATCCAGCATGCCCATTCTTTCTCTATTCAATCTTTTGAAAATCGAGAGAAGCTGGCCGAGATGAAGAGGGAGTTCTCTTCTCTTCAAAAAGCCAACAAAAGCTTTTAATCGAAAATGAAGAAGTTAGAGGACCAGGCCGAAGCTGCCATCAAGGCTCAGACCGATGCCGAGGAGAAGTTTGATTCTGCCGAGGCCATCAGGAAGGTTTCTGAGGCCCAAAAAAGAGAGGTCGAGGAAAAGATGGAACAGGCCCAAAAAGAGCTTCAAGAGGCCTTGGCCACGAAAGAAGTCGAAATCAAGGATGCCGATGAGAATGCATATGCTCAGGGCATGGCCGATGTCACGGAGGCCTACGAAAGGCAGGTGAAGCAGGCATGCAACAGGGGTTTCACCCTTGGTTGGATGTCTCTTCTGAAAAAGCTTGAGGTCCCCGAGGACTCGCCTCTTCGGAAAGCCGACGCCATTCTTCTTCCATTCCCTCAAACTCCTCCACCAGCTCAATCTGATGATGATTCTGAATCTGAAGAGGAGGAGACCTTGGTCAGGAAATCCAAGGAGGCTGATGGGGCCAAGTCCCCTTTTCTGAATGAGCAAGTCCTAGACTTGACTCAAGATGAGGAGGGTGATGAGGTCCTCAAAGATGCTGCTCCTGAGAGGGTTTCAGCCGACGTCCCCCTCGCCGACAAGAGTATTGATGAAACCTTGCAAGAGATTGATGCTGAGCTTGCGGCGGAGAAGGCGGCCGAGGTGGCTTCTCAACAGTCTTCCGAGGTCCCAACCCAGCTCACTACCGATGCTGAGGAATCTTAGTTTTCATGTCTTCTTGTTTCTTGTATTTCGAATTTTGTTTTTGAGATAATGTAAGCTCTTTGTATGGCCGATGTGCCCTCTTTTTGTTGAATGCTAATACAACTTTCCTTCACTGAGTGCTTGTACCTTTGTCTTCTCTTGACTGCTTTTGTGTGATTCTATACTTAGAATATTCTGCATGTCTTTAACATACTCTTCCTTCTTTGTGCAATCTTCTCGGGGTGACACACCTCGGATAGACAAACTTCTCGGTATAACTTAACTTGTAAACTTTTAACAAGTGTTGAATATCATATCAGTTTAACTCAACTTGTAAATTGCTACAAATTTCCACAAGTGTTTAAACAATAATCCGGGTTTAACTTCAGCTTGTAAATTGCTACAAATTTCAACAAGTGTTAAACAATGATCTCGGTTTAACTTAAACTTGTAAATTGCTACAAATTTCAACAAGTGTTTAACAATGATTTCGGTTTAACTTTAATTTGTAAATTGTCCACAAATTTCAACAAGTGTTAAACAATGATCTCGGTTTAACTTCAACTTGTAAATTGTTCACAAATTTCAACAAGTGTTAAACAATGATTTTGGTTTAACTTCAACTTGTAAATTGTCCATAAATTTCAACAAGTGTTAAACAATGATTTCGGTTTAACTTCAACTTGTAAATTGTCCACAAATTTCAACAAGTGCTAAACATATTCTTCTTCTCTCTGCCCCTAAATGTGAACCTGAGTTTCACTTGGGTTCTCATTATGCATGTATTCTAGAGACAATGTTATGTATCTTTATCAGTCACAAGTGTAGAAGAATCTTGCTAAAATTTTATTTATGGCGTCGGCAAAAAACAAGTCAAATCTCAATGATAGAAAAATTTTAGGTTATAAGTGTTCCAGGGTCTTGGCAATTCTTTGCCCTCATTATTTTCAAGCCGATATGCCCTATTGCCCGGCACCGAGATGATTCTGTAGGGTCCTTTTCAATTTGGGCCAAGCTTGCCCTCTCTAGGATCCTTCTTGTTGCCGACGACTTTTCTCAAGACCAGGTCGCCGATTTGAAACTCTCTTGGATTGACCTTCTTGTTATAAGCTTTTGCAAGTTGCTGCTGGTATGTTGCGAGCTGGATTGCAGCTTTCTCTCTTCTTTCTTCTAAAAGATCCATATCTCAGGCTAAGAGTACATCATTAGTCTCGTTCTCTACTCCCTGGGTTCTGATCACAGGGATGCCGACCTCCAGCGGAATGACTGCTTCTGTGCCATAAGCCATGGCGAAGGGGGATCCCCCTGTTGATTTTCTCGGCGTAGTCCGATATGCCCAGAGTACATTGGGCAATTCGTCTACCCACTTTCCTTTTGCTGCCTGTAGCCTCTTCTTTATCTCATCCAGAATTACTTTGTTGGATGCTTCTGCTTGTCCATTGCTTTGTGGAAAGCTTGGGGTTGAAAAGTAGTTCTTGATCTTGAACTTTGCACAGAAGTTCTTGATTAGCTTGCTGTCAAATTGAGTTCCATTGTCTGCAACAATTGCTCTTGGAATTCTAAACCTGGTGATAATGTTCTTCCAAATGAAGTTCTTCACATCCACATCTCGGATCTTGGCCAGAGGTTCTGTTTCTATCCACTTTGTGAAGTAATCTGTTGCTACCAGCAAGTAATTCCTTTGTTCAGTTGCTTGGGGCAATTACCCAACGAGATCCATGCCCCATTGGGCACATGGCCAAGGATTGGATACAGGGCTCAGGTCAGCAGCTGGCTGGTGTATCAAAGGTGCAAACCTTTGGCATTGTTCACACTTCTTCACGTAGGCTTCTGCATCTTTTTGCATGTAAGGCCACCAATACCCCTTAAAAGAGGTTCAGTGAAGGACCTTCTGTAGAGATGTCCCTCTGTTGTTAGACTGAACCTTGCCGACTTCAATCTGACCTTGTGTGTCTCCTTGTGGTCTTCTGGCAGCTTTCCTTCTTTCAAGAATGCAACAATTGCATCCATCCAGCTTGGTCCCATGTCCACACACATTGCTTCGCGCTCTGTGGTCAGTGGTTCAATGCTTGGGCCCAACAAGTAATCACTAGCTAGGTAGGCCAAGGCATCGGCATGGCTGTTATCATCTCGGCTTACCTGAAGTAGTCGGCAGTTCTGAAACAAGGCTGACAACCTGATGACCTCCTTCGCGAAAGCCGACATTCGTTCATCTCGGGCTGCAAACTCGCATGTTGTTTGGTTAACTATCAGTTGTGAATCACAAAAACTATTACCTCATTTGCTTGTACTGCTGCTGCCAGCTTTAGTCTTGCAATGAGTGCTTTGTATTCTGCTTCATTGTTTGAGGCCTTGAACCCCAAACGAATCGATTGTTCTAGTACCTGCCCATCTGGGGATATCAGTACTACTCCTGCCCCCGCTCCTTGTCGGTTTGAACTCCCATCAACAAACAGTCGAAAGGAGTCGCCGATGTAAATACTACAGGGTCTGAGTTTGTCCTCTTTCCTTTGTTCTTTCGCCTTTGGCTTGGTTGGACATCGCTCATCCTAGCTCAACGGAGCCCGATGTTCGATGGATTCTGGCGTGAACTCGGCCACGAAGTCAGCCAGAACCTGGCCTTTGATTGCTGTCCTTGGCCTGTACTCCAGGTCATACTGGCCTAAGGTAACTGCCCACCTGGCTATTCTTCCTGTTAGGTCTCCTTGTTGCAGTAAGGATTTCAAGGGGTGTTCTGTCAGCACCACAATTTAACGGGCCTGGAAGTAATGGTTCAACTTCTTTGAAGCCATTACCAAAGCCAGAGCCAATTTTTCTAAGGGTAGATACCTCGTTTCTGCATCGGCCAGGGTTTTGCTTACATAGTAAACAGCCCTTTGTTCCCCTTTGTTTTCTCGGACTACTACTGTGCTTATTGCATGCTCTGAAACGGCTAAGTACAAAAACAGCTCCTCTCCAGGTTCTAGATTTGAAAGGACTGGAGCTGTGGTCAAATACTTCTTTAGGTCGGCCAAGGCGGCCTCGCATTCTTCGGTCCACAGGAAGTCTGTGGCTTTCTTCACCAAGTTGAAGAAAGGTCTGCATTTGTCTGAGCTTCTGCTGATGAATCTGTTCAGGGCTGCGGCCCTTCCAGTTAGCATCTGCACCTATTTTGCCGACGTCGGGCTCTTCAACTCTAGGATGGCCTTGATCTGATCTAGGCTGGCCTCAATGCCCCTTCTGGTTACCAGGTATCCTACAAACTTACCAAATCCAACTCCAAATGCACACTTCGATGCATTGAGTCGGAGTCGATATGTTTTAAGGATTTCAAAGACTATTTTTAGATTGGCGAGATAACCCTCAGACTCCTTGGTCTTAACGACCATGTCGTCAATGTAGACTTCTACTGTTCGGCCAATTAGGTGTTTGAACATTTTGGTTACCAACCTTTGGTAAGTTACTCCTGCGTTTTTCAACCCGAAAGACATTACTCTGTAACAGTACAGGCCTTTTAGGGTGATGAACGCGGTCTTCTCTTCGTCTAGGGGGTACATGGCTATCTGATGGTACCCCCTGTAGGCATCTAGGAAGCTCATCCTTCCATGCCCTGAAGTGGCGTCTACTAGCTGGTCAATCTTGGGTAGAGGAAAACTGTCTTTGGGACAAGCTTTGTTGAGGCTGGTAAAGTCTACGCAGACCCTCCATTTACCGTTCTTCTTCTTTACCACCACTGTATTGGATAGCTATGTCGGGTAGTGAACTTCTCTAATGGCTTTGGCCTCCAGAAGTCTGTCTACTTCTTCCTCTACTGCTTCGTCGTGCATCAACATCGGTCTTCTGGCTCGTTGAATTACAGGTTTGGCCGACCTGTCAACATTCAGTTTGTGGCAAGTGACCTCGGGGTCAATGCCAGACATTTCGTAAGGTATCCAAGCAAACACCTCAATAGTTGCTCTAAAAAAAGCTTCCAACTCTTTTTCCTCTTCTTCGGCTAAGCCCGAGTCGAGAAGAAAGAAGCGTTCTTCATCTCCATCCTAGACGAGGATTTTCTTCAGTGCCTCTTTGCTCTTCTTGACTGGCTTCTTGCCGACGTCTTCTAGGACTTCCACGTCCTCATCTTCAATTTCTGCCTTTTCTGGCTCTCGTATGCTGCAGGTAGATTTCATTGCTGCCATGGAGCAATTCTTCGCCTACAGCTGATCGCCTCTGACTTCCTCTATCCCATGCTCTGTTGGGAATCGCAGTAGTCGATGCAATGTTGAGGGAACTGCCCCCATTGCATGCAACCATGGCCTTCCCAAGATGATGTTGTAAGGGGAGGGTGTGTCGATTATGGTGAACTCCGTTGTTACCTTCCTGGTGCCTGCCTGCACCTCCAAGCTGGTTGTTCCCAGTGGCCATGTCGGTGTTCCATTGAACCTGACCATTGGGTTATTGGATTGCTCCATATCGTCTGGGTGAAGGCCGAGCTCCTTGAAACATCGAACGTACATGATGTCGCAAGAGCTGCCTTGGTCAATCAGGATGCATTTTACTTGGCACTCCCCAACCTGGAGGGATACTACCAAGGCATCATTATGCGGATGCTGTACCATCTCAAGGTCGGCTTCTGAAAAGGACACTACTGATCCTTGGCACTCCTCTACCCGATGTCTCTTCTCCCCGACTTAGTAGACATGTTGCAGGTGCTTCACCTTCTGGGTCTCCCCCTTAATTTTGTTCTCGTTGACCTTTGAGTGAATCACATTGACTACCCGAGGTCCTCCTGCCTGAGGCTGTGGTGCTGGGGGAGGCGGAGCTGCTGTCGCTTGAGGCAATCTTGTCTGTTCTTCCCTTGTCCTGGCCTCATCGATGAGGTCTCTCAGATGGCCTTGCCTCACCAGTTCTTCCAAGTGTGTTTTTAGGGCTCTACAACCCTGAGTCGTGTGCCCATCTTCATTGTGGTAAGCACAATGTCTGCCAACGTTCCTTTCCATAAACTCTTTTGGTGCCTTTGCTGGTGTTCTGAAATAGGGTTGGTTCCGAATCCGATCCAGGACTTTGGGAATCGGGATTCGGAGCACTGTTGTTACTGTTTGTGTGGCCCTCAGTTCTGCCTTTTGTTTGCTCGATCCATTGTTACCTCAGCCTCGCTTCGATGAGCCGTTTCCTTTCTCTTGCTTTATCTCCTTAGTCCCCGACGTGTCTTCTTTGGCTCTGGCATACTTCTCGATTCTTGCCATGAGCTCTTCCATACTTTTTGGCAATGTCTTTGCCAAAGCCTTTCGTAGTGGACAGTTGTCTTTCAGGCTGTTCTTGAAAGATACTACCGCCACCTCTTGATTACATTCGGGTATTCGATTGAACATCTCATAGTATCTTTTTGCATAGGCCCTAAGGCCTTCATCCTTGCTGATCTTCAGGGCCATTAGTGCGTCCACCCTTAATGGCTGCAGCTTGTTTGTTACGAACCTGGCCACAAACATCTCGGCCAGGCCTTCCCAAGTCTTCACGCTTCCCTTCAGTAGTTTGTGGAACCAATCTGATGCAATCTCCCCGAAGGATGAGGGAAACACTTTGCAGAGCAACGACTCGTTCCCACTATACAATGCCATTGAGTTCAAATATAGTCCAACGTGGAAGTTGGGGTCTGACTTACCATCGTATATTTGAAACCTCGGCATACTAAATCTCTTCGGCTCCTCAAACCTGTCTAATTCCACTGAGAATGGTGTCCTCGGCTTATCTGGGGAGCTTACCTCGGCTTCGGCATTCTGTTGCTTCCTCTTGAGGTAATCTCTTAAGTCCTTATTCGTCCGCCCAGGAGCTCGGCTATCTCCTGCTTTCAGTCTTTTTGGTGTGCTACTTTCAGCTTCGTGGTGAGTTCTTTTCGACCCTTCTCCATGAGTTGTGTCGAAGCACAGTGCTTGCCCCTGAACATGCCGATGTCCTTTGGGGTCTGCCTCCTTTGTGCGATGCGTCCTCTATGATTCTTCTCTTCTCGACTCTCTTCGTCCGACTTCCTTAGAAGGTCGGTGAGAGTATCTTTCGCTCCCGTCGTGCTGAGGAGCTACGGGGATTGTTTTCTGCCCTCCTTTCTGGGCATTGGCCGCTGGAATCGGTGTGTCCTGCAGCGGGAACGGTGGCTGCATGACGTTATTTTGCATCATGAAATTGATGACCGACTGCAGGTCTGCCAATTTGTTTACCATCTCTTTTACCTCTTCGTCCCTCCGTAGGCACCTTTCCTTCCAAACTTGGAGGTCGTCCTCGTTGTAGTACCTACTTCGATCAGGTTTCTTTGGTACGTCGCCAACCTGGCCGACGTCTTTTACTCCGTGAGCTTGCTCATGAGTTTCTGCGTTGGACCTGTCTCCTTCACCATCAAGGTCAATAGGTCTCCCACTCCTAGTAGGAGTGTCGTCCCCAATCTTTTCCTTCTGTCCGTTACTGGCCATCTATTCTACTTTCTTTCCCACAAACGGCGCCAAATTGTGTGAGTGATTTTCCGATCACACTGCCCAACTCAGTATTCAGCTGGAGAACACTGGCAGAATAGATGACACCTGGCTAACCTGTAACAGAAAGAGAAGATTTCGGCGGTGGTTCGTCTACCCGTGGGCACTCTGACGATCAAGTCAGTATATCTCTCAAAGATAATCAATAGTACAAATCTCACTGTTCAGAATATAAATTGCGTACCTTAGACCCACGGGGGTGCCTCTCTTTTATAGCTAACTCAATCCTTGTCCCAACAGGAGCCTAGCTCTAATGGACTTAGGATTACTATTAATCTTGGACTCCTAGTAGGATTGGGATAAACTCCCTAAGAGTCTCATCTTTACCCAAACTGAAGTCTTCTCCCATTCTAGGACTCGTGTCCCTTATCCGCTTATCTCGAATTCCGATATCTTCGGAGATAACCTCGGCTTAACCGAGATCACCTCGGCGTCACGACCTGGACACGTGGCACCTCGGCTGATAAGTCGGCGTCACCTTGCCACGTGTTGATACTCAAAAATATATCCCCACAAACACAATGACCCCTAATTTCAAATTAAATTCCATTTTAACATATATAACTATTATATATATATATATATATATATATATATTTGTTAATATTAACGCGGTGTTAAAACTAATTAAACATTTGGGGTGTCATAGGAGTGGTTTGAGACTTGTTTTGAGACTGATACTAACTGGTCTGGATAGAGTTGAACTACACAAGAGTAGGGTGAGAAGACCCAAGCTGAGCTGGTTTGAGCTGTGCTTGCCTCGGCTGAACTAACATGTGCTGAACTAAGATATGCTTTCCTGGCATAGGTTGAGCTGACCTAGGCTGTAACATAGACTGAAAAGAAGGAGAAGGGACCAAAAGAAGGCCTGCAACTGTGAGATAGAAGAACTAGAAGAAACCATAGAAGAAGAAGA
Source organism: Camellia sinensis (assembly GCF_055761805.1). Taxonomy (NCBI): domain Eukaryota; kingdom Viridiplantae; phylum Streptophyta; class Magnoliopsida; order Ericales; family Theaceae; genus Camellia; species Camellia sinensis. The sequence goes on from NC_138974.1 coordinate 106,224,694, forward strand.
AAATGGAAACACATTTTCTTGAAATCTTACATGCCTAGAGAGATAAACTTTGCCAATTAATGGATCCAAACACCTATAGCCCTTAGCACTACGGTGATACCCTAAAAAGACACAAGCAACAGACTTAGGTGAAAGTTTTTGAGGGGAAAGAGGTTTAAGCCAAGGAAAACAAAGAGAACCAAATACTTTGAGAAGAGTGTAATCAGGAACTTGATGAAATAGAAGCTCAAAAGGAGAACAATTGGAGAGAGACACACTAGGCATTCTATTAATCAAATATGTAGCAACAAAAATGGCATCAATTGGTAGGTAAGAGGCATGGAAGAATGATGAAGGAGAGATATTGCAGTTTTAGTTATATGCAAATGTTTTCTCTCAGCAACCCTATTTTGGGATGAGGTGTAAGGATAAGAGAATTGGTGATGAATGCCATGAGTGGTCATAAAATCTTGTACAGAATGATTAACACATTCACCACCTCCATCTGTTCTTAAGATTTTCTGAGGAAAATTAAATTGTTTTTCTAGAAAAGCCTTGAATGTCATAAACTTGGAATAAACCTCACTCTTATAGAAGAGAGGATAAACCTATGTAAGCTTGGTAAAATCATCAACAAACAAGACATAGTACTTATAACCTGAAGAAAAGCATGTAAATGGACCCAAACATCACTGTGGATCAATGCCAATGGTTGATTTACATGAGAGGTAAAAAGCTGAAAGGGTAATCGATGGCACTTAGCCATAGCACAATCAATTCAAGAAATTCTTTATTTGAACTAGAAGACATACCTTAATGCTTTTTAAGAATCTGAAACTTCAGAGAATAGGGATGCTCTAATCTCTTATGCAAAACATTAGCAAAGACAGATGAAGACGCAGAACTATGATAAGCATGTGGTGAATTATAATAAGCATGCACAAGAAATTGGTAAAGACTATTAGCATGGGGACCTCTATGTAGAATGACCTTGGAATGGCTGTCTTGAATAGAAAAAGAACAATTATCAAAGATAATAGAACAATTATTATCCCTAGCTAATTGTTGTATAGACACTAGATTTGAAGAGATAAATGGCACATGTAAAATTTTGTTCATCTTGAAAGAATGGTGAGGTGTAGCAAGGATACCTAAACCAGTGTCATGAATAAGAAGAGATGAGCCATGGTCACCTGGTCACCACCATGATATGGTTGAAAAGAGTTGAGGTCGTGAAGATCATTGGGGATGTGATTAGAAGCTGCAAAGTCCAGAAACCAAGAAGAAAGACTAGAAGAATGTGACTCATCAGATATGGAGGCAACAAAATCCTTAGATTGAGGTTGATATACATAATTCTTATTCTAATAGGCTTGATTCTAAACCTGATATGGCTGAGAAATTTGGTGCTAAGGAAGGGATGAACGTTGAAACTGAGGATCTAATTGATGCTAACATTCAAGAGTTAAATGGTTCGACTTGCCATAGATTTGACAAATAGTGCCATAACTAGTGAATCTACCTCTACCTTGAAATTTGCTTCGAGAGTTTGAAGACCTAGATTGATTAGATCTATTGCCTCAAGGAAATCCTCTTAAATCATGCTGATAAGATCCTCTACCTTGTTAATATGCATTAAATCCCCTTGAAGAAAAACTACGTTCTTTCATTGTTGCATAAGCAACAATCAAATCTTAAGAGTGCTTTAGTTTACCTTCAATATGAATGGCTTTTGAGAAAAGAAAAGAAGAGAGATCCTCTATCGAAATACTCTATGATTGTGTTCGAATTCTAGTTTTAACTATATTATATTCACTCGGTAGGGCATTCAAGGTGATGAGAATAATGCCTTCATCATCAACAAATGATGAGGCCATGCTCAATTGATCAACTATATTTTTGATATTACTAAAAGACACCTCTATTGAGTCAGATTTTTTTTTGAAATGGAAGTTAATTTGTTCTTGAGTTGATGGATATGAGAATGGGACAAAGAAGTGAATCGTTTATCAAGCCATAGCCATACCTGACAGCTCGTGTGAAAATGAAGGGCATAAGTGAAGATTATAGGAGAAAGTGTAGCTGTGATGCAATTGAGCAAGTGTGCATTAATCTTTTTCTACTTCAGAGCTTCAGGATTTGGAATCTCTATTCTAGAAGAGTTTTGAATCATCTCAATAGGACAACACAGTGAACCATCAACAATCTTTAGAAGATTAGTTGCGCGAAGAAGATTTTGCATTTGACTCTTCCAAACAATGAAATTCATGCTATCGAGCTTACCTGTAACTAGAGAGCTAAGATTCGAAATGAGCATACTGAGATTTGAAGGAATTTCAGGTGAAGAAGAAGATGACTCCATTGAAGAAACCATGAGATTGCTCGTTGGATCTTTTTGGAGTTCTGATACCATGATGAACAACTCAGATTGATCAAAATATCTTCATACTCAAGATCCATTACAACTCTATTCAATATATATATATGGATACTCAACTAACTAACCTACTAACCATCTCACCACTACTCTATCAACGCATCTAACAGCTAAGCTAACTAATTCAGTTACATGAGAATTATTCCTCTACTTCGACAATTCATGAGTCTTTATGTGTTGTCTTCTTATCATCACTAACTTTTCACTAACTTTGGTTAGAGAATGTTCACTTTTAGTTTAATAAGGTACTAAAATTTTACTGATTATAATAGTTTCATTGATTTTACAAAGAGAAAACTTTTGGTTAGAGAATGTTCACTTTTGGTTAGAGAAAAATTTCTGAGCACAAGAGAGGGTAGAATAAGAGAAAACTTACAAAACAAACAAATTAGCAAATAGAGAAATAAAATAAAATAGAGATTGAGAAACATTGAAGGTAAGCAACGTCTAGATCTTGACTGGTAAGATGCGTTAGAAAGAGAAATAAAGTCAGTACCTGATGGAACAATGACAACAAAGACCGTTTCAAGTAAATAAATCACATTTGGTGTTAGAAAGAGACGGAGAATGAGAGATCAGTGGTAGCAATAATGATTTCGAGTGAAAATAACATAGTGGTGGTGGCAAATGCAATTGAGGCAGTGGTAGCAGATGTCGTTGAGGAGACGCTAAAAACATGGTAGAGGCGGTACAAGAGAAAGACATAGAGAAACAATAGAGAAAAACGATAAAGTATGGAGAGTTTTAAGGTTACAAAATTAATTTTGACAATTTATGTTAAAATTAGTCTTATCTTTCTAAGTTTTGAACTTCTAAAAAATTTTAAAAAATTTATTTAAAATAAAGAAAAAACAACACAAAAACAAAAGCTTAAAAATTTTAAACTGTTTAAAAAAAGTCAAAACTAAATAGGTTGATTAAAAGTACAAAAATATACAGGCCTATTTTGACAAAGAAAATATTTAAGACCCTCACAAAAGAAGATCTTCATGATTTCATTGATGTATTGATTATTGATGTGTTTAAATTTTTCTTAAGAGTTGTGTCTGACAGTAACATGAATGATTCACATCATTTTTGGGGTTATAAAGGTTGTGTTTTGTGGGAGTCTCTATCATTATTGTTTTGACAATTAGGTTAAAAACCAAAAAGTTAACTTTTTGACTTTTTTAAGTCATATCATTTCTCTCCTTTCTTTTTTTTTTTTATAAATTTTTTCACCCAAAAAAAAAAAACTTTTAACTTATTTTTCAAAATAAGCCATAGTAATAATTAAAAAAAAAAACTTATAATTTTATAAAGCCTCCGTTTGGGAAGTGTGTTGGCTTTTTGACTTTTTGGTTATTTTAGCCTGGGCTATTTTAGCCTGGTTTGGGAAGGGCTTTTTGACTTTTTTGACTTTTTCTGTGAGAGAGGATTATAATGATTATAGGTTGGATTTGATGTTTTGTTTTTTTTTTTGACTAAAATAGCCTATTTTGTTTTTTGTGATTATTTTAACCAAAAAAACCTAGGGCTTGTTTAGTTTGTATTTGAGAAACATGTTTTGAAATAAAAAGTACGAAAATTTGTTTGGTTTGATTTTTTTCAAAAGATATTTTAAAAAATTATTTTGAGAGAGAGTTTTGAAAAAAGTGATTGATTTGATGTGTATGAGAGAGAGAATTGTTTGGAAAACTTGTAAACCAAACAAGTTTTGGAAAAAAAATTTGAGAAAATTTGTTTAATTTAATTACTTTTAAAAACTTATTTGTAGAGAATTTTTTCTAAAATTTTTTAAAAAACACAAACCAAATAAGGCATAGTTTTTTTCTTCCCAACGGAGCCAAAATATAATTGCAGAACTATTTTCCACTTCAAAGCCCTAAAGAAAGGCTACCCAAAAGTCATTAAATTGATGCTCAACCCTACAGAATTTCCACTAAAGTACGATGAGCATGGTCTCTCTCTCTCTCTCTCTCTCTCTCTCTCTCTCTCTCTCTCTCTCATACATACATATATTGAAAAAATTAAAGGCGTGTTTGGTTTAGTTTTTGGATATAAATTTTTTAAAAAGTTATTGAGGAAAGAGTGTAGAAATTTTTTTTAGTTTGTTTAGTTATATATTTTGAAAATAGTTTTGAAATATGATTATTTGAGATGATTTAATATTTTATTATAATTGAGTAAATGTATATGAGAGAAAAAATAATTATAAAAGAAAGAAGAGAGAAAAAAAAATAATTAATGTGTAGGAGTAATAAAATAATTTTAAGATTTTTAAATTTTTTTTAATTAAACGAAGTTTTAAAATTTTTTAAAAAAATTATATTTTGAGAGTTAAAAAGTTGTTTGAGATGTTGTAAATAAGTATATTTTTTGACTTTTTATAAAATATAAATTAAATTTAAAGTAATTTGATAAAAAAATAATATAATTTAAATAAAATTATATGACTTAAATAAAATAATAATTTTTTTGACTTTTATTAAAAATGCCAAACTTCCTAAATGGTGAACATCCACTCGTTTTTTCCCTTAAAAACAAAGTTTGACTTTTCCAACCTAAGACCCTCAAGCTGTCCGCAAACAAGAACACCAGCTTTCCCATCATTTAGAGCATCTCCAATGCATCCACGAGAGAGAGAGAGAGAGACCATAGAGTTGACTTGAAAGACTCAGAATTTGCAGAGTGAAGAGCGCCCTCTGTCTAGACTGATAACAATCTTCTGAATTTCGGTAGGCGTAGTGTTGATTTCAATTTCAATTTTGAATATTGAATTTTGAATGAGAAATAGGTGAGGGGGGAAAATGACTATGGAGAGAACGAACTCAACGGGAGGAGGAAGTAGTACAGTATTGTCGATAGAGTGTCTGAGAGGGAGCTCGATGGCGGACGAGTGGACCGGAGACATGTTGCAGACGGGGGACATCGTTGAAGAGCTGAGGATCGGCGGCAGCAGAGGCAGCGGCGGCAGCAGCTACGGTGGTTTCGTCAGATCTCCCTTCAAGAATGGCAAGGCTGGTGTCCAGAAGATTCTACACAATTTCTTCAAGTCCAACCAGACCTCCATCCAGGTCTTAGTCCGACGGAAAGGAGACCAGTTTGCCGAGTTACAGGCTTGTATTGTCCCCAACGACTCTGCTGGGAGGAAGCAGTATATGCTCAGGTCTATCGCTGATCCTAACTACGCCGTTGGATTCTCCGATCGGACGGAGGCCGAATGCTTCGCTTTACAAGGTATTTCTCCTCCTCCTTCGCTTTTCCGGATTTGGATTGAATGGTGTGAAGGCACCGTGATGTCCCATCCGTGGTTTGTTCCGATCGTATTTTGATGGTTTGATAGTGGGTTTGTTCCCATCAATTTTTTTTTTTTTTTTTTTTTGATAATTGGAGGGATTTTGAGAAAATGATTAAAAATTAGTATTTTATTTTTAAAAATATTTTATGTAAGAAATGATGTAGTTTAAAATGTGTTAAAAGTTGATTTTTGACTTTTTATTTATGTTTCCAAATGTCCCTTAGATTAAAAGTCAGTTTATTGATTTTTTTTTTTTTGATTTTTTAAGAGTTATTTGGGGTGTTCTAAATAAATATACTTTTTGATTTTTTATGAAATATGGGTTATGACCAAGTTTGACATGTGGTCAAAAAGTTAAAAAGTCAAAAAATTACTCAAAAAGTTAAAAAGTTATCACTATTCATTAAAAGTCAAAAAGTACGGTTGCACAATTCCCAATCTTAATTTTTTCTATACACACTAATTTATATAATTTTTTAATACACATTTTTTCATAAAAGTTAAAAAATTAACCCAAATAACCATATTTTCTCAACTTTTTAGTTTAAAAAGTTAAAAAGTGCACTTATTTAGGAGGGTTGTTTGGGATGTCCTAAATCAGTGCACTTTTTGTCTTTTTATGAAAAGATGTGCAAAAAAGTAGAGAGATGATGTGATGGAAAAAAGATAAAAAGATAAAAAGTGTGTACTTATTTAGGATAGCCAAACTTGGCCTAAGTATGGGTTGGATTTGAAGTAATGTGATAGAGAAGTGATCTGACAGAGAAGTGATGTGACTTAAATAGAATAATGACTTTTTAACTTTTTTAAGAAATGACAAACAGGGTCTTAATCACATCATTTCCTTATTTTTTTTACACTTATTTAAAAGAAAAAAAATCAAAAAATTAATAATTGAATTTTAACCTACCCTCAAAATAGGCCTTTGATAATTTGAATCCTTACCTTCTATTAAAAAAAATAATAATAAAATTAATTAAATAAGTATAAATCAAGCCAAATAATAAGGAAAATATTATGAATCCCAAATAATTTATTAAATTTTCTATTAAATTTCTCACATGGTATGAGACTCACACATGTGTGATTTGTGTGAGTTTCATACCTATGCGAGATGTTTGATAAAAAATTTGATAATTTATTTGAAATCCATACTATAACTCAAATAATAATTTTAAGAAATTATTAAAATCATACTAACCATATATTTTTTTAAATATAAATATAATTTTGTTGTAGATTATAAATATCTAATTAATTTAATTTTTTTTATATAAATAATCTATTCAATAAATTTTATAATATACACCGTTTAAATTATTAAAATAAATTAAAAGCACACCATTACATACTCACAACACGCAAACATACTATGCCTTTATAGGCACAACACCAACCCAGATTCCCTTTTTTCCTCCTATGCTGCTGCTGGAATTTTGATATTGACTTTCTTCGTTTCATAACTGTTCTCTCTCTGTTCACTTGTCGGTTCGCTCACTCGAGTTACACTTCACGCACGTACCAAGTCATTCTTTGCTGTTTTCATTAAAATATTAAGCTATTGTTGCCGAATTATCTATCTAAATTATCAATTGAGTTTAATAAATTTTAAAATATAAATCTAAATCTACTTCATATTTAAACTATCAATTTAATATATTAACTCTAAAATATTTAATACAAACTTATTCATAATGTTATTTTTTTATTTAAAGAGAATTGGTGATAAATCCAATTTAAAAAAGGTATAAGTAGTGGATATTTTTATTGTTGAGAGGTTTATCATTTGATAAATAGTTTGGTGAGAAATCCTTTCAATGTGTTGGGAAAATATTTTGTTTTCAATTTTATTTCTTAATTTATTTGTTGACTTTTTGCTAATTATCTGTTCAAATTTATATATAAATGATCAAATTATTTTCTATCTGTTCAATTGTCCCCTTATTTGTTCAAATATATGTCTAAATTTTATTATTTGTTCAATTTTTTCCTTTTTTCTGTTTAAATCTATTTGCAGATTTTTCTAACAAACAATCTTCAATCAAACCTATCTGTTGTCAAAAATTTTTTATCTGTTGAAATTTTGTATCTATCTGTCCCTTTCTCTATTTGTCAAACAAAAGAGATCCGTTAAAATCTTTTTTTCATGTGTTGCAATCAACAAGAGCAACAACCAAAATGAAAAACAAATCCAGATCATTATCACCAATAACACAGTTCAAAAAAAAAAAAAAAAACAAAAAAAAACCCTAAAACATTTGTAACAATCTGCATATCAATCTCAATCTAAAAAAAAGCTGCATATCAATTTTATCTGTGCAATTTTCAAACCTACCTGTTCAACAATAACAAAAAATCACAGATCTCTTTGAAGCTATTTGTTCAATGACAACAAAAAACCACAGATCGACTTCCATCATTGTGAGAGAGAGAGAGAGAGAGAGAGTAGATCAAATGGATCTTCAAACTCTGTTACTGGTGATCTGAAATCATTGTGTGAAATCATAAAATTTTCAAGCAATACAAGAACCCAGATCAAAAAAAAAAAAAAAAAAAAAACTATCTATTAAAATCAACAACCACCACCACATTCAACACATACATACACACACACACATATATATATATATATATATAGAGGGAGAGAAAGAGAGGATCTAAGGCAGTGGTTCAATCTTGCACTATTCTTGAGGGAGATCGTCGGTGAGATTGATAATTGGTGGTGCTCCACCGCCCATAGTGGCCCTATCCTCCATTGGTGGTGATTTCGAGCGCAGAGGGACTCGAACGAGAACACTACTGTCTCCTTCTTCAACCTTTCTAATATTCTTTATCACCTTCATTTTCTCCTCAGATCTCTGATGATCTGCGCGAAATGCCCCTCTACCAATGCCGAAGCTCAACAGTAGCGGCGGGTCGATGGATGACGACGATGATTTAGAGGTGGAACGCAAACGAGAGGGGGGAAGATGAGAGCGACGATTGGAGGTTTAGGATAAGGGATTGAGTTGGGGACGACGATGGCGGGGTTTTTGCCAAAGAAGGGGGTCAGTTGGAGTCAAGAGAGAGAGAGAGAGAGAGATGTGATTAGGGTTTGAAGAAAGAGTGTGACTGTGTAGAAGGGACCGTGTATATGATATATATATAATGGTATTTGGGTCATTTTATCTAACCTTGTAGTTTTGGACAAAATATTTAAGCGCCTAGATTTTCTGCCAAACAAAATTGAGATTTAGACTTTTGGACTAAGCTTCCTTATTTAAATTATTTTATTCTATTTATTCAGTATATGTAATACTTATATAATTTTATTATTAGTAACAAAAAAAATTAGATTGTAATACAAACTAAAACACAACAAATTTTTTTTTAAAGACAGAATAAAAATTTAAATTTTTTTAAATTAAAATATTAATTAGATAGGATCTTTTATAAATTTATAGTACTCATGGACTTATATTTTATTTTTTTACAATTTTTCTTTGGCCTAAGTATGTTTGAATTAAATGCTTAAGGGATTTAATAGATTCAATTGATAATTTAGAAACTAAGTACACTTTAATTTATTTAATTTAGGTATTTGGTAGACTCAATTGATAGTTTATAAACTAAGTAGATAATTTGGCAAGGGATTAACTTTTCCACGGCTCAGCCATGAATAGCATGATTTATGGAAATCCAATCACGACATGCCACCTTAGCCAGTTAGTAGAATCTCTTTCTTGTTCCCAACGCCAATTGAACCCATCCTTCTTTCTCTAGCTTCACAATCTATATTTACATTGTTTCAATACAAAGCCAGAACATGAACGGAGATCTCCATCCATAGGATCACCACCATTAAACTCACCCCACAGAACCCACCTCCACCTTCCCCACAGTATGGCCCTATGCATCTTCCCTCTCCCATTCAAACAACATTATTATGATCTCTCTGTTAACAATCAAAGGTCCGCGTTGCTCTAATACTTGCTTGTTAGTTGTTCTTCTAGTTTGATTGGGAAGAACTGAAGAGTAGTGCAAAAAATGAATAGTATTGAGTTATTAAAAAATCAAGTAATTGATTCTAATCGTCACAAGAAGAATTTTGGTTAATTCATCCGTAATTCTAGCTACTTAGTTTGATGTTGGTGGTGATTAGATTGTGGTGGTGATGATCGGTGTTTGGGGGTGGGCTGTCATTGTGGTGGTGGCATTGGAACATCGGTTGGTGGTGGGGGTTGCGGGAGAGAGGAAAAGGGGGGTTGGAAGTGATGGTGTTCGGTGGTGGAATTTGGAAATAGACAAAGAAGATGAGAGAGAGAGGTGATAGTGTTTGGTGGTGGGGGTTGGGGTAGACAGAGGAGGAGTTGGTGCTGGAAGGGATGTGGTTGTGGTCCGTGCCAAGGGAAAGAGGAAGGCTATATAGAGATGCCATGAGAGACGGATGTAGCTAGGGTGTTTGTGGTAGTGCGTGAAAAAAATTGTGAACCAAATAAATTTTGATGATGTGGCGTATGATGATTGCATTTCCATAAATGATACAGTTCACAGCTTGACCGTCCCATTTGGTAGTATAAGATTAGAAAGTAAAATTAACTTTAATTTTAATTACTAAAGGTTGTGAAATTTATGACTAATTTAAAATATATTTTTTTCAAAATTATGCTGAATTTTTACTTTCTATTTTCATTTGGGAGTAATTTTGATTCCGATCAATCCCGGCGCTATTTTGGCCAGTGTCTTTGAGGTTTCACATTTGTTGGGAAGATATTTTTTTTTGAACACAACAAATAAGAATAAGAAGGAACAGATAACGCCTTTTGCAAGGCTACAAGGGGGCACAGCACCCAATTAGGAGGCAAGAGATTCTTAAGAGACTCTTGAGCTATCCAATGGGCGGCACCATTAGCAGACCTAGGGTACCCCTGGAAAGAAACACTAAGTCTAGATGCTAAAAAACGAATATCCTCAAAGATGGATGTGCAGATCCAAGGAGGAGCATTCTCAGAGAAAGAAAGCAAAATAGCAGTCTTGTTGTCACTTGCGATTTCCACCGGAGACAAGTTAAGCTTTTGAGCCATAAGGCAAGCCCACTGGATTGCTAAACCTTCCCCCTACAGCGCTGAGCCATAGTATGCTATTGGTGCTTATTTTTAAGCCTATTTTGCAACTTCACTTTTTAGTTTAAAAGTCAAAAAGTTACTAAGAAAGCCAAAACCAACAAACTATACGAAAAGTCAAATACTTCATTTTCTCTCTATTTTTTGCACTTTTTCCATAAAAAAACAAAAAAATATGTCAAACGAGGCATGAATCTGGCTGAAAGTATGTCATTTTAACCAAATTTTCATAAAATCCAAATACACACAAAAATGTAAATCAAAATAATCATTGTAATTAATTTACTTAAATAAATTATAATCAATAATTGTATTTTTAAGTAAGTTTTTATGTAGTTTTTGTCATCAATAAATTATAAGAAAAAATAATTGGAAGTATTGTAATCATTTTTACACACATTCTATATGTTGGTAGTACGAATATTAGGACGCAACTATTTATACTCCAATTAGATACTCCTACAATCTAAAATGACAACAAAATGTCTCTAAATTGTTTCACCCAAGTAAATTTATATTTTGAGCAACTTTGTTATTTTGTATCATTTTGAAAGTAAGAGCATGTTTGTTACGGAGGAATGGAATGGAGTGGGAATGGAATACAATGTTGAATGGAATAGAATGTCCATTCCCATTCCATTGTTTGGTTGCCAACATGCAACGGCATAGGAATATAATGATATTTCTCATTCTCATGTTTAGTTATGCCTATTAAACTAATGGAATGAAATAATTTTATTTTTATTTTCTTAAATAAGCTAGTAATAAACAAGTTAAAAATTCATATATTGTTTGGTTTACACTGTTTTCTTGAAAATTGGGGCCCGTTTAGTTTGGCTTTGAAATCAATTTTGAAAGATAAATTTTTGAAAAGAGTTTTCAAAATTTGAAAATTTGTTTGGCTGTATATTTTGAAAATAGTTTTGTAGTTTGGAGTTTTGTAATTTGGGATGATTTATAATTTTTTTTGTAGTTTAATAGATGGGGGTGTCAGAGAAAAAGTGATTGATTGATGTATAGGATGTGAGAGAATGAGAGAGGATAGAGTAAAAGTGATTGGTTGACGTGTAAGATGTGTGAGAATGAGAGGAGATAGAAAAAATGATTGAAAGCAGTTTTGAGGAAACTGTAAACCAAACAAATTTTGGGTTTTGAACTCTCAAAAATTGATTTGAAAACTAAACCAAGCAAGCCGTGAGTTTTTTTTTTTTTTTTTTTTTTTTTTTTTTTTTTTTTTTTTTTACTATTTTTAAAAAATATTTTATGCATTTTTTTTATTACACCTAATCTGAATACATTAAAAAGTATAATATTCGTGAATTTTTTTTTTAAAAGTCACCAAATACAAAAAATGCAAAAAATAAAAATTAGTACATTTTTGTATTTTATTATATTCGATGAACTTTTTTAGATTTTTGTACAAATTTTTTATTTTTAAGTATATTAAGGTGGATCTAAAAAGTAGAAAAAAAATGATTAAAATATTTATAAAAATACTAAAATACCAAAATACGAATTGAAAACTCAAAAAATTGTTTTTTGAAAACTCTAAACCAAACATAGTGTTCATAGTTGTGGAAGTGATGCTGTGGGTCACGGTGGTGGTGGTGGCAATTGCATTAGTGTTGATGATAACAGTGGTAGTAGGATGGTGGTAGTGGCAGGTCGCTGTGGCGTTAGTGGTGGTGGTAAGGTGGTTGTGGCAGTAGTGGTGGTTGGTAAGTGTAGTAGAGTGGTGGTTCTTGTGATGGTGGCGGTGATGGTGTGATTTTTGTGAAGGTAGTGGCAATGGTGGTAAGGTAGTGATTGTGGTGGTGGAGGCAGTAGTGGTGGTGAGAGCGGTGGTAGGATAGCTAGGAAGCACAAATACGGATATGGGATACGGCAGTACGGATATGGCAATACGCCAAAATCTGAAAAAGTAGGATACTAGTATGGCGACTATACATTCGTAAAAAAATTATTTTTTGTAATTTTAATATTGTAATATGCATGACAATAAAACCTAAACCAAATTAATAAATAAAAAGTGGGATTCCTATTAAATGAAGAAATACTAACATTAAACATCCTAAAATTAAAAATTTGGTAAATGAATGCTTACATTAAAGTAGTGTAAAGGGGAAAAAAAAGTGGAAAAAAAATAAATGAAGTAGCCTAATAGATAAAGGGGAAAGAAGAAGAATAAGAAGAATGAGAGCAGAGAGTATTGACCATTGAAAAAACATAAATATAAAATAATAAAAAAAATTAGAAAAAAAATTATATACTTATTTGGCATATTAAAATATAAAAAATAAAAAATTAGAAAAAAAAATTGGATACTTATTTGGTGTATGTGTATCCCTTACGTATCATGCCATATTCCCTCAAGTATCCTTCGCCTATCCCTCTTGTATCTAAAATTAAAAAAAAAAAAGAAAAAAAAAGGGATACGTATTTGCCGTATCCGATACGTATCCCGCCATATTAGATGCGTATCCATATCCAATATGTATCCGATACTTGTACAACACCGTTTTTGGAGTATTTGTGCTTCATAGTATTGTCCTAGTGATAGTGGTGGAGGTGGTGGTAATAGGATGTTGGTGGTGTGGTGGTTGTGGAGGCAGTGTTAGTGGTTATAGTTGTGGCGAAGGCGAGAGTGTAGTGATGGTGGCGGCAATAGGGTGGTGGTCGTGGTGTTGGTGGTGGTCATGGTGTTGGCAGTGGTAGTAACGGTTGTGGTGTTAGTAGTGGAAGGGGTGGTAGTAGAAGGGAATGATGGTTTTAGCAAACTGATAATGTTTTATAGTGATTCTATGATGGAATGGAATGGCTATTTCATTTTGTTGGAATGACCATTTCATTGGAATGACTATTCCTACTTAAAAAAGCTGTACAAAACAAGGGAAATGGAATACATAGTTAGAATGAGCATTCCATTCCAACCCATTCCATTGTACCAAATGTGTTCTAAGAGTGTTGGAATGAATGCAATGGTTACACCCAAAATTATGTTTAAAAAGATATCCCTGTGCATAGCACTAGTCTACTGCTAGTATACACACAGAAATGCTAGATTCCCACAATTGAGATTCTCAAATTCATCCACATGTGGCCAGGGTGTTGGTCTCTGCATAGTTGAGTGTATGAAAAATCAAAATTTGACACTTAAAAATTCCATCTGACCGCTAATAAATTTCTCCAATTTGACCTACAATGACATGGCTTGTTAGGTGTCAATTTTTGATTTATTACGTACTCAACTATGTAAGGCCCAACACTCTTGCCACATCATTATTGTGGCTAAATTTGGGAGTCTCAATTGTGGGTCTCTAGCATTTCTTTATACACAATTATATGTGTATAGTACATCACAAAACATAGTTTACAAGAAGTATATGCTAATTCAATTGAACATTTACAATCCCCGTGCTAGTTCATTTTTTAGGTTCTTCATTAATTTTTAAGTTAATTATAAGTTAGTTTGAACAAAAATAAATATTATATATTTTTGAATTCTCAAAATTATTCTTGTCCTAAAAAAGAGAAAATTATATGAAAATAATGCGTTTTTTAATTTTTTGCTAAACTAGTTTTTAAAATTTTTAAAACAGATTCTATTTGATCAATATACATTTTCACAGAAGTGCACACTTCTTCGAAGTTCCAACAAAAACATCCATATTATAGCAATTGATGATTGTGAGACACAGAGGGGGTGTGATTACAAATTTGTGTCTGGGTTTCTTGACAGAGTTGTTCTTTTATCGTCAAGTTTCAGCGTTTATCTTCTTTAACACTGAAAAAACTAAAATCTTCGAGATATTGATTCGTGATTATATTTCAATTTTAAATAGTGAATACCAATCTTAATCAAACAATCAATAACAAATCAACATAACGATTTAACGTTGAAAAAAATACAATTGGAGCGCCTCCAATTGTGATAAAAAAAAAATCATGCGTCAAAGTCACAAAACAATCCACTAAGAAGACAAAAACAAGAATTACCCAAGAGAACTCTCAATTACCTAGTGAATCCAAGCCCGAATTGAACCAAACCCCGATCTGCCTCTTCTAACAATGTCGTAACCACTAAATTGCTTTACCCAACGTTAAATCTACAATGCCGATGTCGAATCCACGACGATGAGCCAATCCTTAATCTACCAAAGCTTCATGTCCAAATTTCCCGGAATCCACCGAAGAACACCTGTCTCTTTTGTGAACATAATAGTAAAAACAATCCCTTGATGAAGTCAATATGAAGCTCGTAGATTCATTGATCACTCTCAAATCATCAAGGAAACACTTAAAAAACACCCTCCAATATACTACACTTTGGTTTTTCTTTCTCTCTAAAAGTCTAGATGGGTTAAACCCTAAAAACAGCAAACGACGCACTTCATAAAAAACAAGATCGCGAATATAGGTCAACCGCTCGAGCGCATACATAATCAGCGAAGTGGAAAACATGTAAGGCTCAATATCACAAACTTCTCTGCAAAGGCACAATTTGGATTAGATTTGCATCTAAACACTCATATCCTCACTGAAACAAAAGAGCGAGTAAAATTACAACTGAAAGGAGTTTTGTCAAACGGGATTGCCAATTACAAAAACCTAACAAACATAAATCATATTTGAGACGTAAACCAACCTAAAGGAACCTAAAAAGTTATGAGATTGCTATCACTCATAGTCTGTTTGAGAAATTAGGAGAGAAAATAAAGAAAGGATTAGACAGAGAAAAAAAATAAAATATAAGAAAATAGAAGATGGTGGTATCTTTCATTATTGTTTGGATAAAGTGGAAAAAGAAAGTAAAGAAAATGTCATCCTCCCATCGTGTTTGGAAAAGATAAAGAAATAAAAGAAAAGAGAGTAAACCTGGTGGTCATAAGAATTAGGAACAAAATTAGTAACTAAACTCTTGTTCCCTTACTTTCCAAATCTTTCCACTTTGAAAAGATTCAAAAATGTGGATTTAACTTGTTGACAAGCGTAGACCGGGTTGTAAAGGATTTGGTTTCTCTTCATTTCTCTCTTGTAAAGCTATTGTGATTAGGAAGGAGAGTGTTCGTTTTCTTTTATCTCCAAATCAATCAATCCAAATGGATTGTTAGTTTTGCCAGTAGTCACTTGGAGATGGTGACTGGATTGGTTGATTGAAAACCTTTATGAGACTCAGTTTTGTTTCTCCAATTTCTTTAAGAGTAGATTTGTTTGATCATTTGACTCCCTAAGGCTGTGTTTGGATTATAGATTTATGGAAATGAAAAGGAAAATGTGACGAAAGTGTGAATGAAATATAAGCTAAATTTTTTTCTCCATTTCTCTCGCATTTTCCTTTTTTTTTCTAAATCCTTACCAAAATTCATCATCCAAACACAGCCTAAAAGAGTCCAAGTTATTGCTTATTTGGTTGGAAATGATGTGTATCCCATGTTTGTTTAGTCACGGGATTAAAAGTTAGGTAATGAGATGTCCTAAGTATTTGGAGGGAAAAATTGTCTTTTTACTAGTTAATCCAGAGGAGGGCTGTGTATCCCACCCCTCTACCTAGGACAGGATAGTCCCACATATGGGGGACTAACAGTCCAGTTAGACTATTTGTCCAATCTACAAATTTTCAACCAAAAAACAGATTACTCGATATGATGGACATGGAGTCCAATCCCTTCAAACAAACACCGCCAAATTTCCATGTGACAAAAGTTGAGCTGCTGTTGGGAAAGTCTTGTCCTGAATACTGACAGCTGGGAAAGTTCTTTTTGTCTATGAACACAATTTGGACTCTTGTGGGTATAACAATAGTTTAGGTGCTAGGGCAACTGTTGAGAAGATAGATAGAGATGTCAAGAACATGGCATAATTTAGGATCATATATGCTTATAAATAGGAAAGGATTTAGGAGTAGCATCTACAGATGTAGTACGTTCTTCATTTACAGTTAAGAATCTTAAGACAAGTGGAAAATAACAGGTTTTGCCACCTATACTCTTTCCGTGGACTTGGATGGACAAGTTCTGTAGCTAAGCAAGAGGTGCATCTATGACCTGGTAATCATATTGTCTTAACTGTGGTAATAAAGACTGAACTTGGGCAATCAAATGCTCACAAAGAAGGAATCTAGAATCGAGAAGAACATTAAACACACACAAGCAACTCAAAAGATTTACGTGGTTCACTTACGTCCACAAAGTGAGTGCAGTTTTACTAAGATCTGAATGGAGGAATTAGAAGTCTCTTACACTTAATGTCACAATTAATACAAATATTTCTTTATGAATGGGTTCATTCATTTTGACTACTTTATCATATTAATTTCTACTCTACCTTCCTGGAGTTCAACAGAGGGATGCTGTTTGAGTTCAAAACTTAAATTATCTTTCTACGTCAAGGTTCATTCTAGGGAACTCTTGTTAGTTATCACGATTAGTTACTTAACATCTCTTGGCGACTGTGTGCCATAAGGACTTCAAAATTTGGTACATTGCTGCCTTAAACTAATTTTAAGCCCTTAACTCATGGCTAATTTCTTTTGCATGAGAAACGGACCCTATAAAACTCTTCAAACATCATATTCGTTTTACTTCATTTATCTTTCATGTTTTTCTTTGCTTCCCTCAATGTTAGATGCTAAATTTCATGCAGATTCAAGGATGTCCAGGATGGTGGATGAATTAGCCAGGGCTCAAATTCAAGATGGTTATGTCTCATATCCATGGGAGAGGAGAATGCAAGAGTCGCTACCAGTTCCCAATTCAAGCTGTTTTCTTTCTATGCTCCTCCTTCCGAAAGCCTCAGATAGAGTTGTTTCTCGCTACAATGATTTGGAGGACACACTTGCTAGAGCAAATGCATGGCTTAATGCCTCTCAGGCATCAGGGGTGCCTATAGTTTTCATGAACATCCAGACTGAATCTCTGCTTACCAAGGTAATTTCAGGGGGAAAAAAAAAAAAAGATTAAGAGAGAAATGTCTTAAAACTTATTGAACTCCTTGGGCTGTCAGAGGTGATAAGTAACGAGGCATTTGAAAATATTATGTGATAATGCGGCTGCATAAGCTTTGTATGGATGTGATTGCAAGAGGTGTGTGTTAATACAATCGACACTCTAATAACTAATAATCTTGGGAGATGCAAGAATTATTAAATATTAAGTTTATCCTTAATTTTTGGTAAAGAAAAACTTTCTTATATAAGCTTGAGCAGAAGAGTAATCTATGAATGCATAGTAATGAAATATTTTAGTGGAAAACAAGGATGGAACCAGGATTTTATCACTGGAGGGGCCAAAGACAAATAATTTTTTTTCACATATATACAAAGACACGTTGTAAAATTTGATGTATAGAGAAATAGAGAGAATGAATTATGTATTATTGATTGATGTATTACAAGATTGATTGATATTGTGTTATGTATTACAACTCCTATATATAGAAGAGAAGGTGGTAGTAGGTGTAGTGTAGTGGAGGAGGTAAGTGAAGTGGGTGCTAGTGGAGATGGTAGGTGGAGGAGTAAATTGGTAAATTCTAACAGCCCCCCGCAAACTCAAGGAGGATAGAAACTAACCAACTTGAGTTTGGAGAGAGGAACAAAACAAGAAAATACATAAAAATAAACAAGAAAATACATAAAAATAAAAAAGGATAAGAGACACTGTATGGTCGTGTCAGACCATTGGTGAAGACACTGGATGGTTGTGTCATAACGTTGTAGAGGACACTGTATGGGGGTGTCATAACCATGTAGAAGACAGTTTATGGGGTCATGTCGGACCGTTGTAGCAGACACTTTTGTGACAGTTGTTGTGACAGTTTACGGAGTCTTGCTGGACCCTTGTAGAAACTAACCGGAATCAATGTCGGGACAGTTTACAGAGTCTTGTCGGACCCATAAAGGAGCTAACCGGAATCAATGTCGGGACAGTTTACAGAGTCTTGTCGGACCCATAAAGGAGCTAACCGGAATCAATGTCGGGACAGTTTACAGAGTCTTGTCGGACCCTTAAAAAGTCGCATCCTCAAAAGGTGTGCCTAATTTTGTCAAAAGGCGTGCCATCAAAAGGCGTGCCCAATTCATCAAAAGGCGTGCCATCAAAAAGCGTGTCCACTTTATCAAAAGATGTGCCATGAAAAGGCGTGCCAGTTTGTCGGGCGTCAAGAGGCGCGCGGTGCGCGTGGCTGCCTTGGCTATATAACCAAGACGAAGGCAGAGGCTGTGCAAACCAGTTTGAAACCTCTGAATTTTGGCAGTCTGAAATACTCTGTAAACCCTGCTCGGAAACACTTAGCAACCCAAAACATGGCCTCTTCTTCCCGTCCAGCTACCCAGAACCTGCTCACTCTCTTTCCAGAACTGAACGAGCCCACAGGAGAAATAACTGGTGCGGTGGCCAGTGAATCTCAACCAAACACCTCTGTGGTTGCTCCATTGAACTTTCCGATGCGGTCGGTGGAGCAAAAAATGGCGGTGCAAACTGATATTGAGGCCAATCAGTATACTCTGAAGTCATGCGTGGAAACCATGACTGCGGTCACAAATTTGTCGCACCGGCTGCAGAGCAGGACAAATGAGGTGCAGCAGTTAAACGCCCAACTGGCTCTGCTCCAACGCATGTATAAGGATGCGCGAGCAGAGATAAGCGTGCTAAGGGCGGAAAACAAGGAGCTGAAACGGAAGGCCACCGTGATGTTCCGATTTGGAGGGCCGCCATATGCTGCAGTGGAGGAGCAGGGAGTAGTGATCGTGCCCAGTGGAGTGGGAAACACGGAGGCAACACCGTCAAGGGCCGCCCAGGCCGGAGGCAAGAAGAAAAGACCGGCGGCAGAGTAGAGAAGAAAAATCCCACCTGTGAATGTGGGTGTTTTTTTTTTTTTTTTTTTTGTATGTGGAAACATGGTGATCGGGGTGAGCCCTGACATGAATAAAATGAGTTTGGTGGGCAGATCTTCCTTTGTTTTTTTTTTTTTTTTTTTTTTTTTTTTGAAAGTAAAAAAAATAAAAAAATAAAAAAGAAATGGGAGATTTAAAGTTGTGGGCGGGTGTGTTGGTTGCTTTTCAAAAGATGGAGTAAAAAAGTTGAGTGGGGAACATGAGTGTGTGGAAAGAATGAAAAAAGAAAAAGGATGGGTTGGATTTGTACAAAATAATAATAAAATAAATGAGTGGAGAAGGTTGGAAAAGGGAAGAGAAAAAGAAAGAAAGCTTGGCAACATCAATGGGAGTTTTTCCATCCATCTTCACCAGAGGCCAGTGCATTCTTCAAGCCCTCCACATCACCAACACTAGCAGTGTGATGAACAATGGATTCATCCTCAATTCCTGGCTCTTCTATTTCATCTGGCCCAGCATTTTCAGCAGAGGTAGCAGGTTCCCCTGCAACAGCAAGACCCATTGCTTCACCTAGCTTCTGTAGAACATCTTTATCATTCCAGTACCTCATCATTGCAGCTGGACCTTCTGTCTCTATCTCTTCTAAAATAGGCTTCAAAGCAGGATCTTCTTTGATGAGCGCCATTCGTTCATCAAGCTGGTCTTTGTGTGAAGGATTAGCCAGGTTCTCAAACACGGTGGACATGGACGGATCCTGCATCAACGCATTACCAAGGCGCTCAGCCATTGTCATAAATTGGGGGTTTTGCATAACCTGTTGCATTGTGGAGTAGTACTGTTGCGAATCAAATTGAGGGATGCCATCTGCAGCTGGCGCACCATGAAAAGTCTTTTGGAGCTGCTCTGCCATCTGGTTAAATGAAGGGTCTTGTGCTATCTGTTCGGCTAATTCCTTAATCCTTGTCCTGATTGTGTGTCCATAGAGGATGATTCAGATTTTGGACTTTTGTTCTCTGCCGTACCAATCTTTTCATCTGCACTGCAAGATGCAGGAGGATCCTTCTGCAGGTCCTTTAACTCCTTATGAATCCTCTTTGAAGCCATAACAAACTCTTTTCACAAGGACAAGACTCTCACTATTGAAGGAAGAGGGTCGCGAGAGAAGGTGTTAAGGCTCCGAGCTATGCGATTCTCAGTATCTGCAAGTCTCTCGTCGCCGGAGGAGTAGCCGTAGGCGTATCACGCACTGCTGTAGCGCCACTGGAACGATTAAAAATTTTGCTTCAGGTACAAAACCCACATAACATAAAGTACAACAGTGGGGGTAGATGAAGGGACTGCAGCGACGGGTTAAGGTCAACAGTGGGGGTAGATGAAGACGACTGAGACGGTGGTGTATGGGAGGACAACAGTGAGAGGATGGGCAGTGGTGGTGGACTCGAATAAATTTCAAGGTATGTGTAGAAAAGTCTAGCGGATTAGGTTGAGGTCCGGCGGACGGCTAAGGTGAGGTTGCCGCCCGCCGGTGAAACGAAAAATACTAGGTGCTAAACCTGCTCTGATACCATGTAAAATTTGATGTATAGAGAAATAGAGAGAATGAATTATGTATTATTGATTGATGTATTACAAGATTGATTGATATTGTGTTATGTATTACAACTCCTATATATAGAAGAGAAGGTGGTAGTAGGTGTAGTGTAGTGGAGGAGGTAAGTGAAGTGGGTGCTAGTGGAGATGGTAGGTGGAGGAGTAAATTGGTAAATTCTAACACACGTGTATGTACAATATGATATATAAATTATATATACACATAGAAAAAAAAATTAAATACCATAAAAGCAATCTCTAATAGGATGAAGTTTTTTTGATGCAAAATAAAAAGAGAATGCAAAATGAGAAAACAATGAGATATATATTTTATATTGGGGATAATTTTATGTATAAAATGATATATACACATATATATATATATATATATATATATTTTAAGTGCTATGACAAATAATATTTTTCATAGAAATACCCTAGTTCCATCCTTGGCGGAAAACATGTGTTATTTCTAATTTTAGTTGTGAAGAAGTTCCCAATCCCCTTTTATTTATCATTACTGTACTGATGTTACTAGTTATTCCTATCCATTATATATTTATGTACAAGAGTAGTTTGTGACTTGTTTATTAAAATTTAAAACAAGTATTTGAAATTTCAAAATGAAGTTCCTTCTTCATATATGCTCATCCATTCAAAAAGCATTGTTTTCTCTTTCTTGCATTAATTATTTAGTGGCCATACAAGTGCCATTCTTTCTTGGCATGCTTTTAAATGTAACTAAAAGTTGAGAAGATATAACTGACTGATCATTTCATAAAATCAAACTCTTTACAGATGAATACACAATATTCTCAAAGTGCTCATATTTGTTAGTTTTACCCATTTGAATTTGTTAACCCTTAGTAAAATTTGAAATGTCACTGTGTTTCTTCTTTCATCATGGATCAGATATCCGGAGAGACGGCTTCTTCTACTGTGAATGCTGGGTCATTGTCCGATTTATCAAACCTTGCAAATGCAAGCCTGTATGGCTTTGAGGACTACCATGGGGTGGACATTGGTGTAGTCAGAGCAGTTCGTCTCTGGTATTCTCCTCTTGGAGGAGAGGTTTCTTTTGAGATTAAGCTAAAAGAAAGTGACACAAAGCTTGGTTTTGCCATTAGTCGCACAGAAGAGGTTAGTCCCTCATTTTTTATGCCTCTTGTTCAATTGTAGCTTGGTTTTGCAACTTAAGACAGGAGTGCATGTCAGGCCTCCATCTTTTCAAGAAAAAATTTGTTCCCATTATCATAGTTATCTGACCGTTTTGCCTTTTTTCTTTTCCATGTTTCTTAAACATTAAAATAAAGATAATTAATTGATTTTTCCTAGAAATTCTAAAATTGCCAATAACAATTTAGAATAGAAAACAAAATGTAAAAATAACAACATATAAAAATAGAACAGAATGAAAGGAACAGAATAGGAAAAATCTAGCCATGAGAATGTGAGGTATTATTCTAAAGTCGTTGTTCCTCCTAAGTGAAGGTGTTAACGGAGTGCATGACCCGAAAATTCAACCCAAGTACTCACAACCTGCATAGTCCATTGATCCCACCAGAAGAATATGAATGAATCTCGAACCAAAGTTTCCATGAAAATACAAAATAATAGATGAACTGTTATGGGGGAAAACAAAATACATATTTTTCTCTATGATAATTCTCATTGTGTCAAACCCTTGTTTGAAGATTCAAGTATATTTAGGAAGAAATGTAACCTAATTGAATGAAGTTTCAATAATTAAAAATAAACCAAACCAAGCCAATGTAAGCTTTTTGTCTTAATCAAATGAGATCGACTAAATGAATAATTTTTTGCCATTCTGCTATATGAAGGGCTAACAATCAGTAATAATAATAAACAAAACACGACCACTATTATATTGCTCAACATAAATTTTTTAAATTTATTTTATTGAGGCAATAAATCAACACTTAATTTTTATTAAAATTTTCAACATATTCCCCCCCTATGTTGATCTTTTATAACAGCCAATGCACAGAAGATCTGGGTGGTCAGAAGCAAAATTAAATTAAAATTGTGTGGTTGCCAGCCACGACTTTGAGGAAAGTATATGCCTGGAATGTCTACTGGTTTAATCACTTCAGCGTTGGACAAAGTAATTCAATCAAGAAACCATATATATATATATATATCATCTTCACCCATAGGTTCAAAGCATTGCCATATTGCTTTCTCTCTTTTGAGATGTAGTTGTCAAAATCAGCCAATCTGCTGTTAGAAGTGTATCTTCTTGAAGTTGCTTTAAATCACATACAATGCGCTCTTCTTTGATAATCAATAAGTTGCTTTTTCCCTTTATTCATTTGCTTTTTCCTTTGCTAAGTCTTGCTCAATCTTCCTTTTTATTAGGGATTTATTTACATTTCTTCGGTTATCGATTCGGATGACAATGCACCTTCAACACGATCAGGACTCAGCAATCTGTATAACGAGGCAACAAGAGCATCTAAGCTACTAGTGGTTTCAAGAGTGTCTAACCAAAAAGTCCTTCCTTGGATAGTTTCTCCAACAGGGGCTGTCCGATGCTTTGACACTGTTTCGCTCAGCCAAAAGCTCTCATTGCACCGACATGCCAGGGTGCCTATTCTCCTTCATGTGTTCTTGTGGGACCGAGACTTGGCTTCTACAACTGGGTCCAACACGAGGTTCAGGGCTACTTCCCCATCAGTGTTGCCATTACCACCTGAAATTCAATTGGTACACCTTCCAAATGAGAATCAGTTTGTACCATTGCCTTCTGAAGTCCCAAGTGGGAGTGAAGTCCTCGATGATAGGACAGAAAACAGGCTTGATAGAGATACTGCGGGAGAATTCTCCTTTCGGTTACATGATTTTTCACTACCGAACAATTGGGTATGATTTTTTTTTTTCTTCCTCTCTTCTTGTTTATCTTTGTTGATGTATGTAAGAGGGGCATACCGTTCTTTACAGTTGGAGCCAGTTACTCATCATTTGCGTGATTTAGAAAGCTATAGTTCAATTCTCTCTTTTAGGAATACATAATCAGCGTATAGATAAGTTTGTGCCTTGTCATGTGGATGTTTCGATGTAAAGAATGTTTTTGTGATTGCTAGTCAAAAACAATCTTTGTGTAACTTGAATAAGGTACTTGAGATTTTTCAATGGCTTCTCTAACATGAATATATTATATATGATCACAAAGACAGCTGACCATGTTTCTGATGTTAATTTACCAATTAGGTTTTTGTGATCAAATTCATTGACTTTCCAATCTGACTGTCTAATTTATGAGTTGCAAATGTAACTTTCATATGGATTACACAAGGCAATGATATGATACATTGTCTAAATAGGCACAATAGAAACGTGAAGATGGGAGAAGAAGGGGTTGGCCAGTTTGTATGGAGTTTTGCTCCAACTTTAGTTGAGCCTCTTACTAGTGGACGGTGAGATTAATCCTTCAAATTAATTAGTCCAGTGAGTCAGATATGGGTTATCTAAAAAAAATAAAAAAATGAAAGAAGAAAGGAAAATGGAAGAAGAAAGGCCAAACCCATCCGAACCCGCCCAATTGTCATTCCAACGAGTAATACTATATAAATTGGAAAGTTATACTCCTTCTGTCTCAAAATATTAGTCTCTTATTCTATTTTTCATTATTTCAAAATATTAGTCTCTTTTCAAAAATTAAGTACAAAAATAATATAAATTTCTTATTTTGTCATTTTTTTAAATTCACTAATAACAAAAAATACAATTATGACATTGAGGTTTCTCAAAAAATGTACTATTAAAGGGTAGTTTTAGAAGATTAATTTTTTTAAAGTGCAGTAATTGTACTACCAAAAAAAGTTAGATTCTCCAAAAGGAACCATTATTTTGGGACGGAGGGAGTATAAATTATTTTTTTGGGTACGAAATGATGTGGTTGAATTGAGGCGATTCATTTAAAAACAGAAAAGCATTTGTAAAGATGATTCTTAAAGTTTTGTTTGGTCATCAGAATAGGGTACAATAGGATGGAATGTTTATTCCTTTAGAGTATGTTTGGTACGAAGGAATGGAATAATAGTGAGAATGGAATATAAGGTTGAATAGAATGAAATGTCTATTCTTATTATATTGTTTGATTGTCAACATAAAATGACATAGAATTAAAATGATAATTCTCATTCTCATGTTTGGTTATGTCTATTAAATTAATAGAATGGAATAAGTTTATCATTTATATATTTTTTTAATAAGCTAGTAACAAACAAGTTAAAATTTCATATAGATCATGATAGTGTTAGGAGTTGTGGAAGTGATGGTGTGAGTTATAATAGTGGTGGCAACAAGGATGGTTTCAGTGGCGGTGGTGGTGGAGGTAAGGTGGGGTTGTGGTGGTTGTGGCAACAATGGTAATGGTTGTGGTGTAGTAGTTGTGGTAGTGTGGTAGTGGTGGTGGACAAGGGTAGTAGAATGGTGGTAGTGGTTGGGTAGTGTTTCTAGCGATAGTGGTGGTGGTTTGGTGGTTATAGAAGTGGTTGTGGTAGTGACAATGGTAGTAGTGACGACATCGATAGTTCATAGTAGGGTGGTGGTGGTGGTGGTGGTGGTAGTGGTGGGTGGTGTGGTTGTTTTGGAAGTGGCGGTGGTTGTGGCGGCAACGGTGGTTGTAGTTGTGGTGGCAGTGGTAGTGACAATGGTAATGAAGTGGTGGTAGTGGTGGCAATAGGGTGGTGGTTGTGGCATTTGCGGTGGTAGTAATGGTGGTAATAGAAGGGATAGTAGCAAAAAGGAATGAATAGTGGCAGTAGCTAATTGATAATATTTTATGATAATTATATGATAAAATGAAATGACTATTCCTTAAGTTGGTGGAAGCAATAGGTATTCCCCATATTTTGTTGATATAGTGAAATAACTATCCTTACTTATATAAGACACATGAAACCAACGAAAGGGGGTGCAAAGTTAGAATGTGATAATGCTTTATGGTAATTCTATGATGGAATGAAATGACTACTCCTTAAGTGGGTGAAAGTAATAGGCATTCCTACATTTTGTTGGAATAGTGAAATGACTATTCCCACTTTTACCTACCCAAAAAAAGACTATTCCCACTTAGCTAAGACATATAAAACTGGTGAAAATGGATGCAAAGTTAGAATGTGCATTCCATTCAAGTCCATTTTACCGTATCAAACATGTTTAGCGTTCTTATGGAATGACCATTTATTTACCCTAGTGAATAATAAATCCATTTTCAATTCATTTTTCATCATCAATTTTAGTAAACGAAATATAAAAATGAATGTTTTGATAGAATGATCATTCCATTCTTATTTATTCTAATGAATCAAATACTTAGGTTATGTGCTTGGTTTGGTTTTCAAAAATTTCTTTCGGAAAATTTTATAAAAAATAAAAATTAATTTGGTGAAAGAAATAAAAAAATCAAAAAAAACTTATCATTTTCATATATTTTATCTTTTAGGAGAACATAAATAATCTTTAAAAAATTATAAATATTTTCTTAATATTTATTTTTATCAAATTAATTTCTATTTTTTCAAAAAGAATTCTAACTTCTTTTTTTTTTTTGAAATACAAACCAAATAGTGTTATAATTTTGAATGCATTTATACAAGACATGAAGGTATTGATGAAGGATGAAGAGATTAAGGAGAGGTGGAAGAATTATTTTGAGAAATTGTTAAATGAGAAACATGGAGGAAGATCAAAAGGGGAGGAAGTAGCCAGTAATAAGAAAAACCAAGACTACAAGTTCTATCGCAGGATTAGGAACTTTGAAGTGGAGATTGTACTTAAGAAGATGAAATTGAATAAAATTTTAGGACCCGATGATATTCCTATTGAAGCTTGGAAATGTTTGGGTAAAAAGGAAGTTACTTGGTTGACTAGGCTATTTAGCAAGATTTTATTGACTAGAAAAATGTCAGAGGAGTGGAGAAGGCGTATTTTAGTGCCAATCTATAAGAATAAAGGTGATGTCTAGAATTACAACAATTATAGAACAATCAAGTTGATGTGTCATGTAATGAAAGTGTGGGAGAGGGCAATGAAACGTCGATTGCGATGGAACGTTGATTGCGAGATATAACAAAGGTATCAGTGAATCAATTTGGATTTATGCTGGGTAGTTCAACAATGGAAGCAATCTATCTTTTGAGGAGAGTAATAGAAAAGTATAGAGAAAATAAAAAAAAAACATTCATATGGTTTTTATTGATCTTGAGAAAGCAGATGATGGAGTGCCTTGGGATATAATCTGATGGGTGTTAGGGAAGAAAGGTTTGACAAAAGGTGTGACGCCTCGAAATAATAACCAACATTTATCCCAAGACAATTATTAAATAACAATGCATTTCCGAACATAATATCCTTTCATTCATATGATTCCATTTTACAAAAAAAAGTAACACATGCAGTAATACATTCATAAGTCATACTCGTGAATATATAGCATGTGTCATAAGCAAAAGACATAAAATAAGAGTTAAACAGGTAAATGAATGCGTTATTGGTTACAACTTTCCAAGTCGATACTTGGTTACAACAAAAGTGAGTTTAAAACTCAATACAAGTAAAGCCCTAGGCTTGCACAAAATAAATACAACAAAAACAAAACAAGAAGCTCTCGGCTCCAAGTTCTTCTAAGCTACGGCCTTGGCGGAGGCATGTCATTAGCACCTGAAAATGATTTTCCACATAAGGTGAGCCAAAGCCTAGTAGAGAAACTCTAATACTATGTATGAATCTTAACAGAGTTATAAGGTGAATGCATATGTAATGCGTATGCCAAAATATTTTATATCCCCTTTCAAAAACCATGTAATGCCAGGTTTATATCACAATTCATGAAATTATTTTGTGACACCCCAAAAATTGGGAACATTAGAGAATATATTAACAATTAAATACATGATTTATCTAAGGTTACAAGAGTAGGAAATGTCACTAATGAGTCATTTGGCTAATAACCAAGCAAGATCCCAGGAAAGTTAGAGGAGTTGAAATAGCCTCCCTTCAAAGTCCAACCACCTTAAATAGCAAAACTATCATTTTGACAGATCTTAACAAGATAATAACCAAGGGTCTACATGAGTTGATGAGTCAATTAGGAATAAGTAATATAAAAGATATGCATAGATATATAATAATTACAAAATTATGTCTTAAATACAACATGGGATCTATCACTTACAATTTCAAAACATGTTTACAAACTAGTTTCTAATCCTCCCAGGGTAGCCGTACGTCCTCAAATGCTTCAGCTTTGCTTTTGACCGGTCTAATAGTCTTCAATACCTAGCATGAAATGCCATGAGTTTTGAATGCCCAGTAAACGCACACACAGCCCGTCCCATTTTCCCAATCCAATACACCATCACATTTATAACAAACAAGTAATGAAGCATGATATTCAAGTCAATACAAGGATTACAAGGTTAGATGTTAGTAGTCTAGAAATCCGCCAAAGAGATTTCATTCTCCCAACCGCAAGAATTGGACACCAGACTATTTAGAACTCCTTCTTTTGCTGCTTTGTTGCAGAACTTATCTTGGATGTCTGTCAACGGTTATATACCGCGTAGCGCAAACCTCAGGGCCTCAAAAGGGACAGCGAAAAGAAAAATGTTATATCACCCAAAATCCAACCTTATCCTTCCAAAAAAGTTTTATCCTCCTAAATGTCCCATCCGGATCCAACCTTATCTCACCAATCAAACCATCGCAAAGAGTCCAAATACATCCGTTCTATTCTAGGGTTTACGCAACAACCGCTTGCGTAAGACTTAACATTCAATTAGGGAGCACATCCCATCAATCCATACTTAATACATTATCATCCTTCATTATTCAAGTGATCGAAAACCCAATACCATCCCAATTAAGGTTTCCGTTGGGTTAGATGTCTTCAATTAAGGTTAAAATAACGTGATAATATAGTAATATCCACATAAGCATGAGCATCATCAATCGAAGAAGATAAGGAACTTAACCATAACATATTCAATATTATACCAAGACATGATCATGTACTAATAAGCATATTCATGAACACAAGAGCATAAAACACCCATGCAAAACTAAATTTTCAGATTCAGTACCATTTAAAGATTAAAATCAAGAGGGCGATTTTAGATTTTTCCCGAACTCGGACTCCTTATGGTTCGTAGAGAGTTTAATCTAGTTTTTAGAATATGTTTCGGAAATGTGATAGCTTTTCTAGATTTTTAGTTATTTAAGAAACACTCCAGCGCTGTCCAGATTCGTTGATCATTACGAAAATCGGAGTTTTTTACAAACCGATCACTCTTTTTCAATGAAACCAATTTTCCTTGAATGCTAGCTCCTTAGAGAAGATTTTGACATAAAACTGAGGTCTAGAATATTTTTCTACATTTTTCTAAAATTTTCGAAAGTTGGCTGTAAAATAGATTTTTCTAGCATAGTTCTTGAAATAAGAAAGTTGGTGAGACAAGGGGTCAACTACGGGAAATTTTCCACTTCTCTTGTGATGAAAACATGATAAATAATATGTATTAAACTCAGAAATTTAAGGTGAATGTGTGCTTTTGGAAATTATGAGAGTTGATATGAAAAAAGATAGTCTTATACCGATTAAGAGAAATACAAGAAGAGTAAAATCAAAGCTCAACTCCTTTCATTTTTAACACAAGAATACCATCAAAACACATCTGAAATGAATTTTTAAAACTTCTAAGAGCATGTATTTGAAAGGAAAAATAAGAGAGAGTTGTGTTGTGGCTTACTTGAGGCTTGATTAAATTGCTAGCAAACTTTCTTTCTCTCTTATCCTCCACCAAGCTCACCCTCCTCTCTCTTCCTCTTATTTCTTTCTCTCAACTGAATGTGTAGGTGTGTATAAGCATTGTTCTTGTGTGCAAAATGCTAAGGGTGATGTTCCTTTTATAGGAAAATTCACTACAAGAAATTGCACTTTTAGCGACTAAATTTTTAGTCGCCAAAAGCCAGATTTTAGTCATCGAAAAGTTTTCCCGACTAAATAGTTTGATTGCCGGCTTGGTCGCGGAAGGATTGTTGGGGAAGGTATTGGCGACTCAAAAAATTTTAGTCACCGAAAGTCCTAAATTGGCTACTAAACAATTAGTCGCCAAAAGTAAAGGTATTGGCAACAAAAAAACACTTTAGTCGTTGATAGGCTAAATTGGCGACTGATGTTTTAGTCACCAAAAACTTTCAAAAAAAATTAATCACATTTTTAGCGACTAAAATGTTAAGTCGCCAAAACTAAAATTATTTTCCACGACTAATTTATTTAGTAGCCAAAAAGTTTTTTTTGTTCATCTTATGTTTTTTAGCTACTAAATGTTTTAGTCTCCTAAAGTATAATTTTTTTTAGCTACTAAAAATTTAGTCGCCTAAAGTCTATTTTTTTATTTGGCTACTAAAATTTTAGTCGTCAAAAGTTTTTTTTCAATTTTTTTTTTAGCCACTAACTATTTAGTCGCTAAAAATATTTACTTCCTTTTTAGCTACCAATTATTTAGTGGCCAAAAACATGATTTTTTTTTCTTTTTTTAAATTTTAAATTCGTCCATAACCTGTATGCATTCCGTGCAACCTATACCATGTATATAAACAAAACAATACATATATTATCAATCATTTCGCAATTTGCATCCATTTCACTTCCAACCATCCAAAAAGGAATAACTTTTAATATCAAATGCCATACAAACTAAGTTAACTTTTAATATCACATGCCATACAAACTAAGTATATTCCAATCTAAAATAATAATTCCATGCAAAAGTAGTAATAAGGCAACTTGTAATCTTTTAGAAAAATTTCTTTGCGCATATCCATTTTGGATTCTTCAACTTTGCTTTGGTAAGGGTTATGTTGCAACTGAACAAATTAGCCTCCTGCTGAATTGCTTGGCCTTCTAAAAAAGGTTGAAATTCACATAATGAATAAAAGTGAGCATGAAAATTGACATAATGTGAATTTATGAGAGTGATAAATTCAACAATAACAGGATTCTCAACAGAACTAACATGACAAGAGGCTTGATACTGCAATAACATATCAGAAATGTGAGTTTTAAAATGTTAGGATAGTAGACAATTTTCTACGAGCAAAGTCGAGGTAGATACATAGTATTACAATCGACTTTTATTTTTATACGTATCATGTATGTCTAGCTTTTTAATATAGACTAATATACACATGAAGTCTACTCCACCAATATATTAGCCTATATGCTTGGCCTATATCTCTAGAAAGGTGTGACCATTGTGATGGCCATTAAAGTTAATTTTTTTTTTTTTAAATTTGATTAATGGAGTTACCAAAAATTAAAAAAATGAATAAAAGAAATTAGAGAGGTGTGTCTTTACTTTGACTTGTGTATGTCTCACAATAAATATATCCTGCTTTCTGTCCAAGAACCCAAGTCTTCTAAAGAAACAAAGCCACCTTCACCACAAGCATCTTCAACCCATTTTAGAAGAACCTTTGTTACACACACACACACACACACACACACACACACAGATGGGAAGAGCTCCCTGCTTTGACAAGGAAAATGTGAAGAGAGGGCCATGGGCACCTGAAGAAGATGCAAAGCTGAAAAAGTATATAGAGAAGCATGGGACTGGAGGGAATTGGATTGCTCTCCCACAAAAAGCAGGTAATTAGTATATATATATATATACTTGAAAGAAATCAAAACCCTTCTCAAGATATTCATAAACCAAAAGAGTAAACCAAATTTACTCCATAGATAGCATAATATCACCCACAAAGCCAAACCATTACATAGATAGCATAGTATCACCCACAATTTTGCTGCATTGTTCAACAAAAATAGAACTTTTCATCTTAAAACACAAACAACTTAAAAGTACATAACTTGTTCATCTTAAAAAAAATCTTATGCATCACAAAAATTCAGCAGATTACTATGCACCACAAACCAATTGTCAAACAGAGCATTAGTATCAATAAATTGCTCGAGCAGGTTACTATCGAGCAGATTAAAATTGCCAGTAGAAAGTTGCTCAACCATCTGCATCAATCTTGCCAGCAGAAAATTGCTCCAGCAGATTACTATGGAGTACATTAGTATCAACAAAAACAATTAACAAAAATCCACAAAACTACACAATTAAAATTGCTCCAGTAGATCATTCCTATGCATCACAAATATACTGTCAAACAGTTGGTGAGCAAACTAGAGATGCTTTGGGGTCCATATATACCTAAAGAATTCATTTCTACATATCACAAACCAAATGTCGAACGGTTGGTGAGCAAAAATAATATAGATGTGAACAAAAAACAACTTGAACAAATCTGGCAAGATTGAACAAAAATCTAATTCAAAATCAACATAAACAACAAATTTGAACAGATTTTTTGAAAACAATTAAAAATATGTTTTTCTATTTAAAAATGTTGCCAAATACAAATAAAAACAAAGACAAGCTTTGCCATCAAAATCTTGCAAGGAACAAAGAAAATTACCTGCAATTTATGTTGGATTTTTGTTTGGAGAAGAAACTGATGAGGAGAATAAAGAGAGAGAGAGAGAGAGCCATTGTATTGAAGAAGAAAAAAAATAGTTTTTTAATATCTAGACAGACTTCAACCCTCGCTAGATGCAACAAGGCCTCCGTACTGCTGCTATTCTGGCCCGGCAAGTAGCGAGACTGATCGAGTGACTTTTCTTGCAAATCCTTTGCCAAGTTAGCTAACAGGTACGTTTGACGCATCTGATGGAGATGCTCTAAGTAATCCAATCATCAAAACTAAAAATCAAAGGAAAGGTAAGAACATATAGTAGGAGTGTACACGGGTCGGTTCGGATTGGGTTGAAGCTCTATCCACTATCGAACCGGAATAGTGTGGGTGGGTGAAAAATCAATTGATTTCGACTGGATTTGTTGGCGAAATTGCCCGTAGATGATTTTCGGTTTAACAATCGGGTTCGGATCAGTTGGGCGGGTTGGGCCTTCAATTTTGGGCCTTTATGAATAAATATTATTTTTAACCCATTTAACATTCAAACAACCCAATTTTATAATTTAGTTATGTTTTGTTTTGGAAAATGACCCAAACAGCCCTTTCTACAGATGAACTCATTAAAAAAAAAAACTTAATAATTTATCTAAAATCAGTCCAAACAGACCATTATGAATAAAATAAATAACTTCTAAAATAAATTCAAGCATAAATAGCCCAAACTAAAATATTTCATTCATTCAAAAATAAAAAAATAGTTTGGCTTACTAAATGAATAACCTATGTAAAATCAATCCAAAAACAAACAACCTGCTGCCAAAAAAATACATCAAAGTAAGCTAACTAAATAAATACTAAATGAATAATCTAAAGCACTTGGAATAGAATCTGTCCAAATGAATAATTTGAAGCACCAACATAATAAATACTAAATGAATAATCTGAAGCACTAGGAATAGATCTGTCCAAAATAGAATCTGTCCAAAATACTTCAAATGCATCAAATAATCTGAAGCAGCAGAAAGAAATAGAATTTGTCCAAAATACATCAAATGCTAGAAATAGAATTTGTCCAAAATACATCAAATGCAATAAGCAGTATTGCCAAAAAAATTCCACCTACTGCCACCATTCAAAAAAATAACCACTTAGTTTGTCACCATCCATTTTCAGTCTATCATAATTACAGACAGTAATCCATCAAAACATTTACGAGTATAGTTATCCCAATCACTATCCATGTGCAAAAATATTTGTTCATAAAGTCAAAAAGAAGAGTACTGATCTATGCTAATTGTATAAAACCAAAAGTCAAGAAAGTCAGTTAACTCCCTATGAAACCAAAAAGATCGATGCCTGCAAATACAAAAAACATAGAAGATGAGAACATGTTGCAAATAGATTTTATTAATTAAGAAGTAAAAATTAAAGATATAGAATTCAGTAACTTTACCAAGCCATACTAGAGTGTGATAATATTTGGGCTTGGGTTTGAGGTTGATGCCAATTCAGAAAGAGTTACAAGCAGTAGAACAATTAATCCAAATTTAAAACAATGTTATGTTGTATTTAGTACAAAACATAAATATAAAAATAAATCAAAAAATTACCTGCAGGGTCATATTGTTCAAGTTCCTCCACATCATCCATTGCCTTCCGAAGAGAAATAGGAACTATGCTTTGAAGCCAATTCTGTGTACATATCATAGCCTCCACCATCATTGGAGATAATGAACTACGAAATGGGTCTAAAATGCGTCCTCCTGTACTAAAGGCTGATTCAGAAGCTACTGTAGAGACGGGTATTGCCAAGACATCACGTGCAACCTGGGACAACACGCTACACTTGGAAAAATTGACCTTCCACCATCCCAATATATCAAACTTTTCTTCATTGGAAGCTTTACACCTGTTTGCCAAGTACCTATCAACCTTAGATTTACACAGACTAGAGCATTCTTCTTCCAAATAAGTATTAAATTGAAAAGCAATTAATTGATGTGGATCATCACAATCATCATCAACCTTCATCGTTGATCCTTCACACACATTAGACATTTCGACAGTTACCGAATCATGAGAAGCATAATGCTCATACAAACGAGACAAACAATTCTTTACCTGTCCTGTCATCTCATTCACCACTTTTTCAACAAGCAATTGTGCAAAACAGAATTTCAAATACCTTAGTTTCTTCCTAGGATCAAGTAAAACAGCAACATACACAAGTAAGTTGATTTTCTCCCCATTACCCCAATACTTTTCAAATTTTTCTTTCATGTTTTGTGCCATTGTGGACAAAAGTTTGTCATCCTTTTTGATTAATTGCTCTATCTTGGTTTGGATGACAAACATCTCATCAAAGAAGCAATTGGAAGTAACAAAAAGAGAACCTGAAAATCGTTTGGTTGCATTGTAAAAAAGTTTTAAGAACTTTAAAAAAATTCTGCAATTATTCCAATCTCTTGCTGTTGGAGATCTCCTTGACTTCTTCCTTCCATTTTCCCCATCCCCATCTTCATCCCCAAACACCTGCCCATCTCCATCCTCACCCTCGCAAACCTTGAAGTAAGCTCGGTAATTAGAGTCCTCATCCTCTAATCTCTCAAAAGCCTTTTCAAACTTTTTAGCAGCTTCCAACATTAGGTAAGTGGAGTTCCACCTAGTTGGCACTTCAAGACACGCAAGACTTTTCGACACAATTTTTTGTTTCTCAACACACTTCTTAAAAACTTCATATCTATTGGGAGAGGACCTTACATACCTCACAGCTTCACGAACTCTAGCAATGGATATATGAAGCTCTTTCAAACCATCTCCCACTATAAGGTTCAGAATATGCGCACAACAGCGCATGTGTAAGAACTCATGCCCCAAAACAGTCCCTTTCCAGTCCCTTGTTTTCCACTTTAAAAACTTAATTGTGGTGTTGTTGGAACTAGCATTGTCTACAGTCAATGTAAATATGCTACCAATATTCCATTCGAGTAAGCACATTTCAAGTTTTTTACCAATTGTCTCTCCCTTATGATCTTCCACTTGACCAAAGTTTATGATTCTTTTTTGCAATTTCCAATCATCATCTATGAAGTGGTTTGTGAGACACATGTAGTTTAAGTTTTGAGTTGAGGTCCACGTGTCAGTGGTAAGGCAAATTCTACGCCCTTTCAATACTTTCCTTAACTTATCCCTCTCATTGTTGAAAATCCCTACAATGTCTCTAGCAATGGTAATATGAGATGGAATTTTCTTAAACTTTGGTTGCAAAATAGCGCAAAATCTCTTAAACCCTTCACTTTCTACAAACCTAAAAGGTAATTCATCAAACACTATCATCTCAGCAAGAGCCCTTCTTGCAGCTTCTACACTAAAGCTCATTGCCACAAGATTAACACCCTCATCTCCATCTTTTTTGGATTGAAAAGACAAAGTTTGTTGTCCATTATTATCCACATCTTTGTGAGGATATTTTCGACAAGAAGTCAAGTGACTCAACAAGTTGCTTGTCTCATTCCCCTTCGAATCAGTCAAATACTCCTTTTGACAATATTTACAAACAACCATAGTTACCCCATCTTCAGCCTTGATTTTATCGAAATGATCCCATGCCCTTGAAGGTTTCTCCTAGTACCTTTTGTACGCACCTTAGGTGGTTTTGAAGGATTATCAATAGGGTCTTGGATAGTAGAAGGGGGAATAACAGTAGCATCCTGGGCAATATGCTGATTTGGATGATCCATTATCTATTACAAATTAAGAAGAAGAAGAAGAAGAAGAAGAAGAAGAAGAAGAAAGAACCTCATGAAAGATTGCATAAACAATTTAAAAAGCAATGATACAAAAACATGACAAACTTAAACAAAAATCATAATAGCATGTAAAAAATAATAGACATTTTGAAGCTACTTTAAAACCAATTCCTGAGAAAAATGAAAAAAACAAAAAGCTCAAAGTTTATTTTTTTACACAGAATAAACAAAAATCATAATTGCATTTAAAAAATAATAGACATTTTGAAGCTACTTTAAAACCAATTCCTGAGAAAAATAAAAAAACAAAAAGCTCAAAGTTTATTTTTTTACACAGAACACATTAAACCTTTAATAATCAATACCTGTACAAATCAATATGAACACATTAAACAGAACATAACAATCAATATGTTCAAACAGAACACATTACACCTTTAATAATCAATATGAACACATATTTTCAAACAGAACACAGTAAACCTTTAATAATCAATATGAACACATTAAACCTTTGAAAAACTCAAGCATTATTAATTTGAATAAAGAACATGTTAAACAACAGAACAATCAATATGAACAGAAACATTTTAAACTGAAAAATAAATTGTTATTGATATCTACTGAAAAATTTAAACATTTTAAATTGAAAAATAATGAACAGAAATAGTTCAAATAAATTGTTAATGGAAACTGAAAAATTTAGCACCATCATATTCAGTTCTCATGAAATGATAATCAAATACGTATATGATATCTACCATATTTTAGCACTAAAAAAAAAACCAAAATCTCGAGAAAAAAAAATAATGTAAAAAAAATAGTACCTATTTGAAAAATCTTTCTGTTTCTAGGGCTGAAAATCTGAATTGAAAATCCGAGTTCATGCAATGAGACAGTGAGAAGACAAAAACAGAGAGTGCGTACGTGTATGTATGTAATACATGTGTGTTTTTACTTTTGAAGGGCTGAAAATCTGAATTGAAAATCCGAGTTCATGCAATGAGACAGTGAGAAGACAAAAACAGAGAGTGCGTAGGTGTATGTACGTAATACATGTGTGTTTTTACTTTTGAGAAAGAGAGAGAGAGAGAGAGAGAGAGAATAATTTGTGAATGGGTTGGAAGGTTTGAGTAAACATTATTAAAACAGTGATGAACCATTAACAAAAAAAATTACAACATTTTCATAAAATTGTACTTGTGAGAGAGACCATCTTCATCTTCCGTTTGATTTTTTGAGATACAAGATGATGGTTTGAAATCTATCACTGTGAAACAAAGAGAGACAGAGAGAAGGGACAAGGGGGTTGGTGAGATCATCATCATGGTCTGTCTTTTGAGTTCTTTGAGATAGAGAGAGATAGGGTGTTGGAAGTTGTGTGTGTGATTTGTCAAATCAATTAGAGAAATACATATAGAACCATCATCAGAATTCTGTATCATTAATTTATTAATAATATACGGTCGGTTCGGTTTTAATTATTTTTTATTATGTAGAACCGAAATCCGACCAAAAATCGAAATTATTTTTGAAACCAGGCCCGCCTTCGACCGAAACTAAGCTTGAAACCGTCCGTCATGCATTCGGGTCAGTCAGTTCGGGTCAGATTAGTCGGATGATTCGGTTGCTTGAACACCCCTAACACAGACAACCTTAGACTCCAATTTCTTGGATTATCTTAATCTGGGTTTCGGATTACCCCAGACAAAAGGAATATGTGATGACGAAAAGGTAATTTAATGTTAGAAAGGGGTTTGATTGGTTGGTGGTTTGGATGGACCCTCTATTTTCGTAGACTTCACTTGCAAAATTTCAAGCCCCAGAAGCAGAGGCAGAGAGAGAGGTGGGTATATAAATGAGGAGGCTATCAACTTGTTGCTTCACAGGTCGTGTCTCTAAAACCCATCGCAAGCACATCCTTTCATAGGTACTGTCTTCGATTGCTCTGTTTTTTATTTTTATGCCTATTAAAATTTCTATTCACAGATTCAAACATTTGCACCCAAAAAATTTTTAGAAAGAGAGAGAGAGAGAGAGACAGAGAGAGAGAAAGAGAGAGAGGAAGAAGAAATACCAACTGTCCGCGGTGTGCGATGTTGTCACTGGTCGGAGATGGGTGCTCATGTGCGACGGTGGCTGGTCAGGGACGGTGGTAGGCAGCTCTTTATGGAATGAGAGATGAAAATAAACTTTTGGCGACTAAAATTTTAGTCGTCAAAGGTAAAAAATAATTTTTTTTTTCCATTTGGCGACTAAATGGTTTTAGTAGCCAAAAATCAATATATGGCGACTAAAATTTTTTTTGGTCGCCAATTCTGGCATTTTTGGTGACTAAATTTTTTTTAGTCTCTAATAACCAATATATCCCGATTGAAAAAAATTAGTAGCTAAATATTTTACTTTTGCTAACTAAAAAAATTCTTGGTCGCCATTTCTACAACTTTTGGCGACTAAATTTTTTTTAGTTGCCAATTTTGGTCACCAAAGGTGCATTTTGTTGTAGTGATTGGTGCAAAAGGTCCATTTTGCCCATTGGTTGGAATGGAATGGAATTGAGATGTATTTAGTTGGAATGTAAGGGAATGAGGGATCATTAGGGAGCCTAATCATGTATTAAGGCATGATCTAGTTAGGGTTAGGCTTAGAACCAAGACAGTTACAAGTACAAGACAACTTTTCTTGATATGGGGGTACCAATGATACTTTTTCCATGATTTAAGGAATTTGTCTCTAAAGTACCTATGATTGTAGCCTAGAGAGGGTGATGGCTAGCCATGTGCTAGATTTGGGGAGATTTTTGTTGATTATATATATATATATATATATGAACAAATTTTGTGTACAAAATTATTTATCTAAGAAAGGTACAAGATAAATAATTTTATGTAGATAAATAATTTCCAATAAAGATATACTTTCCAATGTTGGAAATGGTTATAAAATTCTGGATAAAACCAGAATTTTTTCCTAAGTTCGGTCTATTTTTTAGGTGGGCCCCGAGTGTCGATTTACTCGGGTCAAAGTGGTAACGCGTTCTATGTCGTGTTGTGATTCACGTGGTATATTTGGTTGCTCAAAACCATTACCGAGTGAATGGGAAATTGAAGCCAAAGTGTGCTCCATGGAAATGGAGTTTTGGTGGAAATTCCTTAAGGTTGTAAATTGGCTTGTCCCACTTTGATTTGGTGGGAAGTTTTGAAAGGGTTTATAAGGCTTAGGGTGAGATACTTGGGGTGTGCCCCAAGGGATACCCAAGTGTTTTAGAGGGAGAGGTTATGGACAAAATGGGCTAGACCCATTGGACCCAAAAATCACCACACGGGTGCGTGGTGTGTGGTTGGGTTGGGCTTCTAATCTTTTTGGGCCAAAAACATTTGAATTTAATTTTATTTTTTATTAAAATAAAATCCAGAATTCAAATTAAATTTGTTTGGATTTTTTGTTCATCCAAACAGGGCCCTTCCCGTTTTCAAACAGAATTAAACGGATTTGGATTTATTGCTCATCCAAACAGAGCCCTTCCCGTTTTGCTATCTGTTTGAATTCAAAACCAACAGGTATCATACCTGTTCAATTCAAAACCAAGAGCCACCTTCACATCTATAAATAGGACCACCCTCATTTAATGTTTTCCATTCAGAAATTTCGTATTTCACTTCTGCTAATTATATTCTTCATCTTGCTGCATTTTATTTCCGAAAGAAAGAGTGTAAACACTTAGTGTGTTCGTAAGGCAAACAATTTGTAGTGCTGCTATTGTTTGTGGTAAGATAATTTCATCTTGGGAGATAGACGTCCAAATTCTGAAAGCACCGTGGAGAGGACGAATCTGTCTTAAGGACACAGTGTTAAACACTGGACTTGATCAGAAAAGTTATTCAAATAAATTAACCAAGTAAGTTGTTTAATTTTATTCTGTTTTTTATTTGTTTATTTAATCAGATTTTATTTTTGTTTTTGTAACAAAATAAAATCTGTGGTTTTATTTATTTATTATTATTTCGAGTTTGATTTTTGTAATCAAACAAATTCTCTCCTTTTATCTATTTCTTTTATTCTTGTTGTTGTTTTGTACACAACAGAATTTAATCTTTTTAAATATTGTGAAGATTGTCCAACATCCAACATTTCAAGATAGGAGTGATAATTCATATCCAACTCCATGACCATCATCATCATCGTTCCAATTTCATAAAACCAACATCAATTCTATTTTCTCTTTACAAAATCAAATACTCACAATTTAGGGCAAAA
The DNA here is from genome assembly GCF_055761805.1 of Camellia sinensis. Classification (NCBI taxonomy): domain Eukaryota; kingdom Viridiplantae; phylum Streptophyta; class Magnoliopsida; order Ericales; family Theaceae; genus Camellia; species Camellia sinensis. The sequence continues at coordinate 106,265,429 of NC_138974.1, forward strand.
TCCTCCTTTCTTTAAAAATCAAATCCAAGGAATTTTTTTTTTTTTTATCACAACTCAACCACATTTACCAACTCATATTCATATTCAAGAACCCATTTTGAAAATACCCTTTTTAATTTCAAAACCAAAACCCTAGCTTTGTTCAAAAAATCCCCAATATCAAGATTTCTTTAAACAGACAAATAACCAAGTTAAAAAACCATACTAAAGTGCAGAGAAATCCCTACTTCAAAGCTAGAAGACGAGAGAGAGAGAGAGTGGAGAAACCTCGACGAAACCGAAAACTAACTTTGCTCCGATTAGAATGAAGCTCTAGGTGAGCTCTACTTTTTTAACAAAGGGACTAGGGTATAAAGATCAATAAATTGAGAGTATTTGGAGCTTGAAGGTGAGTTTTAGAGAGAGAGGGTCTAGATTTAGGGTTTTGAAATGTTTAGAGAGAGAGAAAGATATGAAAAAGTGACTCAAAAAGTGACTTTTACGGATTGATGTACACGCAGACCACTCGAGCGACCAAAATGCTGCTTGAGTGACCAAACACAAAAAGAGAAACCGCTCGAGCGAACAAAGTACCGCTCGAGCGAAGATCACCATCCTCCCAGTACTTTTGTAGGCTTGCAAAAGTACTGAGAGTTTTAAAACACCACTTGAGCGTAAGAAGAATCGCTCGTGCCAAGACTGCTTAAGCATAAGAAACACCGCTCAAGCGAAGAATGCCATACTCCCAGTAGTTTTGCAGACCTGCAAAAGTACTGAAAGTTTTCAAAGGTCGCTTGAGCATAAGAAAGTTTGCTTGAGCGAACAAGCCAAAATCTGGGCAGCAACAGTTTTGAAAAACTAGCTCCCAACCTGTTTCAAACACAATCAAGACACTCTAATAACCAAACTCAACAAGGAATGAGATGAAAGAAAACATGAACAACCGTCAAGATGAGAAATCTCGGATCCAAAACAATGAATGGGTAGGGTTTAAACCATAATCGTTATAACCTCCCCCCTTAGATAAACAAGGTTCTCAATACTGAATATACAATTTATATTTTCAAAACATACACAGTGTTTACATTTGATCAACATAACAAGATTTTTATCACAAGTTTCAAACATTAACAAAAAGGTCCAGATACTTCTTAGGACTTCCGCATCACGCTTCCAAGTTGCCTTCTCAACACCATGGTGTCTCTACTAATGGAATGTCTTGTCCCGCAAGACTTGGTCTTGTGTATCTAGGACTTTAACCGGTCTCTCCTCGTATGAGGAATCCTCATCTACCCCTAACTCGGTTCAATCCAACACACGTGACATGTTCGGCTCATACTTCCAAAGCATATAGATATGAAATATGTCATGAACCCCGGAAAGCTATGGCGGCAAGGCCAAACGATAAGCTACCTCTCTAAAGCGCTCTAAGATCTCAAAAGGCCCAATAAATCTAGGAGACAATTTCCCACTCTTCCCAAACCTCATCAAACCCCGTCTAGGTGATACTTTCAAGAAGATGTGGTCTCTTACCTCAAGTGATAACGGTTTCTTCCTACAGTTGGCATAGTTCTTCTGATGACTCTGAGCCTAAACCAACCTCTTAGGAATAAGTGCAACCTTCTCTGTCATTTCCCAAACTAACTCAAGACCTAACATAGGTGCGTCACCCACCTCGATCCAACATACACGAGATCTACACAGTCGGCCATACAAGGCCTTAAACGGTGCCATGCTAATACTTGCCTAGAAGCTATTGTTGTAGGCAAACTCCACTAAAGGCAAGGGCCTCTCCTACGACCCCTAAAAGTCAAGAACACAACCACGAAGCATATCCTCTAAGATCTGAATGGTATGCTCTGACTGCCCGTTAGTTTGAGGATGATAAGCGGTACTAAATGTCAATCTAGTACCCAAGACATTCTGTAGGCTTTGCCATAATCGAGTCGTGAAACACTGATCTCTATCCGAAACAATAGTCATAGGGACCCCATGAAGTCGAACTATGTCCCTAACATACAGGTCAGCAAGATAATCTATCGAGTCACTCATGCGCATAGGTACAAAGTGTGCTGACTTAGTTAACCGGTTGACTATTACCTATACGACATCATTAGCCCGTTGAGTCCTCATAAGACCTACAACAAAATCCATCATGACATGCTCCCACTTCCACTCGGCTATAGGTAAGGGTTGCAACAAACCTGCTGGCCTCTGATGCTCGGCCTTCACTTGTTGACAAGTAAGGCACCTCGAAACAAACAAGGTTACGTTTCTCTTCATTCCCTCTACCAAAACTAGCGACTAAGGTCATGATACATCTTGGTGCCTCCCGGATGTACCACATGGCATGAATGGTGGAACTCTCGGAGTACCTCCTCTCTATAAGACTCTGGCATAAAAAGAAGGTCAAGATACCTAACACTAGAGTTAGAATACATGTTCAAGCCCTTCTCTACCTTTGCTCTAGATATCTTCTCCTGGATGGATCCTACCTCATGATCACCCCGCTGTGCTTTCATAACTCGACTCACAAGTGTAGGTTATGTAATCATAGTGCTGACTTAACAGACTCGCCAAGATGTAAGTCATACACGCTAATAGGGCCCAACATCACCCATTCTCGGATGGCAATACTAGCTACATTGCTAGTGGATTTCCTACTCAAGGCATCGACCACTACATTTGCTTTTCCCGGATAATAATGCAACTCGAAGTCGTAATCATCCATAAATTCCATCCACCTTCTTAGCCTCAGATTTAAATCTTTCTGTGAAAATAGGTACTTCAAACTCTTCTGATCGGAGAATACGTCAAACCTATCACCATATAAGTAATGTCTCCAAATCTTCAAGGCAAAGATCACTGTTGCTAACTTTAAGTCATGGGTACGATATTTTCTCTCGTGTGTTTGCAATTTTGTGAGTCATATGCTACTACTTTTCCCTCTTGCATCAACACACAACCCAAACCTTCCTAAGATGCATCACAATACACCGAATAGCCCAAACCTCTCTCCGGAATAATCAACACTGGAGCAGTGGTAAGTCTAACCTTAAGCTCTTGAAATGATTTCTCACAAGTCTCACTCCACACAAATTTAATTCCATTCCTTGTCAGTCTAGTCAACGATGAGGCTAATCTAGAGAAATCCTTCACAAAACGGCAGTAATACTTGACTAACCCCAAGAAACTCTGGATCTCAAAGGCATTCTTAGGTTGTTTCAAATCCTACACTACCTCTATCTTAGAAGAATCCACAATTACCCCTTCTCTAGATACCATATGGCCTAAGAATTTCACCTTCTTCAACCAGAACTCACACTTCCTGAACTTAGCATACAATTTGTGAGTTCTAAGTAACTCAAGTACAATCTGCAAATATTCCTTGTGTTCCTCCCTAGAGGGTGAGTAAATCAAGATGTCATTAACAAAGATAACCACAAAACGATCTAAGAACTCACGGAAGATTCAGTTCATCAAATCCATAAACAAAGGCTGGTGCGTTGGTTAACCCAAAAGGCATCACTAGGAACTTATAATGGCCATACCGCATGCGGAATACTGTATTCTGGATATCCTAATCCTTCACTCTTAACTGGTGATAACCCGATCTCAAGTCTATTTCAGAAAAGTAACAAGGCCTCTTCAACTGGTCAACCAAGTCACCTCTGTGAGGCAATGGGTACTTGTTCTTAACAATTACCAGGTTCAACGTCGGTAATCAATACAAAGTTGCAATGTGCTATCCTTCTTCTTAGCAAAGAGAGCTGGTGCTCCCCAAGGCGAAGTACTAGGGCAGATAAAACCCTTATCTAGCAATTCTTGGAGTTGAATCTTCAACTCACTCAACTCAGCGGGTGCAAATCTATACGCTGCCATGAAAATTGGTGCCGTGCTAGACACAAAATCAATAGAGAACTCAATTCCACGGTGGGGTGGTAAACTAGTAAGATCCTCGAGAAAGATGTCCGGGTATTCACAAACTACCCTTGTCAATTCTACTTGGACCACATCACTCTCAACACCCAAGAATGTAGCTAGAAGGAGACTAAGCTCACCCTGACCACGTGGATCACACACTAGCAACAAGGTTATATCAACTCGGTCCCCCAGGAAATAAAAACAATTACCACTCGAGGTGCACACCGTAACTCTCTGACGGTAACAGTCTATAATGATCCAATAGGATGACAACCAATCCATGCCCAAAATGACATCAAAACTCGACATATCAATCAACACAAAAGCAAAAGAAAGTTGGCGACCAACAACCTCTATCTCACAACCCTGACACCCCTGGTCCAATACAACCTCACCATTAACAAGTGACTTTACCCTGAGTGGAGATGCTAATTGAGCCACTTCTAACCCTAATGGTAATGCGAATGTAGACAAAATTAAAGAATGTGATAAACCAATATCAATCAACACATTGGTAATAGAATTACACAACAAGAACTTACCTCTCACTACTGAAGGTGCTGGCAACAAATCTGGCGTGGTAACAACACACACACACCCTACAGGTCTCTGTTCCACCTGCTCACCCCTCGGAGCATGAGTCTGATACACTAACTGAGTCGAAGAGGCTCCCTGATTGGCCTAAGAGGCTTGAATTAACAGTGTAGGCTGATAGCTTTGTGTCTACTTCATACCTGCTTGAGGGTAAAACCTCCTCAAGTGCCCCAACTGCCCACACTAATAACAGGTAGGCGATTGTCCTCTCCCCTGACTCTAGCTTCAAGAATGAGTTGAAGACGACGTAGACTGTTGCCCTCCTCCTCTCTGCGAGCAAACTATAGAGTTGTGGCCTAGCTGACCATCCTTAAAGTAAGTGATCCCACCCCGACCACCTCTCCTTGACCCAGAACTTGGTACAGGAAAAGTGGATATAGATCGTGCTCCCTAGGACTGTTGTAGGTTAGAACCCCTCTGCTTCTTGCTGTCCCGAGTCTCCCCATAAACCTCCTGACTCCTCTGCCTAAAGCCCCTCATCCTCTTCTTCTTAGTCTAAATCACGGTCTTTAGGTGAGCCACCACCTCCACAAGACGACCGTAATCCCTAATCATGGATGCTGCCACCTTGAAAAGGAGTTTGGTCCTCAACCTCTTCTCAAACTCCAGGCAATGGTGTTCCTTTGTTGCTACAAGCTCTAGTGCAAACCTCAATAAACTGGTAAAGGTAGTCTCAAACTCGGCCACCGGCGTGTTAAGTTGCTTGAGCTTCAAAAACTGCTTCCTCAACTTCTCCCTAATAGTGGGAGGCAAAAACTTATCCTTTAAGGTGTTGACAAAAGCCTCCTAAGTCACCCTAATGCGCCCACGCACATACTTTCACCACTGACTCGTATCTCCATTTAGCTGGAAGGATGCCAAGGTCACTTTTAGCCCATCGTCCTTGATGCCAAGCATCTCGAACGTCTTCACTATCTGTTCCAACCACTCATTCGCCTTCAGTGGCTCATTTGGATCCCCTAAAAACTCATCCGGATTCAACCAGAACAACTCCTTATTCAGAAATGATGGCCATTTCTTAGCAACATGGGCTTGGACTTGATTCTCATCTCTGAGAATGTCCATGGATTCCTGTAAAGCTCCGGCCATCGCAAGGGTGCTGACCAACTGGTTTGGCCACATTGGCCTGATTAACCCCTTTCTCCTGTGCCAGAATATTATTCGGTAACGACAGCTCCTGCCATCTAGGCCTGCCATGCCTACCACCACCACGTCCATGTTCATGTCCCGACATCCTAATGAAGGTAACACAAGAGATTAGCATATTTACAAATGTGCCGAAGCTAACTCGCTGGTGTCTTAATGTAGTAGACAACAATTAATTCATTCCACATAAGCACATAGTCATATAGACGCATAGAGATTTCCTTTCTAGATAATGATCGCCTCGCAACATTGCCAGAGTTCTAGTTAGAAATAGCAGTGATCAAGTTCTCTTCTAACAGGACTTCTATAAACTCGTAGACCCAATCAATATCTTAGAAATTAAATTTCATACCCACTTAGTCACATAAGCATATTATCACATAGCATATTATCACATAGCATACCAGTTTATTCCAAATCTCATCTAGCAAGAGAATCCATTGTGGTAATAACCACTTCCAACGATCCCAAATTATTCAAACCCGGTAGCTCTAATACCAAGTTGTAATGCCCTGAAATAATAACCATTATTTATCCTAAGACAATTATTAAATAACAATGCATTTCCGAACATAATATCTGTCCATTCAAATGATTCCATTTTACAAAAAAATGTTACACATGTAGTAATACATTCATAAGTCCCAACCATGAATCTATAGCATTTGTCATAAGCAAAAGATATAAAATCATGATTAAGGCCTCATTTGGCAAGTGTCCCTTTTAGCCAAAAAGTTACTAAAAAAATCAAAAAGCCAATAACCCATACCAAAAAGTCAATAACCCATACCAAAAAGTCAATAACCCATACCAAAAAGTCAAAGATTCTCTTTTCTCTCTACTTTTTGCACATCTTTTCGTAAAAAGCCAAAAATTCATCCCAAACATATTAGTTTTTTTTACATCACATTTTAGCCAAATTGCCAAAAAGTTACTAAAAAAGTCTGTTCCCAAATGAGGCCTAAACAGATAAATGAATGCCTTAATGGCTATAACTTTCCAAGTCGATGCTTGGTTACAATAAAAGTGAGTTTGAAACTCAATACAAGTAAAGCCTTAGGTTTGTACAAAATAAATACAACAAAAACAAAACAAGAAGCTCTCGGCTCCAAGTCCTCCCAAGCTACGGCCTTGGCAGAGGCATGTTGTCAATACCTGAAAATGGTTTTCCACATACGGTAAGCCAAAGCACAGTAGAGAAACTCCAGCACAATGTATGAATCTTAATAGAGTTATAAGGTGAATGCATATGTAATGCTCATGCCAAAACATTTTATATCCCCTTTCAAAAACCATGTAATGCCAGGTTTATATTAGAATTCATGAAATCATTTCCTTTACAATAGAAAATAGGGTAGTGGATACAACTTTGGGAATCTCTAGGATGTGTCTACAAGTAGACCACAAGCATTACCAATTGCCACTTTTACCGATACTAATTGGAAGGCTCCGCACCAATCCGCGTAGGTTTCTGGACTTTCACCAAGGACACACAAGCCGACTTAATACCATAATTACACTCCCTACGCAGATTCACCAAGGTATTCACCCATTTTTCTCAAAGCAATAATCATTTTCAATATGTTAAACATATAACGATGCTTAATGTTAAATAGACGAGAAATCAATTTCAATTCACCTAATTCTCATGAAATTTCTACAACAATCATAACTATCCTCCATTGATAGCCCAAAATAGATGTCTCTAAATAGATAAATAATTTCCAATAAAGATATATTTTCCAACATTTCAAGATAGGAGTGATAATTCATGTCCAACTCCACCACCATCATCATCGTTCCAATTTCATAAAACCAACATCAATTCAATTTCTCTTTACAAAAATCAAATATTCACAATTTAGGGCAAAATCCCCTTTCTTTAAAAATTAACTCCAAGGATAAAAATGTATCATTTTATCACAACTTAACCACATTTACAAACCCATATTCATATTCAAGAACCCACTTTGAAAGCCCTTATTTTAATTTCAAAATGAAGCCCTCGAGGTGATAACCAACTTTGGTGAAGAACTTAGGCCTAAATACCAATGGATTTGGAGAAATCAAAGAGAGAAGATGACTTCTAGAGAGAGAAGCTCTAGATCTGGAAATTTGGAGAGTTTTAGAGAGAGAGGGGGCTGTAAAAAGTGATCTGAAACCTTAATTTACGGACTGTTATAACAAGGTCGTTCGAGCGTGAAATACACTTTCCCGTAAGCAATTGCGAATGCATTTTGTATTTTTGCTTTCGGCGAGCTGACCCCCGAAGTTGACCTGGTCAAAATCAAGATAGCTACATTTTAGTATGGTTTTAACTTGGTTATTTGTCTTTTTAAAGAAATCTTGATATTGGGAATTTTTGGTATTCGGCTCTTCAATTGATTAGGATCAATGCCGAATAGAGGTTATGTTCTGGACCGGACTGGCCCATTCGTCTCTATTGATCCAAGTAAATTCGGCTCTCACAATTGCCCCCAAAACACCCCACTAGCATCAATTAGTCAGCGTGTTTGGCTTCTAGCCTGGGAAGTCAAAAATTTAGCGATTAATCCTCTTCCCAATGCGTGTCAGAACGCGTACATGCTTTTTGATCATTGTAACGATTTCCCGCCCCTTCGTATACTGCCTCCATTTAATGTGATTTGAAATTGTCTCTTCGAATGTATGTTTTGAATACCCAAAGATATCTGGCTCGCCTTCTAGTGTCCTTCACTTCGCGGCCTCTGCAACTCCTTGTTTCTTGTTTTTTCCTTCGTCTCCTGTAAGTTTTCTTCTCCTTCATTTTTGATACCACTTCCTTGTTTGCTTTTAGTTTTCCATAATCCTTGGGTTGGCCAAAATGGCAAAACATCTGAAGGAGCTCTTTTCAGCGGATCGAATCTCCAGCTTTCGACGCCATTTTTCCATCCCCGATGACGTCCATCTGTCACTTTTAGTAGACCGCACCACTGATATGGAGAGGGATGATGAGAGCACAATCGTCTTTCCTCTCCTATCAATTACTGAGGGCGGAGTCCACTTTCCCTTTCACCCATTTTTGAGGGCCGTTCTTCGATACTGGGGTCTAATCCTTTCCCAGCCCAACGTGAATTTCTTTCGCATCATAATGGGAATTGTAGAACTAAATCGGCATCTTAGAATTAATTTAGGTATACCCGCCATTCGACACTGTTATGTCCTAGCCAAATCTACTGGTCGGCTAGGACGCTACTTTCTTAGAGCCAAGGATACTGATCATCACTTAGTGACTATGCTTGCCAGCTCTGGCAAGCGTGTCGATGACGTGATGGTCGTTGTCCGCGGCAATTGGGAATTCGGCGAAGGTGAAGATCGCCTAGACCTAGTGCCAAGGCGAAAAGGCAAACCACGTGGCCGATTAGATCACTTTTGTTTCTGTTATTTCCATATCTATATTCAACACTATACACATCTAATCATTTTGTTTATGCAGGCAGTGACTTGAAGAGAGTGTTAGTTTCAGACGATGATGTTGTGCTTGCAGAAATTAAAACCGCGCTACAGTTCATCGGCCGTCCAAACCTTCAAAAACAAGGGAGGGTGGCCCACATTCTCCTACGGTACGAGCCGACTTACACGACATTCTCGGCGGCAGACAACGTTCCGATCCCGCGAGGCGACAACCATCTTACAGCCCTCATCTTCCCCAGCTTCAAAAACTTGAGACAGATTGGTTTAGAAACATCTGATTCTGAACACGTAGAAGAACAAGTAGCCGAACCAATTGCCGAGGACCTGGACCAGTTGGTAGCGGAAGTTGATGAAGCTATTAACTCGGCCTTTGAGGAAGCCAGACTGAACTCGTCTGACCCTCCGTCCACATCAGGCCGATGGGACGCCTTCGAAGATATTTTTACAAATTTGGGAGACCTTCCCGACGCTTATTCTGAGGGTATGGCTAGGGAAAGTCTTACGTAGTTGGCGTGAAAGAAAAATGCCGAACGGATGGCCGCTCGACGGAAAGCCGAGGCCACCCATTCTGGACCTGCCCCGAGTGAATCTTCCGAACCCATTATTGTAGAAGAAACGGCTCAAGTTCATGCGGCCGAGATGGAGAAGGATGCCGAATGTCCGATTACAGAAGAACGGCAGATTTCAGAAGATCGAGGAGAAAAATGTACCGCCGAGAGCGAGGCTGGCTCTGAGGAGGGCCCCATTGATCAATGGCCACGCTTAGAGGAGTCGGGTGTGGTTGCTCTTTTTGTTGTTGAACCAAAGATAAAAAAACATGCCGATCTCCTCTGAAGCGTCGGCTTTGAAAGATCTAGCTGTGGCGTTGAGCTTGGCTGCCTCGGTCTCCTTGCTGGCCGACAAGGCAACCTTTCGTGCCGAGCCAGATTTGGTAGCAATAGCATTAGCTGCCCAGTCGGCCCTTCTGGTATGTGACTTGATCTTAACTCCTTATTTGGTTTGCATACGGTATTTCTTGGTATGTGATGATCCCAACTTGTTTTGCAGACGGTTCGAAGCATAGCCGAACTAGGCCGTTGTCAGGATGATGCCATTGAAAGAATTGGCCGTTTGAAGTCGGAAGTCGAAGGTGAGAGGAGCAGGGCCGAGTTCGAGGTGGCGAGAGCTACAATGGAAAGTACACGAGCCGAAGCTAAAAGGGAGAGGGCTCGGACTGCTGACCAGCTTAGATTCGACGCCGAGGAGAGGGCAAACGCGAGCGAGGAATCGCTCAAGTTAGCCAAGGAGGCGCTTGCTAAGCTGGAGGCTGAATTGGAAGAGTTGAAGAAGGCTAAGGAAAAAGCTGACTTCGAGGCTTCCGTGGCGTTCGAGGTTGGGAAGAGCGCCGCCCTTGAAGACTATGTAGAGGAAGTCCCCAAATTCGAGAATCGGGGATTCAAACACGGTTGGCTCAAAGCCCTTGTTGCCGCTGGAGTTACATTGGCCATGCCAATTCCATACGAGCAACTGGACGTTGAGCCGCTTGAGTCTGATCCCGAGGCTTGACTTGGGAGACATTTTAGTTTTGTTAGGTATTTTCAATTTCAATGTATGTTTTTGCAAACATGTTTTGTTTTCTTAGTAGAGGTGGAGATCGAGTTTCGACACCGTAGATTTTGGGGTTTTATTTCAGATTCTCTTCAAAACTTGAGGTAGGGATTTTCTTTGAGTTATATATATATTTTTGCAAGATCTAGATGGTTTTCGAAATCATCCTTTGATAGCTTTTGAAAATTGATTGTTGATTCAAGAATTTGAGCAATTTTGAAAGTGGATTTGTCTCTTGTTCTTTTAAAATGATCTTATGGGTTTTGATCTTCGTTGAATGAAGAAAAGATGATTTTGGAAAGTTTTCTTTCAAAAGATTTGAGTTATATAGTTTTGGTGAGAAAACTTAGAATTTGGGGATTTTTTTTAAGAGACTGAAAATCCATGAATGATATTGTTATATTTATTTTGTGTGTCAAAATAAATAGATGTTTGGAAAATTTCTTATTTATATTTATATAAATGATGAATTTTAGGGAATTTGAGAATTGTTGTTCATTTTGAAAATTGTTGTCCAGAATATTACTATAGTCTAGAAATGACTAATTGTTGAGGATACTTGAGAAGGGGGAATCGTACTATTCCTTGGATGATGAATTGGGATAAAAGTATTTATATTTATCTTGTGAAATTTCATTGAAATGAGAAACGGGAATTTTGATCACAATGGTAGTATTATGTGGAAGAATTGTTACATTGTATTGATTGTTGTTGCATTGACATATCAATTTATTTGATTATATTAAACTTTGAAAGTCGATTTAAAAACTTGCATTGAGAAATGAATGTTGGGAAAACAAGTTTTCATAGAATGGTTTTGGGATAAATACGTTGGTAAGTCTTCATAGGTGGTGTAGATGAAATTGAATAAGTTGGCCTAAGGGTCCGAGGTGAAAGACCAAAAACCCATGCGGATAGGTGTCGAGCCTTTCGGTTAATATCGGTAAAAATGACAATTTGGTAGTATTAGTATAGTCTACTTGCAGACACTGACCTAGGGATTACCAGAGTCGTATTTACCGCCCTTGAAACAAATTGTTAAGTTTTGAACAATTGAAATTGTATGACATCATTGAGCACGATGGTTTTCAAAAGATGAAAATGTGATTTATCTTCAAAAAGGGCATAGCATGGCATGTGCATTTCATCTCTTGAGACTTGTATAAAATGTATATACTTTGTTAAGAATTTCCTATTGGGCTTTATGCTCACTCTACGGGATTTTTGGGCAGGAAAAGATGTGGTGATTCCACCCAACTAAGGGCGTGGAAGTGTGTGTGTTGGGAGTACAATGCTCTCATTTTGCGTGACTCTATTTTGTAAGCTAAGGGTTGTATTTGTGTGGGTTTGAATAACTGTTTTGTGTAACCAGGCTTAAGCCTTGGAAACTTGTAAACACTTGAGGGTATCTATTTTTTTGTTTTATTTTGTTTTGAATTGAATGTATTATCGCATGAGAACTATTCATGTCATGTAATGCAAGTATGGGAATTTATTTCAGTTTTCCTTGAAAGAACCATGATTGTTGTATCAACATTTGGGCTTAGAAATTGGGGCGTTACAACTTGGTATCAGAGCTACCGGGTTCGAATACTTGGAGCTCTTGGGAAGTGATTGTTTTACCACATTAGGTTCATGTTGCATGATAGGAAGATGTTATGCATTTTGTGATTTTGTGATAACATGCTTACGGGATTATATGGGTATGGGATTGAACTTTTGGGATGTTATTTGTGCCTGTTAAATTCCTTGAGGTCTTATTAGAAGGGTACTTGATCAATACTCGTTCTACTAAGAAATGTTGATTTTTCGTGGAACGAATTTCATCGTAAAAGAATAGTCCGTATGTGTTTACATGATTAAGTGCTTATGTGGAGTGAAATTGAATTGTGTATATGGTAGAGAAATATATGAAATTGTTGTAGTCGAACGTGCGAGTCAAGTTACGAGCACATATGAGTTAATGTGCTAAATTATTTCTCTTATGTCCTTTGTTAGGATGTCAGGAAGGGGTCAAGTCCGTGGTGGTAGAGGTGGGAGGCGTGGTAGAGCTCGCCGAGGTGTGCATGAGGTACCGGTTCATGGAGTTTCGGTACAAGAGGAAGGGATATGCCAAGCTAATGTGGCCAAACCAGTGGGTCACATCACAATAGGGACCCTAGCCTGAGAGATAGCAGGGGCTATGAATTTGTTGAGGGCTAAGAACCAAGCCCGAGAGAATGCTGCGGGTTTCCTTACTCGGGAGTTTTTGTGGGCTAAATTGGATGAGTTCCTTGGTGGTCACGAGCCCAAGAAAGCTGATGAGTGGCTAGAACAAACTGTGAAGACATTCGAACTGCTTCACATTGAAGATAGTGAACTAAGGGTGACTCTAGCGAGTTACTATCTTAAAGGAGATGCGGGTCAATGGTGGAAGTACGCCAAGGGTTCAGTGGAGCCAACATGGGAAGCTTTTGTGATTGCTTTCCAAGATAAATACTTACCTCCCACTGCTAGGGAGAGATTGAGGCAAGAGTTTCTGGACCTCAAACAAAATTTCATGTCCGTGGTTGAGTTTGAGGCGGCTTTTTCTAGTTTGTCTCGGTTTGCACTGAAGTTAGTGGCAATGGAAGAGCGCTGTTGTCTTGAGTTTGAGAAAAAGTTTAGAACCAAAATCTTGTACAAAATTGCTGGAAATATGATCCGGAACTATAACCGTCTTGTGGAGGCGGCGGCACATGTTGAGACTACAGTGCAGGCAGAGGAGGAGAGACATTGGGGTTCAAGGTCTAGGGGCTAAGAACCACAGGGGGACTATAGGCAGAATAAGAGAAGCAGGGACAACTTCTCATCCCAGTCCCAACCACAATAGTCTAGATCTACTTTTCCTTTGCCTAGTTTTGGCTCGGGAAAGAGTACACAGAGTGGCTTCGCTTGTTTCAAGTATGGCCAACTGGGTCACAAAGCCTTTGAATGCCCATAGAAGGGAGGAGGGCAGTTGATGTTACCACCACCACCACCTAACCGATCTCAAGGCCAGCCCCAGAATAAAAGTCAGGGGTTTAATTGTTTTCAATGTGGTCAGCTAGGGCACATGAAGAGGACTTGCCCACAATTGGGAGGCACATCTGGCGCATCAGGGTCGAGACAGACACACAGCCACTAGCAGGTTCATTCTGCACAGACCTCACAAGCTAACCAGGGAGCCGCTTTGGCTCTGTCGGTGTACCAGGCCTATGCTCCGAGGGAGGAGCAAGTTCATCAGGGGCCACAATGGCGTGTGTATGCTGTTACCGCGCCAGAGCAGTTACCGGGAACCTCAGTTGTGAGAGGTATTTTTGTTGTGTTGTAGACGTCCCCGAACGCCCCCGGGAGGGTGAGCTCCCGTTCCGTTCATTTTGGGGTCATTACAGCTCAGGACTCTCAAATTGTCAAGGTTCTAAGTCTGAACCAAAGAGTCCAAATTCGGCAAATCGTTTTGAGAAAACAGATTTTGAAAGAAGTGCCAAACATGGACTGCTTTGCCAGATACAGAGTCGCCACCTAAATATTTTTTAATGGGAAATTTAGGAAACCCTGACTCGGTGCCAAAGGCCACGTGTCCGTCATCACCAAAGTTGCCTCGGCTCGGGAACTTGGGTACGATTGGGGAAGGTCACTTCGTGAGCACCCCCGCTCGCCCGATCAAAGACCGGCCTCTACTAACCATGATATCTATTTTTGAAAACTTTGTGTGTTCTTATTCCGGTTATTAGCCTAGGTTACTATATGATGCACACAGCATATAAGTATAGACTGGGTCGCCCGAATTGGAACAAAACATTTCATGCTTGTTTATTTGAAAGATGGTTTGCTACTCGCAAGTAGGCTTAAAATGCAGATTTTGCCACCCGCAGGTGGGCTTAGAAAAGATGGTTTTGCCACTATCTAGTGGGCTTAAAACAAATAGTTGATGATTTATTCCAATCCAAATAACCCAACCTTCACCCACAGGCATTCAGGCAGTTATATCACATAAGCAATTAGCCTCATGGTAAGCATGCTATTCATGGCAGTCACTCACACGCATGCAAGGATGCTAAAGCATAAAGCTTACCGAGTACTCCAAGCCAAAATAGAAACTACATTAGAAATCATGCATGATCCTAAGTATACAAAAATGCCTAATGCAACACATGCAAAAATGCAACTATAGCAGGCTCGGCTATTCTAAACATGGCATATGGAATGCTACGGCTAACATGTATTCAACTTGGAATTGAAAATACAATGCAGTTAGTATGGTGCACCGAGCCCGGTGCATGCAAAACAGGTGAATGATGCAAACATGCTGTCATACTGTATGCTAATTGAAATATGCCCTAATCTAACCATCATAAGCAGGTAAATAAAAGGGAGAAAGACGTGGGGTTGGAAGACATACAACACACACACGCACACTTATTACAGTTATGCCCTCGCGCAGAGGGTCCGAATAAATAATACAGTCCCAAATGAAAGAATAGTACAGTCCAAATATTACAGTCCGAATATGTACAAATTCCTAATTAATTAACAAATTAACTAAGAAAATAAATAAACTGGCATGCAAGCCAGGGACTGCCTTGCTTCTGATGGATGATGCATGTCCGGGTTGTCTTGCGCAGAAATCCACCGGAATGCCCCAATTAGCCTCTGTTTACACCTGTTATTCTTGAAAAGCGTGCCAAGTCCCGGAAAGTTGCTGATTCCTGATTTTGCTGCAACAGAGAGCAGGAAAGGGGCATAGCAATGTATTTTCACAAATGTATGCATGTCTCGATCCTCGTGCCACCAATCACGCATACCGAGGCATGATGGCCGAGGAGTCGAAATGCACAACTCAATATAGGATGAATGCACATGAAACTACAGCTAAAACCTAACTCCATCATGGATAATCCGGAGTGTCGGTGACTGGGGAATTGAGACACGTTCCGTCACTCGAAGTACGAAACGCACCTCGTTTCCCGTGCCCGGGCTAACTCCTATCCCGAACACGATGCAATATGCATGATATGCATGAAATGCAACTAAGATATAATCCTAACATACACAATGCTACGGAATGACATGCCTCGAAATGCGTGCACGCAGGCACGCAAACCGAGAAAATGGCAGAATGTGATCTAAGATACAACCTAGTATGCACTATGCTATGAAAATGAGATGCCTCGAAATGCGTGCACACGGGCACGCAAACTGAGAAAATGGCAGAATGCAATATAAGATACAACCTAGTATGCACAATGCTATGAAAATGAGATGCCTCGAAATGCGTGCACACGGGCACGCAAACCGAGGCGATGGTATATGCAATGCAAGTGACTAAAATGGCATGGAAAATGCAACATGGACTTATAGTAACATGAGTGAGCCTTAGCCACACTCACATAGGATGCCGGCGAATGAAAAATGAAGTGCCTTGAAATGCGTGCACATGGGCACGCAAACCGAGGCGATGGCATACACAATGCGAATGACATGAAAATGTGATATGGGCTTATACCAACATGAGTGAGCCTCAGCCACACTCACATAGGACGCCGGCGGATAAAAATGGAGTGCCTCGAAATGCGTGCACACGGGCACGCAAACCGAGGCAATGATAGAATGCGATGCAATGACATGGGAAATGATATGCAAACATGGTAATGGGATTTCAGCACTGAAAAGTGGGGGAAAGCAGCCCCGAAATGAGGCGAAATGACACGAAATGCATGAAGTAGTCCCGAAATGCGAATTTAGGCACCCGAAATGGCCTATAGCTATGCCAAACATGCACAATATGGACCTGAAATGCAAAGACAGAAGCTAGGCAGTCCCAAAAAATGCACTTTCACAGTTATAAACATGGCCAAAGAGCAAGCATAAGTAGGGAAAAAATGGCATGCAAGAATAGGGGCCAAGAGAGGGGTAATGAAGCAAGTGATATAAGCAAAATCCAAACTGAAAAATTCCCTTCTACAACACTGAAGAGGGACCAAAAATATGCACATTTACAGTTTATGGAAGCCTCAAAATCAGTATAAAAACATGCTAGAAATGCAATGCAAAATGAGGCTCAAAAGTGGCTATAACATGAGGTATGCAAAATATTCACCAAACAGCAAAAGACCCTTAATAAAACATGTAGAATGGGCCAAAATAGGACTATTTCCAGAACTGTAAAATGGCCAAAAACAAAAGAATGATAGGCTAACTAAACATGCAAGAATGGGGAATAAAAGAGAGATATAACATGAAGTGGAATATGGAGGCCCCAAACCATGAAAGGACCTAAATGAAACATGAATAATGGACCAAAATAAGCACTTTTTCAGAAGTGTAAAATGGCCAAAAACAAAAGCATGGTAGGCTGCCATTGCATGCAAAAATGGGACCAAAAGGGGAGTATAAAGGTAAGTACAACATGGAAGTCCCAAATGGTGTTGATCCCTTCTTCAATGTTGAAGAGGGGCTCAAAATAAGCCTAATATCAGTTTACAACATGCTCAAAAACAGATTACTCATGGGCCAAAAATAGCATGCAAGATTATGACATATAAGAGGATCAATGAAGCAAGTGCATCATGGAGGGCTCAAACAGGCTTGAGCCCTTAATGAAAAGTGAAGATGAGCTCAAAAGAGGGCCCCTTTAAGTTAGGGCCGGAGCTTGAAACAAAAAGCATGTGGGGCTTACAAATAGATCAAGAAAAAGGGTCAAAGAGGAGAAGTGTTACTCACCCTTGAAGATCAAAGCTTTTGTTGCTTCTTGGATCAATTTGAAGCTCCTTTAGCCTTTGAGAAGCCTTCCTTGTTGCTGGAAATGAGGTGGTGGTGGTAGAGCTTGGTGGTGTAGAAGAAATGGTGCTTAGGGACTTAGGAATTTTCAAGGAAATGAGAGGTATAGAAAGGGATTTGTGTATGGAAGCTTGAAGAACAATTTTTCTAACCCCTACAAGTGAAGCCACCAGCTGGTTATAAGGGCCAAAAAGGGGGTGTAAAGGTGGGGGAAAAGGAGAGCAACTTTCCCCCACAAAATATCCCCCGGATAAAGATATTTTCTGGGGGATAAAGCTCCACAGCTGTAAAGTGCACAGTGCAAGGAACTCGGCCGGCCAGTTACTTTTGCTCCAGGTGGCCGGCCGGCCACACCCCCTAGCCGGCCGGCTAGGGGTCAAAAGGGTCAAGAAGATTTAGTGGCCGGCCACCAACTGATGGTGTCCTCCTATCTGTGTACAACACAACCCTGTGGTTAAAAGTCCAAGAAAGTGGGTCCAAGGGGTTCAACATTAGCCCGGAAGGAGGGGGTCAAAAGGGTCAAGTAACATTAATGGCCGACCACCATTTTTTAGGGTCCTCCCATGTGTGTACATCACAAATATGTGGTTGAAAGTTCAAGAAGATGGCCCCAAGGTGTTCAACATTAGCCCGGAAGTGTGAAAAACGGGCGCCGGAGGGCGTCGGAGGATGTATAACTGGTTGCTGCAACAATTACTGGCCTCTCACCCTTCAGTGACCTCCCCGGTGATAAAACAGAGGTACCTGCCAAAAATGAACGAAAACCGTTGCAAAATGAATGTTCGGGGGCCAAAACACGCAGTTTGGGGTCCCGAAAATGGGCTGTTAAGCACCGAAAGTGGCATTCGGCCACAAAGTGGGTTTCTCAGACCCCAGTGTCCCTCAAAAGGGATTAAATAAGATGTATGCCAAAAATCAGAGCAAATGGAGATGGTTAAGCGGTCCCGAACCGGGGCACATGGCCAACGATCCCGAAAAATAAAAAATCGGACTCCGAAATGGACAAAATGGCCTACGACCACAAAATGTAGCCTACGGACATTGAGAGATGGTCTACAGGACCTCTCCCTTCCCTCAGGAAAAGAAACCGAGAAAATCGAGTCTGGTTCGCAAACCGAGACAAGGCACAGGGGAGGGTTCGGAAGTCCGGAGGCAGGGCTCATGGCCGCGACTCTGAGACTTCTGAACGAGCGCGATATGCAATATCACCAAGCGCTCAACTGGTGATGTTTAAGTCTTAAGGTCGGTCAAAAATGGGGTGTCTACATGTGTGCAATACTTTGGCTAATGTATTGATAGACACAAGTGCATCTCATTCATTTATATCTACTGCATTTGTTTCTGCATTGGGTTAGAGGTGGCATAGTTAGCGTCTTCGCTCAAAGTAGAGTCGCCTGTTGGGGGTATGATTGATTTAGACTGAGGGTGTCATGATTGTGAGATAGAAGTTGTTGGGCGTCGACTTCCGTTTGCTTTTGTATTGCTAGACATGTCAAGTTTTGATGTCATTCTAGGCATGGACTGGTTATATTCGTACCGAGTTGTGATGGATTGTTACCGTCAAAGAGTTATAGTTTACACCTCAGGTGGTGATTGTTTTTACTTTCTAGGGAACCGAGTTGATAGGGTCTTGTCGCCAGTCTTTGAGCCTCGTAGTAGGAGCAAGCTTAGTGGCCTTCTTGCAACACTCTTGAACGGTGAGAGTGACGGGGCCCCTGTTGAATTACCAAGGGTAGATCGTGAATACTCGGAGGTCTTTCCCGAGGATCTTACTAGTTTGCCACCCCACCGGGAGATAGAGTTCTCCATTGAATTAGTGCTTGGCACGACACCAATTTCCATGGCATCATATAGATTTGCACTAGCTGAATTGTATGAGTTGAAGATTCAACTCCAAGAACTTTTAGACAAGGGCTTCATTCGCCCTAGTACATCACCTTGGGGAGCGCCGACTCTCTTTGAGAAGAAGAAAGATGGGTCATTGCGGTTGTGCGTTGATTACCGCAAGTTGAATCAAGTTATCATTACGAACATGTATCCTGTATGTAGAATAGATCATTTGTTTGACCAACTTAGAGGGTCTCGTTGCTTCTCAAAGATAGATTTGAGGTCGGGGTATCATCAATTAAGAGTCCGAGAGGAGGACATCCAGAAAATGGCCTTTCGTACGTGTTATGGCCACTATGAATTCCTAGTAATGCCTTTTGGGTTGACTAATGCATCGGCTTCCTTTATGGATTTGATGAACCGAATTTTTCAGGAATACTTGGACCTTTTTGTAGTCGTTTTCGTGGATGACATCTTAATTTATTCAACCTCCGAGGGGGAACATGAGGCTCACTTGCGGGTAGTGCTTGAATTGCTTAAGGAGCACCGCTTGTATGCCAAATTTGATAAGTGCGAGTTTTGGCTCACCGAGGTGAAGTTTTTGGGACACGTAGTGTCGAGTGAAGGAGTGACTGTAGACTCCTCAAAGATAGATGCCGTACAGGATTGGGAACAACCCAAGAATGTTTTTGAGATCCAAAGTTTCTTGGGGTTAGCAGGATACTATCGATGCTTTGTAAGGGACTTCTCTAGACTGGCAGCACCTTTGACAAGGTTGACTAGGAAGAATATCAAGTTTGTGTGGAATGAGACTTGTGAAAAGTCTTTCCAAGAACTTAAGACTAGATTGACTATAGCACCAGTCTTGATAATTCCGGAAAGGGGTTTGAATTACACCGTCTATTGTGATGCTTCCGGGGATGGACTTGGTTGTGTCTTGATGCAAGAGGGTAAAGTTGTGGCCTACGGATCACGACAATTGAAAACTCACGAGAAGAATTACCCCACCCATGATTTAGAATTAGCAACGATCATTTTTGCCTTGAAAATTTGGAGGCATTATTTGTATGGTGAGAAATTTGAAGTCTTTCCGATCATAAGAGTTTAAAATATTTATTTTCTCAAAAAGACTTGAATTTGCGTCAACGGAGGTGGATGGAATTTATGGAGGATTATGACTTTGAGTTACACTATCATCTGGGGAAGGCCAATGTGGTAGCCGATGCTTTGAGTTGAAAATCAGTGAGTAGTTTGGCAAGTGTGGCCATTTAGGAATGGGGTATGCTAGATGTTATTAGCAAGTTTGATTTGCACTTGGGTGAGTCTAGAGAGAGTGCTACTTTGTTTACTTTGAATGCTTAACCTACCTTGATTAGTAAGGTCATAGAGGCACAATGAGGAGACCGTGATGTGGAATCAATCCGTGTTAAGATTTCCAATGGGAAAGAAGAGAAAGGTTTGAACGTTCACTCGGATCTGAGTGTATGTTACATAGACCATTTGTTTGTACCAGAATCTTGTAGAGAGAAAGTGCTTCAGGAGTTCCATCGCTCACGCCTTGCGGTACACCCGGGAGGCACTAAAATGTACCATGATCTTAGTCATCAGTTTTGGTGGAGGGGTATGAAGCGAGATGTCGCTTTATTTATATCGAAGTGCCTTACTTGTCAACAAGTTAAGGCCGAACACCAAAGACCAGCGGGTTTGTTACAACCCTTATCGATAGTCGAATGGAAATGAGAGTGTGTTACCATGGATTTTGTAGTTAGGCTTCCTAGAACACAACGAGACAATGACGCCGTTTGGGTAATTGTCGATAGGTTGACTAAGTCTACCCATTTCATTTTGATGTGCACCGGGGACTCAGTTGAATGCTTGGCAGAGTTGTACATTAGAGAGATAGTTCGACTTCATGGAGTCCTTGTGACTATTGTGTCAGATAGGGATCCTCATTTTACTGCTAGGTTATGGCAAAGCCTTTAAGAGGCGTTGGGAACTAAGTTAACTCTTAGCACAACTTATCCTCCTCGAACCGATGGACAGTCAGAAGTACCATTTAGATTTTGGAGGACATTCTTAGAGCTTGTATCCTTGATTTTAAGGGGCCTTGGGAGAAGCAGTTACTGTTGGTTGAGTTCGCTTATAACAATAGTTATCAAGCTAGTATTGGGATGTCACCATTTGAGGCCTTGTATGGCCGACTTTGTAAATCACCGGTTTGTTGGGCCGAAGTGGGTGACGCACCGTTACTGGGTCCGAAAATTGTTAGAGAGACAACCGAGAAAGTGGATCTCATTTGGAAGAGGTTAGCTACGGCCCAAAGTCGGCAAAAGAGTTATGCCGATAAGAGGAGACGACCTTTATCTTTTGAAGTTGGTGACCATGTGTTTGTAAAAATCTCACCAATGCAGGGTTTGATGAGATTTGGTAAGAGTGGTAAATTATCTCCAAGGTTCATTGGGCCTTTTGAGTTCTTAGAGCGAATTGGGGAAGTGGCATACCGGTTAGCTTTGCCGCCGTAGCTTTCGGGAGTTCACAACGTATTTCATGTAGCTATGCTTAGGAAGTATGAACCCGACCCTTCTTATGTGCTTGATTGGGTTGACTTGGAGGTAGATGAGGATGCCTCTTACGAAGAATGACTAGTTCAAATATTAGATACCCGAGAGCAAGTGCTACGGGGCAAAACTATACCATTGGTAAAGGTGTTGTGGAGACACCATGGGGTTGAAGAAGAAACGTGGGAACGGGAGGCGGAAGTCCACTCTAAGTATCCAGATTTGTTTGAAAATGCTTAAGTTGTTTTCCTTGTAATATTCCCTAGTGTTTGAGGGAAATGTGTTAAAATTGTTGACCACATGTTGTTATGTATGTCGTTATGTTAAGCATGAAGTAGTTACGAATTGTCATTTCTTTACTTCATGTTTAGGTTGATGTGGACGGTTGTTGTTAATGAGATAATCATGGTCGAAATGGCAAAAAAATTGGTTGAGAGTTAATATTGTGATTAAAAAATGAAATAGCATGGTTTTGATTGCTAGAAACCCCTTTTGTTTGGGTAGTTTGATTTGAAATTTCGGGGACGAAATTCTTTAAGGGGAGAGGTTGTAGCGATCCCGATTTTGACCCGGTCAACTTCAGGGGTCGAGCTGCCCAGTTAGCTCGCCGAAAGCAATAATGCAAAATGCATTCGAAATTGCTTACGGGAAAGTGTATTTCACACTCGAGTGACCTTGTTATATTAGTCCGTAAATTAGGGTTTCAGATCACTTTTTGCAGCCCCCTCTCTCTCTAAAACTTTCCAAATTTCCAGATCTAGAGCTTCTCTCTCTAGAAGTCATCTTCTCTCTTTGATTTCTCCAAATCCATTGGGATTTAGGCCTGAGTTTTTCATCAAAGTTTGTTATCACCTCGAGGGCTTCATTGTGTGAGGTGGAGATCGAGTTTCGACACCGTAGATTTTGGGGTTTCATCTCAGATTCTCTTCAAAACTTGAGGTAGGGATTTTCTTTGAGTTATATATATATATTTGCAAGATCTAAATGATTTTCGAAATCATCCTTTGATAGCTTCTGAAAATTGATTGTCGATTCAAGAAGTTGAGCGATTTTGAAAGTGGGTTTGTCGCTTGTTCTTTTAAAATGATCTTATGGGTTTTGATCTTCGTTGAATGAAGAAAAGATGATTTTGGAAAGTTTTCTTTCAAAAGATTTGAGTTGTATAGTTTTGGTGAGAAAACTTAGAATTTGGGGATTTTTTTTAAGAGACTGAAAATCCATGAATGATATTGTTATATTTATATTGTGTGTCAAAATAAATGGATGTTTGGAAAATTTCTTATTTATATTTGTATAAATGATGAATTTCAGGGAATTTGAGAATTGTTGTTCATTTTGGAAATTGTTGTCCAGAATATTACTATAGTCTAGAAATGACTAATTGTTGAGGATACTTGAGAAGGGGGAATCGTACTATTCCTTGGATGATGAATTGGGATAAAAGTATTTATATTTATCTTGTGAAATTACATTGAAATGAGAAACGAGAATTTTGATCACAATGGTAGTATTATGTGGAAGAATTGTTACATTGTATTGATTGTTGTTGCATTGACATATCAATTCATTTGATTATATTAAACTTTGAAAGTCGATTTGAAAACTTGCATTGAGAAAGGAATGTTGGGAAAACAAGTTTTCATAGAATGATTTTGGGGTAAATACGTTGGTAAGTCATGATAGGTGGTGTAGATGAAATTGAATAAGTTGGCCTGAGGGATCGGGGTGAAAGACCGAAAACCCGAGCGGATAGGTGTCGAGCCTTCCGGTTAATACCGGTAAAAATGAAAATTTGGTAGTACTAGTATAGTCTACTTGCAGACACCGACCTAGGGATTATCAGAGTCGTATTTACTGCTCTTGAAATAAATTGTTAAGTTTTGAACAATTGAAATTACATTACATCATTGAGCACGATAGTTTTCAAAAGATGAAAATGTGATTTATCTTCAAAAAGGGCATAGCATGGCATGTGCATTTCATCTCTTGAGATTTGTATAAAATGTATATACTTTGTTAAGAATTTCCTACTGGGCTTTATGCTCACTCTACGGGATTTTTGTGTAGGAAAAGATATGGTGATTCCACCCAACTAGGGGCGTGAAAGTGTGTGTGTTGGGAGTACAATGCTCTCATTTTGCGTGACTCTGTTTTGTAAGCCAAGGGCTGTATTTGTGTGGGTTTGAATAACCATTTTGTGTAACTGGGCTTAAGCCTTGGAAACTTGTATACCCTTGAGGGTATCTATTTTTTTGTTTTATTTTGTTTTGAATTGAATGTATTATCGCATGAGAACTATTTGTGTCATGTAATGCAAGTATGGGAATTTATTTCGGTTTTTCTTTAAAGAACCATGATTGTTGTATGAACATTTGGGCTTAGAAATTGAGGCGTTACATAAAATGAGGAGAAATCCCTTCAAAGTTAGAAGACGAGAGAGAGAGAGAGAGTGAAGAAACGTTGATGAAGCCAAAAACTAACTTTGCTCTGATTAGAATGAAGCTCTAGCTGAGCTCTGCCTTTTTAACAAAGGGACTATGGTATAAAGATCAATTGATTGAGAGTACTTGGAGGTTGAATGTGAGTTTTAGAGAGAGAGGGTAGGGTTTTGAAATGTTTAGAGAGAGAGAGAGAGAGTTATGAAAAAGTGACTTTTATGGATTGATATATGCGCAGACCGCTCGAGTGACCAAAACACCGCTTGAGCGATCAGACACAAAAAGAGAAATCGTTCAAGCGAACAAAGTACCGCTCGAGCAAAAAACACCACTCTCCCAATACTTTTGCAGGCCTGGAAAAGTACTGAGTTCTAAAACACTGCTCGAGCGCAAGAAACACCGCTCGAGCGATGAATGCCATACTCCCAGTAGTTTTGCAGACCTGCAAAACTACTAAAAGTTCTTAGAGTTCGCTCGAGGGAACGAGTCGAAATCTAGGCAACAACAATTTTGAAAAGCTAACTCCCAACCTGTTTCAAACACAACCAAGACACTTCAATAACCAAACTCAACAAGAAATGAGATGAAAGAAGACATAAACAACTATCAAGACGAGAAATCTTGGATCCAAAACAATGAATGGGTCGGGTTTAAACCAGAATCGTTATAAAAGGATACATTGATGTAATTAGGGACATGTATGAACGTATGGTGACTACTATTAGATCGCCTATTGGAAAGACAAATAAATTTCCAACTATTGTGGGGTTATACCAAGGATCAACCTTAAGTAATTATCTTTTTGCTTAGTTATGGAAGAGTTGATGAGAAATATTTAGGTTGATGTGCCATGATGTATGTTTTTTATAGATGATACTGTAGTAGTGGATGGGACTAGACAAGAAGTTAACACTAAACTGGAGAGAAACACTTGAATCTAAAGGATTCAAGATAAGCAGAAGAAAGATAGAGTACATGGAGTGTAATTTTAGTAACAGTAATAATGGTGTAGAGGAGAAGTGAAGATTGAGAACTAAGAACTACCTAAGAGTGAATATTTTCGTTATTTAGAATCGATTATTACAATGGCATGAGAGATTGGAGTGGATGTGATCCATAGAATTAAGGTAGGGTGGCTTAAGTGAAGGAGTGCATCTAGGGTACTGTGTGATAAACGAGTATCCACTAGACTAAAAGGAAAATTCTATAGAACGACTATTAGATTAGTGATGTTGAATGGAACGGAATGTTGGGCAAGTAGGAAATAACATATAGCTAAAATGAATATTGTTGAGATGAGGATGCTAAGGTAGATGTGTGATAAGACTAGAAAAGATAGAATTAGGAATGAGTATATTCATGAATGGGTAGGAGTAGCACCGATGAAAGATAAGTTGAGAGAGAATAGATTAAGATGTTTGGTCATACAACAGAGGCCAATAGAGACAGTAGTGAAGAGATGTGATACAGTGATGGTAGATCAAAGTGTTAGGGAAAGGGACAAACTTAGATTGACGTGGGTGAGTGTAGCAAATAGAGATATGAATCTCTTTAATTTGACTAAATAAATGGCCATTGATAGAATCGAGTAGAGAAGAAAGATTCATGTAGTTAATCCCATTTGATGGGACTTAAGATTTGGTTTGGTTTGGTTTGATTTGATTTGATTTGTCTTGGTTTGGTTACTTTATGTCACTACTATACTTACATTGGAAATCTTATGTACCCTCTGTACCCTACCACTAGAAATGTGTAACTTTACAATAAAATTTCGTAATATTAATTACAAAATGCGTAATCTCATTATAAATTGGCATAACAAAATATTCAAAATTTTGTGGTTGATTTTATAAAGGTTTGTGGTTTGGTTACGACATTTTTTGTTACCTCAATTTATGGTGAGGTTACGTATTTTATAGTTATTATTATGAAATTTTGTGATAAAGTTATACATTTTGTGATAAGATGCATATAATATCTATCCCTAAAGAAGTGCACACCATAGGATTTCCCTATTTGGGAACTTACACCTATTAAAACTAGGGCAATTCTTTGTGTTTTAAACTTGTGAAATAAATAATTATTGCACAAATAATTTTTTAATTTGGTACTAGATATATGGGTAAATTATAAATATATTTTTTAAGATTTATTTAAAATATTGTCCTTCGCGATTTTAAAAATTATATCACATCTTTTAAAATTTTTAATTGCATAACAAATAATTCATTTCATTAATCAATCATCATGTCAATTAATAGATTTTAATAATGTCAACAATATATTTTAATTAATAGTTTTGGTGATTTCATTATTGTATAGGAGCATAGTTAAAAATTTTATTTTTTCTGCCTATTCTATTAGATGATAAATTTTGATAATCAAATATTTATAAATTTTCAAAATACAAGAAATAATTTATATTTTAAATAAATTTTAATAGTGTAATTATAATTTACCCTAAATATATTGATAACTGATGTAGCCATGTAATACCAAGCCTTGAGCTAGTATATGTTTATATTAAACAAAATTGATTATATTTACATAAATTACATATATATTTATATAATAAAGTAAGTGATTTTTTGAAAATTTGTTGAAAATATCTATGCTTGAAATTACATATATATTTATATAATATATATTTGAATCAATTTGAGTATTGCTATATTGATGCTTATATTAAAAGTGTTGTAATCATTTTGGTGGTTATATTGATGGCATTGTGTTGAAGGTTAGTGCATACAGATTTTCTATTTTTATTTTTATCTAATAAATGAAATTGATTTTTTAAAAACTTTTCATATGCACGGTAGACATTTATTTTGGGCAAATTACATTAACAGTTTCTATAGTTTGGGACTCGTGCTATTTTTGTCTCTGACTTTTTTATTGTAACACATTTGACCTTAAATTTTAAATTTTGTTTCAAATAAAGACCATTGAAGATATCATTGCTCAATTTTAAGGACAAAGTCATCAATTTGATAAAATATAAACTAATTGGACAAAAATAAATGTCAAAAAATATTTTTGAATTTTTTAAAAATGTTTTACCCACCAAAGATAAAATTATGTAAAATTGATAAATCTTTTAAACATTTATTTATTTTACCAAATTAATTTTTATTTTGTGTTTAGATGATGATCATGTAATGGGTGGTTGTTAGACTTTTAATATGTAATTGATATATTTAATATATGAAAAGTTTTTAATTTTGGATTTTTTTGATTTAATGGATTGGTTTAATAATAATATCAAAATTGTTGACATATTTGACTTTTGAAAAAATAGAAACTAATTTAATGAAAATAAAAGTAACCGTCCATTACAAGATCATCATCCAAACACATAATAAAAATTAATTTGGTAAAATAAATAAATAAATGTCTAAAAAATTTATCAATTTTATATAATTTTATCTTTAGTGGGTAGAAATATTTTTTAAAATTAAAAAATATTTTTTTGATATTTATTTTTGTCAAATTAGTTTATATTTTATCAATTGATGACTTTGCCCTTCAAATTGAGTAATGGTATCTTTAATTGTCCTTATTTGTAATAAGATTCAAAATTCAAGATCAAATGTGTATAATTGAAAAGTCAAGGACCAAAGTGATACAAGCCCAAACTATAGGGACCGTTAATTCACCCTTAAATATATCGATTACACATTCAAAACCTAACAACCACTGATTACATGATTATCATCTAAACACGTAATAAAATTTAATTTGGTGAATAAATAAATAAATATGTAAAAAATTTATCAATTTTATATATTTTTTATCTTTAATAGGTAGAAATAATTTTTAAAAATTCAAAAATATTTTTTTGACATTTATTTTTGTCAAATTAGTTTATATTTTGTCAAATTGACGACTTTGCCCTTGAAATTGAGCAATGATATCTTCAATTGTCCTTATTTGAAATAAGATTCAAAATTTAGGATCAAATGTGTCACAATTGACAAGTCAAGGACCAAAATGATACGAGTTCTAAACTATAAGGATTGTTAGTATAATTAACCCTTTATTTTGAATGTCCAGAATTCATTAATTATATAATTTTTTAAGCAAGTTTAATTTTGAAAAAAAAAATGGTTTTGTTTATTTGATTTTTCTATTTAAAATAAAAATAAATTTAATTAAAAAAGTACAAAAAGATTTGTGATCATTGTGGTGGCTAATAATGGTTGTAGTGGAATTTCATTTCCCAAACTAATATAGTAAAATTTTATTGTGTGAACAATAACTTAGAATGGTGAAATTTCAATTTATTTTTTTTGGTTGTTTTTTTAGAATTTCATAACTAACACAAATTTTGTTTGATAAATCTGAACGAGAATTTTTCTACAAAAAATGTCAATTTTATTAAAAAAAATCATACATTTAGATTGAAAATAATTATATTATATTAAAATTTTGAAATAATTTTAAAAAGGTAGTTTCGCAAGACACACTATAGATTTGAAATGGAGAGAACAATGTGGTACTTGATAGTATTTTTGACTGAAACTATTTTCTATTACATTAGTGGAGTTCAGGTAAAAAATCATTATTATTATTATTATTATTATTATTATAATTATATAGCGATCCGGGCTTAGACTCGACCCATTTATTGCTTTAGAACCCAGGTAACCATATCCGTAGCGATCATCCTTCCCTCTTCACGTGTTGGATTTTGATGAGAGGATCGACACTAGCTTTGGTGGTGTCGACACCACCTTCTTGCTATGCTCTTAGTGTGGCTATTGAAATTTGGGGTCGACACCAGCCTTGGTGGTGTCGACACTTGCCTTGTTACTGACCTCTGGGGTCAACACCAGGCTGGGAGGTGTCGATATTGTCTTGCTGCTCAATCCTGGAAATTGCTTTTGAAATTAAGGGTCGACACCATGGGTTCTAAGGGTCGACCCTCTCCTTGCTGTTTTGTTCTGGGTTTCTTTCTGAAAAATAGGGTCGACATCACTGTCTCCTAGGGTCGACCCTCGTCTGCTGCAATACATTAATGTCTTAGCTTTTCTTCTTGATGGTCGACACCACTGTCCCGAGGGTCGACTCCTGTGAGTCTTTTTCCAGATTTTGGTTTGGTGTTGGGCCCTACTTTTTGGGAGTTTGACTTATTCATTCATTTGACTTTAGGGCTAGTATTCTACCACTATAAATAGGCCCCAAACATACTTTTGTCACTCACTTGTCTCTTCTCTCTCTCTCTCTCTCTCTCTCTCTCTTTTCTCTTTGAACCGTGACTTCTCCCTTTTCTCTCAAAACCCAACTTTTCTCACCTAGATTTTTAGATCTACTCACCTAGAGGTACTTTCTCATCTTGGTCTTTTGAAATAGATTGTAGATCGTGTTAACAGCTTTCTTTTGATCCAAGTGGTTCATGATTTCATTGTCATCTATTTGAAAACTAATTTCTTATCCATTTGCATTGAGCATTGTTGTATATTCATTTCATGGAAATGTATATTATTTTGAGAAAAGGGTTGAATCTGGGAAGGAGTTGTTGTTACATCAAATAAGTTGGCCTGTGTATTTAGGATGTAAGTCCCAAAAACCGCGCATATACATAGCTGCCGATCCCGCAGACAAAATATCCGTAAAATGGCAATAGTAGCGATTGTATAGCCTATGTTTAAATGGGTACTGGTTTACGGTTTCCTGCGGATGAAATTTCCATGAAATGTGATATACTTGCCTTGAGATTCCCAGAGTTGTGATTCATTCCTCTATTTTCTAATGTAATGGAAATGATTTATGAATTGTGGTATAAACATGGCATTGCATGGTTTCGAAAAAGGATATAAAATGTTTTGTCACAAGTATTCCATATGCATTTCACCCTTATATCTTTGTTAAGATTCATATATTGTGTTGGATTATTCCTACTGTGTTTTGGCTCACCATATGTGGACAACCATTTTTAGGTATTGATGACATGCCTCTACCAAGGAAATAGCTTGGGAGGACTTAGAAGTAAGGGCTTCATTTTGTTTATTTAGTTGTATTTAATTGTACAAGGCTAGGGCTTTAACTATATTAGATTTAAATCCATTTTGTTATAACCAAGCACTACCTTGGAAAGTTGTAAGTCCTTAGGGCATTTCTTATTTGTCAGATGTTCATTTTATTATGTAACAAATGCTATAGATTCAGGGATAAGCTTATGAATATATATATATATATATATATATATCTCAGCATATGTTACACTTTTGTAAACTTAATTAAAAACTAATGGAAGATAATTACTTTACTGTTGTTATTATTTATCAATGTTATGGATGGGCTATTGTATTTATTCGGGGCATTAAAACTTGGTATCAGAGCGTACCGGGTTTGAATATTTTGGGAACATGGGAAGTAGTTCTTATCACAATCGATTTATCTTGCTTGATAGAGATATTTATATGTATAGTATGCTACGTGACAACATGCTTATGTGATTATATGGGTACGTGATTTAATTTATAAGATATTGATTGGGTCTACGAGTTTCTAGAAGTCCTATTAGAAGAGCACTTGATCACTGCTATTTCTAATTAGAATTCTTGCAACGTCGCGGGACGATCATTATCTAGATACGAAATTCGTATGTGTTTATGTGTAGTGAATTACTGTTGTCCATCACATTAGGACGTGAGTGAGTCGGCTTTAGCACATTTATAACTGTGCTAAGCTTCAGTGTTACCTTTATTAGGATGTCAGGACGTGGACGGGGTGGTAATAGACGTGGTAGGGCTAGACGACAGGAGGTGCCATTATCGGATAAAATTCTAGCACAAGAAAAAGGGGTTGGTCAGGCCAATGTGGCGTAACTAGTGAGTCAGCAGGCCATGGGCGCTTTGGCTGGTAAGATGGCCGAATCTTTGTGGGTATCCATGGACATTCTCAGAGCTGAGAATCAAGTCCTGGCCCAAGTTATTGAAATGGGGTTGTCTTTCTTGAAGAGGGAGTTTTTCCGGTCTAATCCAGATGAATTTTTGGGTGATCTGAAAGAGCCACTGAAGGCGGATGAACGGCTCGAGCAGATGGTGAAGACATTTGAGATGCTTGGAATCAAGGGCGATGGGTTGAGAGTAACCTTGGCATCCTTCCAGCTAAAGGGAGATGCGGGGCAATGGTGGAAGTTTGTATAGAGATGCATTAGAGGGACTTGGGAGGCTTTTGTCAATGCCTTCCAGGACAAGTTTTTACCTCTTACTGTTAGGGAGAAGTTGAGGGAACAGTTCTCGAAGCTCAAACAGCTAAACACACTGTGGTCGAGTTTGTGGCTACTTTCATTAGTTTGTCAAGATTTGCACCGGAGTTGGTAGTGACGGAGGAACGCTGTTGCTTAGAATTTGAGAAGAGGTTGAGGACCAGACTCCTTTTCAAGGTGGTCGCGTCCATGATTAGGGATTAGGGACGCCTTATGGAGGTAGTGACTCATTTAGAGACTGTGATTCAGACTGAGCATGAAAGAATGAGGGGCTCCAAGTAGAGGAGTAAAGAGATTTAGGGAGGGAACTGAGATACTAAAAGGTCGAGGGGTTCCACCCCACAACAGTCCTAGGCAGCATAGTCGAGATCCACCTTTCCTGTGTCGAGTTCAGGTTCAGGAGAGCTAGTTAGGGAGGTTTCACATATTTTAAGTGTGGCCAATTGGGTCACAAGTCTCCAACTTGCCCACGTAGAGGAGAAGGGCAACAGTCTGCACCGTGTGCGGCTTGTTCTCAGAGCCAGAGTCAGAGAAGAGGGTAGTTGCCTACCTATTATCAGTGTGGGCAGTTGAGGCATGTGAGAAGGTTTTGCCCTTAGTTGGGTAGCAGACATAGTGCCTCAGGTTCGAGGCAAACATAGAGCCATTAGCCTACCTAGTTAGTACATGCCCTGAGGGCCAATCAGGAAGCCTCTTCGGCTCAATCTGTGTATCAAACTATGTTTCGAGGGGTGAGCAAGTAGAACAGAGACCTATAGGCTGTGTGTATGTTGTTACCATGCTTGAGTTAGTGCCAACACCTTTGGTAGTGAGAAGTACCTTCTTGTTATGTAATTCTATTGCCAATGTGTTGATTGATACGGGTGTATCCCATTCTTTTATCTCATCGACATTTGCATCGGCATTGGGGTTAGAAGTGGCTTAGTTAGCATCTCCACTCAGGGTAGAGTCACTAGTTGGTGGTGAGGTTATGTTGGACTAGGGGGATCGGGGTCGTGAAATAGAGGTTGCCGGTCGCCGACTTCCTTTTGCATTTGTATTGATTGATATGTTGAGCTTTGATGTTATATTGGATATGGATTGGTTATTATCTTATCGGGCTGTTATAGACTGTTACCGTTAGAGGGTTACTGCATGCACCTCGAGTGGTGATTGTTTTTATTTCTTGGGGAACAGAGTTGATAGAGCCTTGTTGCTAGTATGTGATCCGCGTGGTCGAGGTGAGCTTAGTCTCCTTCTTGCTACATTTTTGGAGGTTGAGAGTGATGTGGTCCGAGTTGGGTTACCGAGGGTAGTTTGTGAATACTTAGATGACTTTCCTGAGGACCTCACTAGTTTACCACCTCACTGAGAGATTGAGTTCTCTATTGATTTAGTGTCTAGCACGACACCAATTTCTATGGCACCGTATAGATTTGCACTCACCGAATTGAGTGACTTGAAGATTCAACTCCAAGAATTGTTAGATAAGGGTTTTATTCGCCCTAGTACATCACCTTGGGGAGCACTGGCTCTCTTTTCCAAGAAGAAAGATGGTACATTGCGACTTTGTATTGATTACTGGAGGTTGAACTGGGTAACTGTCAAGAACAAATACCCAATGCCTCATATAGATGATTTGTTTGATCAGTTGAAGGGGTCTTGTCGCTTTTCTAAGATAGACCTAAGATCGGGTTATCACCAATTGAGAGTGAAGGAGGAGGATATCCAGAAGACGGCATTCCGTACACAGTATGGCCATTACGAGTTCCTAGTGATGCCTTTTGGGTTAACCAACGCATCGACCGTGTTTGTGGATTTGATGAATCGAATCTTCTATGAGTTCTTAGACCTCTTTATAGTCGTCTTTGTTGATGACATCTTGATTTACTCACCCTTTAAGGAGGAGCACGAGGAACACTTGCGAGTTGTGCTTGAGTTGCTTAGAGCCCACAAATTGTATGCTAAGTTCGGGAAGTGTGACTTCTGGTTGAAAGAAGTGAAGTTCTTAAGCCATGTGGTATCTGAGGAAGGGGTGACTGTAGATTCCTCTAAGGTCGAAGCAGTGCAAGATTGGGAACAACCTAAGAATGCCTTCGAGATTCGTAGTTTCTTGGGGCTAGTCGGGTATTACCATCATTTTGTGAAAGACTTCTCTAAGTTAGCCTCACCGTTGACTAGATTGACAAGGAATGGGATGAAGTTTGTGTGGAATGAGACTTGTAAGAAGTCGTTCCAAGACTTAAGGTTAGGCTTACCACTGTTCTAGTGTTGATTATTTTAGAGAGGGTTTGGGCTACTCTGTGTATTGTGATGCTTCACGGGAAGGTTTAGGCTATGTTTTGATGCAAGAGGGGAATGTAGTAGCTTATGGCTCACGTTAGTTAAAAACACATGAGAGGAATTATCCTACCTACGACTTAGAACTATCAGTCATGATCTTTGCTTTGAAAATTTGGAGGCATTGCCTTTATGGTGAGAAGTTTAAGGCGTTTTCTGATCATAAGAGTTTGAAGTATCTATTCTCACAGAAAGATTTGAATTTGAGGCAAAGGATGTGGATGGAGTTTATAGAGGACTACGATTTTGAGTTGCTATCATCTGGGGAAAGCTAATGTACTGGCCGATGCCTTGGGTAGGAAGTCCTTAGCATTGTAGCGAGTATTACGATTCAGGAATGGGAGATGTTGGGTGCCATTGGTGAGTTTGGCTTGCATCTGGGTGAGTCCAACGAGTTGGTTGCTTTGTTTTCGGTGGTTGCACAACCTACACTTATGAGCCATGTTGTAGAAACACAACGGGGTGATCCTGGGGTAGAAGCCATTCGAGAGAAGATATTTAGCGGGAAGGTAGAGAAGGGCTTGAATGTGTATCCTGACTTGAGTGTTAGATACCTTGACCGCTTTTTTGTGTTAGAGTCTTGTCGAGAGGAGGTACTCTGAGATTTCACCATTCACACCTTGCGGTACATCTGGGAGGTACAAAAATGTATCACGACCTTAGTCACTAGTTTTGGTGGAAGGGGATGAAGAAAGATGTAGCCTTGTTCGTATTGAGGTGCCTTGTCAACAAGTGAAGGCCGAGCATCAGATGCCATCAGGTTTGTTGCAACCCTTGCCTATAGCCTAGTGGAAGTGGGAGCATGTTACAATAGATTTTTTTATGGGTCTTTCAAGGACTCAATGAGGTAATGATACCATTTGGGTGATAGTTGATCGGTTGACTAAGTTAGCGCACTTTGTACCTACGTTTTACGGCCCTGTTGTGGTAGAGCTTATAAAATGCCTTGGGCACTAAGTTGACTTTTAGCATCGCTTATCATCCTCAGATTGATGGGCAGTTAGAGCGTACCATTCAGATCCTTGAGGATATGCTTTGGGGTTGTGTTCTTGACTTTAAGGGGTCGTGGGAGAGACACTTGTCTTTAGTGGAGTTTGCTTATAACAATAGCTTCCAGTCGAGTATTGGTATGGCATCATTTGAGGCCTTGTACGGCCGACCGTGTAGATCTCCTGTGTATTGGGCCGAGGTG
Source organism: Camellia sinensis (assembly GCF_055761805.1). Taxonomy (NCBI): domain Eukaryota; kingdom Viridiplantae; phylum Streptophyta; class Magnoliopsida; order Ericales; family Theaceae; genus Camellia; species Camellia sinensis. The sequence continues at coordinate 106,300,418 of NC_138974.1, forward strand.
GATGATGCACTGATGATAGGTCCTGAGTTAGTCCAGGAAATGATGGAGAAGGTTGCGCTTATTCGTAAGAGGTTGGCCATGACTCAAAGCTGTTAGAAGAGTTATGCCGACCGTCGGAGGAGACTGTTATCCTTTGAGGTAGGAGATCACGTCTTCTTGAAGATATCACCTAGACGAGGTTTGATGAGGTTTGGGAAGAGTGGGAAGTTGTCTCCTAGGTTTATTGGGCCTTTTGAGATCCTAGAGCGGATTGGGGAGGTATCTTACCGTTTGGCCTTGCTACCACAGCTTTCCGAGGTTCACGACGTGCTTTATATCTGTATGCTCTGTAAGTATGAGCCGGATCCATCACATGTGTTGGATTGAACTGAGCTAGAGGTAGACGAGGATGTCTCGTATGAGGAGAGACTAGTTAGAGTTTTAGATACTCAAGACCAAGTCTTACGTGACAAGATAATTCTTTTGGTGAAGGTGTTACGGAAACATCACAGGGTTGAGGAAGTAACTTGGGAACGTGAGGTAGAAGTCGTGAGAAATATCCAGACCTATTTGTTGATGTTTGAACTTGTATCGAAAATCTTGTCATGTTAATGTAATATAAACATTGTACATGTTTTGAAAATGTGAATTGTATATTCAGTGATGAGAACGTGTTTATCACGATGGTGAGAATGAATGATCGATGGATGGGTCATGTTGACGAAATTGAATTGCTAGCATTGTTGTAGTTGGTTTAATTACGATTTTGTTGTGGATTTAGAATTTTGGGGACGAAATTCCTTAAGGGGGGAGGTTATAGGGATCCAGGCTTAGACTCGACCCATTTATTGCTTTGGAACCTGGGTAACCATATTTGTAGCGATCGTCATTCCCTCTTCACGTGTTGGATTTTGATGAGAAGGTCGACACTAGCCTTGGTGGTGTCGACACCACCTTCTTGTTGTGCTCTTAGTGTGGCTACTAAAATTTGGGGTCGACACCAGCCTTGGTGGTGTCGGCGCATGTCCTGTTACTGACTTCTGGGGTCAACACCAGGCTAGGGGGTGTCGACACTGTCTTGTTGCTCAATCTTGGAAATCGCTTCTGAATTCTAAAATAAAGGGTCAACACCATGGGTTTTGAGGGTTGACCCTCCCTTTACTGTTTTGTTCTGGGTTGCTTTCTAAAAAATAGGGTCGACACCACTGTCTCCTAGGGTCAACCCTTGTCTGTTGCAAAACATTAGTGTCTCAGCTTTCCTTCTTGGGGGTCAACACCACTGTCCCGAGGGTTGGCCCTTGTGAGTCTTTTTCCAAATTTTGGTTCGGTGTTGGGCCCTACTTTTTGGGAGTTTGACTTATTCTTTCCTTTAACTTTAGGTTTAGTATTCTACCACTACAAATAGGCCCCAAACATACTTTTCTCACACTCTCTCTCTTTTCTCTTTAAGCTATGACTTCTCTATTTTCTCTCAAAACCTAGCTTTTCTCACCTAGATCTTCAAATATAATCACCTAGAGGTACTTTCTCATCTTGGTCCTTTGAAATAGATTGTAGATCGTATCAAGAGCTTTCTTTTGATCCAAGTGGTTCATGATTTCATTGTCATTGAGTTTCTCCGAGTTCTTCTCTCCCACCTTATAACCTTGAGGTACGGATTCTCCGCACTCCTTTATGAGTTTTAACTTAGTTATTTGTTTTCATGAAACATCATTGTGAAAAAGTGGATTTTTGAGCAAATCTTGGGTGTTGGTTTAAAAATCAAAGACTGGAGTTTTCAAATGGTTTATTGGGAATGGTTGTGGATGGATATTTACTTATGAGATAAATTGAAATGATGGGTTTTACCTTAGAAAATCATTTATAAAGGAAAGAGGATTTTTGCCCTGGAAATCTCAAATGTTGATTTTGTATTAATAAATGGAATTGACATTGAAATGGTGAAATTGAGTGTTGTGGATGAGGATGGTAGAGTTGGATATGTATTATCACTCACATCTTGGAATTTGGAAAGTTTATTTTTATTGAAATTATCTATTTGCTTAGAGAGTGGAGGATAGCAATGAATGTTGTAGAAATTGCATGGGAACTAGGAGAATTAAAAATTAATTTCTCATCCATTTGCATTGAGCATTGTTGTATATTCATTTTGTGGAAATGTATATTATTTTGAGAAAATGGGTGAATTTGGGAAGGAGTTATTGTTACATCAAATAAGTTAGCCTGTGTGTCCAAGGTGAAAGTCCCAAAAACCACGCATATATATGGGTGTCGATCCAGCGGATGAAATATCTGTAAAATGGAAACAATAGTGCTTGTATAGCCTACGTTTACAAGGATGCCAGTTTACAGTTTCCCACAAATGAAATTTTCGTGAAATGTGATACTTGTCTTACGATTTCCAGAGTTGTGATTCATTTCCCTGTTTTCTAATGTAAAGGAAATGATTTATGAATTGCGGTATAAACATGGCATTGCATGGTTTCGAAAAAGGATATAAAATGTTTTGTCACGAGCATTGCATATGCATTTCACCCTTATACCTTTGTTAAGATTCATATTTTGTGTTGGACTATTCATACTGTGTTTTGGCTCACCCTACGTGGACAACCATTTTCAGGTATTGATGACATGCCTCCACCAAGGCAATAGCTTGGGAGGACTTGGAAGCAAGGGCTTTATTTTGTGTATTTAGTTGTATTTAATCGTTCAAGCCTAAGGTTTTAACTGTATTGGATTTAAATCCATTTTGTTGTAACTAGGCACTGCCTTGGAAAGTTACAAGCCCTTAGGGCATTTCTTATTTGTCAGATGTTCATTTTATTATGTAACATATGCTATAGATTCAATGATAGGCTTGTGAATATATATCTACATAAGTTACTCTTTTGTAAACTTAATTGAAAACTAATGGAAGATAATTACTTTACCATTGTTATTTATCAATGTTGTGGATGGGTTATTGTATTTATTTCGGAGCGTTACAATATATGCTTAAAAATAAGAGAAAATTGGTGATAAATTCAATTTACAGAAACTCTAAGGTATTAGATCCAGTGGATTATTATTGGTGAGAGATCCACACTTTGTGAAATAGTTTGGTGAGAACTCCTAAGGAACAGTTTGTTTTCAATTTTACCCCTTGACTCTTTTTTATCTGTTTGACTTTTCATTAACTATCTGTTTAAATTTATATCTATCTGTCCAATTTTTTTATCTATTTAAATTTTGTCTATTTCTTCAAATTTATATCTATCTGTTCAAATTTTGTTAACTATCTATTCAATTTTTTAACCAATTTGTTCAATTTTTTCGTATCTGTCAAAAGTTGAAACTCTTTGTTCTTATCTGTTGAAAATTCGTGTCATAACTTTTTTTGTTTATCTATTGCAATCAACAACAACAACAACAATTGAAAATCTTTCATTTATCTGTTGCTATCATCAACATCAACAACAACAATTGAAAATCTGTGTCATAACTCTTTTGTTTATCTGTTGTAATCCTCAACATCATCAACATTAACAACAACAATTGAAAATCTTTGTCATAACTTTTTTGTTTATTTGTTGCAATCATCAACATCAATAACAACAAAAACCACAAAAAAAAAGGGTATGATCTGTTGAAATGAAATAAAATAATCCAAAGCAAAATGATCCAATTCCAAAATGATCTGTTGCAATCAACTAGAAACATCAACAACATAATTGAACAGATAAACATACACAACCAGAAACATCAACTCCAAACTCGACTCAATTGAGTTAAATACTTGTGTTAGGCATCTCCAGTATACTCAAAATTTTACTTAAATTTGAGTAAAAATGTGAATAAAAAGCTTTATTTCATATGAACAATTTCAATGTACAAACTCAAATTTAAACAAAAATTTCAATAATTGTAGAGTGATTTATTTAAAAACTACAAAATAGTTTAGGCTTTCCCTTTAAGATAGTGAACTAGAACCAGAGAAGGAGGATGGAGAGAAAGTATAGAGAGAGAGAGAGAGAAAGAGTCTTTACCAATATTCCGGGTGTTCATCTTCGTTTTGATCGGTTCCGATCTTCCATCCTTGGTGTCCTACGTGCCGAGATAGTATCAAACTCTAAGTTACTGATGGATCTAGAGCCCACCACAGACAAACTCATGGTTAATGATAATGATGATGATAATGATAATGGTGAGAGAGAGGGAGAGAAGATAAGGACGTTAGCTCACAGCTATTTCTCATGTTCTTGTTCGGGACTACCATCTTCGCCGACCGGGCGAACACCGTGCCTCTCTGCCTTCTCAGCGCACTGGTGGACGTCCGGGATATTCTGCACTACGATTGGGGCGGCGCTGCTCTGGCTACCCTGTACGGATATATGAGCTCGGCTTCTCGTGGCAGCGGCCAGCTGCTTGGAGGTTACTGGCGGGCTTGGGAGGTACATTTCTTCTCCACTTTTTCATTCCTGTCTCGTACTCTCTGTACTCTGTACACTGCACACACTGTGGTCTGCTCTATACTTGCTGTATACTGTACACACGGCACACACATACATTCTGCTTTACACTGACTGTACACTGTTCACACTGTACACTGTACACAATACACTGCACAAAACACGGCTCTGCCATTTCTACTTTATTCTGTATATCCTGCTTTATCTGATGGTCATACTGACATCTGTTTTGCAGTTGTGGGTTTACGCCTACTTTCCTAGGCTTGCCCCCGTGCCAGTTGTGGAGACTCCCCTGGCCATCCCGTTCTCGAGTCGCTTCGACGGGAGATGCACCCGGCGACCACGGGAGACATTCGGCTTCTTCCGCCGATATTTTGACACCATCACCCCGGCCGAGGTATGCTTTACTTTCAGTTCATTTAGCTTCGCTTTCCTACTGCATGTTTCAATAATAGTAGATAACAAACTGTCTGTCACTTTCAGATCACATGGCGACCATGGGCCTCCTTGCCGTCGGCGAGGCGGGGTCGGTTCCCTGGTGCTGAGGAGACCTCGCGTTTCCGGATCTTGCTAGAGGGCCCGGTCTGTCGGGCTTGGTACCTGGGGGAGCGTTTTCTACGCCAGACCCGCGGGTTACCTGAGCAGATAGTCCCGGCTCACCCTCCTGCAGAGATGAGGGAGACCGAGGGGCTGACCACTGAGCAGCTGGATGATTACTCCATCGGCTGGGAGGAGGCCGGCTTCTGAGGCACCGGCGACTGTCAGGAGTACGTGCGGACGTACCTGATGCGCCCCCTGAGCGGTCGTCGAGGAGAGGGGGCCAGGTCTGTAGCATCGGCGGCTGGGGCCGGAGCGGGAGCAGGGGCTGGATCTTCGAGGAGGGCCCGGGTCCGTGGTAGGGGCGGAGTGCGGGGAGGACGAGGAGCTGGCTGGCCTGCCCTGCCTGCTGTACTGACTTTCCAGGGGCAGGGTGGGTCGACCTATCAGATCCCCTTCGCCCCTCCACCGGCTGGTCACGAGTTCATTGATGTCCCCGACCTACCTCCGGTATGTTCTACTGCATTTTTGTATAATCATTCAATTCAGTTTACTTGATATTCCACAGAATATTGATGCATCTGATACTTTTGCAGGCCTCTTCTGAGTACACCCGTCAGTCGTTGGCGATGAATGCCTCGATGATGGGGATGCTCCAGCGGACATTTGACCTCCTAGCCGTCTACAGCATACCGGTATGTCCTTTTGACACTGGCCTGAAACCATCCATACACTGATTCGCATAATCTGATGCACGGCACAACACCTGATACACTGATCTCACAGCATCTGACACACTGCATACACTGCATTCTGCACTGTACCCTACACTGATAAACTGCTCACGGCATTCTCATACTGATAAACTGCTCACCTCAGTAAAAATTTTCAAAAACTATTTTTCAAACAGTCAATGCTCGACGAGCATGGAGCTTACTCTTCGAGATGCGCAACCTCGGATCGGAGGCAATGGAAAATTGCCCCTGGTTTGAAGGGGGGGTGGAGGCAACGGAAAGTTGCCCCTAGTTTGAATGGCGGCTCACGGCGGCTCGTGGCAACGAAAAGTTGCCCCTTGTTTGGGATGGTGCCGCAGCAATCCGCAGATAGTCTTCATTGGCGGTGGTCGAGCTCTTGGACGCAGAGATGACGAAGACGGTCACAACAAATATATGGACACAGTCGCCTTTGAAGGGTGTTGGCGGCTGGACTTTGAGATGAAATCGAAACCATTGCATGGACTGAGACGCTTATGAAAGCGTTGGGGGCTGGACTTCATGATGAAGTTGCCTACGTATCCCAAACATGGGAATCAAGCCTTACGTAGTTCCGGTTAAGGTCCACTCGGGTATTTTAACCTTCACTTTTCTTAAGCTCTTACTTTTGCCAAGGCGCCCAATGCGGGTTTTCGACCTTGCGAGCTTCTTTTCATTTTCTTTTGTTCGTTTCTTTTCTTTTCTTTTCTTGCTTTTTTTTTTTCTTTTTTTCTTCTTTTTTTTTTAATCGTTCTTTTTGTATTTTTCTCTTTTTTTTGTATTTTTCTCTTGCTCTAACTTTTGCCTGGGCCGCCCTTCCGGGTTTTCGGCCCAGCGAGCCTCTCAAAGGGTAAAAGTGTAGCAAGTCCATGCCAAACGGTTTTTTGGAATTGAAGCCTCTCTGTGTCTAGGAGAACGGCTGTTACACTGATTTGCAGAAGAATCCATCGAGGTTGCTCCACGAGCTTCTTCCGGCGAGATCTACTCCTTCTGATTCGGCTTTGATGCTTCTTGATCGAAGGCTACCTCAAAACTGGCCACACGGGCCTTTCATGGCGTTTGTCCGTTGAACTTTTTGAACATTCTGAACGGGTTCAAAGTTTGAACGGGTTGAATCTTGAGGCTGAGAGCGATCCTAGGCTGTGCAATCTCAAGAGCGATTCCACACAGGTCTTCGCAGGGCCGCGTAAAACATTTGTTTTTGAAAGTTTTTAAGAAAGCGACAAATCGCTCGCGCCGAAGATAGTGTGGAACCAATCTGGATCAGGCCGGGATCCTTCTCAGTACTCACGCCGACAAGCATGGCTTTATTCATAAAAAGGCTTAGCGCGCCTCTCTTTCTCTCAAAATGATCAAAATTTTGCAAAAGCCGAGGAATTCCTTCCTCTTCGTTTTTATCACCGCAGTGTTCAAAAGGTTTGTTTTTTTTGAAAAACTTAGGTTAATGCAATGAGTTTGGCACACAGGAGAGCAGGCGAGATGTACTGTCAGCCCATTCAAATTCTCCGGCACTTATGCTGAAAGTAAGCATGAAGTTGAGTTAGCAACAGCTGTTTCAATCGGTTCTGTTGGTGCAACTGGCCCCTCGGCAGAAACAGACTCGAAAACAAAAACAGATAATTTACAAAACAAAACGGTGTTCGGGACAACAACCCTGAATCACCTGGTATTATATACAACGGGGACTGACTCGATACAACAAGACAGACCCTTAAGTAAAAGACTGACTCAAGACAAAGAGACAGACTCAAAACAAAAGACTGACTCGACATCCAAGCTAGGATTTACAAAACTCGGTCTCACTGATGCTCAAAAATGCGTGCCAGACGCTTCAAAAACACACCAAATGTTGCCCGCAGGCGGTCCACTTTACATACTCGCAGTATCTGAGCCCTCGAAATCCAACAACTGAGTGGTGACGGGCTTGCTTGAGGTGGGTGGTAGGATAACCTTGTTATCAATCAAATCCTGCACTTCATGACGAAGGCGGGAACATCCATCGGTACTGTGACCGGACTGTTGATGGTATGCACAGTACAAGGTAGCATCATGAGTGGCGGGGAGATTCTTCGGGAGTGGCCGGGACTCCAAAGGCTTAAGATGCCCATTCTTCGCCAATATTAGCAATGCCCTAGACAAAGGCATGTGGAGGTCGTGAAAGACCCTGCGCCCTCGGGGCAGGTACTTTGCAGTTTGAGGATTCTTGCCAGATGCGCTGGCGAAAGGATCAGCTGGCGCTGCCTTGGCTTTTTGAACCTTCCCCGGTGCAGGGTTGGGAACTACTGGAACTGTCTGGGCATGACGGGGCCCATCCCGGTTTTCTGCCTGGCTTGAATTGCCTTTGATCGGAGTGGAGAAAGCATCATCCACAGCTTTGGTCACTATTGCAGATGTTTGTTGCTTGCTCATTCCTCTGACTTTCAGAGCCTCGACTGCCCACATCAGTTGCTCAATGGGGTCGGCATCTATCTTTGCCTTGTCTTTTCCTCTGGCCTCAGCCTGGTCAAGGGTCGGGGTTGGTGCTGGCATGTCGCAGCTGTAGCCGGAAGCCACCTCTGGCTGGCTGAGCTCTATCACAATCCGCCCCAGTAGCGGGGGCTCCTGTGGTACAAAATTCCCGGCATACGGCACTGCTGGAGGTGAAGCCGACATTCCGTAGGCGAGGTCTGCCACAGACCTTTGGAGGTCACCTATCATTCCCATCAATTCGAAGGTGGTGGGCTCACGAGCCTGATATAACTGGGGAGCCCAAACCGGGTGCACAACGGGCATCCTGGGCGGGTGCGACATACTGATGTTGGCCTCACTCTGCGGAGCGGTCCCTTGCTCCAATGCAGCCGTCATAACCACAATTTCTTCTGAACTTTGTGTCGCCATAAATCTTGCCTCAGCAAAGGGGAGACACTGGCTATTCTGTATCAACTTTGCGACTCTCTGAACCCTTGAAAGGAAAAACAGGCAGCATTTCAGCCCAAAACGGATCAAACACGGGTGTAGCCGAACAACTATACCCTACTGCTGATCACTATTCCCAAAAATCACTGTTCCCAAAATACTGAATCTGATACCCGCAGATAACTGATTCTCAATTACTGATCCCCAACAATACTGATTCTGGTGCCCTTGGGCCTGATACTCAAATGTGCAAACTGGTATATGCATTCCTGTAGAGATACACTCTAAAAGCACATAGCAAGTAAAGAGAGCCAAAACACCCCTATGTTGGGGTAGGGTTTCCCTGTCCTATTTTGTCAGGAGCTAGGGTTTCACTACGCACACAGCGGTTTCAAACAACTTAGCATCGGGTAAGCAACCTGTCCTAGTTTGGAATGGTCACTATGGATCCGAATATGCACTAGGTCGATTGGTCAAAAAAAGGGTGCCCCGGTAAAAACCGGGGTTTGCGTTCCCATACTGTCAGAGCCCATAGCCGGTCAGCCTTACGGACATGCCTTGACAAGACAAGCCTCCGGCAAACCGTTCAGGAATGGCAGATGGCAAACACTGTGTTCCTAGGCGCACCAATGCACATGCAATGCAAAGAAACACATAAATGAGATCAAAACAGGATATCACAAGTTTGAGTCAAGCTCTCTAAATCTCCCCAGCGGAGTCGCCAGAAACTGTAACAACGCCCGCCGGGGGGGGGGGGGACCTCGCTGCTACAGTTCGGACTCTCGATTTGTGTCACGGTTCTTAATCTGAACCAAAGAGTCCAAATCTGGCAAATCGTTTTGAGAAACAGATTTTTGAAAAAGTAGTGCCAAACATGGACTGCTTTGCCAGATACAGAGTCGCCACCTAAATATTTTTAAAATGGGGAAATTTAGGAAACCCTGACTCGGTGCCGAAGGCCACATGTCCGTCATCACCGGAGTTGTCTCGGCTCGGGAGCTTGGGTACGATCGGGGAAGGTCAGCTATGAGCACCCCCTTTCGCCCGGTCCGAAGACCGGCCTCTACTAACCGTGATATCCGTTTTTGAAAACTTTATGTGTTCCTATTCCATTTATTAGCCTAGAATTACTATGTTATGCGCGCAGCAAACAAGTATAGACTAGATTGCCTAATTTGGAAATAAACATTGCATATCCGTTCGGTTTGAAAATGCTTTGGAGTTTGCTACTCGCAAGTAGGCTAAAATACGGATTTCAACGAGTTTTTCCAATTCAAACAACCCAACCTTCACCCACAGGCATTCAAAACAGTTTAACACATAAGCATCTAGCCATATGTTAAGCATGCTGTCATGGCAATATTCACACTCATGTGATATGCTAAAGCGGAAATACTTACATAGTACTCCGTGCCAAAACAAAGAACTTGTTAGCAAACATGCATGATCCAAGTCCATGTGAAGTGCCTAATGCATCGCATACAAAATGTTGCTAAGATAGGCTCGGCTAATCCTAGACATGTCATGTGAAAATGCACAATTATCACACATTCAATTTTTGATTTGAAGTACGAATGCAATTAGCGTGATGTACCGAGCCTAATGCATGTAATACAAATGCATGGATGCACACATGCGTAGCATAAGGTATGCTAAATTAAACATGCCCTAATCTACCACCGTAAGCAGGTAAATAAAAGGGAAGAAAGAAGTGGGGTTGGAAGACATACACACCACCCACACACACTTATTACAAATTTGCCCTCGCTCGGAGGGACCGAATAAATATTACAAATTAATTAACTACGCAAGCTAATTAATATTACAAATTAACTAATTTAATTAACAAATTAAATAAATTAATTAAAACAGGAAAACGCCTCGGGAAGCGCGCCACCATGCATGGGCTGCCTCTGTTTTCCTTCCTTCACTCCTCTGGAGGCTGTCAAAACCTCAGGGTTACATCCCTGGGCACTGGGGAGTACCACCGGCTGAGTGGGATCATCACCGGCACTGGAATGTGTCCATCGGCACAAAATTGAAGCTGTCGGCAGAAAAAGATTGCCGGCCGGCACCTTACACTGCCGGTCGGCAGAGAAAGCCTGCAGAACCTGCAACTGGCAGCAACAGAGGGCAAGGCAAAGCATGGCAGCACAATTCAAGGCATGTATGCATTAACCATGTCCCTTATCATGTTTGCGACTCAAAGGGGCATGTGCCTCGATTCTCGGACCACCAATCACGCATTTCCACGCATGATGGCCCAAAGAACCAAGTATGCAATCTTTGATTTCAAATGCATGCAAACCAAATCAAACCAAACAAGGCCCAATTCCTATCATCAAGTCAAGGAACAAGGCATGCATGTAAGATGCAATGCAACCTAAGCATGCAAGCTAAGGATGCGACATGGCATGGGGGAGCACTTATGCAAGCATGCAAGCATACATGAGGCAATGCAAATGGATGGCAAGATGGACTTATACATGAATTAGGCAGCTCTAAAATAGACCTAAAACAGTGGCCATTGTGCTAAAAAGTGAGGGCTAAATGGCATGCACACACACATGCACATAAGGATCAACACTTAAGCATAAATCAAACAACATTCAAGCACACTTGAAAGAGGGAATCATGGGCAATTAGCATGCATTATAAGCTTTGAAATCATGCCAATACATGGCGTCAAACCAAGCAACAAATCAAGCTAAACATGCAACAAATAGCCTAGGTGTTCAAAGTAAACCAAAGTGGCATTGAGCTATACTTAACAAGACCAAACAAGGCATGCATTAAGCAACCAAAGACAGGTTTATATCACATTAAATCAAGGCTAAAGGGCTCTTTAGATGGCATCTAAATGGCCCAAATACAAAGGCATGCACCATGGCCATAACATGGAGCATTGCAACACATGCTTTCAAAGCATTAAAGAGGCATGCGAGGCAATCAAACAAGCATGGAAATGGGACTGAAATGCCATGTAGAATGATCCCAAATCACCAAAACAATGCAAAGATGTCATGCTACACATGCACATACTCAAGGCCAACAAGCCCAAATACAAAGGAGCTATGTCAAGCATGCAAAGATCAACCCAAAAAACTATGGACAGAGCTAAAACATGTCAAAATAAGCACATAATCTTCACAAGACTAAGCCAAAAACATGCTCCAACAAAGGCTAACAACCTAAGGCACATTAAGGCATAAACAAGGCATTACATGGCAACTATGCTAAACATGCATGGAGTTCCAAAACCAACTTGAAATCATGTTATATTATGGATATATAAGCATGAAAAACAAACCAAACATGCTCAACACACACTCAAGCATGGGCTTCCTTTAGAGGCCAAAATATGCCCTTTTCAAGGACAACAAGGAGAGGGGGTGGCCCTCTCCTTCTTGGGACTTCAAAGCATCATCTTCACCACTGAAATCCCTCAAGATTTCAGTGGTGAAGAGACCTCAACACCAAAATCCCGGAGCTAATACAAAATGGCTCAAAATGAGGCCTTTTGAGGCCTAAGGGTGGTCAACAACCCTCAAACAACAAAACACTCTTAATAAACAATAAAGAGGGCTTAAAAACAGAACTTTTTTATGTTATACAATAATCACAAAAACAGCTCTAAGATAGGTATAAAGTCAATGCAAAAATGGGGGAAAAAGGGACCAGTTTCTTACCCTTGTAGTCCTCTTCAACAATGGTGCTCCAATGGCCTCCTTTGGCTCCAAACCAGTCAAGAAACTCAAGAACAAGCCTTTAGAACCTCAGCTCCAAGAGGAAGGTGAAACACTAGGTGTTTGTGTGCAATAGTGAGACACAAAACACCTAGTGTGCAAATAAGAGGGAAAGAGAGATAGAGAGTGTATATCTAACCCTAACCCTAGAAAAACCAGAGCTTGGTCTGTATTTTTCTCTCTCAAAAATGTCTAAAGGCCCTCCTTTTTGCCTTAGAGAGGGCTCCTCTCTATATGCCTCTTGTAAAGCTTACAAGACAAGCTTTGCAAGAGGGAGATCCCTCCATACACGTGTATGGAGGGGAGCAAAAGCAATACAGCTGTCTAAAAATATCTGCAAAAGCAGATGAACAGTAATCGGCCGGCCAAAAATGCCATCTTGGCCCAAAAGAGTGCCGACCGGCACAAAAAAGTGCTGACCGGCAACAAATAGTGCCGGCCGGCAAACTACATTGCCGGTGGCAGCAAAAACCAGCCGGTGGCATCTAGCCACTGCCGGTGATGGGTGGGGATGGTCTACAAGCCCCACCTTGCCTCTCAAAGGCAAGATGCAAGTGTTTGGTGCAAAACCAGACACTAAACGGTCGAGTTCGGGGATCCTGAGGCAAGGCGCGCGAGCCGAGACCTCCGGGAACTCCAAACGAACACAAACATGGATAATCACCGAGTGCTCAAACGGTGACGTCCAAGTCTTGAGGACGGTCAAAAATGGGGTGTCTACAGACATATAATCTAAAGTTCTTATGGATAGTGTGGAAGGCTGAAATATTCTCTACAAGGAAAGCGAGATGAGCTGCTCTTTCCTATGCTTTACAAGAAGACACCAGGTCGTCAGTGATCACTCCCGACCAAATTAGGTCGGGAGGACCCTTTGACGGTCAAGTCAAAATAGTGTTTGGACATATTATATTGAAAAGAAAGATTGAACTATATTGCTTTTTCTTCTTCCCTATTGCTATCTCTGGTTCTCCCTTTTATAGTGCTAATACCTTATATTTTAGCCGTTGGATGACCATCTTGATCCATTGGTCTTGCATGCCATCAGGCCTTGGTCGGGCAAGTGGTCAAGTTGCCTTGATTTGTCATCGTTAGATTGTTTTACTCTGGGTGGCTTAGATTAGTTCGGATGTTTTAGATTGTCATCGAATGATCATGTCATTTGGATGTTCTAATCTTAAATCCTTATCTCTGACAGTCTTGATCTCCATCGTTGATTGTACACAGATCCAAGGGCATTCATTCATTCTGCGAATCTCCCTTTAAGAGGCAATTTTATTCTAACTTTGGTCACGTGATGCTGTTTCTTCATTCGATAGACATAATTGGGCTTCTTCTTCACCTTGGACTACTTTGGTTAGACTAAATGTTTTGGGCCAGTCATTCATGTCCTTGGGATTTTGAGGTTAATGCTTTTGTTTTTACCCCTTCACAACTACCCCCTTTCAGTGATTCCCTGTGGCAGATTGCTGAAGATGCCATAGCCGATCATAATTGGGATCTGGATTGGTATCTTTATTTGTGACACACTTCTTTGGAGTAATCGTAATTTAAATGATGACGCCCATCATTTCGCCTTTCAATGCGCCATTTTGCTTCTGACATATTAATTGAGTAGCTACCTTTCGTCTTTCATCTTAGGGCGCATCACATCTCCAAGATTTTATACACATTTCCCTGTTCTTCGCTTGAAGCTTTTAATTTGTAACCACTGTAAGTCTCCTTTTCTGATTTTCTTCTTGCGATTTAAACTTTCATTTTCTCCTTTCGTTGTTATGTTCTTTGTTTTCAAAATGAATCGTTTGAGTCACTTCTTTGAATCTGAAGAGAGTATTGTAGAGTTTAGAACTCTGTAAAACATACCTGTAGACGTTGTTGTCCGTTTCCCCACCTTTGCTGACTGTATATCAAAGGGATTTGATGAGCGAATTCCTCTTCCCCTGATAACCATAGTCGAATGAGGGGTTAGATTTCCCCTTCGTCCTCTCCTTATAGAGGTACTTCTTTTTTATGGGGTACCTTCTTCTCATCTTTCGCCCAATTTCTTTAGGATAGTCATGGGAGTGGTGGCTCTGAACTATATCCTATGAATTAATTTAGGTCTTTCAGAAATAAGATATTGTTATGATTTTGTTCCTACCACCAAGGAAAGATCAAAGTTCTATTTCAAATCCAGATCGGCAAAGCATCAACTTGTTCAGATGCTTCCTGATTCTGGTAAGAGTGTAAACGATATATTTGTGATAGTAGAGGGGAATTGGGAGTTTCCCCATGGAGTTGATCGGGTCTGACCTATTCCCAAGGTCACTGGCCGTCCAGGTTATACTTTTTCTTTTTCTTTTTGCCTATGAAGTCTTTCACTATGTCTTCAATTTAACTAATGTCTGTGTGTCCTCGCTTATAACTCCTAAGGTTTTCTCCTATCCGAGCGAGTGGGAACATCAAGTAAATTTTCCCTTTCTCCAACAAGCCATGTCATACAGAGGGCCCCTCGAGTGGCAAGGACAAGGTTGGACTGTGCATGTGCTACTTTCATACGTCCCTTATTACGGGACCATGATAGCAACTGATGGCATAGACCTTAGCTTTGATGGAGGCTTCGACTTCTATGTTATACCTCATTTGTAGGAGAATAGCAAGGAGGTTGCACCCGAAAAAGAACCTCAACAAGAATCATACAATTTAGATGCCACAATTTCATATACCATGCTATCGAAGAACTTTTTGGAGATTGCAACGGCCAAAAAACGTGAAAGGGCTGCAGGCGCAACTTCTGCTTCCCAGACATCCTGTGTGTCACGACCCGAACCCGCCCCCGTGGGTTAAGGACGTAACCGGCCAGTAATCATGAGATTACCTACGGCCTCAAACTGTTCTAAACGTACTCTAACAGAGTTAATGGGGGCCAAACGGAAGCAAAATTAAAAACTTTGTCCATAGAGCCGTGCTTATATGCACATCAAACAAACCATACTCAGGTACGTTAATAACTCACATCAAAAGTACAGTTTCACAAAATTCATTACAGACAGGATCGTCCAAAACGAGTCAACCTATAACAGACTATGTACAGACATGCACTAGGTCCTTGCCAACAAGACAAAACATAGGTACATAGTAAAAGGGCAAGGATGGTCTCATGCGCGAGGCACAAGGCTGACTCTCCCAAAACTCCTGTTGTTCCTAGCAGACTTCACTGGGGCTGGGTTTGGACTTCCCTTGGCTCACCTACAAATACATGAATGAGCGTGAGCGATAGCCCAGTGAATAATATCAAACATAACAGTTACATAACAATATGTAGATCAACATGCTCCAAACGGCCTTGGGCCCAATTCATACTTCTGTTTAACAGCAAAATATATATAACTATACGAAATGCAAGTCAAGTAACTATAGTTCCAAACATTCTGGCCTTTGGCCCATCCGGGTTTCCATTCATGGCAAAACGGCCTTCGGCCCATTCATCCATGTCAAACGGCCTTTGGCCCATTCATTCATGTCAAACGGCCTTTGGCCCATTCATTCATGTCAAACGGCCTTTGGCCCATTCATTCATGTCAAACGGCCTTTGGCCCATTCATTCATGTCAAACGGCCTTTGGCCCATTCATTCATGTCAAACGGCCTTTGGCCCATTCATTCATGTCAAACGGCCTTTGGCCCATTCATTCATTTATTCTTGTTAGACTTTTGTCCACAATCCCAATTAACAACTCATAATATTTATAGGGGAACAACAATTGGACATTGACAAGTTTTCAAATATTGATATTACTCACAGTGATCGGCTTGTGGATGCGCCCTGGAGCTTGACCCTACACATTTCATGAATACAAAAGGGTCACTAACAGTTCAATTCGTTCTTTAATTCACATATTCCTCTTTAGGCTTTGTTCTTATCTCATTAACTCATTTACAATGCTTAACACATGCCTAAGAGTGCTTACAAGTGAAAGAGAACGGAAAACGAATCACAGAATGCATGAACAAAATTTCGGAAAACAGGGTCCCCGCTCGAGCGTAAGCTTCTCCGCTCGAGCGTACCCTTAAGGCCTGCAAGGTACTGGTTGCACCAAAGATGCGCTCGAGCTAAAGGTCCGTCTACAAAGATCCACGCTCGAGCGTGAAATGTCCCGCTCGAGCGGGCATCCAACTCTGCAAAAATGCTGGGAGCACGATTTTCCCGCTCGAGCGGCCATTACCCCGCTCGAGCGGACCTCAAAAATCTGGGTTTCCCAGATCGTGTTCTTGAGCTCCAAATCAGTTTTCCATCTACATTTCTTGCATGCAATGGTTCAAATTACACATTTACACATGCTAACATGCTACTAATGCAGATTACAACATTAGGAAGCTCAATTACATGAATTATCTACATGCATGTCCCAAATTGTCTCAAACCCATCATCAACATGCTCAAATTCAAACATTCAAGACTTATACTCCCATGATTTGTACATGCATGTGGGAGATGCTCATCATTCTCAACTTAGATGGTACAAATGGTGACTACAACATGAGCTTTACCCAAAACTCCACATGAATCATGTGTTTCAAGCTCAAACATGCAATTTCAAGGTAATTTCTTACATGCATGAGTTCTAAGACTTCAATCTCAACAAAAATCAACTCATTACATGTTCTTGATCACAAACAACCCTTGAACTTACAAATTACAAGTAAGAGTTCATGAAATCACTTACCTAAGAGCTTCAACACTCAAGCTCTAGCCAAATCTTGAGCTAGATCTTCAAATTCCCAAGTCTTGAGCCCAAATTACACAAATCTCTCCCTTTTTCTCTCCATTGCCGGCCTCTCTCTCCCTCTCAATTGTCTAACTCAGATTTTGAGTTTTAAGAGAGCTAAAGGGGAGTGCAATGCAAATATAAAACAAGCCCCACTAACAAATATTTTAATATAAAATAATGGGGTACTTAATTTATCAATTTAATCAGTTTAAATTGGCCAGAATCAAATTTCAATTAAATTTCACCGTAGGCCCTAAAAATTATGCCAACCACAATGGCGTAGTCAATTTCGGGTTCCGTGGCCGATAAGGCCCTCAATTAAATTTCCAAAACAGACTACTCAAACAGATATTCCTACGATGAACAGATAAAATTTCAAACCACATATTTTCACATAGTGGAACACAAAATCATATCAAAATACATAATCACATCATGTTAAGGACCAATTAACATACTACGGAACAGGGGTGTCACACTGTGATTCTGTTGCCACTAATCGACCTCAACGCTCGCTGATCGTGGTGGTAGAGGATTCGCCCCCCTCTGCTGTCGTGGCTTTTACTGACTCTATTTCTCTACCATCTACCTATAGATCGTGTAAGAGGCTTGCCGATCAATTGGCCAAAATATGAAAGAAGTGATGCTCTGACCCTTTTACAATTGTTGCTATGTTATCTCCAACTTCTGCTTTTGATACTTCAATTGCAACTTTCCCGATCATGTTGATGCCTGCCCTGAAAGATCGGCAGTTGACAAATGCGGACATGGCTATGGAGAACGCCGAAGTAGTTGCTGTGATCGTCTGCAATTCTATTTTGCCTATTGACACCGGTCGATTAGCCGAATAGTCGGATGCTGCTGTCTTCTCTTAGGCTCTGCACTTCTCCTTAGTAGTGAGTACCTATTTTCTCTTCTCTTTGCTTTGTTATGCTCCTTTGTTTCTTTTTTGCTCTTTAGAACAAATTTTATTTTTGTATAGGGTATGTTTTCTACATATGAGGCCATGGTTCACCACAACAGACTAATCAGGGCTGTAGATAAGATGAAGGCATCTAGTGATCGACCGGGCGAGAAGATCAAAGAGTTGGAGCTTTGGGTAGTAGCTGCAGAGGGGGAAGCAGCGGAGGCTGAGAAAAAGCTCCAAACCATGGATTTGGTGCTAAAATCTTCGGAACAAGAGATCAACTCTTTAAGGGAGGAGAAGGAACAACTTGCTAATGCTCTTGTTGCTTCAAAGGAAAGCCTAGCAGATGTAGTCAAAGCGGAAAAAGATGAGGGGTGCAGCAAGGCCACTGCCATTTATGATGTGTAGTTCGCCAAGCTTGAGAACATGTTGTTCAAAGACGGCTGGACGTCAGCACTCGAGGCTGCGAATGTTCTAGTGGACTCTAATTTGAGGAAGAACATTCCTTATTTACGCCCTGAAACTGTCGAAAAACAAAATGAGGCTGTTAAAGGAGTTGAAGCTGGAGACCCTCAAGAGAAGTGATCATGATTTCAGAACATTTATTTTTGTTTTGTTGTGTTTTATTATTATTATTTATTTATTTTTAAGATGTAGGTAAAAAAACTTTGTCGTTTGGATTATATGAATCACTTTGTTGACATTATACTATGGATTATGTTTCTAGCTATAACTTTAGTTAAAACTTGTGGATTGTGTTTGATCTTTCAAATATTTTTCATGGGAGGATTTCCATAAAATCCTGTTCTTGCTTTAGCAAGAGATTGAGATTCATTATATTATATGCACTTTCCATTCTTTATTTTGAGCAAGATTTTGGCATCATTTGTAAGCTGATGTGCTATCCCTCAGATAGTTTTTATAGAGGATCATCTTAGATCCATTCCTTGCTGTAAGCAAAAGATCGACATTATTCCAAGATAACGTACTATCTGTAGACACCCCATTTTTGACCGTCCTCAAGACTTGGACGTCACTGTTTGAACACCCGGTGATCATCCATGTTTGTGTTCGTTTGGAGTTCCCGGAGGTCTCGGCTACGCGCCTTGCCTCAGGATCTCCGAACTCGACTGTTTAGTGTCTGGTTTTGCACCAAACACTTGTGTTTTGCCTTGGAGGGGCAGGGAATGCCTTGTGAGGCATCCCCACATATCACCGGCCATGGCCAGAGGCCACCAGCTGGTGTTTTTTTGCCATCGGCAATGTATATTGCCGGTTGGCATTCTTTGTTGCCGGTCGGCAGTCCATTTTGTCAAAATGGCAATTTTGAGCAGCTGACCACTGTTCATCTGCTTTTGTAGATATTTTAACACAGCTGTCTTGCATTTGGCTCCCCTCCATACATGTGTATGGAAGGATCTCTCTCTTTAGAAGCTTGTCTTGTAAGCTTTACAAGAAAAAAAGCTCTATAAAGAGAGGTCTTCTCTCTTGTTGAAAGAGGTTAGACATTTTAGAGAGAAAAACATTGTTAGAAGCTCTGGTTCTAGGGTTAGAGCTTATATATATTCTATCTCTATATCTCTCTCTCTCTTGAGTGTTCTAGGTGTATTTATTCATAATATTGCACACAAACACCTACCATTACACCTTCCCTTGGCTATTGAGGTTCTAAGGGATTGTTTTCAGAGTTTTGGAGCTAGTTTGGAGCTCAAGAAGCTGCTGGAGCTTCATTTGTGAAGAAGGTCAACAAGGGTAACAATCTTACGCCTTTTTACCCCATTCTTGCATACTATTTTTTCCTATCTTAGAACTGTTTTTGAGCTTAGTGTATAATATAAAAAAGTTCTGTTTTTGGGCCCTCTAAATAGTTTGTTTAGAGTATTTTGTGGTTTGGAGGTGTTTGACCCCTCTTAAGCATTGAGGGGCTCCATTTTGTGCTATTTTGAGTGAGCTCCGGGACTTTGGTGTTTGGGCCTCCTCACCACTGAAATCTTGAGGGATTTCAGTGGTAAGGATGGTGCCTTGAGGTCCCAAGAAGGGGAGGGCCACCCCCTCTCCTTATTGTCCTTGAAAAGGGCCATTTTCGGCCTCTTGAGGGAGCACCTAGCTTAGGCCCTTGTTGACCATGCCTTAGCTGATTTTTGTGCTTATTATGTCATAATATGCCTCTGTTTTTAGTTGGTTTTGGTACACCATGCATGCTTAGCATACCTACCTTGTAATGCCATGTTTAGGCCTTAACATGCCTTAGGTTGTAAACCATTGTTCTAGCATGTTTTAGGCCTAGCTTTGTGAAGCTTTCTTGTTTATTTTGCCATGTTTGAGGTCTGTCCTTAGCCATTTTGATCGACCATGGCATGCATCATATAGCCCCTTTGCATTTTTGGTTTGTTGGCCTTAAGTGTGTGAATGTATAGCATGCATCCTTGCCTTAATTTAGTGGGTTGGGACCATTTGCCATGTTATTTCAGTCCCTCTAACATGCTTGTATGCTTGCCTTGGATGCCTCTTTGAAGCTTTGAAAGCTTGTCTTGCATGCTCCATGTTTTGGCCATTGTGCATACCCTTTGAATTTGAGCCACTTAGATGCCATCTAGGGGGTCCCTTTGCATGGTCTAGGTTTGCCTTGGACCTGTTTTAAGCCTTCTTGGCCTTGTGAGGCTTGGTTGGCTTAGCCATGGTTTAAGTCCCCTTTGACTTGCTTTAAATGCTCGGACCATTTGCATGCTAATGTTTGTCTTGTTTAAGTTGGTTTGGCACCTCTTATAGCATGATTTTCAGAGCTTAATTTGCATGCTATATGTCCATGTTTGCATCCTCTTAAGTGTGCTTGAGAATTGCTCTTTAATGCTTGAAGTGTTGGAGATCATTTGCATGCATGTTTGCATGCCATTAGTCCTTTATTTTGGGCACTTTGGCCACTGTTTTGGGCCTAATTAGAGCTGCCTAAATCATGCTTAAGTCCATCCTTTGCTTGCTTGCATGCTTACCTTGCATGTTTGTTTGCATGCTTGCATGTACATCTTGCATTCCCATGTTGCATCCTTAGCTTGCATGCCTAGGTTGCATTGCATCTAGCATGCATGTCTTGTTCCTTGATCTAGTGATAGGAATTGGGCTTTGGTTTGTTGGTTTGCATTGCATTTGACATCAAAATGTGCACACTTGGTCCCTTGGGCCATCACGCATGGAAATGCGCGATTGATGGTCCGAGAACCAAGGACCATGTCCCTTTGAGTCATACACATGATGAGGGATAGGATTGGTGCATATATGGCTTGAATTGCATTGCCATGCTATGCCTTGCCCTCTGCTGCTGTCAATTGCAGGTTCTGCAGACATTTTTTGCCGACCGGCAGTGTTTAATTCCGACCGGCAATCCATTGGTGGCCGATAGCTTCACCAACAGCCGATGATCATATATCACTGCCGGTAGCTATTCTACTCAGCCGGTGGTGTCTCCCACTGTCCAGGGAAGCAATTCTGAGACTTTGGCAGTCTTCAAAGAGGCAGAGCAGGGAAAACAGGGGCGGCCTATGCATGGCAGTGCACTTCCGAGTAAGACCCGAGCACGCGCGCATTGAGCCCTCTTCTCGAGGCCCTTTTTCTTGTTTTCTTAGGCTAATTAATTTGTTAATTAATTAGGTGATTTGTAATAATTAATTAGCTTGCGAGTTAGTTAATTTGTATTATTCTTTTGGTCCCTTCGAGCGAGGGTAAATTTGTAATAAGTGTGGGTGAGTGTGTGCATGTCTCCCAACCCCCACTTCTTTCTCCCTTTTACTCACCTGCTTTGATGGTTAGTAATAGGTCATGTTTAATTTAGCATACCTTGTGCTATGCATGCATGCATCATTCATCAGTCTTGCATGCACCGGGCTCGGCGCATCATGCTAACTGCATTAGTATTTCAAATCTAACTTGAATACATGCTACTTGTGCATTTTCACATGTCATTCATAGACTAGCCGAGCCTACTCTAGTGACATTCCGTATGCGTTGCATTAGGCATTCAAACATGGACTTGGATCATGCATTGATTGCTAACGAGTTCTTTGTTTTGGCACGGAGTACGATGTAAGTATTTATGCTTTAGCATCCTTGCATGCGTGTGGGTGTTGCCATGATAGCATGAGTACCATGAGGCTAGCTGCTTATGTGATATAAACTGCTTGAATGCCTGTGGGTGAAGGTTGGATTGCCTGAGTTGGAATAGCTCATTGAAATCCATGTTTTAGCCTACTTGCGAGTAGCAAATTCCAAAACATTTTCCAAAACAAACGGATATGCAATGCTTATTCCCAAATTAGGCAATCTAGTCTATACTTGTTTACTGTGCGCATAACATAGTAATTCTAGGCTAATAACCGGAATAAGAACACATAACGTTTTCAAAAATGGATATCACAGTTAGTAGAGGCCGATCTTCGGATCGGGCGAGAGGGGGTGCTCATAGCTGACCTTCCCCAATCGTATCCAAGTTCCCGAGCCGAGGCAACTTTGGTGATGACGGACACGTGGCCTTTGGCACCGAGTCAGGGTTTCCTAAATTCCCCCTTAAAAAAATATTTAGGTGGCGACTCTGTATCTGGCAAAGCAGTCCATGTTTGCACTTCTTTTCAAAAATCTGTTTCTCAAAACGATTTGCCGGATTTGGACTCTTTGGTTCAGATTAAGAACCGTGACACAAATCGAGTCTGAACTGTAGCGCGAAGGCCTCACGCGGGCGCGTCTACACTATCGCTCGGATAGTTTTTATAGAGGGGTCGTCATAGATCCATTCCTTGCTCTAAGCAAGGGATTGGTATTACTCTGAGCCGAGGTACTATCCCTTGGATAGTTTTTATAGAGGATCATCATAGATCCATTCCTTGCTCCAAGAAAGAGATCGACATTATTCCAAGTCGACGTATTATTGCTCGGATAGTTTTTATAGAGGGATCGTCATAGATCCATTCCTTACTCCAAGCAAGAGATCGCCATTATTCTAAGCAGATGTACTATCCCCCAGATAGTTTTTATAAACGGATCGTCATAGACCCATTCCTTGCTCCAAGCAAGAGATCGGCATATTCTGAGCCGAAGTACTATCCCCCGGATAGTTTTTATAGAGGGATCGTCATAGATCCATTCCTTGCTCCAAGCAAGAGATCGACATTATTCTAAGCCAATGTACTATCCCTCAGATAGTTGTTATAGAGGATCACCATAGCTCCTGTCACGACCCAAACCCTTACCCTATGGGTTTAGACCGTAACCGGCCAATAATCCCAGATTACCTGGCCTCAAAAACATAATTAACAGAATTTATAATATAATATATAGGGCCACAAGTGGAAGCATAATATAAAAACTTGTCCATTGAGCTGTGCATACATGACATGATCAAAACATACATATTATATCTCACACCCAACAGAACATAAAAGATTATACATGTCCAGGACCATTCAGAAACTGGCAAACCAAAAACTAAGGTTTATATACAGACCTGGTCATACATGACCATCAAAAGTAAACAAAAGAAAATCAAAACAAAAGCCTAGTGCATGAGGCAACCTTGGCTGGCTCCAAGATCTCAGTAACCTTTTATAGTCTCACTAAGGCTGGGGCTGGACATCCCGCTACTCACCTACAGACATATATATAAATGGAGTGAGCTGGAAGCCCAATGAGTAATTTCTAAGTAAAGGGGTTTAATGAATGAGTTCCATAACTTATCAGAGTAGTTCAAAAGGTTCTTATCATAACTGAAGCTTATTTCGAAAACTTGTAACAACAATTATAGTTACCAAACCTTTCGTTAGTTGTCACATTGCGAAGTGTCTGAAGGCCTTATTTTACGTGCCGAAATACCATGCGGAACATTTATATTGGATGATTTCAATTGGAACACCCATATTGGTGACTCGTACGGAACATCACATTGATGACTTATACGGAATGCAGAACATCACAAGGATGACTTCTAATACGGAATGCAGAACATCACAATGATGGCTTATACAGAATGCAAAGCATCACTTTGATGCCATATACAGAATGCAAAAGGTCATTTGATGACTTATACTTAATGAGCTCATACATAATGTCTTATACGTGTAGATTCCTTATAGAATGATTACCTTCAAAGTCATACAGAACAATCATCAAGATTGACATCATACAAAATATTTACAACGGCTCATAAACGTCATTTGCAGCTCATAGACAAAATAGTGGTTACCGAATGGTCAAAGCACATTTTCACATCATTTTTCAAAAGGAAACTCATTCATTCTTAGCAAATCGCATTTTCGGAAAGCTTATCTTATTTTACACAATTCGGAGTTTCATAGCATAACTTAGTGTCTCAAAGTACTTGTTCGATAACCTTGAATCGTATCTCATTACTTATACAAAGTGTAGGTTTCATAATTCATTGCATAGTAAAACTACTTTCAAAGTACTTCATACTAAAATATCGTTACAAAGACATTACTCACCTCGAGTAGGTTGTTGTCCTTCCACAATGTTTAAACCTACACATTACACAGGGGTACACACATTGGAACACATAGTTCGAATCATATAATTCATCCTGTCTTTCTGATTCACTCATTCATGTGGGTTTCTCACTTATTAGTTCCTTATTGAGTCACAATTCATGCTTAGAAATGCTTTAGAGATAATGAGAACGAAGATATGAGCACATAAAGACTTGTCAAAATATGTAGAAACAGGGGTCTTCGCTGGAGCCACCTACTGGTCGCTTGAGCGGTCACAGAGGTCTGCAAAAGTATTGGATGGGTCAAATCTGCACTTGTCCAACATTATATAGAGGGTTTGCTTGAGCGCACACTTGGTCGCTTGAGCTGTCTGTGAAGACTGCAAAAGTACTGGAAGCTAGTTAAGTTCTCTCGAGTGCACACTTGGTCGCTCGAGTGGTCTGCAAATATTTTGGGTTTTCTAGACTGCTCTTGAAGTTCAAAAGTGCATCTTTCATGTTCAAAGCTTGCATGGCTTACTAGAAACATGTAGAAACCTTCCATAGTACACAAATTCATGAAAATTATGAAACCACATACTCAAATCCCTTTCAATTTTCCAAAACAAGGTTCAAAACTCCATGTTCTTGACTTGCATGTAATGAATTGCCTTTCTTCTTTTCAAAACTCATGAACTTAACAAATTTGAGCTCAAAGGCCCATGCATGTACAAAATTCCTTTCCAAAACATGAATTTAAGAACAAACACATGATGGATAAAGCATGCACGTACAAATGAAATTCAACATATTACTACATGCATGTAGAGCTTCTTCACTTTATTTATCAAAATACAAGCAAATTGTAGTTGTTTTTTCGTGCTCCTTGGAGGGGTTTAGTCTCCTAGGGTACAATTGTCCTACAGTTCGAACTCTCGCGGTTCTGAATCTAGTTTGACAAGTGCAATGTGAAACAGAAAAAGAATAAGAGTCCAAATCCAAAAACTTTTAGCAAATCCATAATCATCAGAGATGTCGAAAATGGACTACATCGCCAGATTTCAGAGTTGTCACCTAAATATTTTTGAAAAATTTAGGAAACCCATGACTTGTGCCAAAGGCCACTTTGTCCATCGTAACCAAAGTTGTCTTCGCTCGGGAACTTAGGTATGGGAGGGGAAGGTCATGAATTGAGCACCCCCCTCACCCGATCAAAGATTGGCCTCTAATAATCATGATGTGAATTTCATCAACATTATATGCTCTTGTTCTGATTTTATTATACTAACTTACTATGTGAGGTACACAAAAGTAGATTGTTTCGCTTGCTTTGGAAATGACTTGATTTTGTGTGATTTTCAAAAAGGTTTTGAGTGCACACAACTCAAAAGGAGAAAAATGAGCTCGTACGTACATTTGATCAAAATTATCCCCAATGCAAGTAAAATAACCTTCATCCACAGGCATTCAAACAGTTCATTTCGGATAAGCATGTATCCTCATGGTAAGATGCTAAGCATGGCAACAATTGCACACATGAATATGCTAAAACAAAAAATGCTCACCTAGTACTCTGAGGTAAGCCAAAGAAAAAGAAAACAATTAGAAAAATGCATGATCCTCACAATGAACATGACTAATGCAGCACATACAAGAATGCAACTATTAGGTTCGGCTTATTAACATGTCATATGGATTAACTCAAACATGTGGTAGCGCATGTATTCAAGCAAGTAGGAAATGACAATGATATTCAAAATGATGAACTTAACCTTAATGCTTGCAAAAGTGGATACGAAGCATGGTAATGTTATGAAACAAAAACGTGATGCTATACACAACCACGGTAAGCATGAAAATAAAAGGGAGAAAGAAATGGAGGTTGGAAGGCATACAAATATTACAAGTTTTCCCTCGCACAAGAGGGTCCGAATGAATGTCCTAATTGACTAATTATTACAATACCAAATGAATGAACTACTTAATTAATTATTACAAGTTCGAATGAAAGCAACTAATTAATTACATAATATGAATCTCGAAGCTAATCTAATGGACTTGAATGAGCGGTGGGGAATTACTTGCATACGAGCAAGAACATCCTCCGGAAACCCTTACTGTTCACTACCAGAAGCTACTTTGTTCACAGTCTGAAGATGACTCTATTTTGGGCCTCAGGATATGTTGTTTGTACACTCTGAAGCTCGGTCGGACCACAATGAGATCTGGATGGCTCCAATGAAATACGGCCGTGCCTGTTTTAAACCACCACCGCAGCACAAAATGCTTGGCCGGCTGGCCTAATTAAGTGGTCGGCCGTACAGAATAATGACCGGCCGGCCACTGTTTCTGGAGAATACCCTGCTATAGTAGAACTGGAACAGAGCAAGACAGAGGGTTTCCAAAAGCTGTTCATCCTTCCTACCCCCTCCTGTCATGAGGATTTTCAAGGAGGGAGTAGGTTTGCTTCTCAAATCATCAACCATAGCAAGTTTGCTTGCATGATGATCTTAAGAGCAAAAGGAAAAGGCTTAGCTAGACACCAAAAATGCTATTCTTCTTACCTCCTTCCTATCATGAAATTATTCAAGGAAGAGGTAGAAGTGCTCCATAAATCATCAAACATCACTTAGATAGTATGTGATGATCATAGAGTGAATAAAATGAACAAAAGTAACAACTCAAAAAGTGTTGTCAACTTATCTCCCTACTCATGGAATAAGGATGAAACCTCCATTTCTATGCTTCAAAGTGAAACTAGGAGAGAGTTTTCAACCTTTTCAAGAAAGAGCTCTCTAGGAGAAACAAAGAAAATAAGGAAAAAAAAAAAACAAGAAACAAACTATCTATCAAAGCATAAACACACAACTTGCCAAAGTTGTTGACAACTCCTCTTTGTCATGGAACAAGGATGAGACACCCATTTCCATGTTTCGAAAATGATTGATAAGAGAGTTTTTCAATACTTTGACCGCGAAAGCTGCTACCTAGCTTCAAGGTGGACAACAATAACATGAAAGCAAGAAATTTATACTAGATAAGCAAACTTGTGGCGGGATGGCTAAGTCTAAGCTCTAATCCTCCCATGACCACAAAGTTCCAAGTTAAGCAATAACAAGGTAAAAATGATCAACTCTACGTATTGGCCGCTATATCCTAAACACGCCAAATCTGAGAGGACTTACAACAACACAAATATGATATTCAAAGCATAGGAAGTAAGAGCACAAGTAGTGGGGAGAACTAGGACCCTTTTATATGACCATATTCAAGTCATACCACACAAAAACAAGCTAAAAATAGTGCTGAAAATATGTTGAAATTTAACCAAATGAAGTGAAAAGAAAGCAAAAAAAAGAAAAAAGAAAAAAAAAGAGAGGTTACAGAACTAGTGAGCTAGCCAATGAAAGGGTGGCTAGCTCACTCACTTGTGACAAAGTTTTCATCACATTTTTAAGCTTAAAATAGTTTTGAAATAAGTATGTAAATACAAGGAAAAGAGAGAGAAAAGATGGTGAAAAAAAGTTCAAAGTTTACCTTTTGAAGAGAGGAAGAACTTCGAAGTTCACAAACCACAGGCTAAACACTCCCAAAGAGTTAAAATTGAATTTAAAATCTCAGCAAAAGGCTTCAAGTTCAAGCTTATAGGGTGTATCTATAGTGTATGTCTATTGTAAGAGGGTAGAGAAGATATTTTTGCAAGCTATAGGCTCTAGCCAAATTTTTCTATCTGCAAACCATGAGAGAAGGTGTGGTATTTGTAGAAAAATAGCTTCTTACGTCGGAAATATTTGCAAAGGGATAGTTGGTCCAAAGCATGTACTTGGGAGCAGCTGGCAGCTGTCAAAATATCTACTACGCTAAACATGGCCGGCCCCAAAAAGTGGCCTGCGTGGTCATGTTGCACTGAGAGCCCGTCGGGCCTAAATACCTATGGCCAGGCCTAAAATACCCATAACCGGGTCCTATTTTGAAAATAGGATTTTTTAAAGGTCCAAAATAGTTTGGTTAAAATGGGGTGTAAGGTTGGGATTAGAAGCCCAAAACTGAATTCTTTTGCCAAACACTTGAAAGATTACACAGTATAACATTTCATCATCTAGTGTTCAGAGTGAAGTGGCCAAGTCTTAAGGGCGATCAAAATGGGGTGTCTATAGTTGCCCCTCTTTGACAAAGCTCGAAGTCATGAAATGAGGTGAGTGAATGTCAAAGTCTGAAGACGACCCGTTTGACAAGGTCGTAAGACTTGGGTAAACAATCAAAATGCAAAATATAGTTGGTTGAACTCGAAAGTTGCCTACGTATCTGTAGCCTGACTTTCCACGTTCCTTTCGGAAGGCGAATAACCCTACAATTCGGGCTTCACTTTGTGGTTCTAAATCTAATTTCACAAGTGCAATATGAAATAGTGAAAACACAAAAACAGTCTAAATCCAGCAATTCTTTGTAGAAAATCGATGTTTGAATCAAATGCCCAAAATGGACTGCTTTGCCAGATTTTAGAGTTGCCACCTAAATATTTTTTGAAAATTTAGGAAACTCGAGACTCGTGCCAAAGGCCACATCACCAAAGTGTCTTGGCTCGGGAACTTAGGTACGAGAGGGGAAGGTCATGAATTGAGCACCCCACTTGCTCGATTAAAGATCGGCCTCTACTAATCATGATGTGTTTTTTATTTACATTATATGCTCTTGTTCAGATTTGTTAGCTATATTACTATGTGATGCGCACATAGGGTATAGACTAGTTTGCAAGAATTGGAACACTTGATCTTATGTTTTGTTTTGAAATTGTTTTGTGAATTTGCCACTTGAAAAAGTGGGCTAAAATGGACATTTAATCAAACCATCCCAATTCAAGCAACTAGCCTTCATTCACATGCATTCAAATAGTTATATCATTGAAGCAATTAGCCTCATGGTATTCATGCTTTGACATGGCAACAGAAAAATTCGATGCAAGATGGTAAAACATAAAATTACTCACCTAGTACTTCGGGCCAAAACAAAGCAAAATAATTAAAAAAATATGTATGTTCCTAATTAATGCAGTATGACTAATGCAACTCGTACATTATGTATTTTACAGGCTCGACTATGAGCATGGCATATGATTCCATTCAAGACATGCGAGAGAGCACATATTCAAGTAATGAATTTGAATATTTGATATCAGGTTAGCGTGACGAGCCGATCCTTGGATGCATGTAAGACAATGGATGCAAAGTATAAGAATGCTAATGAAACGTGATGTCCTATACTAACCATCATAAGTAAGTAAGTAAAAGGGAGAAAGACGTGGGTTGGACCTCGTGCAAGAGGGTGCGAATTAAAGTCTAAAGTTCGAATTAAACTACTTATTACAAAACCGAATGAAATCATTAAACCATTAACCAACTAACTATGCTATTACAACAAGGGTAACCATGATAAGTAAACTAGCTATTTAAGCTAATTAACTACAACAATTACAAATAAACAAGGTTAATTAATAATAACAATAATTAAATACAATAATGATAATTAATTACAACAATAATAACTAGTAATTTAATCATCAAACAAGGATGCATAAGGATGCATGATGTTCGCATGCACAGTGTCCAAGAACAACACTATCTGCCCAGATCATTCTGTTTCACCTTCAGCCATTGCTTTCTGTTTTCTGCAAAAATACACTGTTGACCAAACATTAAGGACTGGCCGGCCCTCAATGAACCCCGGCCGAGCCTAAAGAAGGCCGGCTGTGCCTCAATTTCATATAAAATTCTATTTTATGTATTGAAGTGAAACAGTGCAGACAGAGTGCTTGTTTGGCAGAGCTTAATTACAGATTATTTCAACTTTCAGCTTAATTTAAGCTATTTTGATGTGTTTAGTTTAGCTTATTGCTTATAACTTTTTGGAAGTCAGAAATCAGCTTATTCTTTGAGTGGGGCAGGAGATGCTTTAAGAATAAGCTGAAAATCAGCTTAAGCTGAAAGTTATAAGCTATAAGTTGTTGAGGCATAAGCTATAAGCACTTTCCCATAGCTCTACCAAACAGGGCTAGAATGTTCTAAACTTTGTTTGTCCCTCTTACACTTCTTTGTCATGGGAAAGCCCCGAGAGAAGGTTAGAATTGTTTCTAAAACCATCAATTAGCAAATTGATTGCTTGATGATTTCGATGCACAACTTGGACAAAAATCAATAAATAAAATGAACAACGACCTCCCCTCCCTCTTATCATGGAGTGAACTCAAAGAGGGAGGTAGAAATGCTTCAAGATCCATCAAAACATCAACAATTGATGTTAGACAATTCTTGACACAACGGATTCGGCATAACGTCTAGCCGAACCCCAAGTAATATAACTCATTTTCTTTATGTGAGTTGGTTCATTTTAAGCCAAATTCATTAGTCTTTGCCATCCTTTAATCCATTAAGTCCAAGATGATTGTTATGCCCACTAAGAGAGAAATATGTCAATCGAGAGGTAATTCTCAACGTGGAAGAGAGACTACACTGTTGGCAATGAACCTCCGTAGAGATTAAGCCATTAAGCTTAAATTACTAGTTCACATTTTGAATAACCGTCAACTGATTGAAACAACTAGCAAATGAAAGAGATGAATGGTTATTAAAATGAGGTTCTTAAACATGGAAATGAATTGAAGAAAAGCTTAGAATAATATATTACAAGCTATGTATGCAAACTTATGAGACAACAACCAAGCTAATCAATGCACGAACTATTCAAACAACTTAGAACAGCCCTAAAACAACCTTTAAGTGATGAAAAACAGTGGCTAAAAATGCATGAAAAGAGCCTAAAAGGCTAAACAACAAAAAGAGGAAACAAGGCTAGTAAGTAAGAACAAGGAGAGGTGGCTAACCCCTCCACTTTTGAAACATCAAAGCATGGTTTTTAGCCTTTTTTAAACTCTGAAATCAGTGTGGAGAACAAAGAAAAAGATTGTAAAAGTAAGGGTTTTAGCTATGGGTAAAGGTGTAGAAAGAGCAAACTCTCTGAACCCTTTTGGTAGCGCTTCAAACCCAAACTTAAACACCTAGAATAGGATCAAAACAACACAAAACAATAAGAACTAGGTAGCAAATGAAAGAAATGAAAGCAAGAAGGAAGATAGCAAGCTTATACCTTTCAAGGGAGTAAGCTTTTTGTTTGTGATCAAACTAAGCTCCAACTCACTCTTAAGCTTGAATTATGGTGTTCAAGGCTTAACCAAGGTTCCTAGACCAAGGTATGAAGGTGTGTATGGTGTATGAATATAGGTTCAAGGTGGTAGGTTAACTCAAAGTGTTTCTTGCATAAGAAGAAAGAGAAGAAGGAGCTCTCAAGATGGTATATAGGCTTTCTTTAAATTTTTCAACCCTCAAAACAGAGGTATATGTCATTTTTATAGAATTTGAGCCAAAAATATCATAAATATCTTCAAAAATGGACAGCTGGTGGCCTCCCGCCCAGAACAGTGTTTCTAGTTACCAAGGCCTAGCCGGCCCTCAATAGCCACGGCCGGACCTCAATGCATTCCCCTATTTTTCTGCTTCAGCCTTGGCATAGGGTGGCACAATGTGTAAAAATGGATTTCTTAGGTATAATCAGTGGGAATATGGGAGGTTTGGGATTGTTTCGGAGCTTAAACACGGCCCCTTTGTTGAAACCTCATACTACGCACAACACCACTTTCATCATTGAGTGTACCAGACAAAGCGCTCGAGCCTTGTGCGCAGTCAAAAATAGGGTATCCATAGTTTTCCTTTGTAAGGAATCAAACCAGCGTAGTTCAGGGGCAAGATACAAATGACATTCAATGCAATGATCAATCAAAACCACAAACGAGCATACCGCTCGAAATCATAAAGAGGTGGGGGATATAAGCCACACTACGTATCACGCAGAGAGAGTGAAAAATACAAGCCAAACTACTCATCACGCAGGAAAGGTGAAAGATACATGCCAAACTACGCATCTCGTGTGATAAGGGTGAAATTACAAGCCTAAATATAGGAAATGCGAAAAGGGTGAGGGTGCAAGCCAAATCACAATCGCGTGATAAAGGTGAAATGTACAAGCCAAACTACGCATCACGTAGAGAGGGTGAAAGATACAAGCCAAACTACGCATCACGTAGAAAGGGTGAAAGATACAAACTATACTACACATCATGTAGAAAGGGTGAAAGATGCAAGCCAAATCACACTCGTGTGATAAGGGTGAAATTACAAACCTAAACGTAGGAAATGCAAAAAGGGTGAGGGTGCAAGCCAAATCACACTTGTGTGATAAGGGTAAAAGGTACAAGCCAAACTATGTATCATGTAGAGGGTGAAAAAGACAAGCCAAACTATACATCACGTAGAAAGGGTGAAAGATAAAAGCCAAACTATGCATCACGTAGAAAGGGTGAAAGATGCAAGCTAAATCATACTCATGTGATAAGGGTGAAATTATAAGCCTAAACGCAAGAAATGTGAAAATGGTGAGGGTGCAAGCCAAATCACACTCGTGTGATAAGGGTGAAAGGTATAAGACAAACTATGCATCACGTAGAGAGGGTGAAAGATGCAATGGTTATGAAAACAAGCCTAGACGTGTTTTACAGCGAAAAGGGTGAAAACTATGCTGGGGTTTATGCTCTTTGAACATTAAAGGGGCAAACGAGTTTTCAGAACTCCATGCATGTGACTATCCCATTTTGGGAAGCAACATTTTTTTAGAAAACATCTTGGGGAGCAGTGTTCATGGGTACCACGCTGGGGTGAATTTGGACCTATGCAAACCTTGCTGCCAGAAAGTTGTACTCTAAATTTGTATAAAACACATCTCTGTTGATTTTACTCTTGAAAATGGGCCCATATCCACGGTTAATACGTCCCAGGAAAATGAACAATGGCTCTGTAATTTTTGAAAATTGGGATAGGCCCTGATGTGGAGAACACCTTATTTTAGCTGGGAGGGACTTATTTCAGCTGGAGAACACCTTATTTCACCTTATTTCAAATTGAAGTAAAACTGCATTTAGATTCGGTTGGGTTTAAAACACACGGCTAGGCCCAAAAGGACACGATCAGATCTCGATGGTGACATAGGGGCATTTATGGGTTTTTACAATCCGTGGCTCATTTAAACACATTTTGGCCTCTCTAGTTAAACACACCTTATGCAAAAACCTCCCCCTCTCTCTTTCTAGATTTCCCCTCCATTCGCTTACCCAACGGTTCTTGCAAAATTCTCCTTGAAAAACCCTTTCAATCCTCTACAATTTAGACCGATCAGATTTTGTTTTGGTTGAGTTTGGGATTTTTCTTGGGTTCTCATGGGTTTGCCTAAGCTTTTACCTTTTCCTCTTTTCATTTTCCATTCTCTTTTCATTCTCTCTCTCTCTCTCTCCTAGGGTTTGGATTTTGGGTTTTTCACCCATTTCTCTCACTTTCCTTGCTTTTCTCTCACCACCCCCTTACATTTGCTCACTTTTACACTCTTCATGGTTGATGATGAGGTTCTACAGGGTGATGTGCCTTGGGCTGACGTTACCATGCTCATTCCAGAGCCTACCACGAACATCGGGGACGTTCTCAGTGAGGATTTGGCAGCCAAGGACATTCCTCCTCCCGTGCCAGTGCCTTAGTTGCTCCCTGTTACAGATAGACCATTTGACCCAGCTACCTACCATATGTGCTCACATGGCTTGATTCTTATAGGCATTTTGAGATTTGAGGGTATCATTCCTGGGGCTGATGAGGACATGCTTCTACGGGAGCCGACGGAGCACTTATCCACTGGCGCCTCCACGGTAAGAAATCTTTCCTCTTACGTATGTTATACTTGAATTCCATTATAGCTCCTCTGTTCAAAATGCTAATAACATTTCTTGCCATAGGCCATGGCCTGGAAGATGAGTGGCTATGGGATTATTTTTGGCCCGCGAGGATGGTACGAGAGGCTCCCTTAGGAGGTTCACACTTTGATTGACGACGCCAGCTTCGAACCTTTCTACTCAGGGCTCATACAGATGAATGCTTTGGTGGAGCGGTAGTGGGACACCACCAACTCCTTCCACTTCTCATCGACTGGGGAGATGACCATGACTCCCTATGACTTCTCGATGCTCACTAGCTGGAGGGTAGGAGTTAGCGACTCGATCTCGTTTGATCCCGACATGATTCAGTGGAGAGCTACGTAGCTTTACCTTCTTGGGGCGATCCCAAATGCCGTCAGACACGGGATGGTGCGCTATAGCTGGTTCTTAGACCATTTCTCTACCCTCCAGCTGGTTACTCCAGATGAGATTGCAAAGTACGCTCGCGGGTTCCTCGTGTATCTCCTCGGTACTATCTTGTTTGCGAACATGGAGAATACTGTAGGGCTATACTTTCTAGGAGTGCTAATGTACCTCCCATGGATAGGAGACTATGATTGGGATGGCGTTAGCCTGGCCACCCTCTATTGCTAAATCAGCTCGGTATCCCGCTGGAAGGTGGACTTGCTTGGTAGATATTGGAGAGTCTGGGAGGTATGCCTTACACTTCCTTTTCTGTTCTGCTACAAACCATGCTTTCAGCTTTGCATTTTCTGTTTATATTTGCTTAACTTGTCCACTTGATTCATAAACTTGTTTTCCTTTTACAACTATGGGTTTACACATATTTCACATCTATCGCCCCTGTTCCTGTGCGGCCCATTGAGTTGTCTGTGCCCCGCTTTCAGTACTACAACTCCAAATTGGAGCACCGGAGATGCGTAGATTGCGACTTTGCCTACTTTCGACGCTTCTTCGATACAGTCACCGCAGAGAAGGTAACAAAACCTCATACTGATCTTTGTCTTTTACTACTTTCACTACTTTCATATTGTTTAACCCTAGATATCTAACATTTGACTTGCATTCTCTACTTGTAGATTGATTGGCACCTTTGGGCGGGCATTCCCCAGGCATCGAGGGTGACCTATACCTTTGCATGGAACGCCTCTACCTTGTGGATTTTGTTTGAGGGTCCTTTGAGCAGGGTCTATTACTTGGGAGAGAGGTTCATCCATCAAACTTGGGGCCGAGCCGATCCTGACATTCGACATCCCTCTCCTCTAGGCATGAGGATTGTCGATGATCTTCATGATGGACACCTGATTGACCACCTTATGTTGGGGGAGGACGGTGATCTGCATCACGGAGGCGGCGACTTCATTACATTCTTGTAGACCCAAGTGATGGTTCCTCTCACCAGGGGTGTGGTTTATGTGTTCCCTGTCACTGCTGCTGCCGCCATTACTGGAGGTGTTCCCGTGGCAGCTCCCATTCCTAGGCTTCCTGCGATTCCCACTGAGGTTGTGCATATGCGATCTAATGGGGTGATTGAGCAGATCTCTCTTGATTCTATTGAGGAGAGGGATCGTAGGTTGGTGATTGCTCCTGATGTTGCACAGGTAAACATTTTTTCTTTGTGTTTGTCCACTTTCTTTCACTTGCAGGTGCTCATGGAGTATGTTGATGATCTCCTGCGGACGGCTGACCGTTTACTTCTCATGGTGTGGAGGAGACAGATTGCCTCAGCTGCTTATGGGATTGAGGTACACTTATCCATTCTCTCTACAATCAAATACTCTGTAATTCATTCATTCTTTGGCCCTTATATACTCTGATATCTTGTTCACAATTCCACTGTATTTGTTTTGACACCTTGTATCTTTTCAACTTGATCCGGCACCAATTGTATCTGTGGGACCTCCTCCGGCTAAAGGGAGGAGAGAGAGAGAGAGAGAGAGAGAGAGAGAGACAAGCCCCAATGGGAGGTAGAGGGCGAGCTGACCATTGGAGACGTGGTAGAGGTAGAGTGAGACAGCGTTCACCTTCTTTGGAGGAGACCCTTGATGAATATGCTGAGTACACCGCCTCTGAGGGCGAGGGGGATACTAGTGTTGATATCCAGTCTACCAGAGACAACAACAATAATGATGAGTCCCCTCCTCTGCGACCGAGGGTGAAGAGGGCTAGAAGGGGTTGATTTTACCTTTTCTTTTTTGTTTTGTAGTTAGGAACCTATGTAGCCTCATATTGGTCCCTATTTTGCTTGCTATTGAAAACCTATATTTTCTTTTGTAAAACAGTGATCGGGGTTGAACCCTGCAATTTATGAAATAAAGAGCTTTTGTTTCTTTGCAAAACATGTGGTGAATGGCATGATGCTTGCACAAAAATGATTTATTTCTAAAAAATTGAAACTGAGAATGATTGCTTTTGAATTGAGTTCTAAACTAGATAAATAACCTTCAACCCACCAAAATGCAAAATACAACTCGATAAAAGAGAAACAAAGCAACAACAACCTAAACACACCTATTTACACTTGTTGGACCTAAAGCAACACTTAAAACAAGACCTCAAAACACAACGATGAGGTTCATTACTTCTGCAGTTTTGGCAGGAACTGAGATCTAGCCTGGTCTAAGATACACACGGCCGGATCTAAATAGGGACGGCTGGACCTAAGTAGTGGTCGGGCACTCTGATATAGCTGTCATGCACTCATCTATTCCCAATCTCTATAAAAGGTGATTCCTACCTGCACCCAATTGTAGCGGAGCCAGCTTTAGGCTGATTGAAGTGGCTCAATGCCTCAAGGAGTGTCAAAACCGCATAGGGTCGGCATTGGCTGAAACCTTAATGGGCTTGGATGTTTTTCCATCGGTGGGAGACTTCTAGGTTTGCGGGGAGCCACTGCTTCTTCAGGTTTTGTTTGCCACCCTTTCTTATTTGTGATTCTCATATCTATTTTCTCTCAAAAGCCCTTTCCTTACTTGTTCTTCTCTATGCACATCTCTTTGTTCTTTTAATCCCTCTTATTTTTTATCCCTTCCCAGGTGTGATTGATGGATAAGATGGAAGTTGTAGACCCTATGAGGGGGTCGAACATCCAGCTCTATTTCTAGTTTGTGCTTCATACTTGGCTCAATACTTCACCGCTTGGAGGATGAGAGAGCTTTTGGCCCTTGCTGTTAGCTTCAGTTGTGCCCTTTCTGGCGAGTGCATTGATAATGGGAAAAAGACAAAAACTTGACTCGATTATGCCCCTAATTCATCACTTTGACTTTATTTTTATTTTTGGCTTTCTGCTAAAACAATTTTGGCCAACATGAGAGTTTAGATTAACATGCTTGTTTCTACTTTTTATTTCGAAATCACGAAAGTCAAGCCGTGAGCATTGAAAATTTTCCTTTTTTGGGTCCAAGAAATGGTCCGGTTTTAGAAAAATGGAATAATTTCCAAGAAAATTAGTTAACTTTACAAAAAATCCTCAAAACTATTTTTGTAAATGGCCATTACTCGACCAACGTGGAATTAACTCTTGAGATGCACAACTTCAGATCCAAATTTGATTTGTCTTGCAGCTGATTCTTTTAATGGAATAGGACAACCGATTTGAACGGCGATGAGCTAATTGTACATGGATCAGATAGCCGAGTTGAATAAGGATATGCTATTCAATATGGATGAGACAGGCAGAGTGAAAATGGTCGGGGCCGAACTTATGGATGAAGTTGCCTACATATCCCAAAGATGGGAATCAAGCCTTACGTAGTTCCTAGGTTAAGGTGCACTCGGGTACTAACACTCTTTTTTTGCGCTCTAACTTTTGCCAAAGCCGCCCTTTCGAGTTTTCAACCTTGCGAGATCTATTTTTTTCTTTTCATTTTTCTTTCTTCTTTTTTTCCTCTTGTTTTCCCTTTTTTTTCTTTGTTTTCATTTCTTCTTCTCCTTTTTTTTTCTTGCTCTAACTTTTGCCTGGGTCACCCTTCTGGGTTTTCGGCCCAGTGAGCCTCTTGAGGATAGAAAAGTTTAACTTGTCCATGTTCATCAGTTGTGAGATTTCTAAGCCATCCAAATCCATAAGAATGGCTATTGTTCCTGACCAATTAGTCTTGATGATGTAAGGGCCCATCCAATTGGGTTTGAATTTGCCCCTAGTGTCGTGGATGGGAACTTGATTGTCCTTCAGCAATAAGTTTGCTTATTTCAAATTCTGAGATTTGGCTTTCTTGTCGATCTCCATTGGCTTGAGAAATGACCCAGTTTTGAATCTTCGATCACATTTGCCCTTTTTTTGTCCCTAGTTCAAGGGCAGTTTCTTATCTAGCTATGCAAGCTTTATTCAATCACATCCGACCTTATTGCCCCAAGTTCAAGAGCTACTTCCAATTCGGCCATGCAGGCCTCATATTTTGGTTGACCGTTGAACATTCTGAATCAAGGTATGAAAGCAAAGGGGTCGAGTCTTAAGGCCGAGAGTGATCCTGTGCTGTATAATCTCAAGATCAATTCCAGGCATGTCTTCGTGGGACCACGTAAAAATATTTTTGAAATCTTTTAATAAAGTGACGCGTCGCTCATGCTCCTCAGAAGATAATGTAGAACCAATCTGGACCAAGCCAGGATCCTTCTCAGTACCTACATTAGCAGACATGATCTCATTCATTAAGGTCTTAGCACGCCTCTCTTTCTCTTAGTTGATCAAATTTTACAAATCCTAAGGAATTCCTCCCTCTTTGTTTTCATCATAGTTTTAGAAATAGTTTTGAAAAACTTTGGTCAATGCAACGATTTAAAGGCACAAAGAAGTAGGTGAAAATTACTGTCATTTAATGCAGAACTTTTAGCTCAACTGGCTTGATGATAGAAACAGACTCAAAAGAAAGAGTGAAAAAGATAAACAAAAACTAGACAGTGATGTTTAAGTTAACACCCTCGAAATCACCAAACTCTAACGCAACAAGATTGACTCAACACCCAGTCCAGAAAGTAAAATAACTAACATTTTCAAATTGCTAAAATCAGTGCATGCCATCCACCATGCCTGAAGTAAAATGAGTGCCATTAGCAGGTGGTTCATCCCTGATCACAAGACTAGCCACATTATTCCCCAAGTTCATTGATCTAGCGCCGATAGACTTTGTAGGACCTGGTAAGGCAATGACTTTGTTGTCAATCAAGTCTTGAATTTCATGGCGAAGATGAAAATAACGATCAGTGTCATGGCTGGATTGCTAATGGAAGGCGCAATACTTGGCAGCATCATGCCTGGCTAGAATGTAATTAGGGAGAGGCCGAGCATCAAGGGATATGAGATGGCTTGTCCTATGAGGATTTGGAGAGATTTGAACAAGGTCATGTAAGTGGGTAGAAGGTGCGGTTACCAGTCCTGGAAGGATTGACAGAGGGGTCGGTAGGTGTTGATTGGGTTTGAAGATCTCTTACGAGTGTAAGATTAGAGCTGAAAGGGGTGTTTCTGGTACGACATCCTTTTTCATGACTTATCACCGAATTCAAAATGTCCCCAACCTGAGTGACAAAAGTGTCATCCACAATCTTTGCAACAACTGCAAACACTTGCTGCTTGTTCAGTCCTTTGATCTTCAAAGTCTCAATAGCCCACCGAAGATGTGCATAGGGATCAATACTTGCCTCGGCCTTGTTCTTGCCACTCGCTTCAGCTTTGCCAAGGGATTGGGTGGCTATATCAGAGTGAGGCCAATTTGTTGTTGACATGTCATCACCCAGACTTGAGATAGCTTCGGGTTGGCACTTACCAACTGCAGCTCACCCCAAGATTGGGGAGTTTTTTAATGTGAAATTTCTAGCATGTAATGCGGTCGATGATGGAGCCAATATCCTAAAGGCTGAATCTGTCACAATTCTTTGAATATCTTCAATCACGCTCAACAGCTTACAAGTAGTGGGTTCGACCATTGGTGCCCGTAGTGTATTTGAACCAATTTGGTCCTGATGAATTGGTTGGGTTGGGCTCTTTGGAGTAGGTTGGACTGGAATTAGGCTAGTGTGGGTTTCAAGTGCATCCATCATACACAAGTCTGTGCTTGCTGGAACGAACACCTCAGGCTTAGGTAAATGGGTTGGGGTGATGTAAAGGGTGGGGTTGTAGGTGGATGGCAGTGTATGGATTAGATACAGATTTTGAGGAGGAGGAGGTACGCGATCATGTATAGGTAGTGGGCTTTTGGTTACATTAGGTTTCTGAGGTGGAGATATAGTCTTATTGTCGATGAGATCCTGCATCTTGTGACGAAGGTGAAAGCAACGGTCGATGTGATGGTCGTGCTGCTGATGGAAGATACAATATTGAGTGGGGTCAGGTTTGGCTGGAAGTGGGTCCGGGAGAGGTCGAGGATCAAGGGGCTTAAGATGCCCTTTGTCCATTAGAACTTTGAGAGCACGAATTGGACTCATATGAAGAGGGGTGAAGATTCGGAGTTGGGCTCGAGCTGGGTAGGTTGTTTGTGGGCTTGTGTTAGCGAATGAATTGATTATCTTGGCTGTGGTAGTGATGGTACTGATTTTGGCATCCCTAGGAATAGTGCTATTGCTAACATTGGTACCCCTAGTAAATGACCTTTTTGCTGGTGCACTTGTTCTCTGGATAATTCCCTTCTTGAAAGCATTCTCAATCTGAACCCCCAATCATGTAAAGCATCGAAGGTAGATAGTGGCGCGACTATCATCCTCTGTAACATGTCTGGTTCAAGGTTCTGAACTACTAATCAAACCTATTCCCTCTCTAAAGGCCTTTGTCACTCGGGCTGCCTTCGCCCTCCATCTAGCAATGAAGTCAATAAATGGTTCTTTGGGATTTTGAGAGGTTGCCTCCAGTTCGTTGATCATTACCTCCGTCTGAGTATTGTAAGAATATTGATTAACAAATCCCTCAGATAGTTCTTCCCAGTTCCGCTTGGTCGAGTCTTCCAGTTTGGCATACGAGGTGGTTACCACTTTTGATAAGGTTCTTCCGAATAATGACAAATTTTGAGCTCGTGTCAAGCCCATTGGTTTCAAGACATCTGAGAAGAGATGGACATGGACGATAAGATCTCCGCTTCCATCAAATCTGTCAATGTGCGGCATTTTGAACTTCTTTGGAAATCTTACAGAAGCCTCAGCATAACCGTCTTT
This sequence comes from Camellia sinensis, assembly GCF_055761805.1. Taxonomy (NCBI): domain Eukaryota; kingdom Viridiplantae; phylum Streptophyta; class Magnoliopsida; order Ericales; family Theaceae; genus Camellia; species Camellia sinensis. The sequence continues at coordinate 106,341,855 of NC_138974.1, forward strand.
AATGCCCGGGATGGAATCGAAGTCTTGAGATTTCTTAAGCATCTTTTCTAGCTTGGCCATTTTTATCATGGCAGGGTCGATGTCATTGATATCAAAAGGAAGAAGCCCTCCATGAGTCTGTGTCGGAGGCCTGAAAGCTTGAGCTTGAGCTAACACCTCTTGGGGATCCAAAACTTGAAGGTCTTCAGCCAGCGAAGGTGGATCAAGATTTGGTTGGGCTGCTGGGTTAGATATGTGGTAGATGCTGATGCCCCAGATGGGCGTCGCATTTTAGCAATGGTTTGATCTTGCCCAGCTATCCTTTGGTTTACTGTATCCATGGCCTATTGGAATGCTGTCATCATAAACGTGACTTCTTCCACACTTTGGGCCATTATAGATCTAGGTGAGTTAGATATTGGTGAACGGAGCTGGTGGGAATGAGCGGGTGATTGATAGGTGCTCTGTACTAGTGATAACTATTTGGTTCTTCTCCTTCGAACAACTGGCGGGAGAGAGACTAACACTGGCTGACCGTCAATTAGATCTTGGATTTTGCAAAGCCCATTGGCGCGTGTCCACCAAACTTGGGGATATTAGGTCTCTCCGAAGCTATGATTTCAAGACTACCTAGCAAAAGAAATAAAGAAAAGCCATAATAAAAAACATACAGCACCTTAGCCCAAATTGCAACAGATATGATCACAGCTATATGACTGTACTCCCTACTAATAAAACTGAAATCTGCCCCACAAGCTGATACCAAACCAATAATCTGAATTCAAGAACCCCTGTATAGATTCAGAGTATAGCACATAGTAGGTAAAGAGAGCCAAAACACCCCTATGAGGGGGTAAGGTTACCTTGTCCTAGCTTTGGCATGATCTAGAGGTTCACTACTTCTAACAAGTCGTTTCACAATATCCTGCATATGGGCGAGCATCCTATCCTATGTTGGAATAGTAACTAGAGCTTTACTATATGCGCTAGGCCAATTGGTCAAAAAGGTACCTCAAGAAGGTTACCTAATATACCTCTCACACCTAACACCAAAAAGTGAAAGGAGGATCAAGCAGTACAACGGTAACTCAGATCCAAGGGTTGTGTTCCCAATGTGACATTGCCTATGTCTGACCAGCCTTTTGGAAAGCTTTTTGCAAGCAACCAACAAGTCGTCTAGGATATCAGATGGTAAACACAGTGACTTAAGAGTACCATGCAAATGCAATGCAAAGACATATATATGTAGATAAAGTTTCACATCATGAAGTCTAAGTCAAGTTCTCTAAATCCCCAGTAGAGTCGCCAAAAACTATAGCTAGTTTTTCATGCTCCTCGGAGGGGCTTAGTCTCCTCGGGTATGATAGCCGTACAGTTCGGACACTCGCGGTTTGAATCTAGTTTCAAAAGTGCAATGTGAAACAGAAAAAGGAATGAGAGTCCAAATCTGACAAATTTTAGAAAATTCATAAGCATTAGAGATGCCGAAAATGGACTGCATCACCAGATTTCAAAGTTGCCACCTAAATATTTTTTGGAAAATTTGGGAACCTGTGACTCGTACCAAAGGCCATTTTGTCCATCATAACCAAAGTTGTCTTGGTTTGGAAACTTAGGTATGAGAGGGGAAGGTCATGAATTGAGCACCCCTCTCGCCTGATCAAAGATCAGCCTCTACTAATCATGATGAGAATTTTATCAACATTATATGTTCTTGGTCTGATTTTATTATACTAACTTACTATGTGACACATACAAGTATAGACTATTTCTCTTGCTTTGGAAATGACTTGATTTTATGTGATTTTCAAAAAGGTTTTGAGTGCACACAACTCAAAACGAAGAAAATGATCTCGTACGTAGATTTGAGCAAAATCATCCCCGATGCAAGTAAGATAACCTTCATCCACAGGCATTCAAACAGTTCATTTCGAGTAAGCGCGTAGCCTTATGGTAAGATGCTAAGCATGGCAACAATTACACACATGAATATGCTAAAACAAAAAATGCTCACCTAGTACTCCGAGGTAAGCCAAAGCAAAAGAAACCAGTTAGAAAGATGCATGATCCTCACAATGTACATGACTAATGCAACACATACAAGAATGCAACTATTAGGTTTGGCTTATTAACATATCATATGGATTAACTCAAACATGTGGTAGCGGACGTATTCAAGCAAGTAGGAAATGACAATGATATTCAAAATGATGAACCGAACCTTAATGCATGCAAAAGTGGACACGAAACACGATAATATTATGAAATGAAAACATGATGCTATATACAACTGTAGTAAGCATGTAAATAAAAGAGAGAAAGAAATAGAGGTTGGAAGACAAACAAATATTACAAGTTTGCCCTTGCACAAGAGGGTCTGAATGAATGTCCTAATTAACTAATTATTACCATACCAAATTAATGAACTACTTAATTAATTATTACAAGTTGGAATGAAAGCAACTAATTAATTACATAATATGAATCTCGAAGCTAATCTAATGGACTTGAATGAGCGGCGGGGAATTACATGCACACGAGCAAGAACATCCTCCAGAAACCCCCACTGTTCACTACCTGAAGTTGCTCTGTTCATAGTCTGAAGATGACTTCGTTTTGGGCCTCAAGATCTACTATTTGTACACTCTGAAGCTCGGCCGAATCACAATGAGATTCGGCCGGCTCTAATGAAATATGGTCATGCGGTCGGTCGTACAGAATAATGGCTGGCTGACCACTGTTTCTGAAGAATACCTTGTTGCTGCAAAACTGGAACAGTGCAAGATAGAGGGTTGCCAAAAGCTGTTCATCCTTCTTGCTTCCTCCTGTCATGAGGATTTTCAAGGAGGCTGGAGGTTTTCTTATCAAATCATCAACCATAGCAAGTTTGCTTGCATGATGATCTTAAGAGTAAAAGGACAAGGCTTAGCTAGACACCAAAAATGCTATTCTTCTTACCTCCTTCTTATCATGAAATTATTCAAGGAAGAGGCGGAAGTGCTCCACAAATCATCAAACATCACTTAGATAGTGTGTGATGATCATAGAGTGAATAAAACGAACAAAAGTAACAACTCAAAAAGTGTTGTCAACTCATCTCCCTACTCATGGAATAAGGATGAAACCTCCATTTCTATGCTTCAAAGTGGAACTAGGAGAGAGTTTTCAACCTTTTCAAGAAGGAGCTCTCTAGGAGCAACAAAGCAAATAAGGAAAATAATAAGAAACAAACTATCTATCAAAGCTAAAACACACAACTCGCCAAAGTTGTTGACAACTCCTCTTTGTCATGGAACAAGGATGAGACACCCATTTCCATGTTTCGAAAATGATTGATCAGAGAGTTTTTCAACACTTTGACCTCAGAAGCTATTACCTAGCTTCAAGGTGGACAACAATAACATGAAAGCGATAAATTTACACTAGATAAGCAAACTTGCAGTGGGGTGGCTAAGCCTAAGCTCTAATCCTCCCATGACCAGAAGGTTCCAAGTTAAGCTATAACAAGGTAAAAACGATCAACTCTATGGATTGGCCGCTATATCCTAAACACGCTAAATCCGAGAGGACTTACAATAACATAAATATGATATTCAAAGCGTAAGAAGTAAGCGCACAAGTGGTGGGAAGGACTAGGACCCTTTTATAAGCCCATATTTAAGTCATACCACATAAAAACAAGATAAAAATAGTGCTGAAAATATACTGAAATTTAACCAAATGAAGTGAAAAGAAAGCAAAAAACATGAAAGAAAACAAAGAGGTACACAACTAGTGAGCTAGCCAATGAAAGGGTGGCTAGCTCACTCACTTGTGACAAAGTTTTAATCACATTTTTAAGCTTAAAATAGTTCTGAAATTAGTATGTAAAGACAAGAAAAAGAGAGAGAAAAGATGGTGAAAAAAAGTTCAAAGTTTACGTCTTGAAGAGGAAGAATTTCTTAGTTCACATACCACAAGCTAAACACTCTCAGGGAGCTAAAATTGAATTTAAAATCTCAGCAAAAGGCTTCAAGTTCAAGCTTATAGGGTGTATCTATAGTGTATGTATATTGCAAGAGCGTAGAGAAGATGGTTGTGCAAGCTATAACTCTTGGCAAATTTTTCTAATCCCAAACCATGAGGAGGGTTGTGGTATTTAGAGAAAACCACTTCTCACGTCATAAATATCTGCAAAGGAAAGGTTGGTCCAAAGCATATGCATGAGAGAAATTGGTAGCCGTCAAAATATCTATTACGCTAAACATGGTCGGCCGGCCGGCTAGCCAATGAGTTGTACGGCCGGCCCAAAAAAGTGGTCTGCCTGGTCCTGTTGCAACTGAGAGCCGGCCGGGCCTAAACACCCATGGCCAGGCCCAAGATACCCACAGTCGGGTCCTATTTTAAAAAGAGGAATTTTTAAGGGTCTAAAACAGCTTGGTCAAAATGAGGTGTAAGGATGGGATTAGAATCTCAAAACTGAATTCTTTTGTTGAAGATTCGAAATTGCATATCACAATATTTCATGATCGAGTGTTTAGAGTGAAGCGCCCAAGTCTTAAGAGCGGTCAAAATGTGGTGTCTACTCAAATTGTCATATATAATGTGCACAACTGTAGAACACATCATCTTCAAGAATTGAGAGGTAAATCTCACCTAGAGGCTTCAAACACACTTGTTCTTGCACAAACTTTGACCAAATCAAGCTAATCCTTCAATCTCTAGATCTCTAGATGACAACTCTTCCTCTTAAAATGTATAATCATATTTTGGGAGCTTAAAATGAAGAAGAGTTGAGCTCCAATGAGCTTAAGGCTCAATATATATATAGTTAGAGTGGCTTATTCTCTCATATAATACATATTCTGGTTGGTCATAGGTCACATTCAGATACTATTTGTAGTCATGTAGTCTATCGGCAGTCCATGTAAAGTCTTCTAAATAAGTCAAGTTTTCAAAACAAATTCAAGTTTTGGGTCTATCAATTTTCATGTCAAGAATAATCTGGTCATTCGTTCATGAACAATTCATAATCTCCATAAGTGATATCAAGTCAGATAACGGTTCTCAAATTAGGCAAAGGTCTTGTCAAATTAAATCAAACAAAGGTCCCATCAAATTATATTAGATGAAGGTTCCATCAGGTTAACCAAACAAAGGTTCTATTAGATCAAATTAGATAAAAGTTATATCAATCATTCTCAAATAGGGTACATTTGGTTATGTAGGTAACATTCCATTCGCCTAGGTATATTGTCAATAGTTTCACAATTGTTCTAAGTTCACCAATTCTCAAAGTCATATCAGAGTCATACATCACAATGGTTTATATCAAAAAGTGTTTCAGGTCAAGTACAATATGGCATTGTCCAAATAAGTTCATATGTAGGTGCATAGGCATGCAGTTGTTCGTATCAAGAGGTATGTATCATATAAAGTTTCTCGGAAGCACGTAATATAGTGTTCATTATGTAGAAGTTTCGAATCAGTCATACAATCACAAAAGTATAGGTTTACCAATCTAGTCTAGTCAAATAGTCCAATCGATTTTTAACAATCAAAGTACAGAGTCTCACAGATTATTGAGTTCATTATTTGGGGTGCCTAACTTAGTCCCCAATGCGAATTTCACAAATTCCCCAAATAGAGAAGACACATACAATAAATAAGGTATTGATTCCGTGGGTCTAACCAATCTACATACACATGTAGCAGATATAAAAGAATGTATCAAACCAAATCAAATAACATCCCAAGCAAAGTTGTATACATGTACGAGTCCAGAATCAATCAACACATGGGCATTCGTTTATAAATAGTAAAAGGTACCTGGGATAGCAGTTCTAGTGTTCTGAGTATTTTCTGGGATGAGTTCAAATACTCTCCTTTGATTAGCATTCTCTCTTATCATAGGAGGCCTCATCGTTGGTACTGATCCGGCCGAGCTAGCAGTTGATCTATTCACATTCTATCCCATATGAGGACAATTTCTTACTGTATGGCCCTTCCTATCACACCTATAATAGGCTCCAGAAATTCGGTAACAAATTTCTCGGTGCTTTTTCCCACATTCTAGACAAGTTGATGCGGAGTTGTTTCTTTGAGCGAGTTCATCTTGGCTTGATGTCTTTGATTTCGATTTCTTATTTCTCGAAGATTCTTTATTCACATCAGAGTCTTGCTTTTTTCCATTCCATTCAGAATTTCGATTCATCTTAGCTTCAGACATCAATGCTCGGTCTAAAACATCTACACATTTTGTTAGTTTCAACACATTAACTTTCTCTTGGATTGAGTTCCGGAGTCCTCCTTCAAATTTTCTTGCCTTCTTATAATCAGTATCAACCATGTAAGGAACAAATCTTGCCAATTCGGTAAACTGAGATTCATATTCAGCCACTGTTCGGTTGCCTTGTTTTAACCCTTCAAATTTAGAAACTTTCTGATCTCAGACACATTGCGGAAATTATTTTTCATAGAAGATTTCTAGAATTTAGCCCAATTAATGTTTCTATTTTCTTCTTAGATCACCATCCACCATCTTCTAGCATCATCCTCTAAGGTAAATGCGGTTAGCAGAACTTTTTGTGCTTCGGTGCACGGGAAGACTTCAAACAATTTTTCAATGCCGAGAACCCATGCCGCGGCTTTCAAAGGGTCAACTCCTCCATGGAACAGTGATGGTTTCATTTTCTTAAATTCTTTTGTCAATGCAATAGTTCAATTCTTGCATGGGCGGTGGCGGAGGTTCTTATTGTACCGATTGTTGTTGTTATTGTTTTAAGATTTAGCCATTTGTTGTACCATTCTTTCCAATCTGTCAAGTTGGCCTGTGGAAGATTCTTCTAGCTCATCCGCCCTAGTTCTTACCATGTTCTATATAAACCCGGATGATGACAAATACAAAAGTATATACAGATACACATAGGCATATTTGCACATAGGCACATATTCTCATATTCATATTTCACATATCTTGGGTGCACAATTAATCATATACTTAACAGATGATTTCATACATAACACTTATCAAATAAATTCACATTTAACAGTTGAATGCAATCCTTGATTCCGTTCTACAAACTCTTATTGCTCAAATGGACACATGTGTGAGATATAACTCGTGCTTTGATACCACTCTGTCACAACCCAAATCCGGCCCTACGGGTTTAGACTGTAATCGGCCAGTAATCTCAGATTATCTAGCCTCAAAAACAAAATTAATAGAATTTATGATACAATATACGGGGCCACAAGAGGAAGCAGAATATAAAAACTTGTCCATTGAGCTGTGCATACATGACATGATCAAAACATAAATGTTATATCTCACACCCAATAGAACATAAAAGATTATACATGTCCAGGACAGTTCAGAATCTGGCAAACCAAAAACAAAGGTTTATATACAGACCTAGTCTTACATGACCATCAAAAGTAAACAAAAGAAAATCAAAACAAAAGCCTCATGCATGAGGAAACCTTGGCTGACTCCAAAATCTCGGTAACCGCGTGAGGCAACCTTGGCTGACTCTAAAATCTTGGTAACCTTTTACAGTCTCATTAAGGCTAGGGCTGGACATCCCATTGCTCACCTACAGACATGTATACAAACAGAGTGAGCTAGAAGCCTAATGAGTAATCTCTAAGTAAAGGGGTTTAATGAATGAGTTCCATAACTTATCAGAGTAGTTCAAAAGGTTCTTGTCATAACTGAAGCTTATTTTGAAAACATGTAACAATAATTATAGTTACCAAACTTTTCATTAGTTTTCAAATTGCAAAGTGCTCGAAGGCCTTATTTTACTTGCCGAAATACCATACAAAACATTCATATTGAATGACTTCAATCGGAGCACCCATATTGGTGACTTGTACGGAACATCACATTGATGACTTATATGGAATGCAGAACATCACATGGATGGCTTCTCATATGGAATGCAGAACATCACAATGATGGCTTATACAGAATGCAGAACATCACTTTGATGCCATATACAGAATGAAGAACATCACTTGATGACTTATACTTAATGAGCTCATACATAACATCTTATACGTGTAGATTCCGAACATAATGATTACCATTGAAGTCATATAGAACAATCTTCAAGATTGACATCATACATAATATTCACAACGGTTTATTAACTTTTACAGAACGTCATTTGCGGCTCATAGAAAAAATAGTGGTTATCGAATGGTTAAAGCACATTTTCACGTCATCGTTCAAAAGAAAACTCATTCATTCTTGTCAAATCACATTTTCGGAAAGCTTATCTCATTTTACACAATTCGGAGTTTTAGAGCATAGCTTAGTGTCTCAAATTACTTGTTCAAAAACCTTGAATTGTATCTCATTACTTAAACAAAGTGTAGGTTTCATAATTGATTGCTTAGTAAAACTACTTTCAAAGTATTTCATGCTAAAATGCCATTACAAAGACATTACTCACCTCGAGTGTCCTTCCACAATGTTCAGACCTACACATTACACATGGGTACACACATTGGAACACATAGATCGAATCATATAATTCATCATCTCTTTCTAATTCACTTATTCCTATGGGTTTCTCATTTATCAGTTCCTTATTGAGTCACAATTCATACTTAAAAATGCTCCAGAGAACATGAGAACGAAGATATGAACACATAAAGACTTGTCAAAATATGCAGAAATAGGGATCTTCGCTCAAGCCAACTACTTGTCGCTCGAGTGGTCATAGAGGTCTACAAAAGTACTGGATGGGTCAAATTTGTGCTAGAGCCAATACTTGGTTGCTCGAGCGGTCCAACATTATACAGAGGGTTTGCTCAAGCGCACACTTGGTCAGTCGAGCTGTCTATAAAGACTGCAAAAGCATTGGGAGTTGGTCAAGTTTGCTCGAGTGCACACTTTGTTTGCTTGATAGATTAAGGTCGTATCATGAAGCTCTCAAGATTGCCATGGAAGCAATGAAGAGCCAGCACAATATAGAGCTAAAAGCGAATGCCGAATCCACATGGAATGAAGCGAACACCGCCTATCTTGAACAGATGAATAAATTGAAGAATTTCTTTTTCAGGGAGGGTTGGAGAGCAAAAATGAAAAAGCTGGGAGTAGCTGAATCGTCCAATTTATATTCCCAAGTTCCACTCCCGAATCCTGAAGTCCTAATTTCCCCTGAATTAGATAGTTTGCAAAGATCTTGGTGAATCCATGGTTGTTCATTTTTGTTTTCCTTCCCCATTTGTAGTTGTTATTGTTGTTGTTGTTTTTTATTTTTATCTTTTTATTTTTTTATTTTTTTTGGTGTTTGTTAGTCGTAAAATCTCAATGTCTTTCAGAAATATATAATGCAACCTTGTTTACTCATTACGCTTTATATCTAAACTTTATCACATAATTGCTACAAGGTTAATGGTAATACTTTCTTAAATGCATGGCATTCCATGGCCTTGGGAGTACATTCCCCCGTTAATCGGCAATTTCATGTGCTCTTTCCCCGGCCAGATCAGTGATTTGATATGGTTTAGCCTAAGTTTCCCATCAGCGGTTTTGCATTCGTTTGGGAGGACCTTCTTTAAAACTAGTTCGTCAATCACGTACTGCCGATACTTGACTCGCTTATTGTATACCCGAGCTATTTCCTGTTGTTATCTTGCTAACCTGACTAATGCTTATTCGCGTTTCTCTTCTGCAAGGTCAAGCTTCTTTGAAACCAAGTCCTCGTTTGTGCTGGCTTCCACTAAATAAGATCATCCAGTTCGGAAATCAGTTTCCAGAGGAATGACTGCCTCTATCCTGAAAGTGAGAGAGAATAGTGTTTCGTTGGTTGCACGATGAGGTGTAGTTCGATAAGACCCGAGAACTATCAGGAACTCCTCGGCCTATCTCCCTTTTGATGCTTTTAACCACTTCTTAATCCCGTTCAAGATAGGTTTATTCAAAGCCTCTGCTTGTCCATTGCTCTGGGGATAAGCCAAGGTAGAATAGTAAGCCTTGATTTCATACTGGTTACATAAATCCTTGTACATCCGACAATCAAATTGTGTGTCGTTATCAGACACGAGTGCTCTTGGAATTTTGAACCTGGTAATGATGTTGCACCACAAAAATTGCCCGATATCAGTATCCCTGATACTAGCCAGAGGTTCGACCTCAATCCATTTTGTGAAATAATTAGTTGCTATGATCAGCCACTTCATATTTCTTGGTGCTTGAGGTAATGGTCTTACTAGATCCAATCCCCATTGTGCGAATGACCAAGGACTAGTAATGGGATTAAGTTCTTCGAACGGTTGTCGTATGATCAGAGCATACCTACGGCATGCCAAACATCGTTGTACGAATTGTGGGGCATTATGCTGCATATGGGGCCAGTAATACCCTTGGATAAGAGCTCGATGTGCTAGTGATCTGCCCCCTGGCGTGAGCCCTACATGATCCTACTTGTATTTCTTCCAGTATGCTTATTACCTCATAAGGGTGAATGCACTTGAGATAGGGACCAGAATAAGATCTTCTAAATAATTGTTTCGAATCGTTCAGCCAGAAGCGCATAGCCTGGAGCCGAATCTGATGGGCCTCTTTTTTGTTAGCTGGTAGTACCTTGTTAGACAAATATCGGACGAGAGGGGTCATCCATCTTTCACTTTGCTGGATGTGGCAAAAGCTCTCCCTTATGATGCTAGAGGAAGATATTGTCCCGACCTCGATTACTCGTCATTTTGTTTTCTCAATTGCCGTAGCCAAGCTAGCTAATGCATCGGCATGACTATTCCAGTCCCACCCTATTTGCTGAATCTCAAAGGAAGAAAATTGTCTGCCTGCGGCTTTGGTCATTGCCAAATATTTCATCAATCGTTCATCCCGTGCGACGTATTCTTCGTTCATCTATTTGACGACCAACTGTGAGTCAAACTAAACACTTATGGAATTAGTGGTGTTGAGACCATTGATGAGAGCTTCGTAATCATATTCATTATTGGTGGCTGAAAAGCCTAACTGAGTAGAGAATTCTATTGCCACTTTGTTGGGCATGACTAGCATGAATCCTATTCCTGCACCTTTGGTGTTGGAGGCCCCATCACAATGCAATGTCCACACTACGTCAATTGAAGGTGTTTCCCTTGCCTTCATTTCTTCTGTACCTTTCTTTGGGGAAGATTCTGTTATGAAATCTGGCATGACGTTTGCGTTAATTGCATTCCTTTGTTTGAATTGACTATCATATTGTCTGGAGTTCCATAGCTGTAGACATCCCATTTTTGACCGTCCTCAAGACTTGGATGTTCTTTCAAGTATATCCAGTGATGAGTTTGATTGCTCGTCGAGTGCTCGAAGTTCACGGTGGAACGCCACATGTTTGAGTTTTCCAAACCCTACATCAATTCTGTCTCATTTTTGGACCGTGTTTAGGTCCTTTCAACATGATGTTGTTGATGGCCTACCGGCTGTATTTGGGCACTGCCGGCCATGGATCTTGGCCTACCGGCCATCAATGAGCCCCTGCCGGCCATCACTGATGGCTGGCTGACCACCGGTGTATCAGTAAATATTTTCTGATATTTTGTGCCAGCTGTTTGCACAGATTGAGCCATCTTCTTGCACGTGTATGGTTAGATCTCTTTGAGGGAATTTTGTATTCTCTATATATAGAAGCCCTCTCTTGCATGTGGAGGGGTTAGAAATTTGTGAAGACAAAAAATTTCTCTCTCTCTCTCTCTAGAATCCTCTCTCTCTAAATATTTTGTGCCTTATAGCCTAAATTCTCTACACTCTTGCATATAAGCCCCTGATCAAACTTGATCTGTCATGACCCGAACCCGTCCCCATGGATTAAGGACATAACTGGCCGGTAATCCTGAAATTACCTACGACCTCAAACCAAATTAGACATAACTCATCAGAGTAAAGGGGCCAAACGGAAGTAGAATTTAAAACTTTGTCCATAGAGCTGTGCTTACATGGCACATCATAACAAACCATACATAAAGATATTAATAACTCACATAAGACAATACAGTAGCATAAAGTTCTGTACAGACAGGATCATTCAAATCTAGGTCAGCCAATCAAAACTATATACAAGCATATCCCAAGTCCTCGCCAACATGACAAAATGACACAAGATAGCAAAAGGGCGAAGACGTGTCTCGTGCATGAGACGCAAGGGCTGACTCCTCGAAATCTTAGTTGTTCCACACAGACTTCACTGAGGCTGGGTTTGGACCACTCTTGGCTCACCTACATACACATGAATGAGCGTGAGCGAAAGCTCAGTGAACAATATCGAATAAAGAAGATACATTAGAACAACATACGACAAACGGCCTTGGGCCCAATTCATATTCTATCTAATATATATATAGGCATACATAGGGTAGGTGACTGCAGTTCCAAACATATCAAACAGCCTCGGGCCCAATCCATTCATGTCAAACTGGCCTTTGGCCCATTCACACTTTCATTAGTGCCAAACTGGCCTTTGGCCCATTCATACTTTCATTAGTGTTCATTAGAGTCAAACTGGCCCTTGGCCCATTCATTCTATCTTTCATGTCAAACTGGCCTTTGGCCCATTCATTCATGTCCAACGGCCTCTGGCCCATTCATTCACGTCAGACCATTATTCATGTCAGACTATCATTCATGTCAGACTGGTCTTTGGCCCATTCATTATCTTATTCATGTCAGACTAGCCTTTGGCCCATTCATTCTCTCATTCGTGTCAAACTGGCCTTTGGCCCATTCATTCATGTCATACAGCCTCTGGCCCATTCATTTATGTCATACATGTCAAACTGGACTTTGGCCTATTCACTTTATCATTCATGTCAGACTATCATTCAGATCATACTGGCCTTTGGCCCATTCATTCGTTCATGTCAAACTGGCCTTTGGTCCATTCGTTCTATCATGTCAAACTGGCCTTCGGCCCATTCAAACTAGCATTTAGATCATACTAGCCTCTGGCCCGCTTATTCGGCATAGCAAACATTGTCCACCAATCGAGTCAACAAACTTATAAACCTTACATAGGAGTAAGCAATTGGACAATAACATATTTTAGATATCTTTGTTAAGATATTACTCACAGTGATCGGCTGGATGATTTGCCCTGGAGCTTGACCCTACACATCACATAACACATACGGGTCACAAATGATTTAATCCGTTCTTTAATTCACATATTCCGCTTTAGGCTTTATTCTTATCCCTTTAATTCATTTACAATGCTTAATGCATGCCTAAGAGTACTTAGAAGTGAAAGAGAACGGAAAACGAAACATATGATGCATTTTCAAAATTTCAGAAACAGGGGTCCCCGCTCGAGTGAACCCAAGAGGCCTGCAAAAGTACTGGTTATGTCATATTTACGCTCGAGCGTGAAGGTCGGGCGCTCGAGCTGAAGGCCTCACTACATGGCTCCCCGCTCAAGTGTGAACTTGCCCGCTCGAGCGGACATCATGTCTGCAGAAAATACTGGGAGCTCGAATTTTACGCTTGAGTGGCGGTTCTCCTGCTCGAGCGGACATCAAATTTTCTAGATTTTCCAGAACATGTTCTTGAGCTTCAACTTGATATTCAACGGCTCTAAATGCATGATTTTGGCTCAAACTTCACATATACATATACCAACATGGTATAAACACCAAATTACAACATTATGAAGCTCAATTCCAAGAATTACTTACATGCATGACTCAAATTAACCCAAACTCATCACCAACAGATTAAATTCAAACATTCAACACTCACACCTCCATGATTTGCACATGCATGTGGGAGATACCCATTATTCTCAGCTTAGTTGGTGAAGAGAAGATTAAATACATGGACTTTAATCAAAATTTAACATGAGTCATGTAATTCAAGCACAAATATGCAAACTCAAAGCAATTTCTTACATGCATGTACTTATTGGCTTCCAATTCAACAAAACCAACTTAACTCATGTTCTTTATCATCATTCAACTTGGAATCTACAAACTAAAATCCATGAGTCAAGGGTTGATTACTCACCTAGGAGCCTCAAACACCCAAGCTCTAGCCAATTCTTGAGCTTAATCTTCAAGATTTTCAAGCTTCAATGATCAAACTCCAATTATTCCCTCTCTCTCTCTCTCTAGCCGGCCCTCCCTCTTTTCTAGAGTTAGAATCAGCCAAATAAAATGCTAAAGAGGAGATTTGAGTACATAGTGCCCCACGTATACAATTTTCATCAATTATACCTATTAATATTAAATAATTGGGCACTATAGCATTAATTTAATCTAATTAATCTGATCCGAATCAATTTTCAATTAAATTTCACCATAGGCTCTAAAACTTACGCTAATCATAATGGCGCAATCAATTTTGGTTTCTGTGGCCGATAAGGCCTTCAATTTAAATTCCCAAGTAGATAATCAAACAGATATTCCTACGCTGAACAGATAGAGATTCAAAACCACATATTTTCACATAAATGGCACACAAAATCATATCAAACACATAATCATATTTATAATAAGGACCAATTAGCATAATACGGAACAGGGTTATCACATGATCACCATTGAGTTGAGATTGCTTGAGGTTCTATTTGAGCTCTAGAAGAGGATTTTGGCTTGGTTTGGCTTGATTTTGGTGCCTAAATTGTATCTTGTCTTCAAGAGGTAGAATACTTGTGTTTTAAGCTTGATTTAAATACTTGTTTTGCCATCTTTACATACTATTTTGAGGCTGGTTTTGACCTCTAAAAATCTCTCTTTTCATGGTGTAAAATGGTGGTTTGAGGTTTGATTGGAGTTAGGGGTAGTCCACCTTTCTTGTTGCTTGATTATTAAGTTGTTGTGACATCTTTCAAAGCTTTCAAATCAACTTTTTTTTTGGCCTTTTTAACCACTGAATCTCAGAGGATTTTCAGTGGTAAAAACCATGTTTTAAGGTCCAAAATGGGAGGGGTTAGCCTCCCCTCCTTGTGTCTTGTTTGCAAGCCTAGATAGCCTAACATGTGAGCATGATTTTCTAGCATTTTGTACCTTAATCTCAGCATGTTTTTGCTATTATTTTGGCATGTTTAAGCTCTGTTTTGAGCTGGTTTGGTTCCATGAGGCTTGCTTTGTATGCTTGTAGTTCAATTGTGCTTAATAGTTTAGCTTGTATTATGTTTTGGCCTTTTATTCTAGCTATTTTTAGCTTCAAGCATGCTTGAGGACTCCTTTTGGGCTGTTTTAGGACTGTTTTGAAATGTTTGTACCTTTGGAGCTTTCTATTGCACACCTATAGTGTATTGGTCTTCACTAGTTTGGTGTTTTTGACTTTTTAAACATGATTTGCATAAATTGCTTGCATGTTGTAGTATCATTTTGCATGCTATTTCAGCACTAAAATCTCTGCAATCTCCCTCTACTCTTCACTCTTCCATTTGTTTTGAAAGCGGCTTTGAGCCTCTTGTTGGCTTGAGTGTAGAATTGAGACCCTCATGCCTAATGGTTTAATTTCTTCTGGAGTTCATTACCAACATCATGAGGCCTCTTTCATGCTCAAGGTACTTGTGGTTCAAGCCCTCTTTCCATTAGAGGACTCTTACTTTTGGATTAACTGGTTAAAGAATGGTTCGGTAACTAAAATGAGTAAACAAAAGCAATAAGTAAAATTTGAGCAAGATAAGCATATTGTGTTGCATTGCATGTGTTCAATCAGATGTTATATTGAACACAAGGAAGATTGGAGCATTTCATACTCAAAGTGATGAAATGAGCCAATCTCCTTGGTCTCCATCACCCTTGATCATGCATGACAAGGTGGTGGTCATTTGAGTCATATTTGTGCATTTATTGAAGTTATACAAGTTGGATCTTTGGCCATCATGCAATAAAATTGCTTGATTGGTGGTTTGGGATCCAAGAGTGCTACTCCTTCGAGGTTTTGAGATGATAAGGAGAGGCACAGTACAAATAAACCCTACAAAACCTTCATTTTCCTCTGTTTGTGCTCTGTTGCAGTGTGGTGACTCAGAGCACCAGTGCTTGGCAGTGGCATATTTTTGGCCAGCAGCAATCACCTATGGTCGATAGGCCACTGGTGTAATCCTCAGCATTGATTTGAAAAGGTGGAGCAGAAAGGTTTTGAAGTGTACTCAACCCTACAAACAGAGCCTCTCAAGAGGAAAACCAGAGGGCTTTTCGGGTGAAAACCGAGTGCATGCATTCTCCACTTCCCGAAGCAAAGCTGTGGCAGTGTAGTTTAGATATTTTGCATGCTTAATTAGTGTACATTTGCTTTAATTAACTAGTTTGCTGATTACTTAAGGTATTGTAATAATTTGTAATTAGTTTGCTAGTTATTCATTTGATTTGTAATAATTAGTCTAATTAGTTTAATTAGATTAGTTAGCCTAGCTTACCTTCGATTAGCTTAGCTCTTATTTATTCGGACCCTCCTTCGCGAGGGCACAATGTTGTAATAAGTGTGCGTGCGTGTGTGCATGTCTTCTAACCTCGTGTCTTTCTCCCTTTTGTTTAACCGCTTTCGATGGTTAGATTAGGATAATTTTCAATTAGCATACCTTATGCTCGCATGCTTGGATCCATTCATTTGTCTTGCATGCACCGAGGTTCGGCGCATCATTCAAACTGTATCGTTATTTCAATGCACTTCTTTGAATATGTTTCAAAGCATGCTATTAAAGTGTTGCAAATACCATGATTAGGTAGCCAAGCCTATTTAGTTGCATTATTGCATGTGTTGCATTAGACATCTTGTATAGTTAGGATCATGCATTGTTTCTAACTAGTTTTTGTTTTGGCTTGGAGTACTTGGTAAGCTTTTGCGCTTTAGCATACTTACATGAGTGCGAATGATGCCATGTTTTGCATGCTTTCCATGAGGCTATGTACTTATTTGCTAAACTGTATGAATGCCTGTGGATGAAGGCTTATTGTTTGAATTGGAACAGTTCAACAAATGTGAGTTTTAAGCCCACTTTGCGAAGTGGCAAATCATGTTTCAAGCCCATCATGTTTGATGGCAAATCTACGTTTTAGCCCACTTGAGGGTGGCAAATTCAAATCATTTTCAAAAGCAGGGGTGCTCATTTCGAAAGCAGTTGAGTTCGTTCCAATTCTTGTGATGTTAGTCTATACTCGCTTGTGTGCGTCACATAGTAAAGTTAGCTAAATAACTAGAACAAGAACATATGAGGTTTATAAAACAACATATCATGCTTAGTAGAGGCCGATCTTTGATCGGGCGAGCAGGGGTGCTCATTTCAGGACCTTCCCCTCTTATACCCAAGTTCCCGAGCTGAGGCAACTTTGGTGATGACGGACACGTAGCCTTTGGCATGAGTCAGGGTTTCCTAAATTTCCCAAAAATAAAATATTTATATGGCGACTCTGTAATCTGGCAAAGTAGTCTAGTTTTGGTATTATTTGATTTAAAATCGATATTCCAAAATGATTTGCCGAATTGGACTCTTTGGTGTTTACCAGTTTCACATTGCACTTGTGAAACTAGATTCAGAACCGTGACAGGAGTCTGAACTGTAGGACCAATTCGAACTCCCCAAAATAGGGCACAAAAAAGTCGAGCTACAATAGCCCATTTGGAAACACGACCTAATGAATTAGGTTTGTGCAGGATTCGCTTGAGTGGGAACTCTAAAAAGGCAACAATGGGGTAGATCAAGAAGTAATGTCGTAGTTTCTTGGATGAAACAACTAGTGCCAGAAGGAGTTTTCCTAATGGAAAATATTTGGTTTCTGCATCAAGTAATATTTTAGTTATGTAAAAAACTGGTGTTTGCCCATCCAAAGATTCCTTGATGAGCGCCAAACTCACAGCATGATCGGAAATTGCCAAGTATACGTACAATTTTTCTTCGACAATAGGGTTGGTGAGCAAAGGTGGTTTGGCCAGGTAGGCTTTTAACTCTTGTAACGTGATGTTGCACTTTGAGGTCCACTCGAATCGAGAGTTTTTCTTGGTCAACTGAAAGAATGGTCGCCACCGGTCCAATGATTGACTAATGAATCTGTTAAGAGCTGCCACCATTCCAGTAAGCGTCTGGACCCCTTTCATGGATATGAGGGGGAGTCAAATTGAGCAATGCTTGAATTTGGTCAGGGTTGGCTTCTATGCCTTGGTGAGTCACGATGTATCCAAGGAACTTTCCAGATCCAACCCCAAAGGCACATTTTGCCGCATTGAGTTTCATCCTATATTTCCGTAGTACTCCAAATATTTCATGAAGGTCGTTTGGATGATGCTTTGTTTCCTTTGACTTGACTACTTAAAGTTTCTAACCGATCTGCTTATTGAACATTTTTGTGACCAACCGTTGATACATAGCCCAAGCTTTTTTCAACCCAAAAGGCATGACCTTGTAATAGAACAATCCAATGGGAGTAATGAAGAACGTCTTCTTATGATCTTCTGGGTTCATTGCTATCTAGTGATACCCTTTGTATGCATCTAAGAAGCTCATCCTTTCATTCCTAGACGTCATATCTTCTAGTTGGTTGATTTTTGGTAAAGGGAAACTACCCTTGGGACATGCTTTATTCAGATCAATGAAATCCACACATACCCTCCACTTTTCGTTCTTCTTCTTAATGACAACGGTGTTAGATAGCCACTCTGGATATTGAACTTCACGAATGGCACTTGCTTCGAGTAACTTAGAGACTACCTCCTTGACAGCTTCCACATGTTGAGGTATCGATCTTGTCATGACCCGAACCCGCCCCTATGGATTAAGGTCATAACCGGCCAGCAATCAAGGGATTACCTACAACCTCAAACAAAATAAACATATATTATCAGAGTTAAGGGGCCAAACGAAAGCAAACTTGAAACTTTTGTCCGTAGAGTGGTGCTTACATGGCACATCAAACGTATCAAACATATGTACTTATTAATAACTCACACCAAAAAGGAAAACAACTTGAAGTGTTATACACATAGGATCATTCAAGTCTTAGTCAGCTAAGCCAAAGTTTATATACAAAAGTGATCCAACGTTTTCGCCAACATTGCAAAATTATAACATAACAAAAGAACAAAAACTCCTCAAAAACTTGACCTTTCTCACACACTTCACTGGGGCTGGGTTTGGACATCTCTTTGCTCACCTACATACACATGAATGAGCGTGAGTGAAAGCCCAGTGAATAATATCAAATAAAGAAAATACATGAATGAAGTTCGAGACAGATATACATATATCATACGGCCTCAGGCCCATCTTTAGTTTTATCTAGTACGTTAGACGGCTTCAAGCCTGAGCACATCAAATGGCCTTTGGCCCATTTCATTCATGTCCGACGACCTTTGGCCCAATCATTCATGTCCAACGGCCTTTGGCCCAATTCTATTCACATCCGACGGCCTTTGGCCCATTTCATTCATATCCGACGGCCTTTGGCCCATTTCATTCATATCCAACGGCTTTTGGCCCATTTCATTCATAGCTGACGGCCTTTGGCCCATTTCATTCATGTCCGACGGCCTTTGGCCCATTTCATTCATGTCCGACGGCCTTTGGCCCATTTCATTCATGTCCGACGGCCTTTGGCCCAACCATATGGCATAACAAATATTTGTCCACAATTCAAATTAACAAGCTTATAAGACTTATATAAGAATAAGCAATTGGACAAATAACATACTTCAAAATATCTTTATTAAGATATTACTCACAGTGATCTGCCGGTGGATTTGCTCTCGTGCTTGACCCTACACATTTCATGAACATAATGGGTCACAAACGATTCAATCCGTTCTTAATTCATATATCCCTCTTAGGCTTCATTCTTATCTTTTTAATCCATTTATAATGTTCAATGCATGCCTAAGAGTGCTTAGAAATAAAAGAGAACGGAAAATG
Organism: Camellia sinensis; assembly: GCF_055761805.1. Lineage (NCBI taxonomy): Eukaryota > Viridiplantae > Streptophyta > Magnoliopsida > Ericales > Theaceae > Camellia > Camellia sinensis. Next base: position 106,361,678 of record NC_138974.1, read on the forward strand.
AAACACAAAACATCTTTACAAAATTTTTGAAACAGGGCTCCCCGCTCGAGCGCAGGTTTCCCCGCTCGAGCGGACCCCTTTGGTCTGCAAAAGTATTGGTTACCCCATTCTTACGCTCGAGCTGAATGTTAAACTACATGGCTTGATGCTCGAGCATGAATCTTCCCGCTCGAGCGGACATCAATGTCTGCAAAAGTTCTGGGAGCTAACATTTCATGCTCGAGCGGCACTTTTCCCGCTCGAGCGATCATGCCGAATTCTAGAATTTCCAGAATTGTTCTTGGAGTTCAAACTCAATGCTTAAAGATTCAAAGCTCCTGTTTTGGACACAAAAACATGGAAACATATTACATAACATGAGGACAACAACAATATGAGGTCAATTGCTCAAATTCATGGTCCCTTTTTTTTTTTCCAAAATCATTTTGAATTCTGTTCATAATTCCTAAACGTGTGTGCTCAACTTCATACCAATTCCATATCTTCATTAATCATGCATGCAAGTCAATTCTTGACTCCAATTCTATTCCAAATGGTACAAATGACACTTACTATCATGAAACTCATGAAAATCATGCATGCATGTGAGATTTGGTGCTCAATTCTATTTGTTCTACATAGTTCATGCTCAAATATGCAAATTCATAGCAAATCTATGCATGCATGTACATATAAGCTTTAATTCTTCAATTTCATCTCAATTTATGTTCTTGATTACCTAACTAGCTTGAATACACAAATTTGCAAACTTATACTCATGAATCTATGCTCAAATGCTTACCTAGGAGCTCTAATCACCCAAACTATGGTTAATTCTTGAGTTGATCTTCAAGATCTTCAAGCTCCTTGTTCAATCTCCAACTTAAGCTCCCTCTCTCTCTCTACAATCGGCACACTCTCCCTCTCTAGAGGGTAATCTCAGCAATATGAGTTCAAAACCATAATATGAGGCTATATAGGCGTTTATATAGGATGGCCTAATCAAATTTGCTTTGGGCTAAGTACTAGAGTTTAATTTAATCGTTCTGAATCTAATTATTTCGTTCCAAATCAATTTTCAATTAAATTTCACCATAGGCTCTAAAAATTATGCCAAACACAATGGCGCAGTAAATTTCGATTTCTGTGGCCGATAAGGCCTTCAATTTAAATTCCAAAGCAGAGAATCAAACAGATTTTCCTATCGTGAACAGATAGAAATTCAAAACCACATATAATCATATAAATGGCACTCAAGATCATATTAAATACATAATCACAATCATAATTAAGATTAATTAGCATAATACGGAATAGGGTTATCACAGATCTTCTACTTTTTTTTATCACTGGTCATGAGTTCGAGCTCACATTCAGCTTGTGGCTTATCACCTTTGGGTTGATACCTTCCATCTCATATGGAGTCCATGCGAAGACGTCCTTATGACGTAGTAGGAAATCAACCAATTGTTGTTTTTCTTTGGTAGTGAGATTCTTTCCTACGAGGAAGAATCTATCTTCATCTGTAGGGTCGATTTGCACCTTCTCAAGGTCTTTAGCACTCTTGTTGCCAGGCTGGGGTTCACACTCCTTTGATTTGCATGTTTGAACTTCCTGTATTTGTGGCCTTGCAGATGATACCTCCATGCATCATTTTGCTATCCTCTGATCGTCCCTTATTGTTCGTATTCTATTTTTTTCCAGGAACCGTAGGACTTGGTGGAAAGTTGTCATGACCCAACCCCACCCCACCCCACCCCTAGAGGTTTAGATTATAACCAGCCAGTAATCACTTGATTACCTATGGCCTTATAAAAAAATATAGAATAATTAAAATAATGGGGTCATAAGCGGAAGTATATAACAATGATGAAAGTCCATTGAGTTGTGCCAATATGATCAAAAATATACTTTGCTTTTATCATAGCACATTCACATATCTACATATCCATGCAAAACTCATGTACAATATAAAACTACAATTATAGTTTATATATCCAAAACAATCATAACAAAATAAAATAAAAGTCACAACATGATATGAGCCAAAAGACAAAAGCTCCATCTTGGAGACTCGACCGATCGGGTTCACAAAAACAATTCCTGAAGAAAACTCAAAGGTTGGGCTCCATACTACTTATCAATATGCTAATTACCTACATATACATACATAATATAGAGTGAGCGAAGCTCAATGAGTAATAATACAGTAAAGAGGTTTAAATGAATGAGCCTATTATCAAAGTAAGTATAACATCATAATTCCGTAACTTTTTCATGATCATAATTATAGAACGACCTCAGGTCCACTGATATTAGAGAACGGCCTCAGGCCCAACATTTATAGGAATGGCCTCAGGCCCACACATAGTACAGAATAGCCTCAGGCCCAAACATATGAACACATATCACGGAACGGCCTCAGGCCCACACATTAACAACTATTTAGAACGACCTCAGGTCCAATCATATATTATCATATCATTAACAGGACAACCTCAGTCCTAAGCACATCATAGTATAAACGGAACGACCTTAGGTCCACATTGCCTATGTCATATAACATTCATGAAACTCATTCATTTCGATCAAGCACAATTTCTGAAAAACCACCGTTCATGGATCAAAATAATTAATTAAGAATAAATATTTGCAATACTATTACTTGAAGTGCGTTTGGTCTTGGAGCGTTTCCTCTGACACACGCCCTACACCACATTTCAGACATACACATTCAACAAATAATTCATTGCATTTCGTACACTTTTCTTTTAATGATTCACATCCTTTTTCAATGGGTTTCTAATCATTATTTCATTTTTTGGAGTGTTTAAAAAAGGTCAAATATGCATTCAGAAGGTCGGAAAGGTCAACAAGAGGAAGTAGAATTCTCCCTTGATTTTTGCTCATGAGAAAAGCCCCACCGCTCGTGCAGTCATGTTTTGCTCGTGCAGAAGTATTAGCTACTCTTGCAGTCAGAAAGCATAATGCAATCCCCTAATTTGGCTCATGCTCCACTCGTGCGGAGCTCGTAGCCACACGTGCGATCTGGGTAAAATCAGACAGCTTGAAAATGAGGTTCTAAAACCAAGTTTCCAAACTCAATTTCAAGCCTAAATTCATGCAAAACTAACTTAAAAACATGATATACTAACATATCTAGAGTGTAATTCAAGCTCAATTGCATCAAACTTGTTTTAATTTCAAAACCAAGGTCTTAGCTTCCGTGAATTCAAAGATTGCAACATTCAAGTTTCGGTATCACTCATAACTCCCTGGCATGTAAACCCTAGAGTTCATTTCATGAATGATTCTTAAGATTGAACTCAAATCAACAAATTCTAAGAAATTAAGGTTCAATTTCTTGAGTTTAGTTAAATTACACTCATAACTCAAAACCCCAGTTCATTTAGGTGTTTGATCTTCAAATTAATTCTTGATTTCAAACAAAAAATGAGATAGTTACAAGGATTCAAGATAGATTTTCATACCTTAGCGCAAATCTAGGAATTTCTCCCTTGAAACTCTTCCAAATCTCGAGCTTTTCCTCTTAACCATGCAACTCTCTTCCCTCTCTCTGTCTTTGTCTCTCTCTCTCTCTCTCTCTCTCTCTCTCTCTCTAACTCTCTAGCAAGAGTTGTCAATAAGAGGTGATCTCCAGACTTAAATTAAAACTTACTATATATAACTTAGGCTAAATTAACTTAGATTAGCTAAATCTAGGATTTATGTTAATTAAACTCAATTAATCTGTTACAAATCTTATTTTTGCCAAACTTCACAATAGGCTCTAAAAATAATGCTAAACACATATATAAAGTTGGTTTTGGTTTCTGGTGCCTCTAAGACTTCCAATTTTTAGTTCAAAGTTCTAATTACGACAGATATTCCTACTATAGACATGTCATTTTTGACCGCTTTAAGACTTGGACGCCTTAGGGTGAACACTTGATGATGAAATACGACGATGTGAAAACGTTCGATTTCTTCAGCAATGAGCCTCGATTTTAAGTTTCAAAGCCTACAACCTTGCATCCCCTTTGAGCCAAAACCTACTTTTTTTCTTGCCTGACCACTCAGAGGCCTATTGGCCAACAAGTGACCGGCTAGCCAAAAATTAGTGGCTAGTCGTCCCCTACCTGGCCGCTAGTCGTCCCCTACCTGGCCGGCCGGCCAGGTTTCTCAACTGGAAGATATTTTGCTACCAGTTGTCCCTCCACGTGCATGCACTGCACCAACTGGCTCAATATAGATATTTTTCGAGATAGCAACCTGTTTTTGTATATATACTTGACTATCCCTTATGGTTTTAGGTTAGAAAAATTTACGAAAGCTCAAAATCTTGCAAAACACTCTCCCTCTCTATCTTGCAATACACATACACTATATATACACTTCCTAAACCAAAAATTTGAGGCTCCTTGCTGAGGTTCTTGAGCTCAAATATCAGCCCTTGAGAGTGAAGGCCTTGTGGTTTGTGAACAAAAGACTAACTCTTTTTTAAGAGGCATAACTTTGGACATTCTTAAACTACTTTTTCCTTCTCTTTTCTTGTTGTTTTCATACTATTTTTAGACTATTTTGGTGGGCTGAAACTTGTGATTTAAAGCTACTAAAGGTGGAGGGGTTAGCCAACCTTCTTTGAACCTTATTCATCAAGTTTTTATCCTTGTGTTTTCCACTTATTTCTCAACTTTTGGCCACTAATTTTCAGAGTTTTCATAGGCTAAAATATATAGTTTTGAGTTTCAAAAAATGGAGGGGTTAGCCACCCTTCCATAGGCTTGCTTACTAGCTTTAATTAGCTCTATTTTTTGCTCACTTTTTTTAGCTTTTCAAACTAATTTCCAGCACTGTTTTGTGAGTTGTAGGACTGTTTTAGTGTGTTTACTTCATTCATGCTTTGAATATTAGGCTTGTGTTGTTGTAAGTCCTCATAGGTTTTGTGGTTTAGGCCTTAGAAACCAACCTATTTGAGTTGATATCATTTATTTCATAGCTTTTCATACAAGTACTCACTCTTGCAATAACCATCCTTGTTAGTCTTTTCTTTTCATTCATTGAGTCTTTGTCCCATCAGTTCATGGATCATCATGCAACAACCTTATGACCATTGATGATTTGTGGACCGGTTCTACTCCTCTCTTGATCAATTTCATGATAGGGAGAGGCAGAGAGGATAAACATCCCCTGGAAACACTTTGTTTTTGCTTTGTTTTCATTCTGTTGCAGCAGGGCAATACCAAAATTAGTGGGTGGCCGACCACTCCTTGAATTCGGCCGACCACTTTCCTTAGCTGGCCGGTCACCTTTTGTTGAGCAAACAGTGGCATTTTTCTTGCAAAACAGAGTAGGAGTTGAGGCAAAAATAGAATTATTTTTTGGCTGCAGACAGAATAGAATTAGGCAGTAGAACAGAGGTGTTTTCGAGAGGATGCGCTTTGTTGCATGTGTGGCTCCTTGCTTCCAGCGCAAATTAGATTTCATACATAATGTGTTGTAATTAGCTTACATTCAGATTTGTAATAATTAGTTAATTCGGTGTTGTAGCAATTAAGGTAAGTAGGACACTCATTTGGACCCTCTTGCATGAGGCAAATATGTAATAATTTGTGTATGTCTTCCAACTCCCATTTCTTTCTCCCTTTTATTTACTCGTTTATAATGGTAGCATCATATTTTGATTTCATATCATTACCATGTGTACATACCCATGTTTGCAAGCATAAGGGTATGACTCATCATACTAATCAATGTCAATTTCAAATTCCTTACTCGAATACGTGCTTCGTCGCATGCCTTGAATTGACTCACATGCTATATTACTAGCCGAGCCTATTAATTGCATTTTGTATGTGTTGTTTGGCTTGCCTCGGTTGAGTACTAGGTGAGCATTTCTTGCTTTAGCATATTGCATAGATGTTTGTGTTGCCATGTCAAGCATGTTTACCATGAGGCAAAGTGCTTAGTTGATATACCTATTTGAATGCCGGTAGATGAAGGCTAATTTACTCAAGTTGGATGATTTTGATTAAATGTACGTATGAGATCACTGTTCCAAGTGGTACATATCCAAAACAATTTTCAAACAAACATGAAATCAAAGCGTTCCAAATTGGGCGAATTAGTCTATACTTGTGTGTATCACATAGTAAAGATAGCATAATAATCAGAACAAGAACATCTACTGTACATAAGAATCACAACATGATTAGTAGAGGCCGGTCTTTGATTGGGTGAGTGGGGTGCTCAATTCATGACCTTCCACTCTCATACCTAAGTTCCCAAGCCGAGACATTTTGGTGACAACGGATAAGTGGCCTTTGGCACGAGTCAGGGGTTTCCTAAATTTCCCAAAAATATTTAGGTGGAGACTTTGAAATCTGACAATACAGTCCATTTTTGACATTTTGATTTTAAATCAATTTTCCAAAGATTTGTCGGATTTGGACTCTTTTGTGTTTTTTTCCTGTTTCACATTGCACTTGTGAAACCAGATTCAGAATCACGGGAGCCCGAACTGTAGGACTATCATATCCGAGTAGCCTAAACCCCTGAGAGGAGCATGGAAAGCAAGCTACACCTACACTCAATAGAAATAATTTCAAAATCACATAAATCACATAATTAATCATGCAATTCATATCTACCACATAATCACATGCATAATTAAGCATAATACGGGTTAGGTTATCACAATCTTCCCCTCTTTAGGTAGTTTGGTCCTCCAAACTTGTTTACCTCAAGTCGAAAATTTTTTTGGATACCGTTGCTTTATTTCTTCTTCCCGTTCCCAAGTGGCTTATTTTTCGTAATTATCCTTCCATTCGAATTTTACCATGGGGATAGTTTTGTTCCTTAATTGCTTGACTTGTCAGTCAAGGATCCGAATAGGTTTTTCCTCATAAATCATATCGTCATCTAAAGCAGTCTGACGATAGTTAATAATATGAGAAGGATCTCGAAGGTAGCCTCGCAACATTGATACGTGGAACACATTATGCACTTGCTCCATGCCTAGTGGTAAAGCAATTCGATGGGCAACTGGACCCAATCTTTCTAAAATCTGAAATGCCCTCTGTATCGGGGTGACAATTTCCCTTTTGTCCCAAATCTTGTTTGCCTTTTCATCGGAGTGACTTTGATAAAAACATGATCACCAACTTCATATTCTAAATCTCTCATTCTTTGATCCACATAGCTCTTTTGTCGGTTTTGAGCAGTTTTTAATCTCTGTTGGGTGATCTTGATTTTCTCAGTAGTAATTTGCACAATTTTAGGCCCAAACAATGCTCTACCCCTAACTTCGGTCCAAGCAACTGGAGATTGACATTTTCTTCCATATAAAGCTTCATATGGTGCCATCTCTATACTAGAGTGGAAACTGTTGTTATATGCAAATTCTACCAAACGTAGATAAGTTTCCCAATTTTCATGGAAATCTAAAACTCACATTCGAAGCATGTCCTCCAACGTTTGTATAGTCCTTTCAGACTGCCTATCAGTTTTTGGATGAAATGTGGTACTAAATCTCAATTCCATTCCCAATGCTTTTTGTAAGCTTTGCCAAAATCTTGACACAAACTTAGAACCTCTATCCGATACAATTGAAACTGGAACACCATGTAGTCGAACAATTTCATTGGTATACACAGTCGCAAGTCTGTCAGTATTATAAACACTTTTCACAGGCAAAAAGTGAGCAAATTTAGTCAATCTATCCACGATAACCCATATAGAATCCATACCTTGAGGTGTTCGGAGTAAGCTAACAACAAAGTCCACAGTTATATGCTTCCAGTTCCATTCCAGAATAGGGAGACATTGAAGAAAACCCGCTGGTCTTTGACGCTCCGCTTTCACTTGCTAACATTGAAGACATCTTGAAATAAACTCTTCAATTTCTCTCTTCATATTAGGCCACAAAAAAGCTTGCTTGAGATCTTGATGCATTTTAGTATTTTCGGGATGCATAGCAAATTTAGATTTGTGAGCTTCTTCCAAAACTCTTCCATTAATTTCTGAACATTTGGAACACACAGTCTTCCTTTAAACTTCAACACTTGAGCTTCCAAAGAGAATCCCGGTCATGTATTTGTTTCCATCTCATCACATATTTTCTTGAGAAATTCATCCTCCAATTGCCTATTTTAATTTCTTTAATAATAGCTGGTTGTGTTGACATTGCGGCTAACATTCCACCCTATTCATGTAGCACAATTTCCACTTCTATTCTTTCAAAGTCAAGTAATATTTCGTTCCGCTCCGTAAGCAGACATGCTAGATTCCCCATTGACTTTCTGTTAAGAGCATCCACCACCGTATTGACTTTGTTGGGATGGTAATGAATCTGCAGGTCATAATCTTTGATGAGTTCTAACCATTGTCTCTGTCCCATATTAAGCTCTTTCTGAGTAAAGAAATACTTGAGGCTCTTGTGGTCAGTATAGACTTCACATGTTGCCCCATAAAGATAATGCCGCCATATCTTCAATGAAAATACCACTGCAGCTAACTCCAAATTATGCGTAGGATAATTCCTTTTATGCGTCTTTAGTAGTCGAGATGCATTTGCAATTACTTTTCCATTCGGCAAAAGTACACACCCCAATCCTTTATAAGAAGCATCACTATAAATAACAAACTCTTCTGTACCAGACGGTAGGGCAAGGATTGGTGCTATTGTGAGCCTTGTTTTCAATTATTGGAAGGCAGACTCCCTTTGTTTTTTCCACTCAAATGGAACACCTTTTTGAGTCAATTGGGTAAGCGGCATTGCAATCTTGGAGAAATCCTTAACAAATCTTCTGTAGTAACCTGCTAAACCTATAAAATTGCGCACTTCTGTAACATTAGTAGGGGTAGGCCAGTTCACAATAGCTTTTATCTTTTCCGGATCAACAGAAACACCCTCCTTATTAATTACATGCCCTAAAAATACAACTTTATTAACCAAAATTCATATTTCTTCAATTTAGCATACAGTTTTCTGTCTCTAAGTGTTTAAAGAATTATTCTCAAATGCTTGTTGTGTTCCTCTCTACTTTGCGAATAAATAAGTATATTGTAGACACCCCATTTTTGACCGACCTTAAGACTCAGACATCATCGATTGAGTGCTCGGTGATGGTGCATGTTGTGCTCATTCTGAGGTTTCAGAGTTTTGGCTGAGAGCCTTGCCTTTGGGTCTCTGAACTCTTTGTGCTTTGGCTCGGTTTGGGGACCAAGTCTTGTTTTCCCTTCCCGGAGGGAGGGAGTGGTCTTGTAGACCATCTCTCTGTGGTCGTAGACTACTTTTCGTGGTCGTAGGCTACTTTTCCCGTTTGGAGACTAGTTTTCGATTTTTGGAGCCTTTGGTCGCGCGCCTTGTCTCGGGATCGCTTAACATTCTCTGTTTGGCGTAATTTTTGAACCACACCTTGTTGCCTCTGCCTAGAGGAACACTGTGGTCCGGGAGACCACTTTTGTGGTTGCATACCACTTTTGGTGCTCATCAGCTAGTTTTCGGGACTTTTGGCCATGTGCTTTGCCTCCCGATTTCTCGTCTTGAATCCGCTTTGGTTCGTTTTTGGTACAAACCTTGTTTTCCTTGTTTGGAAGGTGGTACAAGGGTGGGAGACCAGTATTTCTCCTGGCCGACCACTTTTCCTTTTTCCAGCTAGTTTTCTTGGTCTTTGGACCATCTTTTCTGGTCGGCCACCACACCACCACCTTGCCTTTAGTGTGTTGACCTCTCCCACCTATGGCCGACCAGTTTTTGCTCTGTTTGACCACCTAAAGTGGTCGGCCGACCACTTAAACCAGCAAGCCGACCACTTCCACTTCAAGTGGTCGGCTTCTTTTTGGCACCTTTTTGGAGACATTTTCCTCCAGCTGAGCTGGAGGACATTAGACTCATCCTCCATACACGTGTATGGAGGGATTGCCTTGGTGCTTAGCTTCTCCTAGAAGCTTTGCCTTTCCTCTTCTATAAGAGGGAAGCTCCTCCTCCCTTCTCTAGGTTCAGAAAATCTGAGGGAAGAGGATAGATATAGTGTTGTATCTATATTACCTTGTTTGCTTCATTTTTGTGCTCAAAAGTGTAGATTTGTCTTAGTTTTGTGCACAAACACACACTTAAATACCTTGCTTGTGTTGCTGAGGCTCCTTGAGGTTGTTTTTGGTGTTCTTGGACTGGTTTAAGTTTAAAAAGCCTGCTGGAGTTGCAGTTATAAAGAGGGTCTTCAAGGGTGAGCTTTTGACCTTTAAATCCCCCTTTCTTGCTTAAGCTTTTAGCATATCTTTCATGCTATTTTAAGCTTAACTCATAACTGATAAAAGTTCTATTTTGGCATGCTTAAAAAGTTTGTTTAAGATCACTTTTGTGTTTGGGGTTGTTTACCCCCTCTTAGGCCTTGTTTGGCCTTGTTTTTGAGCCTTTCTTATGAGCTTCGGGACCACCTTATATTGGCCTTCTCACCACTGAAATCCAGAGGGATTTCAGTGGTGGAGATGGTGTTTTAAGGTCCTAAGAAGGAGAGGGTCATCCCCTCTCCTTGTGTCTTTTTAACATGCCCTAATATGCCTCATGTTTGAGCACCTTTACTAAGCTTATGTTAGCTTGTTCTTAGCATGTATTTGTGGTTATTTTGCTGAGGCATACCACTGTTTTTACTTGTCTTGGTCACTCCATGCATGGTTAATACACTTGTAGTGTAAATCACACACACTAGCTTTGTATGCTTCATGAAGTAGCATGTATTTCTAGCCTATGCTGTGTCCATTTCAGCATGTTCTTGGGCTTGTTTTACCATGTCATATCTCTGTTTAGGTTTGGTTTGGTTAGCCTTTGCATGCTCCTTGCACTTGTAGTGCATTTCCATGAAATAGCCTAACATGCATCATGTTGTGACATGTCATTCTAGCATGCTTTTGGCTTAACTTCATGAAGATTTTGTCCATGTTTTAACATGCTTTAGCTCTAATTTTGGTTGTTTTGGCCATGCATGACTTGCTTTGTATAGCTCTAGTTCAATCTAGCTTGTTACCTTTGTACACCAAGTCCACTAGCATGCTTTACTTGGCTTATTTGAATGATTTGGCATCACTTGTTATGTGATTTCAGTCTATGTTTCATGGCCATGCACTTGCATTTATCACTCATTCAATGCGTTGGAGGGTTTCCCCCTTTATGTCTTAACATGAACCATTGCGTATGCCTTCATGCCTTTGCTTGCGAGCCACCATTTCAATGTTGATTTGGGGTTATTTTGCCATGATATAACTCTGATTTTTATTGCTTAAGTCATTCCATACTTGGCCTTAATAGGTGTAGTGTAACCCACCTTATTTGCCTTGTATGAATCATGCTTCATGCCCTTTTTGCTAGCGTATTTTGGCCTACTTCCATGCATGTTTTAGACTCATTCTAACATGTACTAGGACTGTTTTGGGTTGCCTTGATCACATGCTTCATGTTTTGCATACTTGTAGTACAAGTGCCCTTGCTTGCCTCAAGCTTTGAGCATCATTGCATGCTTCATTTGTGTTGTGTACATGATTTAGTATCATCTAACATGACATTTCAGAGCTTATAGCATGCTTATGTTCCCACTTCATTCATGCTTTGAATGTCTTTAAGTGTTGTGCATTATGACCTTGCTATGGCCTTAGCTTGCATGCCTAGGCCTTTGGGCTCTCATCTCAGCATGTTTAGGTCCTTGTTTTGACCTACTTGAGCTCTGTCCATGCTTAGTTCATGCATTTGTGCCATGTGTTGCATGCCTCATTTGTGTTGCTCTTTGCTAGCTTTCATGCCTTAGGACCCTAGCATGCTTTACTTATGTTGTTTGAATGATTTGGCATCATTTCTTGCTTCATTTCAGTGCACTTAGTGTTGTTACACTTCCACTTTTGTCACTCATCGAGCACTCTTGAGAGTTGTGCTCTTTGACTTCTTTGATGGCCAATGCATTGTGCATGCATGCCTTGCTTTATGTGCCTTCATTTCATCACCAATGGCCACTGATTTGGGCATGACTGAGGTTTGCCCCTTTTAGTTTAAGTCCATTGAACATGCCATGTATATTGCATTGAGTATACCATATTGTTCATCGCATTATGTATGCATTGTACTTTGCATTGTGCATGCTTAGTTCACATCATTGCATTGTGCATGCTAACTGATATTTGCATTGTATGTGCATGTCCCTAACATTGCTAACTTGTCATTGTAGCATTGCATTGTGCATGCACGCATTAGCATTGCTCGCATGCCATTAGCTTTGTTAAGTTAATCACGTCACATTGCATTTAGTATGCCATGTAGTTTATTCGCATTGTGTATGCCATGCTTGCTTGCATTGTGTTTGGAATAGGTGTTAGTCCAAGCACGAGAAACGAGGGACGTTTCATACTTAAAGTGATGAAATGTGCCTTAATTCCCGGTCGCTGACGCTCTTGATCATACATGATAGAGTTTTAGGCTTTATGTGTTTACTTGTGCATTCATTTTCATATTGAATTGTGAAACTTCACCTCTCGGCCATCATGCATTGAAATGCGCGATTGGTGTCCCGAGAGTCGAGAAGGTACACTCCCTTGAGTTCATGACATGATAGGGAGGGTCGTTGTGCATACATATCTTGTAAATACATTGCCATGCCCTTTCTTGCTCTCTGTTGTAGAAAACTGGAGTCTGGCAGCAACAACTAGTCGGCCAGCCATAAAAGGTAGCTGGCCGACCACTTTTCTTGGTTTTCAACAACAAAAGTGGTCGGCAGGGGTCTGGAGAGACCAAAAGTGATCGGCCAGCCTCCCACTGGATTCCCAAGGTGGATTTTCATCTTTTTGGAGCTTGGTGCAAGTTTCTGAAAACAAATGAAAACAGAGGCAAATCGGGGCATCGCATTGGATTTCCGAACGAGGCGACCGGACATGCATGCATTCCTCTACCTCTGAGGCTCCTGATTTATTGATTTCCTTGGCTGTCATGCTTAGATAGCTAGGTTTTTCTTTGGTCTGTACCTTTAATAGTTAATGCGTTAGCTATTCAATTTGTTCTGTAATAATTAGTTAACTATGATTAGTTAATTAATTTGTTGTGTAATAATTAGTTTAATTAGCTTAGATTAGCTAGCTAGCTCCTTATTCGGTCTCTCCCTAGAGAGGGCCAATTCTTGTAATAAGCGTGCATGTGGTGACGTATGTCTTCCAACCCCCATTTCTTTCTCCCTTTTACTTAACCACTTACGATGGTTAGTTTTAGGGCATATTTCATTTAGCATACCTTATGCTTGCATGTTTGCATCCATTCATCTGTATTGCATGCACCGGGCTCGGCGCATCATGCTAACTGCATTGTATTGTAATTCCAATTTGAATACATGTACCAAGTTGCATCTCACATGACATACTTAGGATAGCCGAGCCTATCTTAATTGCATTTTTGCATTTGTTGCATTAGCCATTTTAACATGAACTAGGATCATGCATTGATTTCTAACTAGTTCTTTGTTTTGGCTCGGAGTACACTATGAGTGTTTACGCTTTAGCATACTGCATGTTTGTTAATGTTGCCATGAAAGCATGCTCGCCATGAGGCTATTTGCTTACATGATTAACTGCCTAAATGCCTGTGGGTGAAGGTTGGATTACTTGAATTGGGACAATTCATTGAAATCCGCATTTTAGCCTACTCACGAGTAGCAAACTTGAAACCATTTTCCAAACAAACGGATATGCGATGCTTGGTTCAAAATTAGGCGATCTAGTCTATATTTGTTTGCTGTGCGCATTACATAGTAAGATTAGCTAATTAACCGGAATAAGAGCACATGTGTTTTCAAAAACAAGATATCATGCTTAGTACAGGCCGATCTTTGATCAGGCGAGCGGGGGTGCTCATTAAATGACCTTCTCCAATCGTACCCAAGTTCCCAAGTCGAGGCAACTTTGGTGATGACAGACACGTGGCCTTAGGCACGAGTCAGGATTTCCTAAATTCCCTCAAAATAAAATATTTAGGTGGCGACTCTGTATCTGGCAAAGCAGTCCATGTTTGGCATTTCGTTATAAAAATCAATTTTCCAAAACGATTTGCCGGATTTGGACTCTTTGGTGATTTACCGGTCTCACATCGCACATTGTGAGATTAGATTCAGAACCGTGACATTTGAGTCCGAACTGTGGTAAGCCCAAATGAACGAAACAGGATTCTTCCCGGGGCGTTTGGGGCGCGTCCACAGTTTCTGGCGACTCCACTGGGGAAATAGAGAACTTGACTCGAAGTCATGATATCGTGTTTTGTTCACAGTTATGTGTTTCTTTGCATTGCATTTGCATTGGTGCACTTAGGACACCGTGTTTGCCGTATGTTATTCCTGAACGGTTTGCTAGAGGCTCGCTTCGAGAAGCGTGCCATAAGGCTGACCGGTTGCGGGCTCTACCACGACGGGAACATAAACCCCAATTTTTACCAGGGCACCCTTTTTGACCATTCGACCTAGTGCATATTCGGAATCCGTAGTGACTATTCCAAACTAGGACAGGTTGCTTACCCGATTATAGGTTGTTTGAAACCACTATGTGCGTAGTGCAACCCTAGCTCCTGACAAAATAGGACAGGGAAACCCTACCCCAACATAGGGGTGTTTTGGCTCTCACTTGCTTGCTATTTGCTGTCAGAGTATGTCTCTACAGGTTGCACGTATCAGTTTTCAAGTTTGGGTATCAGGCCTGAGGGCATCAGTATTTTGAGAATAAGTTATATCTGCGGGTATCAGATTCAGTTTTGGGGCAGCTATTTGGGCAACAGTGATTAGTGTTTGAGAACAGTGTGCTTCAGCTCGCAACTATCAACTGTGTGTTGTGTTTATTTAAAGCCGTTATGCTGTCCGTTTTTCTGGTCGTTTATTTATTTATTATGCTTTATTTATCTTTTTGCAAGGTAGTTTAGCACAATTGCATCTGACCAGGCAGATATTCCCCGAGCACTCTGGGTTAGAGGTCGAAGACTCAATCTATCCAGGGATTTGATAGACGGACAAGCAGTGTTTCTTTCTTTACCCCCGGTTGCTAGGCGGAGGTCAAGAAGGCGCAGTGTATCAGTACAGAGGTTGTCAGATCAGTGGTTTTTGAACAGTCAGGCTGAGGTCTCAGTTCCTACTACAGAGTTAGATATACCAATTGTCCAGTCCAATCCAGACAATATGGCAGGAAGAGATGATGCGTCAGCTCCAGGAAAGTATGAAAACCATGCAGTAGGATGCTGCCTTTCAGGCAGAAGTATTTGCACGTCAAGCCGAGGTAGTAACCCAACAGGCAGATTTAATTGCCAGACTACAGCAGCAAACCAGAGCATCTGCTTCGCACACACCTCCTCCCCCACCCAGAGTTCCAGTACTCGGGGAGACACCAAATGTCCAGGAAAATACGGACGTTCCGAGAGGGCCAGCTCCGCCTGCAGTCCTACCCCAGCTATCTAAAACACCCACCAACCTAGTGGATTCGCCGTTTGAGTTTGAGGTAGATCCAACGGCGTTAAAAGTAAGCAAGCTAGAAAATCTTTTCAAGAAGTCTCAAGGTGTGAAATCCATTCCAAATATAGAGGATGGGTATACCGACTTGGCCGTGACGCTGCCAGATCGGTTTAAAATGCCACACATCAACCGCTTTGATGGGTCTAGGGATCCCATGGTACACCTGCGGTTGTTTTCAGATATCCTTAGGCCGATGGGCCTTTCCAGATTGCAGAAGCTTTCTTTGTTCGGCCGGACCCTGTCGGGTGTAGCGGCCATATGGTACGCAAAATTGGAAGACTCTGTTAAGAGGAGTTGGGAGGAGATGGCTGAGGCCTTCATAGCTCAATATTCCTATAATACACAGATTAAGGTCACAACTCGCGATCTCGAGACTACCAGGCAAGAACCGAAGGAGAGCTTCTCCAACTTCGTAACCTGTTGGAGGGCCAAGGCCTCGATGATGACCATCAGGCCCGTTGACAAGGATCAAATTCGGATGGTTGTGCGCAACCTCCAACCCAAGCTCATGCAGAAGATGATAGTTCTCCCCCTCCCCACCTTTGCAGACCTACATGAGATTGGGGTGCAGATGAGGATATAATGAAACAAGGTTTGATTAACCCTGAAAAAGAGCAGCCCAAGAGGGCATTCAACCGCAGTACAAATGTAGGCACAAGCAGTGCTGCAGTTGGCAGATCTTCAAATGTGGGAATGGTCACCACCACCCCTCCCAAAACCCTTGCAGCTACACCCTTTACCGGTATATCCAGAAGTAGCTTGCAGGCAGCTAAATATGCCCCCAGAGGCCAAAGAACCTTTACCCCACTATACATGCCCCTGTCCAAAGCTTTGGGGGTTTTAATCAAGAAAGGGCACTTAAAGCCCCTAGAGCCGCGGCCATTGCCAAATACGCTTCCTTCCTCTCATAACCTGGCAAAGTACTGTGCCTACCACCAACAACATGGTCACGAAACTGACCAATGTTTTCGATTACGTCATGACATTCAGGACCTCATCGACAACAGGGTGATTATGCCTCCGGAGAAACCGAATGTCACAACCAACCCTCTCCCACCACATAACCAAGCTCCACCTCCCAAACACATTAACCTAATCCAAACTGGGGTTGTGTCATACGACCCTAGCATATATATCACCTTTTCTCACCTACCCAAGCCGGAGGTGCTCATTCCGGAAAGCACAGATTTGTGCATGATGAGCACCTTCCAAACCCAACCCAAGTCGGTGGTGGTGGCCATCGAAGATAGAACATGGATCACTTCGAGAACAGAGAAGAATGAGGATTCAGAGCCTGAGGGGTCTGTGAGATTTGAGTACAACATGAGCCGTTATATCACACCAACGGATCAACCTAAGCCAGAGATGGAATTGCCAGTGGAGGCAGAGATCAGTGTAGTTAGGGAAGATGAACCTAATCAAGGGCTAGATGACCTAGTAGAATTGGAAGAGGATACAAAGGACGTGACTGTCAACTGGTTTGATTTAGATGGGTCAGCAGAAGTTACTGGGTGGCTTAGTGACGAGCCAGATGCTACTGAACAACTTCAGCCAGATCAAGGGCAATCAGGGGTTGGAATATCATCAGCAATGGCTGGAATGGCCGGGAATCAGGAGCAATCGCCGAAGAGCACTGGTGTTAAGAATTTTGCTCAGGAGCAGAACAGTTTGAGTACAGAGGATGTTGAACAGCAGGCTGCACTGAAACAGTTTGAGCAAGAGAAGATTGAAGATCTAGAGATAGTTAGAAAGGCCAAAGCCCCTGTGGGGACTAAATGTGCTGTGAGTACGGGAACAGAATGTGCTGTGGGCATAGGAACAGTTGTAATAGAACCAGATAGTTGCTTGTCGATGGCTGATGGAATGTGGTAGGAGGACGACGACCTATGTCTCGCCCACACGGACGAAGATTGGGGGAACAACCAACTGGATGATACCTAGTATCTTGGAGAGGTGGACCACATGACCAGGAGTGGGCGGTACTTCAAGCCCCCACACCTAGATCAACCAGAGGCGTCCGGGAAGAACAGGAAGGCAGAGAAATAGAAAGAAAAGTTATTCGAAGAGGAGGCTGTGCTGAAACAGTTGAAGAAGATACAAGCAGACATCTCCATTTGGGGATCGCTTATGGCTTCAAGAGTACACAGACAAGCTGTCCTTTCTGCAATGGACAGAGCCAAACTTTCAATTGACACCACGTCTGAACAGCTGGTAGGGTTGGTTTTTTCGGGAGGAACTTCCCAACGTTAACCTTTACTGATAAGGAACTACTACCTGAGGGCACAAACCATAACAAACCACTCTACATCTCTGTGGAATGTAGAGACAAGTGGATACCGGTGGTTCTTGTCGACACAGGATCCACCATTAACGTGTGCCTGTCGAGGACAGCATATGTAATCGGATTGAAGCCCACGGACTTTGTACCCACTGCCCAGGTGATTCGGGCATACGACAACACTAGCAGAGAAGTGATGGGGACTGTGCAGATTCGGACTAAGGTCGGTCCAGGATAACACGATATTGACTTCCATGTCTTGGACGTTCCCGCAACCTTTAATCTACTCTTGGGGCGGCCGTGGCTGCACCAGGTGAAGGCAGTCTCTTCCACCCTCCATCAGATGTTGAAATACCCCCACGGGAAGGGGGTGGCCATTGTTTTTGGGAATTCGTCAATCCATCGACCGCCAGAGGTGTCTACGCCAGTACTGGAGATCGAACATGGCGCGGAGGATATGTTCCTGCCAGGGTTCACCCTAGCCGAGGCCCAAGTTGTACAGAACATTCTGGCTATTGATGAGGGGCTCTATGTCAGCGCACAATAAGTGTATCTCATGAACAAGTTACAGCACATCTCCGGGATGGGATTAGGGCGCAGTGGCCGGAAAGGCATTGCAGCATCGGCCGGAGTGCTGTTATCTACCTACCAAGGAGGACTAGGTGAGGAAAGGCAAAAAAATGGCCGAAAGGCCCAGAGCTAAACAGATGGGAAGGCATTTTGAGTTGATGCACCGACCAATCTGGGGTACCCTAAACGGACGCTTTGTCCGGGGGGGGGGGGGAGGACTTCCCGTTCTGCAGCTTCCTAGAGCCATGGTTGAATACAGAGAGGCGGCGCTTGCCGGGATTTGAGATCTTCTTTGACATACAATTGTCTGGGGATGAAGTTGCCGAGGAGCAAACAGACCCAATAGTTGAGGCTAAGCAGTGAAAAGAGGAGGTTTCCGAGGAAGCGGAGATTAAAACGGGGGTAGCACTGGCTTGTTTACTTTCAGATCCTCTGATCGTACATGAGTGCTTGGGGAATGACCTCTCAGTGTTCATGATTGGGAATGAAACGGCTATAAGCCCATCTTCAAATATCTTGGATGCGTCTATTGCACCTTCCCTCGTTTGGCAGTAGAAGGAAGGATTCTTATCGAGCAGCACCGGGTTAGGTAGTGAGCCGGAATCTGATTCCACCGAGACCGTAGGGTGGGAATCAGGTTCTAGCTTGTCTGAGTCTGAGTCTGGTATTCCTGGGAGTGATAACTCGGATGCCACAGTCCTATCTAGGTCTTCTTTTTCTTTTTCCTTTGAGTCTGTTGTAATAGAGGAACCAGGCGACTTGGAAGTACTTAATGAGAATTGTGCGGCTGTGGCCTTCGAGTACTTTTCTGTGCCGTTAATTTATTGCATGAATCAGGATTTTCAAAATTTTGATGAAAACGACGAGGAAGAAATTCCTCCGGTTTTGCAATATTTGCTTGATCAAGAGCAGGAGAGATTTGTTAAACCCTTGATTGATGAAATCCCCCAAATTAACATTGGTATTGAGAAGGACCCGCGGCTAGTCTAGATTGGGTCCATGTTGTTTTCGGAGGAGTGCGAGTGCTTAGTCGCTTTATTAAAAGATTTCAAAAATGTTTTCGCGTGGTCCTACGAAGACATGCCTGGAATCGATCCTGAGATTGTACAGCACCGGATCCCTCTTGACCCAGAGGCCTGACCTGTCAAACAGAAGCTCAGAAGGATCCGCCCTGACTGGGCTCTCAGGATCAAAGAAGAGGTCACCAAACAAATTAACGCAGGGTTCCTGCTGGTATCTGAATACCCAACTTGGTTGGCCAACATAGTTCCAATGCCGAAGAAGGACGACAGAATTCGGGTATGTGTGGACTTCAGGGATTTGAATAAAGCCAGTTCGAAGGATGACTTTCCTCTGCCACATATCGATGAGTTAGTGGACTTCACTATAGGGCATGCGTTGCTCTCGTTCATGGATGGGTTTTCTGGCTACAATCAGATATTGATGGCACCCGAAGACCGGGAGAAGACTGCTTTTACCACCTTGTGGGGGACCTATTGTTATAGGGTAATGCCGTTTGGGCTGAAGAATGCTGGAGCTACGTATCAACGGGCCGCGACCACAATATTGCACGACATGATCCACAAGGAGGTTGAGGTGTACGTGGACGACATGATTATCAAGTCCAAAGAAAGAGAGGGCCATTACATCGCCTTGCAGAAGTTCTTTCAACGGATCAGAGAGTATAGGTTGCGGCTGAATCCTCAGAAGTGTACATTCGGTGTCACAGCAGGGAAAATGCTGGGGTTCTTGATCACACAGAGAGGCATCGAGGTCGACCCTTCCAAAATAAAGGCCATCTTAGAAATGCCACCACTAAGGACTGAAAAGGAGGTACGAGGCTTTCTGGGTAAAGTGCAATTCATAAGACGGTTTATTTAAAAATCAACCTTGACTTGTGAATCACTCTTTGGTCTCCTGAAGAAAGGAACGAAGTTTCAATGGGACGACCGATGCCAAGCTGCTTTTGAACAGATCAAACAATATTTACAGAACCCACCTGTGTTGTCACCGCCTGAGCCGGGGAGACCGTTGATTCTGTACCTTTCAGTGACTAAAACTACAATGGACTGCATGCTCGCACAAGAGTCTGAGGACAAAGTGGAGAGGGCTATCTAGTATCTGAGCAAGAAAATGCTAGAATATGAGACCCGCTACACTCCGTTGGAGAAGGCTTGTTTGGCCTTGGTAAGGGCTACCAGGAAGCTGTGTAATACTGGTTTCGAGATTGGATCCCATCAAATATCTTTTCGAGAAACCAGCACATATGGGTAGGCTAGCTCGTTGGTTGCTTCTGCTTTTCGAATTCAATCTGAAGTATGTGACGCGCAAGTCAGTAAAAGGGAGAGCGGTAGCAGAATTCCTAGCTGATCACCCAGTTGAAGGGGATGAAGCAGTTGAGTACCTATTCCCAAATGAGGCCATCCTGCATATCGAAGACGAAACTTGGACGATGCACTTTGACGAAGCGTCAAACCAATATGGGTATGGGATAGGGGTGTTGCTGATAGCACCTGACAATTCCCGTATACCCCTAGCATTCAAACTCCGGTTCAAAGTATCGAACAATGAAGCAGAGTATGAGGCATGTATTGCTGGTTTAGAAGCCGCCCTAGAACTAGGGGCAAAATGGTTGGACGTCATCGGGGACTCGAACCTTGTTGTATCTCAAGCTAAAGGAGATTGGAAAGTCAAAGAAGAAAAGATAAAAATCTATCACTAAGCCTTGGACGTGTTAATTCCTCGGTATGAGAAGCTGAATTTTGCCCATCTGTTAAGAGAGAACAACAGGTTCGCAGATTCACTAGCACTCTATCTTCCATGATAGACATCCCTTTCGGAGTCCGGATGCGTCCGATCATCATCGAACAGAAGTTTGTGCTGGCCTACGAGCTGCTTGCTGCCATAGATGAAGTACAAGATGAGAATCCTTGGTATTACGACGTCTGGAACTTCTTAGGAAAAGAGGCGTATCCACCAGGAGCAAATGCCAAAGATAAGAGGGCAATTCGAAGAATGGCTACTCAGTTCATTGTCTGCGGGGGTAAACTGTACAATAGAGGTCATCTCGGGATGCATAAACTATGTGTCGATGCTGAGGAATCCAAGCGCCTGATGGAGGCCATCCATGGAGGAGAATGCGGAGTGCACATGAATGGGGTGATGCTAGCCCAGAAGATCCTTAGACAGGGTTACTATTGGTCCACGTGGAGGAAGATTGTATTGGTTTTGTTCGGCGATGCCACAAATGTCAGATCCATGCTGTAGACGTCCCCAAACGCCCCGGGAGGACGAGTCCCCCCGTTCTGTTCGTTTTGCGGGTCTTCTACAGTTCAGGACTCTCAATTTGTCACGGTTCTAAATCTGAACCAAAGAGTCCAAATCCGGCAAATCGTTTTGAGAAAACAGATTTTGAAAAAGAAGTGCCAAACATGGACTGCTTTGCCAGATACAGAGTTGCCACCTAAATATTTTGTTTTGGGAAATTTAGGAAACCCTGACTCGGTGCCAAAGGCCACGTGTCCGTCATCACCAAAGTTGCCTCGGTTCGGGAGCCTGGGTACGATTGGGGAAGGTCAGCTATGAGCACCCCCTCTCGCCCGATCCTAAGATCGGCCTCTACTAACCGTGATATCCGTTTTTGAAAACGTTATGTGTTCTTATTCCAGTTATTAGCCTAGAATTACTATGTTATGCGCACAACAAACCAGTATAGACTGGATCGCCTGAATTGGAACAAAACATCTCATGTTTGTTTAATTGAAAAAGGTTTGATGGTGCTACCCGCAAGTAGGCTAAGACGTGGATATGCCACCCTCGGATGGGCTTAGAAAACATGATTTTGCCACTATCTAGTGGGCTTAAAACTCACAATTAATGAATTGTTCCAATTCAAATAACCCAACCTTCACCCACAGGCATTCAGGCAGTTATATCACATAAGCATCTAGCCTAGTGGTAATCATACTATTATGGCAACACTCACACGCATGCGGTATGCTAAAGCATAAATGCTTACCTAGTACTCCGTGCCAAAACAAGAACATGTTAGCAATCATGCATGATCCAAGTCCATGTTTAAATGCCTAATGCAACGCATATGGAATGTAACTAGAGTAGGCTCGGCTAGTCTATAAATGACATGTGAAAATGCACAAGTAGCATGTATTCAAGTTAGATTTGAAATACTTATGTAGTTAGTATGATGCGCCGAGCCTGGTGCATGCAATACTGATGAATGATGCACGCATGCATAGCATAAGGTATGCTAAAGTAAACATGTCCTAATACTAACCATCAAAAGCAGGTAAGTAAAAGGGAGAAAGAAGTGGGGGTTGGAAGACATGCACACACGCACCCACACTTATTACAGATTTGCCCTCGCTCGGAGAGACCGAAAGAATAATACAAGTTAATTAACCTACAAGCTAATTAAATATTATAGACCAATTAATTAATTAACACATTAACTAATCTAATGAAAGCAGTAAACGGCCTCGGGAAGAGGGTCCAATGCAATGCGCGCTCGGCTCCGCTCGGAAAGTCACTGCCATGCACAAGTTGCCTCTGCTTTGACTGTTCTGCTTCTCTGAAAATTGCACAACTCCCAAGGTTGCTTCTCTGAGTGTTTTGGAACACCACCGGCTGAGTGGGATCATCATCGGCACTTAGAATGGTCATCAGCTAAACATTATGCTCTTGGCCAAACACTCTTTGTCGGTCGGCACTCAACACTGCCGGCCGGCCAAATCTTCCTGCAAAAACTGGTTTGACAGCAGCAGAGGACAAAATATGGCATGGCAATGCATTTCAAGCAATGTATGCACCAATCACACCTCTTATCATATTTATGACTCAAAGGGGTGTGCTCCTTGGTTCTCGGACCATCAATCGCGCATTTCGATGCATGATGGCCCAAGAGACCAAGTATGCATTTTGATTTCAAATGCAATGCACACACACAAACAAAGGCCCAATCCCTATCACTAGATCAAGGGACAAGGCATGCATGCTAGATGGAATGCAACCTAGGCATGCCAACTAGTATGCTATATGGTATGGAGGGGAGCATGCAAACATGCGATGTACACTAGGTACGCAACCTAAGCAAACAAGGTAAACAAGCATGTCACAACTATGCAAGCTAATGAAGCATGCGAGATGTGATATAATCATGCAAGTGTGCAAGACATGCAAACATGCTAGCAACTTGACCAAGGGAATGCATGCCAAATGTAAGTGATTTCAAGCATGCAACACATGTAACCAAAACATGCAAACGTGGATTAATGCAACAACATTTGAATAGCATGAAAAAGGTGGATTTAAACTGAATTAGGCAACTCTCAACTAGGCCCAAAACAATGGCTAACATGCTCAAGAATGGAAGGACGAATGACATGCAAGCATGCATGCACACAAGGACCAACACCTAGTCATATAGGAACAACTCTCAAGCACACTTAAGAGGATGCAAACATGGGCTAATGGCATGCATTATAAGCTTTGAAAATCATGTTAAGAATGGTGCTAAACCAAGTAAACAAGGTAAGCATGGCATGCAACAATGGTCCAAGATTCATGGCAAGCCTAAGGGGGATTGAACTACACTTAATGCAACCACACACGGCATGAATTAAATGACCAAAACCAGAGTTTTAGCATGCTAAAACAAAGCCAAAAGACCACTTAGATGGCATCTAAATGACTTGCACATGGAAGCATACACAATGACCAAACATGGAGCATAGGACACAACCTCTTGAAGCATCAAAGGGGCTATGAAATGCAAGCATACAAGCATGCTAAGAGGACTGAAATGATGCTATAAGTGGTGTCAAACCACTGAAATAAATCAAACAATGCATGCTCAACACTTCACACATTTAAAGCCTACAAGCTAAACAATGTAAAGGGGCTGTGCAATGCGTGCCATGGTCGACCAAAACAACTAAAGGTACACCTTAAGCATGGCAAGACAAACATAAAAGCTTCATAAAGCTAGGCCTAAACATGCTTGAATAAGGGCTCAAAGCATAGGACATGTTAAGGCTAAAACAAGGCATTACAAGGCATGTATACTAAGCAAGCATGGTGTACCAAAACCAATATACAACAATGCTATATTATGACATAATAAGCATGAAAATCAGTCAAGGCATGGTCAATATACACTCAAACTATATGCTCCCTCAAGAGTCTAAAAATGGCCATTTTCAAGGACAACAAGGAGAGGGGGTGGCCCTCTCCTTCCTAGGACTTCAAGGCACGATCCTCATCACTGAAATCCCTCAAAATTTCAGTGGTGAGGAGGCCCAAACACAATGGTCCCGGAGCTCAAACGAAATGGCACAAAACAAGGGCCAAACAAGCCTTAAGAGAGGTCAAACAACCTCAAAGCTTAGAGCACTCTTAAACAACTATTTAGAGGGCCCAAAAACAGAACTTTTATGTGTTATACACCAAGTCTAAAAACAGTTGCAAGATAGTCAAAAAGAGTATGCGAGAATGGGGTAAAAAGGGACAAAAGTCTTACCCTTGTAGACCTTCTTCAAGGAAAGACCTCTGGTACCTCAGCCACTAAGAAAAGGTATGATGGTGGGTGTTTGTGCACAAAAATGAGACCAAAAACACACACTAAACACAAGAGAGAGAGATATAGAGATAGAGGATATATGTAAACCCTAACCCTAAAGCTCAAGCTCTTAAAAATGTTGTCTAAGTTTCCTTTCTCTCCTCCTTTTTTCTTCTCTTCTCCTCTCTTTTTCTCCTCCCACTTTTGCTTGTTTTAGAGAGCTTGATTGATATAGGTATGTATCAATCTGCAGCTTCTCAGAACACCCCACGTCCAGGTATGGGCTGGGGTATGGCCTAGAATGACAGCTGCCAGCTGTCTGTAGAGATATCTGTTGAAAACCACACTTGGCCGGCCGGCCATCAAAGTGGCCGACCGGCAGTCAAATTGGCCGGCCGGCCATCACATTTGGCCAATGGAAACATAACACAACCGGTGGCCTCAAGCCATGGCCGGTGGAGTGTGGGGATGTCCCAAAAGCCGTTCCCTGCCTTCCAAAGCAAAAACACAAGTGTTTGGTACAAAACCAGACACAAAACGGTCGAGTCGAGAGATCCTGAGGCAAGGCGCGTAGCTGAGGCCTCCAGGAACTCAAGACGAACACAAACATGGATGATCACCGAGTGTTCAAGCGGTGACATCCAAGTCTTGAGGACGGTCAAAAATGGGGTGTCTACAGTTGCCCCTCTTTGACAGAACTCGAAAGTCATAACAATGACGGGAGTGAATGTCAAAACCCAGAGACGACCCATTTTTGACAAGGCCGAAGACTTAGACAAACATGCAAGA
Organism: Camellia sinensis; assembly: GCF_055761805.1. Lineage (NCBI taxonomy): Eukaryota > Viridiplantae > Streptophyta > Magnoliopsida > Ericales > Theaceae > Camellia > Camellia sinensis. Next base: position 106,387,386 of record NC_138974.1, read on the forward strand.
CAAACAAGATATGCGCCCGAAGGTAGGGGCAAAATGCAAGACAATGCACAAAGCCGAACATAACTTATGATCATGCAAAGAAAGCTGTAACGAGGCATAACATGCGACAGTTTTAAGCTAGCATATACCAAACTACACTACAATGCACAAAGGATGTAAGAGAATTATGTAATTCTCGATACATCTCACTCGGAGAATACAATACCTGCGCGGTTCGTCTGGTTGCACCAGCCTCAAATGAACCGTACATACAATATCGTGCCTGAAAAGAAAGCAAACTTAACAGGTATAGATATCGTTAGCAATATGCAAAATGAATGCAAAATGATAGGCGATATACAAAACTATGTATAGTAATGCAGATGAAAATACAATGCAATTGAATCATAATCAAATCATGAGCGGTTCAAAACCACACAAATGTCAAATAGATTGATAGAAGTAACAAGTCCGTCTACCATAGAAAAGGTGCCGCAACCCTCAAACCAACATACCAACGTGGAATAGGCGCGTACACATGCAGAACTATGAGTAATGTAGACGGACACAAGAACAAGTAATTGGGTGGAATGACATAAGTGGGGAAACAACCCGCTAACGAAAGAACAATGATCCTAATGCTGGATGTAGAAATTACCCTACAATGTAATATATACAATGGATATGGCATGCAGCCAAAACATATCTTGCCTAGGAAAGGCATGTACACAAACAAACCGCATCTAACACAGAAACGGTGCCGCAACCCTCAAACCAACATACCAGCGTGGAATAGGCGCGTACACATGCAGAACTGTGCTTCGATGTGAAAAGTGTGGGCACATACCAGACCAAGCTCAGCATGGAAAGGCGCAAGCCATAGATGGGGGTGATGCAGTCGATGCATGCAAGCTACAATGCACTATTTACAAATATGCAATGGATGGGCGTAAATGTAATATTTACAGTAAGATGCATGACATATGCATTATTTACAGTGTTATGCATGACATATGCACTATTTTCAACGAATGCATGACATATGCACTATTTACAATGATGCATGACATATGCATTATTTACAATGATGCACGACATATGCACTATTTACAATGATGCATGACATATGCATTTTTTTGTCATGTTTTGTTTTGTTTTTGAAATGCAAATGCATGATGATGCATGATTTTGAAATGCGCGACAACGCGCGGCTTTTGGGACGCATGACAATGCAGATGATCTTGAAATGGGCGACAACGTGCGGCTTTTGGAATGCACGTGAATTGGAATATGCGATGACGCGAGTCGCTTGAAATACGTGCATAATGCAACTTATCAAAAGTCGTTCGGGCACGACAAACACCGAAGGACTTACACCTTCAGAGGATTTAAGGTCTCCTAGACCGAGCGTATTTAAGGTCTCGCCAGACCGTCAAATGCATGATTTCGAAATGTGCGACAATGCGTGGCTTTTGAGATGCATGTCAATGCATGTTGATGCAAGTGCGTGACAACGCACGTCTTTTGATATGCAAGACAATGCATGTGAACTCGAATGCGCAACCACGCGCGTCGTTTGAAATGCATGTACAATGCAACTTATCAAAAGTCATTCAGGCATGAAAAACACCGAAGGACTTGCACCTTTAGAGGATTTAAGGTCCCCTAGACCGAGCGTATTTAAGGTCTCGCCAGACCGTAGCGATGCATGTTGATCTCTTTTTTTGTTTTTCTTTTGAAAATGCATGATTTTGAAATGCGCGACAACGCGCGGCTTTTGAGATGCATGACAATGCATGTTGATGTAAGTGCGCGACCACGCACGTCTTTTGATATGCACGACAAGGCATGTGAACCAGAATGCGCAACCACACGCGTCATTTGAAATGAATGACAATGCAACCGAGCGGGTTTAAGATCTCGCCAGACCGGGCAAATGCATGAATTTTGTTATTTTGAATGCATGATTATGCATGATTATGACATGCGTGACAACGCGCGACTTTTGAGATGCATGACAATGCATGTTGATGCAAGTGCGTGACAACACACGCCTTTTGATATGCAAGACAATGCATGTGAACCCGAATGCGCAACCACGCGCGTCGTTTGAAATGCATGTACAATGCAACTTATCAAAAGTCGTCCGGGCACGACAAACACCGAAGGACTTGCACCTTTAGAGGATTTAAGGTGTCCTAGACCGAGCGTATTTAAGGTCTCGCCAGACCGTAGCGATGCATGTTGCTCTCTTTTTTTGTTTTTCTTTTGAAAATGCATGATAATGCATGATTTTGAAATGCGCGACAACGCGCTGCTTTTGAGATGCATGACAACGCATGTTGATGTAAGTGCGCGACCACGCACGTCTTTTGATATGCATGACAATGCATGTGAACCCGAATGTGCAACCACGCGCGTTGTTTGAAATGCATGACAATGCAACCAAGCGGGTTTAAGGTCTCGCCAGACCGGGCAAATACATGAATTTTGTTATTTTAAATGCATGATTATGACATGCGTGACAACGCGTGGCTTTTGAGATGCATGACAATGCATGTTGATGCAAGTGCGTGACAACGCACACCTTTTGATATGCAAGACAATGCATGTGAACCCGAATGCGCAACCACGCGCGTCGTTTGAAATGCATGTACAATGCAACTTATCAAAAGACGTTCGGGCACGACAAACACCGAAGGACTTGCACCTTTAGAGGATTTAAGGTCTCCTAGACCGAGCGTATTTAAGGTCTTGCCAGACTGTAACGATGCATGTTGCTCTCTCTTTTTGTTTTTCTTTTGAAAATGCATGACAATGCATGATTTTAAAATGCCCAAAAACGCGCGGCTTTTGAGATGCTTGACAATGCATGTTGATGTAAGTGCGCGACCGCGCACGTCTTTTGATATGCATGACAATGCATGTGAACCCGAATGCGCAACCACGCGCGTCGTTTGAAATGCATGACAATGCAACCGAGCGGGTTTAAGGTCTCGCCAGACCGGGCAAATACATGAATTTTGTTATTTTAAATGCATGATTATGCATGATTATGACATGCGTGACAACGCGCGGCTTTTGAGATGCATGACAATGTATGTTGATGCAAGTGCATGACAACGCACACCTTTTGATATGCAAGACAATGCATGTGAACCCGAATGCGCAACCACGCGTGTCGTTTGAAATACAGGTACAATGCAACTTATCAAAAGTCGTTCGGGCACGACAAACACCGAAGGACTTGCACCTTTAGAGGATTTAAGGTCTCCTAGACCGAGCGTATTTAAGGTCTCGCCAGATCGTAGCGAATGCATGAATTTTGTTATTTTGAATGCATGATTATGCATGTGCATGATAATGCGAGATGTGTGCGCAACGACGTGACAAAAATGTCGCAAAATCAGCGCGCGTTCACGATAGAGCGTTGCAACGTGACCCATGTGGGGCAGCTTTCGAACCTTGTAAGAGATAAAAAGGATACCAAAAGGATACACCTTGCACAAATTTGAGTGCCACGCGCAGAAGACACGGTCCGAGGTTGAAACGGAGGCCGGTTGAGCTTCGGAAATACCTTTTCTTGTACTATCTTGAGCAATGAAGACCCCAAACTACAGATCTGACCCAAACAAGGCTGTAAGAGGCTCACCGGCCGGAAGAGGAAGCCACCGGCCATCCACCGGCCACAAAAACACATCACCGGCCAAAAATATAGCCGACCGGCCAAAAATGCCTGATTCGGGGCAGTTTTGACTTTTCGCCTTGGGTCTTTTAAAATAGGGTTTCACACCCTATTTCTTTCATTCCCCCCTAGCTGAAATTACATTCCCTCTCTCTCTAGAAGATTTTCCCCCCTTTCTTTGTCCGTTTTCTCGCGTTTTACGCCCGTTCCATCGTTTGATTCGCGAAGTTTATCGCGTTTCGAACACTTTCACCCGATCGAAACTTCGTTTCGGTGCTTCCTTTGCTATTTCCTCTTTTTGGGGTTTGTTCCCCTCGAGTTTTCCTTGATTTTCCCACATTTTCCACGTTCTGGCTTTTTCGGCCATTTTCCACCCTCTCGGGGGTTGACTTTTTGTTGACCTTCGCATTCTAGCTTTGTTTTCCTTTTCCGACCAGTTTCCTCGTCACTTTTGATATGGCCGACGATATTCCACAGGGTGGGACTCCCTCGGACCACGAGATAGACCCTGGGGCCGAGCTCCTCCCCTTGAGCGTCCGCCCGTTCGACCCGGCGACCTACCGGCCGGCGATTCACATCCTGCCTCTTGATGGACTGCGCCAGTTCAGGAGCTTCGAGAGGGGCGTGCCTCCAGAGCTTCTCTTGCACGAGCCTACATCTCATTTGTCCTTCGGCGCTTCCGAGGTAACATTCTTCCCTCTGCTTTACTTTCCGCAATGTAGAACACTTAGCTGCCATAACTGATTATGCTCTTTAACTGTTTAGCCCAAATGCATTGAGGCACTGTACACTGTAATCGACCGTGAACACACTTGCAACTGATATCTGTTTGAATCTGAATGCGTGCACACACACTGCACTTGCCCTGAACCATTCAAATACACTGACACATCAGTCACTGTAGTTCACTACGAGCACACCGGCACCCGATATCTGTTTGAATCTGGAAAATGTGCACACATGCTGTATCTACACTGGACCATGCAAACACACTGACACATCACATGTTGTAGTTCACTACCAAATCTGAATGCTTTTCAAAACTGTACTTTAGCGTTTCTTCGCCATTGTCTGCTTGAAAACAGGGAGATTCCCATACCGTCCGGGGGTATGGGAATATTGCCACTCGGGATTGGTATGCAGAGCTACCCGACGCGGTTCGCCACATCGTGGACCAGGCCGGTTTCGGCGTATTTTGCAGAGGGCTTTCCAGACTGACGACGAGCAGGCCTCTCCTTGCCGCTCTAGCAGAGAGGTGGTGGGACACGACCGACTCGTTCCACCTTTCTGCCATGGAAGACATAACGATGACTCCCTTCGATTTCTCGATGCTCACAAGCATCGGGGTAGGGGGTGATCCGATCCCCTTTGATACTGATATGGATGAGTGGACGGCTGCTCAGATCCATCTGCTCGGCGAGGTGCCGCCTCTTGCGCGTCCCGGCTTCGTTCGATATTCCTGGTTCGAGGTCCAGTTTAGGGTCCAGCCAGCTTTGACCGAGGAGGCTCCAATGACTCAGGAGGTTGTGGAGAGATACGCACGCGGCTTTCTCATGTTCCTATTTGGGACTACCATTTTCGCCGACCGGGCGAACACTGTGCCTCTTTGCCTGCTTAGTGCACTGGTGGATGTCAGGCAGATCCTGGACTACGATTGAGGCGGCGCCGCTCTGGCCACTCTCTATGGGTACATGAGCTCAGCTTCCCGTGGCAGTGGGCAGTTGCTCGGAGGCTATTGGCATGCTTGGGAGGTACATTTTCTTTTTCTGCTTTACATTTTTGCTTTACATTTTCTGTACTCTATACACAGCACACACTGTACTCTCTGTTTCATGCTGATCGTATACTGCACACACGACACACACATATACCCTGCTTTACACTGACTGTACACTGCACACACGGCACACATATACTCTGCTTTACACTGATTGTACACTGCACACACGGCACACATACACTCTGCTTTGCACTGACTGTATACCGCACACACGACACACATATACTCTGCTTTTCACTGACTGTACACTGCATACACGGCACACATATACTCTGCTTTACACCGACTGTACAATACACGATTCTGCAATTTCTGCTTTATTTTTGTGTTATGCTTTATCTGATAACCGAATTTCTGCTTTATTTTTGTGTTATGCTTTATCTGATAACCGTTCTGGTATTGGCGCTGCAGTTGTGGGTCTATGCCCACTTCTCGAGACTCGCCCCAGTGCCAGACGTAGAGACCCCTCTCGTCATCCCATTTTCGCGTCGCTTTGACGTGAGGTGCGTGCGGAGGCCGCGGGAGACATTCATCTTTTTCCGCCGCTACTTTGACACTATTACCCCCGCAGAGTTATGTTCAATTTTTAGAGTTTTATACAAGCTTCGCTTTACACTATATTTTCAATATCAGTAGATAACAAACTGCATGTCATTTTCAGGTCACCTGGTAACCTTGGGCTCCACTGCCAGTCGTGACCCGGGATCGGTTTGCCGGTGCAGAGGAGACTGCACGTTTTCGGATCTTGCTGGAGGGACCGGTCTGTCGGGCTTGGTACCTGGGTGAGCGTTTCCTATGCCAGACCCTGGTCTTGCCAGAGCAGATAGTTCCAGGTCCACCTCCTACCCACATGAGGGACATCGAGAGGTTCACCGCCCAGGAGATGGCCGATTACACGATCGGCTGGGACGCGGAGGGCTTTAGGGGCGAGGGCGACTACAGAGAGTACGTCCAGACCTACATTATGCGGCCTCTGAGCAGTGGTCGTCGAGCTGAGAGAGGGGGACCTATGGCGCCAGTAGCTGGAGCAGGGACAGGGGTAGGGACGTCGAGGACAGCTCGTGTCCGTGGCAGGAGCGGAGCTCGGAGGGGTCGGGGGGTTAGCTGGCCAGCGCTACCCACGATGATGACATACCGAGGACAGGGTAGGGCGACCTACCAGATCCCCTTTGCTCCTCCTCTGGCTGACCATGAGTTGGTCGGTTTCCATGACTTGCCTCCGGTATATATTACTACATTTTATGCATCTTGTATTGGCATTTCATTTTAGTTTATTTTGATATTCCACAGAATACTGATGCATTTGATACTTTTGCAGGCTTCTTCCGAGTATACCCGGCAGTCCTTGGAGCTGAATGCCTCCATGATGGGGATGTTGTAGCGGACTTTCAACCTCTTGGCCCTCTACAGCATTCCGGTATGTTCTTCTGATCACGGCCTCAAACCATACTCATAAGCTGCTTCACATAATCTAGTGCACAACACAACACTTGATAAGTTGCTCACGGCATTCATCCACTGTACTCATATACTGCATTCTGAACTGATAAACTGCTCACGACATTCGCACACTGTACTCATACACTGCATTCTGCACTGATAAACTGCTCATGGCATTCGCACACTGTACTCATACACTGCATTCTGCATTGATAAACTGCTCACGACATTCGCACACTGTACTCATACACTGCATTCTGCACTGATACTCTGTTCACAGTATTCACACACTGTACTCATACACTGCATTCTGCACTAATAAATTGCTCGCGACATTCACACACTGTACTCATACACTGCATTCTGCACTGATAAACTGCTCACGACATTCGCACACTGTACTCATACACTGCATTCTGTACTGATAAACTGCTCACGGCATTCTCACACTGTACTCATACACTGCATTCTGCACTGATACTCTGTTCACAGTATTCACACACTGTATTCATACACTGCATTCTGCACTGATAAACTGCTCACGGCATTCACACACTGTACTCATAAACTACATTCTACACTGATAAACTGCTCACGGTATACTGATGCATTTGCCTCTTATACTTTTCAGCCTCCTTTCCAGATTCCTGCCATAGGAGGTGCCCCAGCCAGGCCTTCTATTCCTGCCAGAGGAGATGGAGAGGGCAAAGTATTCCCCCGCACCAAGGCGGGGCGCACTCACGTCGGGAGTAGCTCACGGGCTCCAGTCCCTGATGACGATGACGATGACGATGACGAGGAGTCAGAGGCGGAGGCGGAGGCGGAGTCGTCGTCGGAGGAGACCGGAGACGGTTCGGACTTGGACTCAGATGACAGTGCTGATGATGCTCCTGGACCTTCGTCTAGGAAGAGGACGAGGACGGACCCCTAGACCCATGGCCTTTTGACATTGATCCAGACTTTCACTGTTTTTTTTTCTTTTTCTTTTTCTTTTATACCTTTTGCTGGTAGCTAGAGTACCTTGTACTGTCCCAGGCAGATTTTTATTTCCAAAACCATGTACTTGAAAAAGATGATGAAATGAAACAAACTTTTTGTCTGAAAAAGTGTTGTATTTGTACATTTCATGTATTGCATCGCATTGCATCATGTTGCACCTTAATGTAAATGAAATTGATTTGTTGTCTGAAAATTGAACACTTGCATTGTAATAATCAGGTAGCAAACTAGCCAACAGCAAAACAAACCATACCAACCACTGCACATTCTGAACACTTGGCTCATACTCTACTGGGGATTAATCTGCATACAACCCATAACACAGCGCTTGGCTCATTTTGCATACGGCAGATCCTGAACAAACAGTCCAAATCTGACAAGACGGACCATAAAGGTTGAATCTGCTGAAGTTGAAGCACACTCAGATGCGATCTGAAACCCAGAAGTGTCAAAGAGGCCTAGGTTTTCTTGTTCACACTTATCGGGGGTGGACCCCTGCAGTTGTATGAAAGAACCAAATCATGTTTTTGCACAAATGTGGAGAATGACAGCATTCTGAGCACAAAACGATTAATTTTTGAAATTGAAGAAGGTTTTTTTTTTTTTTTTTTTTTTTAAACCGGGGTAGTGAGCCTACAACTGGACATAGCGAGAATGACTCAACAGCAGACACAAAAAAGGTAAACAACTTAAACACAACGAGACACACTCGGAAAAGACTCAAAATAAAGGTCGAAGTAAACAAGACAAAAAGACACGACATACAGATGCGTTAACGGAGACGGGGGACCTCAGATCACAAGGAGCCATTTTCTCTGGGTATTGTTTCCCAGCCTTTCTTATTTGTGATTCTCACATCTCTTTAGCACTCAAGCTCGGTTTTTCTCTCGAAACCCTTTTTGCTCAGTCTTTCTCTCAACTTACACCTCTTTATTCTTTATTCTCTCATTTTTATCCCTCCCCGGGGTGTTTAATGGATGAATAAGAAGTTGTGGGTTCATGCCCAACATGGTTAGCTCACGGCTGTTTCTTCCGGTGGCGCTTGGTCGATGCCTGTAGACACCCCATTTTTGACCGCCCTTAAGACTTGGGCGCCACTGATGTTTTACTTGGTGGAGAAAGGTGTGCAGGGCAAATGTTCAGTTTCTTCGGAAAGGAGAGAGGCAAATCCTTCAAAACACTTTGTTTAGGGGTTTGGAGTTGAAGAAGAGAGGAAAGGAGAGGAGAAAATTAGTTTGGGAGAAGTTCGGCATGAATCCGGGTAGAAGCGAGTCGAGCAGCCCTCACTAAATCGGGCTTATCTATCTGTACACTTGGAGTTTAGCTATGGGGCCACCACCGTCGGAAAGCTTACTTCCGGGGCTTCAATCTGGACACCCACCGGCCATTTTTTGACCTTGGCAGCACCTATCGGCAATCTATTTATCCGGCTGGCAATTTATTGTGCCGACCGGCAATTTATTGTGCTGACCGGCCATTTTTGCTGGCCGACGACCTTCCGGAGTATTCTACAGAATGAGTGGATGCCAGCTGTGCCAGTTGGAGGGCACAGATTGGATCCTCCATACACGTGTATGGAGGATCTTGGCTCTTAGTTTGAAGCTTCTAAGAGAAGCCTTAGTCTCTTGGCTCTATAAAGGAAGCTCTCCTCTTCCTTATACCAGGTTAGAAGAAAACCAGCTGGAGCATTACATACAATCCTTCATATATCTCATCCAAGCCTCCAAACCCTAAAATCCTTGCTCCATTTGCACTACACCCTATAGCACCACACCACCACTTCCATTTCCAGCAGCTGGAGGCTGTTCTTCAAAGCCTAAGGAGCCACAAACTCAAGCCAAGAAGCCATCGAAGTTTGGTCTTCAAGGGTGAGTAGCATTCCCTCTCTTTTGAGCTTTTTCTTGTATCATTTCTTAGCCATATTTGCTTACTGTTTTGGGCTCCGACCCTAACTGAAGTTAAGCTCATTTTGAGCCATTTTTCATGTTTCATTAAGGGCTCAACACTGTTTGAGCCCCCCCTCTTGCACTTGCTTCATTGTCCTTCTTAAATGCCATAATCTTGCATGTATTTTTTGGCCTGTGTATGATCTATTTTAGAGCCTGATGTAAACTGAAAATAGACTTATTTTGAGCCCCTCTTCAACATTTAAGAAGGGCTCAACACTGTTTGGGACCTTCATGTTATACTTGCCTTTATATTCTCTTTTTGGTCCCATTTTTGCATGCCTTGGAAGCCCCTGATGTTGCTATTTTTGGACTTTGGTCCAAACTAAAAACAGCCATATTTTTCCCCCCTTGTCATGTTTAATTAAGGGTCTTTGGTTGTTTGTTGAATATTTTGTATACTTTGTGTTATAGCCTCTTTTGAGCCTCATCTTGCATGACATTTTGAGTGTATTTATATACTGTTTTTGGGGCTTCCATAAACTATAAGTAGTCATATTTTTGGCCCCTCTTCAGTGTTGTAGAAGAGTCTTTTTCTGTTTGGGCTTTGTATCTACCACTTACTTCTTTGTCCATCTTTCGGTCCAATTCTTGCATAAGAGCTTAGCCATACCTATGTTTGTTTTTGGGGTTTTTACAGTGCTTTAAAATGTCATATTTAGGGGCCCTCTTCAATGTTGTTGAAGGGCCCTAACCTGTTTGGGGTCAGCAGCTGTGAGTTGCTTCATTATCTCATACTTAGGGCCATTTTTGCATGCTAGTTTTGCCCTATTTGTGTTTGTTGTTTGACCATGCTTTGAACTATAAAAATGATTATTTTGGGGCTGCCTTGCTTCTGTCTTTTCATTCCATGTACCAATTATGCATGCTTTGTGTAGCTGTAAGCCATTTCATGTACCCAGTTTTGCACTTCGGGAGAAATTCCATGCATCGGGTGTCATTTTGCCTTGTTTCGGGGCTGTTTTGCCCCTCATTTTGCTACTGATTTTTTTGCATGTTTGCATATCATATTCCATGTCTTGCCATGCTTTGGTAGAGTGGCATTCGTGCCTTAGGTTCGGTCCTCGGTTTGCGTGCATATCTGCACGCATTTCGAGTGTCTCATTTTCATCTCAGGGCCATCGATGTGGGTGCGGCTGAGGTCCACTCACATTGGTGTAAGTCCATCTTGCATTGTGTATGCCATGTTTCAATGCGTTGTGCATGTTATGTTGTTAGCATTGTGTGTGCCACGTAGTTATATTGCATGTTTGTATGTTTGCTTGCATGCTTAGGTCGCATGTGCATTGTTGTGCATTGCCTCGCCTCTTCACCAACCATGATTGAGGTTGGGTCCCTTGTATGTTTTGTGTGCATTGCGTTTGACATTGAAATGCACACTTGACTCTTTGGCCATCATGTATTGAAATGCGTGATTGGTGGCCCGAGGGTCGAGGGCCATGCTCCCTTGAGTCCATTACATGATAGGGAGTGTGTCCATGCATACATGTGCTTGAAATCCCATGCCACATGCTGTCTGTCCTCTGTTGCTGTCAAAACTGTCTCCTGCATGAAATTTCTGCCGGCCGGCATAATACATTGCCGATCGGCCGTTGGTGAATGGCCGGTGACTAAATCAGCAGCCGATGGGAATTATACACTGCCGGTGGGAATTTCCCCCAGCCGGTGGTATTCTGCAGTGTGCAAGGAATCTGTCCCAGAATTTTGGAATTTTTCAGAAAAGCAAGGCAGTAAAACAGAGGCAGCAATGGTATGGTGCGAGCTTTCCGGGCGAGACGGATTCGAGCATGCATCATTCACGCATCCCGAGGCGGGGGCTGTGGCCACCTTCTCTTTTGTTTACATTCATTCTGCTAAGTAAATTAGAAATTCTGTAATAATTTTATTTGCTTATCATTCGGACTGTAATATTTATTTGGTCCCTCCGAGTGAGGGCGGTTATGTAATAAGTGTGCGTGCATTTGTGCATGTCTTCCAACCCCCACTTCTTTCTCCCTTTTTACTTACCTGCTTTTGATGGTTAGTATTAGGACATGTTTACTTTAGCATACCTTATGCTATGCATGCGTGCATCATTCATCAGTATTGCATGCACCAGGCTCGGCGCATCATACTAACTGCATAAGTATTTCAAATCTAACTTGAATACATGCTACTTGTGCATTTTCACATGTCATTTATAGACTAGCCGACCCTACTCTAGTGACATTCCGCATGTGTTACATTAGCCATCTTAACATGAACTAGGATCATGCATATGATTACTAACTAGTTTCTATTTTGGCTTGGAGTACTCTGTAAGTCCTTTTGCTTTAGCATCCTTGCATGTGTGTGAGTGACTGCCATAAAAGCATGCTTACCATGAGGCTATATGCTTATGTGATATAACTGCTTGAATGCCTGCGGGTGAAGGTTGGATTGTTTGAGTTGGAAAAACTCGTTGAAATCCGTATTTTAGCCTACTTACGAGTAGCAAATTCCAAAACATTTTCTAAAACAAACGGATATGCAATGCTTATTTCCAAATTAGGCAATCTAGTCTATATTTGTTTACTGTGCGCATAACATAGTAATTCTAGGCTAATAAATGGAATAAGAACATATAACGTTTTCAAAAAAAGGATATCACGGTTAGTAGAGGCCGATCTTCGGATCGGGCGAGAGGGGGTGCTCATAGCTGACCTTCCCCAATCGTACCCTAGCTCCCGAGCCGAGGCAACTCTGGTGATGACGGACATGTGGCCTTCGGCACCGAGTCAGGGTTTCCTAAATTCCCCCATAAAAAATATTTAGGTGGCGACTCTATATCTGGCAAAGCAGTCCATGTTTGTCACTTCTTTCCTAAAATCTGTTTTCTCAAAACGATTTGCCAGATTTGGACTCTTTGGTTCAAGATTAAGAACCGTGACACAAATCGAGTCCGAACTGTAGCGAGGCCCCCACGCGGGCGCGTCTACAATGCCCCAGGTAAGGGAACGGAGTACCTTGATCCCTTCAGATTCGTGCTTCGCACTTGGTTCGATACCTCGTTGCTCGGAGGTTGAGAGAGCTTTCAGCCCTTTAATGACAGCTTGAGTTGTGCCCTTCTTGGCAAGTATGTTGGCGATAGGGGAAAAATAGGAAGCTTGACTCAACTGTGCCCCTAGTTCATTATTATGACCATTTTTGTTTTGGTTTTCTACTAAAACAATTTTGACCAAGATAAGAGTCAGATTAACACACTTGTTCGATTTTTGATTTGAAAACCATGCAAGTCAGGCCATGAGCACTGAAAATTTTCCTTTTTTTGGGTCCAAAATGGTCTAAGTTTTGGAGAAATGAAATAGTTTTCGAGAAAATAGTCAACCTTAGTAAAAATTTTCAAAAACTATTTTCGCAAACGGCCGGTGCTAAACAAGCATGGAACTTACCCTCGAGATGCACAACCTTGGTTCGAAGGCAATGGAAAATTGCCCCTTGTTTGAAGGACGCTGCATGGCAATGGAAAGTTGCCCTTGGTTTGAACGACGACTCATGGCAACGGAAAGTTGCCCCTTGTTTGGATGATGCCACAGCATATTGAAAACAGTCCTCACTAGTGATGATCCCGACCGAACTTCCTCTGATACAGAGAAGACGAAGATGGTCAAAACCAATATATGGACGCAGTCACTTTGAAAGTGTTGGTGGCTGGACTTCAAGACGAAGCTGCCTATGTATCCCAAACATGGGAATCGCGGATGATTAAAACCATTACATGGACTTAGTTGCTATGAAAGCGTTGGGGGCTGGACTTCAGGACGAAGCTGCCTACGTATCCCAAACATGGGAATCAAGCCTTACGTAGTTCCGGTTAAGGTACACTCAGGTATTTAACCTCTCCTTTTGTGCTGTAACTTTTGCCAAGGCCGCCCGTTGCGGGTTTTCGACCTTGCGAGCTTTGTTCTTCTTTTCTTTTTCAATTCTTTTCTCTTTTTTTTTCTTTTTTTTTTATTTTTCATTTTTTTCATTTCTTTTGCATTTTTTTTTGTATTTTCTCTTACTCTAATTTTTGCCTGGGTCGCCCTTCCGGGTTTTCGGCTCAGCGAGCCTCTCAAAGGGTAAAAGTGTAACAAGTCCATGCCAAATGGTTTTAGGGTTTCGAAGCCATCCGTGTCCGGGAGAATGGCTGTTGTATTGACTTACGGAAGGACCCATCTTCAGCTCTTCGAGCATATCGGACATTTTTTCCCCTAGTTGGAGGGGTACTTTTGTCCTAGATTTACAGGCTTCTTCTGATGAGATCTAATCTTCTTGATCTGACTTTGGTGCCTCTTGTTCGAGGGCTGCTTCCAATTTGGCCACACAGGCCTCTCTTGATGGTCGATCGTTGAACACTCCGAATTGTGGTTCAAGGCTTCAAAACAAAGGCTCGAGTCTTGAGGCTGAGAGCGATCCTAAGCTGCACAATCTCAAGAGTGATTCCACACAGGTCTTCGCAGGACTGCGCAAAACATTTTGTTTTTGAAAGTTTTTAAAGAAGCGACGAATTGCTCGCGCTGAAGATAGTGTGGAACCAGTCTGGATCAAGCCAGGGTCCTTCTCAGTACTCACGCCGACAAGCATGATTTCAATCATTAAGGGCTTAGCACGCCTCTCTTTCTCTCAATTTGATCAAAGTTTGCAAAACCCGAGGAATTCCTTCCTCTTTGTTTTCACCACAGTGTTCAAAAAGTTTTGAAAAACTTAGGTCAATGCAATGATTTTCAGGGCACAAGAGAACAGGTGGAATGTACTGCTGTTCCATTCAAGTCCCCTGGCACAACTAATTCAGAATAGTAGTAAGCATGAAAACATGATAGCCGCAGCTGTTTCATTGCAACTGGCTCCACAATAGAGACAGACTCAAAAGAAAAGCAAAAGGATAATTACAAAACGGTGTTCGAGGCAACAGCTCCGGAATCACCCAACATTCTATACAAAGGGGACTAACTCGCTACAACAAGACAGACCTATAAGAAAAAGGACTGACTCAAGACAATGAGACAGACTCAAAAAAAAACAAAAGACTAACTTGACACGCAAGCCAGGATTTACAAAACTAGCATTCGCAGATGCTCCAAAAATGCGTGCCAGATGCCACATCCAAAATACACCGAGCGCTGCCTGCAGGTGGTCCAACCCCTGATCACAAATTTGCAGTATCCTCGAAGTCCAACAGCTCAGTGGTAACAGACTTTGCTGAGGTAGGCGAGAGGATGAACTCGTTGTCGATCAAATCTTGCACCTCATGACGAAGGCGGAAACAACCATCGGTGCCGTGACCGGACTGTTGGTGGTACGCGCAGTACAAGGTAGCATCATGCGAGAGAGGGAGATTCTTCGGGAGAGGTCGAGGCTCGAGGGGTTTAAGATGCCCCTTTTTAGCCAATATTTGAAATGCCCTAGACAGAGGCATGTAGAGGGCATGAAAGGCTCTGCGCCTTCGAGGCAGGTACTTTGAAGTCTGAGGGTTCTTGATAGACGCACTAGCGAAAGGGTCGGCAGGCACTGCCTTGGCTTTCTGATCTTTTCCTGGTATAGGGTTAGGGATGACAGGGACTGTCTTGGCATGACGGGGCCCATCCCGATTTTCCGCTCGGCTTGAACTGCCTTCGGTTGGAGTGGGGAAAGCATCATCCACAACTTTACTCATGACTGCGAATACTTGTTGCCTATTCATCCCCCAGGCTTTCAAAGCCTCGGCTGCCCACAGCAGTTGTTCAATGGGATCGGCATCTGCCTTCATTTTGTTCTTATCTCTGGCCTCAGCCTGATCGGGGGTTTGGGTTACTACATCAGAGCGAAGCCCGGTTGTTGCTGACACATCGTTGCTGTAGCTGGAGGCAACCTCTGGTTGGCTGAGCTCAATCACAATCCGCTCCAGTAACGGGGGCTCCTGTGATATGAAATTCCCGGCATACGGTGTAGCTGGTGGCGAAGCCGACATTCCATAGGCCAGATCGGCCACGGATCTCTGGAGGTCGCCTATCATTCCCATCAATTCAAATGTGGTGGGCTCACGAGCCTGATACAACTGGGGGTTCCAGACCGGGTGCGCGACAGACGACCTGGGTGGATGCGGTACATCGACATTGGTCTCGCTTTGTAGAGTGATTCCTTGATCTGATGCGGCCGTCATAACCACAATCTCCTCTGAATTCTGCGTCATGATAAGCTCGTTGTACTGAACGGTGACTGACGGATCAGATATCTGTCTTGTCTCAACAAGGAGGAACACTAGCTATTCTGTATCAACTCTCTGAACTGAAAGAGAAAACACGCAGCATTTCGGACCAATCAGAATGGACGCTAGTATAGCTGAATAACTGTACTCTACTACTGATCACTTTTTCCCGAAATCACTGCCCCCAAAATACTGAATCGGATACCCACAGATATAACTGATTCTCATAAACTGACATTGATGCCTTCAGGTCCGATACTCAAACTTGCAAACTGATATGTGTGTTCCCCTGCATAGATACACTCTAAAAACACATAGCAAGTAAAGAGAGCCGAAACACCCCTATGGAGGGGTAGGGTTTCCCTGTCCTATTTTTGTCAGGAGCTAGGGTTTCACTATGCACGCAGCAGTTTTCAAACAACCTAACATTGGGTAAGCAACCTGTCCTAGTTTGGAATGGTCACTATGGATTTCGATATGCACTAGGTCGAATGGTCGAAAAGGGTGCCCCGGTAAAATCGGGGTTTGTGTTCCCATACTGTCAGAGCCCACAACCGGTCAGCCTTTTGGCATGCTTTGACAAAGTCAAGCCTCCGGCAAACCGTTCAGGACTGGCAGATGGCAAACACGGTGTCCTAGGCGCACCAATGCACATGCTATGCAAAGAGACACATAAATGAAATCAAAACAGGATATCACGAGTTCGAGTCAAGCTCTCCAAACTCCCCAGCAGAGTCGCCAGAAACTGTAGATGTCCCCGAACGCCCCGGGAGGACGAGTCCCCTCGTTCTGTTCGTTTTGCGGGTCTACTACAGTTCAGGACTCTCAATTGGTCACGGTTCTAAATCTGAACCAAAGAGTCCAAATCCGGCAAATCATTTTGAGAAAATAGATTTTGAAAAAGAAGTGCCAAACATGGACTGCTTTGCCAGATACAGAGTCGCCACCTAAATATTTTGTTTTGGAAAATTTAGGAAACCATGACTCGGTGCCAAAGGCCACGTGTCTGTCATCACCAAAGTTGCCTCGGTTCGGGAGCTTGGGTACGATTGGGGAAGGTCAGCTATGAGCACCCCCTCTCGCCCGATCCTAAGATCGGCCTCTACTAACCGTGATATCCGTTTTTGAAAACGTTATGTGTTCTTATTCCAGTTATTAGCCTAGAATTACTATGTTATGCGCACAGCAAACAAGTATAGACTGGATCGCCTGAATTGGAACAAAACATCTCACATTTGTTTAATTGAAAATGGTTTGATGGTGCTACCTGCAAGTAGGCTAAGACGTGGACTTGCCACCCTCGGATGGGCTTAGAAAACATGATTTTGCCACTATCTAATGGGCTTAAAACTCACAATTAATGAATTGTTCCAATTCAAATAACCCAACCTTCACCCACAGGCATTCAGGCAGTTATATCACATAAGCATCTAGCCTCATGGTAATCATACTATTATGCCAACACTCACACGCATACGGTATGCTAAAGCATAAATGCTTACCTAGTACTCCGTGCCAAAACAAGAACATGTTAGCAATCATGCATGATCCAAGACCATGTTTAAATGCCTAATGCAACGCATACGGAATGTCACTAGAGTAGGCTCGGCTAGTCTATAAATGACATTTGAAAATGCACAAGTAGCACGTATTCAAGTTAGACTTGAAATACTTATGCAGTTAGTATGATGCGCCGAGCCTGGTGCATGCAATACTGATGAATGATGCACGCATGCATCGCATAAGGTATGCTAAAGTAAACATGTCCTAATACTAACCATCAAAAGCAGGTAAGTAAAAGGGAGAAAGAAGTGGGGGTTAAAAGACATGCACACACGCACCCACACTTATTACAGATTTGCCCTCGCTCGGAGGGACCGAAAGAATAGTACAAGTTAATTAACCTACAAGCTAATTAAATATTACAGACCAATTAATTAATTAACACATTAACTAATCTAATGAAAGCAGTAAACGGCCTCGGGAAGAGGGCCCAATGCAATGCGCGCTCGGCTCCGCTCGGAAAGTCACTGCCATGCACAAGTTGCCTTTGCTTTGATTGTTCTGCTTCTCTAAAAATTGCACAACTCCCAAGGTTGCTTCTCTGAGTGTTTTGGAACACCACCGGCTGAGTGGGATCATCACCGGCCACTTAGAATGGTCATCGGCTAAACATTATGCTCTTGGCCAAACACTCTTTGCCGGTCGGCACTCAACACTGCCGGCCGGCCAAATCTTCCTGCAAAAACTGGTTTGACAGCAGCAGAGGACAAAACATGGCATGGCAATGTATTTCAAGCAATGTATGCACCAATCACACCTTTTATCATATTTATGACTCAAAGGGCTGTGCTCATTGGTTCTCGGACCATCAATCGCGCATTTCGATGCATGATGGCCCAAGAGACCAAGTATGCATTTTGATTTCAAATGCAATGCACAAACACAAACAAAGGCCCAATCCCTATCACTAGATCAAGGGACAAGGCATGCATGCTAGATGGAATGCAACCTAGGCATGCCAACTAGTATGCTATATGGTATGGAGGGGAGCATGCAAACATGCGATGTACACTAGGTACGCAACCTAAGCAAACAAGGTAAACAAGCATGTCACAACTATGCAAGCTAATGAAGCATGCGAGATGTGATATAATCATGCAAGTGTGCAAGACATGCAAACATGCTAGCAACTTGACCAAGGGAATGCATGCCAAATGTAAGTGATTTCAAGCATGCAACACATGCAACCAAAACATGCAAACGTGGATTAATGCAACAACATTTGAATAGCATGCAAAAGGTGGATTTAAACTGAATTAGGCAACTCTCAACTAGGCCCAAAACAATGGCTAACATGCTCAAGAATGGAATGACGAATGACATGCAAGCATGCATGCACACAAGGACCAACACCTAAGCATATAGGAACAACTCTCAAGCACACTTAAGAGGATGCAAACATGGGCTAATGGCATGCATTATAAGCTTTGAAAATCATGTTAAGAATGGTGCTAAACCAAGTAAACAAGGTAAGCATGGCATGCAACAATGGTCCAAGATTCAAGGCAAGCCTAAGGGGGATTGAACTACACTTAATGCAACCACACATGGCATGAATTAAATGACCAAAACCAGAGTTTTAGCATGCTAAAACAAAGCCAAAAGACCACTTAGATGGCATCTAAATGACTTGCACATGGAAGCATACACAATGACCAAACATGGAGCATAGGACACAACCTCTTGAAGCATCAAAGGGGCTATGAAATGCAAGCATACAAGCATGCTAAGAGGACTGAAATGATGCTATAAGTGGTGTCAAACCACTGAAATAAATCAAACAATGCATGCTCAACACTTCACACATTTAAAGCCTACAAGCTAAACAATGTAAAGGAGCTATGCAATGCGTGCCATGGTCGACCAAAACAACTAAAGGTAGACCTTAAGCATGGCAAGACAAACATAAAAGCTTCATAAAGCTAGGCCTAAACATGCTTGAATAAGGGCTCAAAGCATAGGACATGTTAAGGCTAAAACAAGGCATTACAAGGCATGTACACTAAGCAAGCATGGTGTACCAAAACCAATATACAACAATGCTATATTATGACATAATAAGCATGAAAATCAGTCAAGGCATGGTCAATACACACTCAAACTATACGCTCCCTCAAGAGGCTAAAAATGGCCCTTTTCAAGGACAACA
This sequence comes from Camellia sinensis, assembly GCF_055761805.1. Classification (NCBI taxonomy): domain Eukaryota; kingdom Viridiplantae; phylum Streptophyta; class Magnoliopsida; order Ericales; family Theaceae; genus Camellia; species Camellia sinensis. The sequence continues at coordinate 106,407,111 of NC_138974.1, forward strand.
AGGAGAGGGGGTGGCCCTCTCCTTCCTAGGACCTCAAGGCACCATCCTCATCACTGAAATCCCTCAAGATTTCAGTGGTGAGGAGGCCCAAACACAATGGTCCCGGAGCTCAACCAAAATGGCACAAAACAAGGGCCAAACAAGCCTTAAGAGAGGTCAAACAACCTCAAAACTTAGAGCACTCTTAAACAACTATTTAGAGGGCTCAAAAATAGAACTTTTATGTGCTATACACCAAGTCTAAAAATAGTTGCAAGATAGTCAAAAAGAGTATGCAAGAATGGGGTAAAAAGGGACAAAAGTCTTACCCTTGTAGACCTTCTTCAAAAGTGGTGGACCAGTTGCTTCTTTGAGCTAAATCAGTCCAAAAACTTCAAGGAAAGACCTCTAGTACCTCAGCCACTAAGAAAATGTGTGATGGTGGGTGTTTGTGCACAAAAATGAGACCAAAAACACACACTAAACACAAGAGAGAGAGATATATAGAGATAGATGATATATGTAAACCCTAACCCTAAAGCTCAAGCTCTTAAAAATGTTGTCTAAGTTTCCTTTCTCTCCTCAATTTTTTCTTCTCTTCTCCTCTCTTTTTCTCCTCCCTCTTTTTCTTGTTTTAGAGAGCTTGATTGATATAGCTATGTATCAATCTGCAGCACCACAGAACACCCCACGTCCAGGTATGGGCTGGGGTATGGCCTAGAATGACAGCTGCCAGCTGTCAGCAGAGATATCTGTTGAAAACCACACTTGGCCGGCCGGCCATCAAAGTGGCCGACCAGCAGTCAAATTGGCCGGCCGGCCATCACATTTTGCCGATGGAAACATAACACAGCCGGTGGCCTCAAGCCATGGCCGATGGAGTGTGGGGATGTCCCAAAAGCCGTTCCCTGCCCTCCAAAGCAAAAACACAAGTGTTTGGTACAAAACCAGACACAAAACGATCGAGTCGAGAGATCCTGAGGCAAGGCGCGTAGCTGAGGCCTCTGGGAACTCAAGACGAACACAAACATGGATGATCACCTAGTGTTCAAGTGGTGACGTCCAAGTCTTGAGGACGGTAAAAAATGGGGTGTTTGTAGACGCGTCCGTGAGGGACCCCGCTACTATAGTTCGGACTCGATTTGTGTCACGGTTCTTAATCTTGAACCAAAGAGTCCAAATCTGGCAAATCGTTTTGAGAAAACAGATTTTAGGAAAGAAGTGCCAAACATGGACTGCTTTGCCAGATACAGAGTCGCCACCTAAATATTTTAAAATGGGAAAATTTAGGAAACCTTGACTCAGTGCCGAAGGCCACGTGTCCGTCATCACCGGAGTTGTCTCGGCTCGGGAGCTAGGGTACGATCGGGGAAGGTCAACTATGAGCACCCCCTTTCGCCCGGTCCGAAAACCGGCCTCTACTAACCATGATTTCCGATTTTGAAAACGTTATGTGTTCTTAAACCAATTATTAGCCTAGCGTTACTACGTTATGCACGCAGCAAACAAGTATAGACTAGATTGCCTAATTTGGAAACAAGCATTGCATATCCGTTTGTTTTGGAAAAATGTTTTGGAATTTGCTACTCGCAAGTAGGCTAAAATACGGATTTCAACGAGTTTTTCCAACTCAAACAATCCAACCTTCACCCACAGGCATTCGAACAGTTTATAACACATAAGCATCTAGCCACATGGTAAGCATGCTATCATGTTAACATTCACACGCATGCGAGATGCTAAAGCGTAAATACTTACATCGTACTCCGTGCCAAAACAACAAACTAGTTAGCAAACATGCATGTCCTAGTTCATGTCAAGTTGACTAATGCAACACATGCAAGATGCAATTAGAGTAGGCTCGGCTAACCTAAACATGGCATGTGAAATGCAACCAATTGATGCACGTATTCAATTTGGAATTTGAAATACAAATGCAGTTAGCATGATGTACCGAGCCCGATGTATGCAGGACAGATGTATGAATGCACGCATGCATTGCATAAGGTATGCTAATTTTAAATATGCCCTAGTCTACCATCATAAGCAGGTAAATAAAAGGGAAGAAAGACGTGGGATTGGAAGACATACACCCCACACACACACACTTATTACAGATTTGCCCTCGCCCGGAGGGACCAAATAAATAATACAAATTAATTAACTACGCAAGCTAATTAAATATTACAAATTTCCTAATCAGCTAACAAACTAATTAAGCTAGGAAAAGCAGTAAACCGCCTCGGAAGGAGAGCCAGATGCAGCGCACGCTCGGGTCCCGCTCGGAAGTGCACGGCCATGCATAGTCTGCCTCTGTTTTCCCTGCTCTGCTCCTCTGGAGGCTACCAAAACCTCAGGGATGTTTCTCTGGATACTGGAAATCACCACCGGCTGAGTAGAATTACCACCGGCAGTGAATGGTGGTCACCGACACAAAATTAATCCATCGGCTGGTGAATTACTGCCGGTCGGCAATGTACACTGCTGGTCGGCAAAGAGTGCCTGCAGAACCTGCAACTCACAGCAGCAGAGGACAGAACTTGCATGGCAATACAATTCAAGCAATGTATGCACCATTCATGTCCTCTATCATGTTTGTGACTGAAAGGGGCATGTGTCTCGATTCTCGGACCGCCAATCACGCATTTTCATGCATGACGGCCCAAAGAATCAAGTGTGCAACTTTCATGTCAAATGAAATGCAAACCAAACAAACATACCAAGGCCCAATTCCTATCACCAAGTCAAGGAATAAGGCATGCATGCAAGATGCAATGCAACCTAGGCATACAAGCTAAGGATGCAACATGGCATGGCAAGACACTTATGCAAGCATACAAGCAAACATGATGCAATGCAAATTGATGGAAAGGTGGACTTATACATGATTTAGGCAACTCTAAATAGGCCTAAAACAGTGGCCAAAGTGACCAAAATAAAGGACTAAACACATACACACATGCACATGTTAAAGGAGCCGAAACTTAGGCACAAATGGGACAACTCTCAAACACATTTGAAAGAAGGTAATCATGGACTTATGGCATGCAAGGTAATCATTGAAAATCATGTTAAAACATGGTACCAAACCAAGCAACAAGTCAAGCTAAACATGCGACAAATGGCCCAAGTGCTTGAAGCAAGTCAAAGGGGCTTGAACCATGACCAAGCCAACCAAGCCTCACAAGGCTAAGGGGACTTAAAATAGGTTCAAGGCAGACCTAGACCATGCAAAGGGGACCCCCTAGATGGCATCTAAGTGGCTCAAATTCAAAGGCATGTACAATGGCCAAAACATGGAACATGCTACACAAGCTTTCAAAGCATTAAGGAGACATCCAAGGCAAACATATAGGCATGCAAAGGGGACTGAAATGACATGGTGGATAGTTCCAAACCACTAAATCAATGCAAGAATGTCATGCTATACATTCATACACTTAAGGCTAACAAGCCGGAATGCAAAGGAGCTATACTAAGCATGCCAAATCCGACCCAAACAACCTAGGACAGACCTTAAACATGGAAAATTGAGCACAAAACCTTCACAAGGCTAAGCCTAAAACATGCTAGAACAAAGGCTAACAACCTAAGGCATATTAAGGCAATAACATGGCATTACATGGTAGGTATGCTAAGCATGCATGGTGTACCAAAACCAACACACAACGAGGTTATATCATGGTATAATAAGCATGGAAAACAACCAAGACATGGTCAATACACACTCTAACATGATGCTCTCTCAAGAGGCCAAAAAGGGTCCCTTTCAAGGACAACAATGAGAGGGGGTGGCCCTCCCCTTTTGGAGACTTCAAGGCACCATCTCCGCCACTAAAATCTCTCAAGATTTCAGTGGTGAAGAGGCCCAAATACCAAAGTCTCGAAGCTTGCTCAAAATAGCACAAAATGGGGCCTTTCAAGGCCTAAGAGGGGTCAAACACCTCCAAACCACAAAACACTCTTAATAAACAGTCAAGAGGGCTAAAAAACAGAACTTTTTTGTATTATACACTAAGCTCAAAAATGATTTTAAGACAGGTAGAGAAGCAATGCAAAAATGGGGAATAAAAGGGAAGTTTCTCACCCTTGTAGACCACCTTCACAAATGATGCTCCAACAGCCCTCCTTGGCTTGAAAACAGCTCCAAAACTTCAAAACCAACCTCTGAGAACCTCAGTGGCTAATTGAAGGTGAAACACTATGTGTTTGTGTGCAATAGTAAGACACAAACACAATTTAACACACACAAGAGGGAGATATAGAGATAGAAAGTGTATGGATTCTAACCCTAGAACTCAAAACCCTAAAAATGGCTGTCTAAAAATATCTAAGGTGTTTCAAGTGTCTAACCCTCAAGCCAAGAGAGAAGACTCTCTCTTATAGAGCCTTTTGTCTTGTAAAGCTTACAAGACAAACTTCTAAAGAGAGAGATCCCTCCATACACGTGTATGGAGGGGAGCTAAATGCAAGACAGCTGTGACAAAATATCTGCAAAAGCAGATGCACAGTAGTCGGCCGGCCAAAAATGCCATTTTGGCAAAAGTGAGTGCCGACCGGCAACAAAAAGTGCCGATCGGCAACAAAAAGTGCCAATGGCAGCAAAAACCAGCCGGTGACCTCTAGCCACTGCCGGTGGTGTGTGGGGATGCCTCACAAGGCATTCCCTGCCCCTCCAAGGCAAAACACAAGTGTTTGGTGCAAAACCAGACACAAAACGGTCGAGTTCGGAGATCCTGAGGCAAGGCACGTAGCCGAGACCTCCGGGAACTCCAAACGAACACAAACAAGGGTAATCACCAAGTGTTCCAATGGTGATGTCCAAGTCTTGAGGACGGTCAAAAATGGGGTGTCTACAGTGTCTACACATGCAAATCGCATGAACATTCCGCCGTCGAAGCTATACAACATGACTTCGCTATGGCCATTTTCAGTCTGGGGGATTGATGTGATTGGAGCTGTCACTCCAAAAGGGTCCAATGGGCATGAGTACATTTTAGTAGCGATAGACTACTTCACGAAGTGGGTTGAGGCCCAATCTTACGCGGTGTTGAAGGCTTCGCATGTTGCAAAGTTCATTAGGAACAATATTTTCTGCCGCTATTGGGTCTCGAACGAGATCATTTCAGATAATGGCTCTCACTTCAAGAAGGAGGTGATCGACTTGTTGGACAAGTATAACATGGCTTTCCATAAGTCATCTACATATCGGCTGCAAACCAACGGACCAGTCGAGGCCACCAACAAGAACATCAAGCACATATTGCAGAAGATGGTGGAAACCTACCGGGATTGGCTAGATAAGTTGCCATCTGCTCTGTGGGGCTACCGGACTTCAATTCGAACTTCTACCGAAGCAACTCCGTATTCCTTGGTTTATGAGATGGAGGCTATTTTGCCTATTGAAGTTGAGGTTCTGTCATTACGGGTACTGGCCGAGTGTCAGATAGCTGAGGCAGATTGGCAGCAAAGCAGGTTCGAAGAACTCATGCTGTTTGATGAGAGAAGGCTGAAAGCACTGTACTGTGTTCAGGGTTATCAACGGAGAATCGCCAGGGCTTTCAACAAGAAGGTTAAGTCCAGGAATTTGAAGGAAGGAGATCTAGTGCTCAAAGACAACCGAGCTCCCATTCACGACCCTAGGGGCAAGTTCAGACCCAATTGGACTGGTCCTTACATCATCAAGTCTATCTGGTCGGGCGGAGCTATCGTTCTGATGGACCTAGATGGTCTAGAGTTCTCCCAACCGATCAACATGGACAAGTTGAAGAAATATTATCCTTGAGTGGCTCGCTCGGCCAAAAACTCGAAAGGGCGACCTAGGAAAAAGTTAGAGCATGAAAAATTTGAAACTATAAAAACTGAGCTTGCAAGGTTAAAAACCCGCAAAGGGCGGCCTTGGCGAAAGTTAGAGCGCAAAAGGAGAGTGTTAATACACGAGTGAACCTGAGCCGAACTACGTAAGGCTTGATTCCCATTTTTGGGATACGTAGGCAACTTCATCCTGAAGTCCAGCCATAAACACTTCCCGATCAACTTTGTCCATGTGATCATTCTTGGTCATCTTTGTTTACTTTGCATTCAAGAGCTCGGTTATGATCTCCAATGCAGTGCTATTCAGACTAGGGGCAACTTTTCAGTTGCTGGAATCCGGGGTTGTGCATCTCAGTGACAGATCTCAGGCGTGTCCAGTTCTGGTCCATATCGAAAATGGTTTTGAAAAGTTTTAATAAAAGTTGATTTTGTTCAAATTAATCTTTTTACAACTTAGACCATTTTTGGACAAAATGGGAAACTTTCAGTACCCACAACCTTCAATTTCATTGATTTCAATACAAAGTTCTCCTGTTCTTGAATACAAAATTGAAATTGCTTTTTATTACATTCATAAAGAAAACTTGGAAGTACTGATAACGCAATAAATTCGAGGCATAGATAACTTAGGTGTTCCTGTGCCCCCTCCCAGAGCTGGTCGAAACCTCTGATGCTAAAGTAGGCCCAGTCCGCGCCTCCTCAAAAAGCCAAGCTACACACTCATCAGAGAGAGTACAACTGAAAGTGGAAGCGGGGGCCAGAAGCTCTCTAGTCCTCCATACCATGGCATACCGAGCTAGCTGAGTGCCTCGGACCGGAAATACAGCGGGGTACTCTATCCCTTCTACCGAGCAAGTCTGATCATGTTCGAACTGACGCCGGAACTGGAAAGGAAAATAGAACACACAGTGTGTCATGCCAATCAACTGAATCCTTGGTTGGCGAGTCATACTGTTACTCATTGCCGGTAGATTGAGCCAAGGACAACGCCAAGCAATGCGGTCTGCGGATAAAGTGTGCATCCAGTTGCACCACCATCTCTCGTCAGGGGCATCGACTAGACGTCGTCGGAAGAAATAGCTGCAAGCTGAGTATGTGGGGCAGGAGTCCACAATCTTCAATTTGTCCATCAACCATATCTGGGGAGGGATTAAAAATGAGAGATTAAAGAATAAAGAGGTGTATGTCGAGAGAAAAAGTGAGAAAAGGGTTTTGAGAGAAAAACTGAGCCTAAGGGTCGAGTGATGTGAGCAATATATGAGAGATGGGATGGGAAACATTACCTGCAACAGTAGTGGACTCCCCGCGAATCTAGTCGTCTCTTGGCGGCAGAAAGCGTCCAATCCCATCAATGTCTCAGCCAATGTCGTGGCGATGCAGCTCTTGCCCTTTCTTAAGCCCTGGGCAACTTCGATCAAACGAGTGCCAAACCCATCGGAGCCTGGGGCAAGCAAGAAATGAGATAACATGCACAAGCAAAGCGCATGTCGCCGATAACCCTGCCAGTCATGATTGTCGCGGTCACCAGCATCAGAAAATCGACGAATCAAGCTGGGGATATCCAGCACTCCATCGCGAATCAATGACCGAGCGTCATGCAAAGTGAGCCCACACATCCATCCTAAGGCTTGGACGTGGCTAAAGCGGAATTGCAGCAAAATTTCCTCCTCGCGCTCGTATTCCATTAAAGCTTGGAAGTCTTCAAATGTGGGACACATTTCTTGCCCGCCAAAGCTAAAGACGTGTGTTACCGGGTTCCAAAACCTTGCTGCGACATGAAGAAACGGAAAATGCAGCGGGGTGCAGCTCAGCATGAATAGTGCATTTATGCCAAAGTCCCGAAAATTCACCTTTTCCGAGCCATCCAAGGAAGCAATCCAATTTGTGAGATTTTGGATGAGAAACGCCTCCATTTTGGTGCAAAATTGAGTTGGAATGAGGGAACCACAAAGCTGGAACCTTTATAAAGGATAAGACACTGTTTGGAGGACAAGTGTCAGAAAATTGGAGGTTCCCAGATCAAGTGGTCGGCCGACCACTTTTTCTGGTCAGCCAGCTACTTTTTTGGGCTGTAGACAGAAAAACTGGTCGGCAAGCTCCTCTGGTGGTCGGCCATGAGCATGAAAGTGGTTTACACTTGTTTCTTGCCTCCAGGAGTGGGTCTCTAACTTCCCCGTGCGCTGGGAGTGCTGAAGGTTCGAATTGACCTCTGTTTCGGATGCATTCCGTCGCTTTGTTTGTCGAGTTGTTGCTCATTTGTTTATCGAGTTGTTGCTCATTTTGTCCATCGAGTTGTTGCTCATTTGTTTATCGAGTTTTTGCTTATTTGTTTATCAAGTTGTTAATTCGTTTAACGATTTTTTTTTGAGTCGAGTTGTTTAGTTTGTTGCGTCGGTTCACTACCTGACTTGGCAATACACGTTGTTCTATTTTCATTCAAATTTCATTTTTGTTAAAAATGGTGCGGTGCGATGCGATGGTCAAAATACAAATACAACACTCTTTGAACGAAAAGCCATTTTCATCCCATCATAGTTTCTTTTTACAACATTTTACAAAAGGGTACAAGTTTTGGAAACTGCCTAAGCTGTACAATGTGCTACAACTACATGTAAAAAGAAAAATAAAGCAGGACCATTTGCATCAGTGCCATCAAGCTCAAGACCGAGAGGCCCTCTTCACTCTCTTTGGTTGAGCAGCCTCCGTGCTACCTGCACCAGCACCACCATTTGAATCGGAGTCACTTTCCTCAGAAGCCTCCTCGATGTCGCCTCCGTCTTCCGAACCGGAACCTGAGTCATCGTCCCTACCTGCAGATGTCTCAGACTGAGGATGTGCCGACTCCTCCTCCTCGCTAAACTCCTCGTCATCCTGACTGACAGGTGCTCTGCGTCCGCCTCGGCCGCTTGCTGAGACTCCTCTCCTAGCTGCTCGAGAAGGCCCGGATGGCCCAGTCCGCAGAGGCGGGACCTGAAAAGGACAATTTGAATGCGTCAGCTAGTATGAATATTAGATGCAGATACAATAATTACATAGAGTGGGTGCATGCAGATATAGTGTGTGAATGCGATGTGTCAGATATGCTCTACACATGGAATGAATCAATACAGTGAAATGTTCAGTTCCCATATGTCATCAGAAACATGATAAATGCGAGGAAATTGAAAAGTACCTGAACGCCGGAGGCATAAAGCATCGTCTCCCTCCGCAGAACCATGCCCTCGAGTGAAGCCACCACTCCGAGTAACCCCTCAGTATACTCCCTGGGAGGCTGCACACACAAGTTTAAGTCATCAGTGAATGAATAAATGTCTAAATATCTGAGTGATAAATGAAAACTGTAAAACATACCAGTATTTAGTCAGGGTCATTGACGTATCGATGGTCGAGCATCGGAGGCTCCAGTGGAATCGGGTAAGAAGTCCCATACTGCCAGCCCGTCAACTCCATCGAAAAATCTGGCCATCCAACATACTGGCGAGTTGAGGGGATCTATTCGGTCCCACCCCTCGATGAGCCTGCCCCGCTGGTCGCAGGAATGCCTCCAGCTCGGGCGCGACTCGAGGAAGGCATGTCAGCAGCTCTCTTCCTGGGGATACAAACACCTGACAGCGGAGGCATCAAGTGCGTATGGTGAAATGTCGTGTAATCCCCCTGCTCCAGAAAAAGGACCGCATCAATACCCAGCATGAGGTCCTCTGTCTTTCGAGGCGTAAGATCCCTTGTTGACCGCATCTCTGGTGGAGGCGATGAGGGAATGTCCTGATCAGAGTTGCCCATCGTCTGGCACATGAAGCGCTCTCCGAGGAACCAGGCTCTGTCGACCGGTCCCTCAAGCAGGACCCTGTATCGCGAAGTGCCCCATGCCCCAGCGAACAAAAATTGAGGATTCCCTGGCATGGCTATCCAAGGCTGCCCGGACACCTGTGGGTAACAAGTGCATAAATTGATTAGATGTCATAAATATGCAAGATAAATCAAAGCGAAAAGCATGAAGAACTGAGAGTTCTGGATTACCTCCATTGCCCGTACAATATCGAAGAACTACCGGAGAGAGGGCAAAGTCTCCCGGGGCCTGGGCCGACATCGACCTTCAAATCTGCGCGAGTAAGGGATCACAAGGGGTGCCTCGACCTCTAGCTCAGGGGCCAGCGTCGGGAAGTACGCATAAACCCACAGCTGTGAAAGGCAAGACAACGAATGTCAGAATACAGAATGTTGTGTGCAGTGTACAGTATACAAAATACTGAGTGCAGAATGCTGTGTGCAGTGTACAGTATACAGAATGCTGAGTTCAGAATGCTGAGCGCAAAATGCTGGGTGTAGTGTACAATATACAGAAAATACAGGAAATGCAGAATGCTGAGTGCAGAATGTAGAATACAAAATGTGATGTGTGCAGTGTGCGGTGTACAGATAATGTAAAGCAGAATTGTAAATTAAGAGGGTAGAATGTACCTCCCAGGCTCTCCAGTAGCCTCCAACTATGGTCCCCCACTCACGGGAGGTCGCACTCATGTAGCAGTAAAGGGTAGCAAGGCCCGCGCCACCCCAATCATACTGACTGACCCGTGATAGGTCCATTAGAGCACTGAGCAGATAAAGCCCAACTGTGTTCCCCCTGTTGGAGAACAGTGTGGTCCCAAGGAGGAACATGAAGATTCCCCGGGCGTACTGTTGTACGGTCTCAATGGTCTGGGCCGAAGTCCCCCTGTACTGCTCAGAAAACCAGGTGTACCTGACCCTACCCGATGATTTATCGATCGGCGGACGGGCTCTGAGCAGATAAATCCAAGTAGCCTCCCACTCGCCCATATCTGCGTCGTATGGGATCTACCGGCCTGCTACGTCAAGGCCCGTCAACATGGAGAAGTCATATGGGGTCATCGTTATGTCCCCAGTAGCTAAAGAATGGAAGGAGTTGGTGGTGTCCCTACAAGTGCGCCTAGGAGGGTCCTACTTGCTGGATGACGTGACAATCCTGCACAGAATAGGCCAAACCCTACCTCGTCTGCAATATGTCGAACAGTGTCTGGGAGCTCCATGCACCACTTCCTCGCGAGGATGGACCCATAACCCTGTGGGAAACAGGAAGATACCTGTATTCAGAATGAACATATATATTCAGTTTTAGAATGAAAATGTATGAGCTGCGGTTTCAAATTCAAGTGTATGGGCTGCGTGCAAATGAAAATGTATGAGCTGCGGTTTCAGATTGAAATGTATGGGCTACGTGCAAATAAAAAGTTTAAGCTGCGTGTTCACCATAAAAAGTTTGAGCTACGTGTTCAAAATTTCAAAAAATGTGAGCTGCGTGTTCACCATAAAAAGTTTGAGCGGCGTGTTCAAAATTTCAAAAGATGTGAGCTGCGTGTTCACCGTAAAAAGTTTGAGTTGCGTGTTCAAAATTCAAAACATGTGAGCTGTGTGTTCACTATAAAAAAGTTTGAGCTGCGTGTTCAAAATTGCAAAAAATGTGAGCTGTGTGTTCACCATAAAAAGTTTGAACTGCGTGTTGAAAATTTCAAAAGATGTGAGCTGCGTGTTCACCATAAAAAATTTGAGCTGCGTGTTGAAAATTTCAAAAGATCTGAGCCGTGTGTTCACCATAAAAAATTTGAGTTGCGTGTTGAAAATTTCAAAAGATCTGAGCTGTGTGTTCACCATAAAAAGTTTGAGCTGCGTGTTCACCATAAAAAGTTTGAGCTGCGTGTTCAAAATTTCAAAAAATGTGAGCTGCGTGTTCACCATAAAAAGTTTGAGCTGTGTGTTCAAAATTTCAAAAGATGTGAGTCGTGTTCACCATAAAAAGTTTGAACTGCATGTTCAAAATTTCAAAAGATGTGAGCTGCGTGTTCACCAAATATGAGCTGTGTGCCCAAATATGCTGTGTGCTCAAATATGCTATGTGCCCAAATGAGCTGTGCGCAAAATTAGCAGAATGTTGAGTATAAACTGTGCATGTAAACATGCAAAGAAGTGCAAAATACATCGTAGAAAATGTGCAAATGTAGTACGTACCTCATGCGCGTGATGAGATAGATGAGTGTAGACGTCCCCGAACGTCCCGGGAGGGAAATCCCGTTTTGTTCATTGGGCTCACAACTGTTTAGACTCAAAAGTCATGGTCCTGTATCTAATCTCGCAAAGTGCAATGCAAGAGCGATGAATCATCAAAGAGTCCAAATCTGGCAAATCGTTTTGGAAAACAGATTTTTAGAAAGAAGTGCCAAACATGGATTGCTTTGCCAGATACAGAGTCGCCACCTAAATATTTTATTTTGGGGGGATCTAGGAAACCTTGACTCGTGCCGAAGGCCACGTGTTCGTCATCACCAAAGTGGCCTCGGCTCGGGAAATTGGGTACGATAGGGGAAGGTCACTTCGTGAGTACCCCCGCTCATCCGATCAAAGATCGGCCTCTACTAAACATGATATCGAGTTTTGAAAACATTATGCATTCTTATTCCGGTTATTAGCCCAGATTTACTACGTGATGCGCATAGCATACAAGTATAGACTGGATCGCCTGAATTGGAACAACGCATCTCATGTTTGTTTATTTTGAAAATGGTTTGATGGTGCTACCCACAAATAGGCTAAGACGTGGATTTGCCACCCTCGGGTGGGCTTAGAAAACGTGATGGTTTGCCACTCTCAAGTGGGCTTAAAACTCACAGTTAATGCATTATTCCAATTCAGATAATCCAACCTTCATCCATAGGCATTCAAGCAGGTATATCACATAAGCACATAGCCTCATGGTAAGCATGCTATCATGGCAGTCACTCACACACATGCAAGGACGCTAAAGCATAAACACATACCGAGTACTCCATACCAAAACAGAAGATATGTTAGAAATCCATGCATGATCCTAACTATGCTGAAATGCCTAATGCAACACATGTAGGAATGTAACTACAATAGGCTCGGCTATTCTAAAGATGGCATGTGAAATGGTACAACTAACAAGTATTCAACTCGGAATTGAAATACAGTGCAGTTAGTATGATGCGCCGAGCCCGGTGCATGCAAGATAGATGAATGAATGCAAACATGCTATCATAAGTATGCTAATTGAAACATGCCCTAACTAACCATCATAAGCTGGTAAATAAAAGGGAGAAAGACGTGGGGTTGGAAGACATACATCACACACACGCACACTTATTACAACAATTGGCCCTCTCTCGGAGGGTCTGAAAGAATATTACACAACCAAAATAAATAACGAATTATTACACTATACTAATTACTTAACAAATGAATTAGGTAAGCAAAGTAAACTAGCATGCTATGGTACATGCAATGGACTGCCTCAGCTCTGCTCCGAATGATGAAGGATGCATGCATACTCGGGTCGCCTTGTCGGGAAATTCCATTGCGACTCCTCGCCTCGCCTTTGTTTGTAATTGATCTCAGAAACTTGCACAAAGCTCCAGAAGGCTGAAACTCCACCTTGGGAAGGCCACCGACCAGTTATTAGCATGGGAGACCACCTGCCGACCACCCTTTGTGGTGGAGACCAAAGAGGGTGGTCGCCTGCTAGAAAATCTGGTCGGCCGACCAGTTTCCACCTCTGGTTTCTGGTTTTTTGGCAACAAAGGCAAGAGAGAGAAAAGGTAATGTATTTTCAACAAATGTGTGCATGGCCACTCTCCCCGTCCTTGCACAAGGTCAAGGGAGTGTAGTCCTCGATCCTCGTGCTACCAATCACGCATCTCGATGTATGATGGCCAAGAAGTCGAATTGCACGACTTGATGTGAAACGAATGCACATATAAGCAAGTAAAGCCAACAACTCTATCATGGACAGCCAAGAGTGTCGACGACCGAGAATCGAGGCACGTTTCGTCACTTGGAGTACGAAACGTCCCTCGTTTCCCGTGTTCAGACTAAACCCTACTTCAAACACAAAGCAATGAGATGGCATACACAATGCGGCTAACATGCAACCTAGCATACGCAATGTTATGGGCAAAAATGGCATACACAATGCACGTGACATAACATGGCATACACAATACACTTACGAAGACTATCATGCGCACATGAACTAAATGGCATATACAAATGCAAGATGGACTTACACCAATATGAGTGGACCTCAGCCACACTCACATCAGTGGCCATATGATGGAAATGAGACAACCGAAATACATGCAAACATGCACGGATGCAAAGGACCGATCCTAAGGCAACATGCCACTCTAACTAAGCATAGCAAAGGATGAAGTATGGCATGCAAACACACATTTTCCAGCTCTGAAACATAATGTACAATGGTCCTGAATCATGCAAATATGTCACACAATGCATGCAAGATGGCTCGAATACCGAAACTAGTGAAGCGGGTTACACTAGAGGTACACAAAGCAATGTATAAATGGAAAAACCAGCCCCAAACAAACCCTAGGCAGGTCTAAAACAGTGGGAAAATGGCCCAAAATGATGACTCAACCTGCAAAGCAACGAAGCTGATGCAATGGTCCAAAAACGAGGAATTTATGCACAACTCTCAAACATGTTTAAAGAGTGGAAATCATGGGAATATGGCATTTATATAAGCTCTGAAATATGATGTATAATGACCCCAAAGTATCAAAACACCTCAGTATATGCATGCAATAGACCTCAAATCTCAAAGCTAGGCATGGATATTGAACTACAAGCATGCAAAACAAGCATCATTCGACCATGAGACCCAAAAAGTGCTAACATGAAGGGTCAAAACAACATGCAACGTAGGCTAGTAAGCATGGTTTACACTACAAGTATATGAAGCACATGATGGACCACCAAACCAGCCAAAAACAGAAACATGGCATGCCAAAATATGACCAAAAACCCACTGAAACTCAGTTAACACATGTTAGAATGAAGTGCTCCTTTGAAAGGCCAATGAGAGGGTTGTTCTACACATGTATGATGGACACACAAATTAGAAAAACTACCTCTGGAAAGGGGTTATGAGGGCCCTAAAACTCACTGAAAAGGGCCTGAAATGAGTCTAGGAAGCATGCAAGTAAAGGCCCCTTTGGAAGGCCTTGAAGTGGATTACTCTACACATGCATAATAGACATTCAACATGGAAAAAAGGGCTCTGGAAAGAGCCTATGCAGGTCACAAAACTCACAAAAAGTGGCCTGAAACATGGCTTTGAAACATGCAAATAGGGGCTCCTTTGTAAGGCCAACAAAGCTAGTAAACAAAACAAGGGGTGAGAGGGTCACCCCTCTCTGATTTTGAGGCTCAAAAACACATGTTAGCCACTGAAAATCCGCTAGATTTCAGTGGCTAAAAGGCCAAACCAAGGCCAACACAAATGCTCTAATGCATAGCTCAAAACAAGAGGAAATGAAGCATGCAAGGGGGTAGATGACCCCTAACATAAAAATGGCCTTAAACAAACATGTTTAGAAGCTCAAAACAAGACTTTTTTCAGTTTATGACAAAGCCTAAATATGCTTGAAAATAGTGCTAAACTATGAAGCAAAATAATGCTACAAAGAGGGAAATAGAGACTTACCCTTGTAGAGAAGAAGGCTAGCAGCTTCTGGACCAAAATAAGAACTCTCCAACCTCTGAAAAATGAGCTCCTAGGTGCTTAGGTTGACCATGGAGGTGTTGTGCTTGGAGGTGTAGTGCAATGCGGCCAACAACTAGGAGTTTTGGACACCAAAAGAGAATGATATAGAGAGAGAGAGAGAGAGGTGTATGCCTTAGCCAAAATTTCTCAACCTTGGCTCATGAGGGAGAGGCTCCATCTTATAGAAGAGGAGGTCCATAGCTTCTCTAAGAAGCTTGGAGCAAAGAGGCCAAGCTTCTAAAGGAAGCTAAACCAAAAGGGTCAAGCTTCTTGAGGAAGCTAGACCAAAGGGGTTACGCTTCCTCAAGAAGCTCAACAAAAGGTCAAGCTTCTCTTAGAAGCTAAGAAAAAGGGACCAAACTTCTTTAAGAGGCCAAAACAAGAGGGTCAATCCTCGGAGGATGGGGCAAATGCCTCCCAGCTGGCATAGTTGGATACCACTCAAAGAGACAAAAAAGCAGAAGGCTGGCCGACCAGTTCAAGTGGTCGGCCGACCACTTGCCCTGGTCGGCCGACCAAGGGTCAAAAGGTTCAGGATGAAAAGGTGGTCGGCCTACCCATATTGGTGGTCTCCCAGGTAAATGCAACTCAATGGTGGTATGGAAGACCAGAAATTATGGCTCAAAAGTGAGGGAGGCCATTTACCTGTCAAGAAAAATCGGCTGACCCGGGAAAGGTGGTCTCCCACCCTACTACCACCTTCCTATCAATGAAACTAGGATCCATGCCAAAAATGAACCCACACCGATGCGAAACGAAGGTTCGGGGGCCAAAACGCGCAGCTGGGGGCCTCGAAAACTTACTATTAAGCGTCGAAAGTGGCGTGCAACAACGAAGGTGGTCTCCCGGGCCACAGTGTCCCTCTAAGGAGAGGAAACAAGGTGTGTGCAAAAAATTGGAGCAAACGGAGGTAGTTAAGCGGTCCCGAATCGAGGCACACGACCGACGGCTCCGAAAACCGGAAACTGGTCTCCAAACGGGAAAAATGGCCTACGACCACGAAACGTAGCCTACGGCCACTGAGAGATGGTCTACGAGACCTCTCACTCCCTTCAGGAAGAGAAAATAGAGAAAACAGGACCTGGTTCACAAACCGAGACAAGGCACGAAAAGGTTCCGAAGCCCGGAGGCAAGGCTCTCAACCAAGACTTTGCAACCTCAGAACGAGCACAATATGCAACATCACCGAGGACTCAGTTGGTGACGTCTGAGTCTTAAGGTCGGTCAAAAATGGGGTGTCTACAGTTGCCCCTCTTTAACAGAACTCAGAAGCCATAAGTGACGGGAGTGAATGTCAAAGCCCGGAGATGACCCATTTTTGACAAGGCCGAAGACTTAGACAAACAAGCGAGATAAACAAAGAGATGTGCCCGCAGGCAGGGGCAAAAATGCAAAAGACATGCACAAAGCCGGACATAACTTATGATCATGCAAAGAAAGCTGTAATGAAGCAAGTCATGCAACAGTTTTAAGCAAGCATATACAAGTCTAACTACATTTCATGCAGAAAGGATGTAAGAGAATTATTCAATTCTCGCTACGTTTCACTCGGAGAATACAATACTTGTCCGGTTCGTCTGGTCGCGCCAGCCTCAAATGAACCGTACATACAATATCGTGCCTGTAAAAGAAAGAAACTTAACAGGTACAATACTATTAGACACATGCATAGCAATGTAAGTGAAAAGTGCGTGACCACACAAGTGGAGTGTGGATGCATGACAATGCAACCTAAGTGTGCCGTATAACAATGCGGATAAAAGATGCAAAATGATATGCAATATTACAAAACAATGTAATAATATATAATGTATTGAAACAATGCAAATGATATGCAATGTATTTGAGATGATCAAGCCACAAGCAGTACAAAACCTCACAAATATCACGAAAAGGATGGAGATAAAACAATAAAACTCCGTCTACCATAGAAAAGGGGCCGACACCCTCAAACCACAATCCCATCAGTGGAATAGGCGCGTACACATGCAAAACTATGTGTGTGTAGACGGAACACAAAATACAAGTAATTGGGTGGCATGATATAAGTGATGAATGATCTGCTGAGAAAGGTCACGATCCTAAATACTGGATGCAACACACTACACTACAATGCAATGAATGCAAAGGATAAGGCGCGCGGTCAAATCGTATCTTGCCTAGACAAGGCATGGACACAAACAAACCACGTCCAATACGAAAATGGTGTCGTCACCCTCAAACCACAATCCCTTTAGTGGAATAGGTGCGTACACAAAATCTCATAACCATGCTTCAACGTGAAAAGTATGGGCACATACCAAACCAAGCTCAACATGGAAAGGCGCAAGCCATAGATAGATAATGCAGTGAATGCATGCAAACTACAATATAATATATATATATATATATATTCTATATGCAATGGATGGAGCGGATAAGGCGTGCGGCCAAACCGTGTCTTGCCTAGGAAAGGCATGGACACAAACAGACCAAGTCTAACACGGAAATGGTGCCGTCACCCTCAAACCACAATTCCATCAGTGGAATAGGTGCGTACACAAAATATCATAACCATGCTTTGGCGCGAAAAGTATGGGCACATGCCAGACTAGGCTTAACATGGAAAGGCGCAAGCGACAGATGGAGGTGATACAATGGATATGCGGTAAATGTATGCAATATATACTATGTATGATGCAATGTACATACTAGAATGCGATAGTTAGGAAGTGAAGGTTCCTTACAAGGACACTTGGCAATGACCTACCTCGGCAATGTCGTACCTCATGTTGGTGTGGGAATCTTTCGCTTCTGCTTGGTTGAACCGTAGGTACTACTTTTCTCCCTGACTATGGTCGCAGCTTTCCCTATTCTCTAACAAGGTGATAGACTAGGTTGGTTCAGTATCCAGAATTGAGGCGCATACATATGCTATCTCAATCTATGGGGCTGCCATACAGATTTCAAGCCGAGGATATACCCCTAGGTATTTAAACCAGACTTTAGTCTCGGAAATCCCGAACCTTTGCGTTCTAGGCATAAACCATTCGAACTCTAGTTTCCACCGTCTCAGTTGATCTCCTAGGAACTCACCACTAACACAGGCAGGTGGCTATACTAGACCACCAGAAGTCGTTCGGGCACGACAAACACCAAAGGAATTGCACCTTTAGAGGATTTAAGGTCTCCTAGACCGGAATAAAACAGATATGATGCAATCGATGTAACAGATAGAGCAATAGATGCAAATGGGGTAACGCACTCCAACCACGCTAGAATCGTGAGAGGGGAAAGAACAAAGAAAACCAATCAGGAGCGCATTCCACGCAACCAGAGATAAATTTCAAACACGCTGAAATCGTGTGAGGAAGGGGACACTCTAACCACGCTGAAATCATGAGAAGAGGCCTGAAAACAACTGCCTAGGTGCATACACAACGCAACCTGAGATGAATTCCACACACGCTGAAATCGTGTGAGGAAAGGGATACTCTAACCATGCTGAAATCGTGAGAAGAGGCTCGAAAACAAACACCTATGTCACGCCCCAAACTCGCCCCTAAAAGTTTGGGCATGACCCACTCAAAAACGGACACTTAACCTGGTATACATTACATACGGGGCCTGAACGGAAGCATTAAGTATAATAAGATAACATGAAATAAAAAGAACTATATCCATTGAGCGACCACTATCATGCCAGGATCACCAACAATGCATCAAATGACAAATGTTTACATACACATATACAAACCCCGCCCCTTGTTGGGCGTATAACAAAAACATTGAAAACTTAACATATAATAGACAATCAGAGTGCAAGCTAAAACTTAGCAAAATTCCAAAGAAATGATCAGGCTTCACCCGAATGCCTGGATACACAAAGATTGGTGAAAGGTAGGCGAGCATCGAGGGTTAAGGCTGACCTCCAGACTTGCTACCTACAGAAACAAATAACATACAGAGTGAGACAATCTCAGTGAATAATAGTACTTAAACAATTCAATGCTTAACTTGAATTATGATACGTATCAATGCTTATATAAATAAAGAGAGCATATGATTAATTGATTCTGTCTTAAGTCTAGAATGGTCTTGTCGGTTCACAATTTCACAGATTGGCCCTCGGCCCAATGGTTCACACATTCACACATTGGCCCTCGGCCTAACAGATTCTTAACTTCACAAATTGGCCCTCGGCCTCATAGGTTCATAACTTCACAAATATTCATAATTTCACAAATTGGCCCTTAAACAGAACGACATTAAGCCCAGTATGGCATTTAGCCCTTTTCATGTACATATGAACTCAAGAGGTGGCTCGTACGGATTCTAGAGGTGGCTCCCACCAAAGTGTAGCACTTAGTTCCGTACAGCACTTTGCTTCATACTGTAGACGCGCCCGTGTGGGCCTCACTACAGTTTGGACTCGATTTGTGTCACGGTTCTTAATCTGAACCAAAGAGTCCAAATCTGGCAAATCGTTTTGAGAAACAGATTTTTAGAAAAAGAAGTGCCAAACATGGACTGCTTCGCCAGATACAGAGTCGCCACCTAAATATTTTTTTATGGGGGAATTTAGGAAACCCTGACTCGGTGCCGTAGGCCACATGTCCGTCATCACCAGAGTTGCCTCGGCTCGGGAGCTAGGGTACGATTGGGGAAGGTCAGCTATGAGCACCCCCTCTCGCCTGATTCGAAGATCGGCCTCTACTAACCGTGATATTCGTTTTTGAAAACGTTATGTGTTCTTATTCCATTTATTAGCCTAGAATTACTACGTTATGCGCACAACAAACAAGTATAGACTAGATTGCCTAATTTGGAAACAAGCATTGGATATCCGTTTGTTTTGGAAAAATGTTTTGGAATTTGCTACTCGCAAGTAGGCTAAAATACGGATTTCAACGAGTTTTTCCAACTCAAACAATCCAACCTTCACCCACAGGCATTCAAACAGTTTATAACACATAAGCATCTAGCCACATGGTAAGCATACTGTCATGATAGCATTCACACGCATGCGATGATGCTAAAGCATAAATACTTACATCGTACTCTGTGCCAAAACAATAAACTGGTTAGCAAACATGCGTGATCCTAGTTCACGTTAAATTGACTAATGTAGCACATACAGGATGCAATTAGATAGGCTCGGCTAACCTAAACATGGTATGTGAAATGCTACAACTATCACGTATTCAATTTGAAATTGAAATACAAATGCAGTTAGCGTGATGCGCCGAGCCCGGTGCATGCAAGGCAAATGTATGAATGCACGCATGCATTGCATAAGGTATGCTAATTTTAAAGATGCCCTAGTCTACCATCAAAAGCGGGTAAATAAAAGGGAAGGAAGACGTGGGGTTGGAAGACATACACCCACTCACTCACACTTATTACACAATTGCCCTCACTCGGAGGGTACAAATAAATATTACAGTCCAAATAATAAATACGTTAATTATTACAGAATTTCTAATTAATTAATAGAAAGAATGCAAAAAAGAAAAAAAAGGAGAAAGGTGGCCACAGCCTCCGCCTCGGGATGCACGAATGATGCATGCTCGAAACCCGGCTCGCCTGGAAAGCCCGTACCATACCCCTGCCGCCTCTGTTTATACTGCCCTGTCTCTCTGAAAATTGCCAAAGCCCTAGGACAGGTTCCTTGCATGCTGCAGAATACCACCGGCTGGAGGAAATTCCTACCGGCCAAATGTAAAGCCCTAGGACAGGTTCCTTGCATGCTGCAGAATACCACCGGCTGGAGAAAATTCCCACCGGCCAAATGTAATTTCCATCGGCTGCTGTTGGAGTTATCGGCCATTCACACATGGCCGATCGGCATTGGATGCTGCCGGTCGGCAGAAGATTCCTGCAGAGGACAGTTTTGACAGCAGCAGAGGACAGACAGTATATGGCATGGGATTTCAGGCACATGTGAGCACGGTCATGTTTCCCATCATGCTTTGAACTCAGGGAAGCATGGCCCTCGATCCTCGAGCCATCAATGGTGCATGATAGCCCAAGAGATCGAGCTTGCCACTTGATATAAAAATGCATGCAATCACACAAATGAGGACCAAGACCCTATCATACCGAAGTCAAGGGCCCCGGTGACCGAGAGTCAAGGCACATTACATCACTTATAGTATGAACGCTCCTTGACCCTCACACTTGGTTTGACACCCCAAACCAAGTAATGCAATGCATGTTATGGGAACAATGACTCAAAGGTACAACATGAGATTGGAAATGCAAGGCATGCCAAATGCCATGCAACTAATATGGCAAGTATGCAATGCTAGGCATGCAAGATGCAAATGCAATGCAAACATGGACAATTTAAGCAATAGGATCAACATATTACAACACTTAATGAAGCAATTATGCAATGGACATGAGACAAGCATGCAAAGGGGCCTTAAACCATAAAAGGGAAGACCTTGATCCACCCCAAAACAGTGGCCAAAAGTGCCTAAAAAGGTGGACAAATACTCATGCCAATAAGCAAGCCAATGGTCCTAAGGTTAAGGCACAAAAGGGGACACTTCACTTCCACCAACATGACCCCTCATGGCATGAATTGGACAAGCCAAAATAGAAACTTAGCATGCAAAAGTAGACCCCAAAACCTACTAACATGGCAGCTAAAGTGGCTCCAATGAGATGCATGCACCAAAGCTCATATCTAGGCATAAAAGGGCATACCCTCAAAGCATGGAAGAGGTCACTTATATACACATACAAACCTGATTTATGGACTGAAAAACGATCCTAAATGATGCCAAATCATGAGGATGGTCTAAGCCATGCATGCTAGAGGCCAAAATGTTCAAAGCTTACAAGCCAAAACCAAAGAGAGGACACCAAATAAGGCAAGCATGACTGAAATAGATGGCCAACAGGCCTTAAACATGGTAAAATAATGCCAACACCTTCATGGGACTAAGCCAACACATGCAAGAATCATGGCCTAAACACAAGATGCATTTCTAGGCCAACTAGGGGGATGTAAAGCAAGTATGTTAAGCATGCAAAGGGGCACAAACCCGACCAAAAATAGAGATTACATATGACCTAAAAACACCCAAAAACCTCTGAAAAAGGGCCAAAACCAATCTAGCATGCATGTTACCCTTTAAGCCAAAATGCAAGGAAATAAGACAATGAAGGGAGAGGGGTGTCCCTCCCCTATGGAAGACTTCAAACCACCTTCATCACCACTGAAAATCCACTGGTTTTCAGTGGTGAGAAGACCAAAACACTTAAGCAAACAAGGTCGTACCCAAGGAGGCAACAAAAAAGGCCAAATAAGGCCTAAGAGGGTGAGTTTGAATTCAAACCACAAAGGACCCTTAATGAAAGTTCTTAAGCATGAAAATATAAGCCTTTTTTTATGTTATGCACAAAAACTAAATCAGTAAGCAAGATAGGTAAAAGACTAGTGCAAGTTTGGGGAAACTAAAGCAAAGTGCTCACCCTTGAAGCACACCTCAAGAACAGCCAATGCAGCCCTCTTCTTTTGATAAAAAAAACAGCCCCAAAACTCAAGAATCAACCCTCAAAAGCCCTCAATCTCGGAGCAAGGTGTAATAGTGTGTGTATTAGTGCAAAAGTAAGGTAAAAGCACACTTTTAGGCCAAGAAACACACACAAGGGAGGTGAGAGAGGGAAATATAGAGAGAGGGTGTATCTATATGTATAAGCTCTGGTTTTTGCCTTCAAAATTTCTAACCTAGAACAAGGAGAAGACCTCTCCTCTTATAGAAGTCCCTCTTGCCAAGCTTACACAACAAGCTTGCTTAGAGGGAAATCCCTCCATACACGTGTATGGAGGGAAGCAGAGTTGGTGCCAGCTATCACAGCTGGCACAAAATATCTACATAAAGTAGATGAACAGTGGTCGGCTACTCAAAATTGCCATTTTGACAAAAAGGAGTGCCGACCGGCAACAAATAGTGCCGACCGGCAATACATATTGCCGACCGGCAATACATATTGCCGACCGGCAATACATATTGCCGACGGCAACAAAACACCAGCCGGTGGCCTCTGGCCATGGCCGGTGATGTGTGGGGATGCCTCACAAGGCATTCCCTGCCCCTCCAAGGCAAAACACAAGTGTTTGGCGCAAAACTAGACACTAAACGGTCGAGTTCGGAGATCCTGAGGCAAGGCGCGTAGCCGGGACTTCCGGGAACTCCAAACGAACACAAACATGGATGATCACCGGGTGTTCAAACGGTGACGTCCAAGTCTTGAGGACGGTCAAAAATGGGGTGTCTACACATACCAGAAATCATCAGAATAGATTAACTCCAGCATCATACAGAAATTACATACATTCTTCCCATTATTCTCATGAATTACCATCGGTAATATAGGTTTAACAGAACGTTACTAATAATTGTTAGCAAAAGGTAACACATTCCAGAGATACGGAGATACCATAGGTCCCATAAATAAGGTACATACATTCCATTTATTCGTTGTGAATCAATATAGCTAGCTTGCAGATAATAGAGTATCCATAACATTTAGTAACGGAAGACGCATGTATCATGACAGTATGGCCAATAGAGACAGAATAATTCATATCAGAACGTGGGTCATATAACGGCGGTAGACCTTTGTGTTCATATTATAGGTCCTGAATAACCTTAGATTCATGTATAATACAACCGAATAATCTTCGATTCACACAAGTACCATCCTTTCTGGATGAACATAAGTTCCATTTATTTCTTAAGAATGACGTAGTTTGCTTATCGATAACAAAGCGTTAATGTTCGTTAGTGACAGAGTAGAAAGGTTCCAAAGTCATATCGATGTATGCAAATCTTCCAGCATTTATACAAGTTCACACTGATTGTCAACCGATATAAATGTTAATGTAATCATTTACACAGAACAGAGCGTTAGTAACCATAAGTAAAATGTACATTTGTCGTACTATTACTTACAGTGCGTGGATGGAGCGATAATCCCTCCCGGTAGGTGCTCTACATATGCATGCCATCCAAGAATTAGTTCGTTTCATTTTTAAACTATTTCCTAACTCGTTTTACTTTGAATAAGTTTACAAACATCAAAAAGCATCAAATACTGATTTCAAACATATCAGAGGGTCAAGCACGTAAAACGGAGCAGACAAGGTTTCTCGACATGGGCCGCACGTGAGGACATGTACCGCACGTGCGGTCCCTCCTCATCGCACGAGCGGCCATAGGTAGAATGCAAAATCTCATTTTTTTCTCTTGCCTGCACGTGCGGCCATGACCTCCGCACGTGCGGTCGAGCCCCTGTTTTGGCAGTCTGAAACTCACACAAACCCAACTTAGAGAATACATAGCAAGGCTCAAAATAGATCAATTTAACACAAGTTTAAAGCTCAAAATCACATGAAAATTCAATCATAAATCAGCTTAGATTCTTAATCACTTTGAATTCCTGATCCGCAATCCAATTGCATGGAGTTTCCAACTTCCTTCCATAAATATACATACACTTAGCCATTTGTTTACATAGATGATCTCAAATGACTATTTAAAGAAATAAAGTGTAAATTCTCACTAAATGGGTCAAAATAATTCCAAATCCATCAAACATAAGAGACATCACTCCAATTAATCACTTAATACATGCTTGACCCATATTATAAACCCTAACTTACATAACATGGAGGAATTCCTTTTCAAATCAAAGAGAGGGATCAATTAGAATAGATTAAACATACCTTGAGTTGAATTCTCTATAAACCCTCTTAATTTCTTTCCTAATTCCTTCCTTGTAGGACTCTCTTCTCACTCTCAAATTTCTTCTCCTCTCATTCTCTTCGGGATAATTTCTAAGTCAAATGGTAAAGAGGACATAGATAGATATAATAGGTGAATAAGACAAAAATCAATCGTTTAATCATTCCAAATTGAAATTTCACAGAAAATCATATTATGACTTAAAAATTATGCCGATCCCAAATGTAAAATCAATTTCAGATAATCAAGTCTCTAAGGCTTCCAATTTCTGATTCAAACATTATAATTGTGACAGATTTTTCTCATATTAAACAGATATGCATCCATAACCATAAGATTCACTGAATTAAATTCAATTTCACATAAAATTTCACTATAAGCATTTAAATGCTCAGAATAAGGGATTGAAAATATTCCAGAAACATATACGAGGGTCGGGTTATCATAGTCTAGGTGCGTACACAACGCAACCTGAGATAAATTCCAAATACGCTGAAATCGTGTGAGGAAAGGGACACTCAAACCACGCTGAAATCGTGAGAGGAGGTCCGAAAACAAACCGCCCAGGTGCGTACACAACCCAACCTGAGATGAATTCCAAACACGCTGAAATTGTGTGAGGAAAGGGACACTCAAACCACTCTGAAATCGTGAGAGGAGGTCCAACAACCCGCCCAGTGCGTCTACAACGCAACCTGAGATAAATTCCAAACACGCTGAAATCATGTGAGAAAAGGGACACTCAAACCACGCTGAAATCGTGAGAGGAGGTCCGAAAACAACCGCCCGGGTATGTACACAACACAAACTGAGATGAATTCCAAATGCACTGAAATCGTGTAAGGAATGGGACACTCGAACCATGCTGAAATCGTGAGAGGGGGTCCAATAACAACCGCTCGGGTGTGTACCAAACACAACTTGAGATAAAACACACCCAGGCCCGCGCACACGCGTCCTAAGATAAATTCCAAACACACTGAAATCGTGAGAGGAGGTCCAACAACCAGCCCAGCACGTCTACAACGCAACCTGAGATAAATTCCAAACACGCTGAAATCGCGTAAGGAATGGGACACTCAAAGCACGCTGAAATCGTGAGAGGAGGTCCAACAACCTGCCCAGTGCGTCTACAACACAACCTGATATAAATTTCAAACACGCTGAAATCGCGTAAGGAACGGGACACTCAAACCATGCTGAAATCATGAGAGGAGGTCCAACAAACTATCAGGCTCGTGCTCGGTGCCACCTGAGAAAATCCCAGAGGACAACGATCCTAAACGCAGCTCGACATAAAAGGATAAATGATACAAGATAACACAAGATGCAAATAAACACAATAAGTGCGATGATACAGTACATGTTACAAGTAATGTGGAGCATGATGCTAAGGGAATGCAATAAACAGACAAAGCGGCACTCTAGAAAGCACCTCATGGAGTGAGTGGCAGTAAACCGCCTTACTCTGACGGGGAATGGTACTCAGGGAGAGCACTTCTGATCGCCATTTTGGCTTGCAACAGTGAAACAGTCAACACAGTATTCTGTTCACTTTGAACACACAGCTCGTATCAGCACACTGCTTATTCTGAACATGCAACTTATAACACAATATTCTGTTTATTCAGCACACAGCTCATACAAGAAACTGCTCATTTTGAACATACGGGATGCAATGACGGAACTTGCAGAAGTTGAAACAAACTCAGATGCCCGACATTTTCCCTCTTTTCTTTTGCTTTGCAACCCGGAACTTTCATAGCTTCAGATAGGTCCCTTTTTTTATTGTTCTCATATGACTTGGGTTGAACCCTGCGGTTTTATGAAAGAACAAATTCTGTTTTGAACAAATTTGGAGAATGGCACGGCACTCTGAACATAAAACGATTTTTTGAAAGTGAGAGGAGTTCTCAATTGGGTATCGAGCCTACAACTGACCACAGTCAAAACGACTCAACAACGGAAAACAAAAGGTAAACAACCTAAACACAAACACAGACACTTGAAATGACTCAAAACAAGAATCGAGACAAACAAAAACCAGAGACACACACTCAGACGTATCCCAATGGTGAGAGACCTCTCAGTTTGCGTGGAGCCAGTTTCTTCAGGTATTGTTTCCCACCCTTTCTTATATGTAATTCTCACATCACTCGGCCCTTAGGCTCTGTTTTTTCTGAAAAAGCCATTTCCTCACTTTTTCTCTCAGCGCACACCTCTCTATTCTTCAATCTCTCATTTTTTTATCCCTCCCCTGGGTGGTTGATGGATAAATAGGAAATTGTGGGTTCATGCCCAACATTATCAGCTCACGGCTATTTCCTCCGGTGACGTTTAGTCGATGCCCTGGATGAGGGAGTGGAGTATCTTGATCCATTTCAATTCATGCTTCACACTTGGCTTGATACCTCGCTACTTGGAGAATGAGAGAGCTTTCAGCCCTTTGTTGTTAGCTTCAGTTGTGCCCTTTTCTGGTAGGTAGAGTGCCCTTTTTGGCAAGTACGTTGACAATGAGGAAAAGACAGCACACCTGACTTAACTGTGCCCCTAGTTCATCATTTTGACCATTTTTTATTTTTTGCTTCTGCTAAAACAATTTTAACCAAAATGAGAGTTAGATTAACACGCTTGTTCGATTTTCTGATTTGAAATCATACAAGTCAGGTTATGAGCACTGAAAATTTTCCGTTTTTGGGTCCAAGAAATGGTCCAGTTTTGAAAAATGGAATACTTTTCGAGAAAATCAGTCAACCTCGGTAAAAATTCTCAAAAACTATTTTTGCAAACGACCACTGCTTAACGAGTACAGAACCTACTCTTGAGATGCACAACCTTAGATCCGAAGGAAAAGTGCCCCTTGCTTGAAGGACACTGCATGGCAACGGAAAGTTGCCCCTTGTTTGAATAGCACTGCGGCACATTGTATGGCAACAGAAAGTTGCCCCTAGTCTGAATAGCGCCGCAGTACATGGCAACCAGTCCTCACTAGCGCCACAGCACATGGCAACCAGTCCTTACAGTGACAATTACAACCAAATTCTCGGATACAGAGAAGACAAAGATGACCAGAACCATCACATGGACATAGTCGGATTTGAAGTGTTTTACGGCTGGACTTCAGGTGAAGTTGCCTACGTATTCCAAAGATGGGAATCAAGCCTTACGTAGTTCAGGGTTAAGGTACACTCGTGTATTTAACCTCTCCTTTTGCGCTCTAACTTTTGCCAAGGCCGCCCTTTCGGGTTTTCAACCTTGCGAGCTTTGTTCTTCTTTTCATTTCATTTCATTTCTTCTTTTTTCATCTTTTCTTTTTATTTTCTTCATTTTTCTTCTTTTATTTTCTTCATTCTTTGCATTTTTCTTTTTTTTCTCTTTTTTTTTGGTTCTTTTTCTTCTTTTTCTTGCTCAAACTTTTGCCTGGGTCGCCCTTCCGGGTTTTCGACCCAGCGAGCCTCTCAAGGGTAAAAGTGTAGCTTTGTCCATGTCAAATGGTTTTGAGATCCTGAAGTCATCTGAATCCAGGAGAATGGCTGCTGTTTGCTGACGATGCAGAAGTCCATCCAAAGGGGGGCTGAATCTGCCCCTAGTGTTGTGGGTAGGAACTCAGTTATCCTTCAGCAATACTTTCTTCTTTCCTCTCTTCTGGGATTTGGCATTCTTGCCGATCTTTGTTAGCTTGAGAAACATCCCAATTTTTTGACTCTTCGAGCACATTTGACATCTTTGCCCCTAGTTTGAGGGCTTTTGATCTAGCTTCGCAAGCTTCCTTTTGATTATTTCTGACCTCCTTGCCCCTAGTTCATGGGCTACTTTAAATCTGGCCACACAGGCCTTACATTGTAGTTGATCGCTGAACATTCTGAATTTCAAGTTCAAGGTTTGAAAGTGAGGGGTCGAGTCTCGGGGTTGAGAGCAATCCTAAGCTGCACAATCTCAAGAGCGATTCCACACAAGTCTTCGCAGGACTGTGCCAAACATTTTTTGAAATCTTTTAAGAAAGCGACTAATCGCTCGCGCTGAAGATAGTGTGGAACCAATCTGGATCAAGCCAGAGTCCTTCTCAGTACTCACATTAACAAACATGATTTCATTCATTAAGGGCTTAGTACACCTCTCTTTCTCTCAGTTGATCAAATTTTGCAAATCCTGAGGAATTCCTTCCTCTTCATTTTCATCACAATGTTCAAAAAGTTTTGAAAAACTTAGGTCAATATTATGAGTTTGAGGCACAGAAAAGTAGGCGAAAAGTACTGCCGTTTCATTCAAACTTTCTGGCACAACTGGCACAAGGCAGAAGCAAGCACAAAAGCATGAAAGACCACTGCTGTTCATTCAAATCTGTTGGCATTACTGGCTCCAAGGCAGAAACAGACTCAAAAGAAAACGAAAAGGCAAACACAAAACAAGTAAGTGATGTCCGAGGTAACACCCCCGAAATCACCCGACTTTAACAAAACAGGACTGACTTGGTATAACCAGATAGACCCTACTGACTTAACATGAAAAGACTGACACAATACAAAACGACAAGACTGACCCAATACCTAAGTCAGAAAGCACAAAACCTAGCACTCGCAAATGCTCAAAACAATGCGTGCCATTCCCAAGTCTGGAGTAAATCGAGCGCCACCTGCAGCTGGTTCATCCCCCAATCACATGGTCACATTATCCCCTAAGTTCACCGATCCAGCGTCGATAGACTTTGCAGGACCTGACGCGACGATGACCTTTTTATCAATCAGATCTTGTATTTCATGGTGAAGACGAAGACACATGTCAGTGTCATGGCCAGCTTGTTGATGAAAGACACAGTACTGCGTCGGGTTGTAGGAGAGAGAAAGTTTATTCAGTAATGGCCGCGGCTCCAGGGGCTTCAGATGCCCCTTTTCGATCAGGACCCTCAGGGCCGTTGATAAAGACATGTCCAGTGGGGTGAACACCCATTGGCCCCGAGGTGGGTATTTGGCAGGTTATGAGCTGGTTGTGTTGGATGTACCGACGAAGGGGTCGGTAGGTGCTGACTTTTGATGATCTCTTCCGAGTGTATGACTAGAGCTGAAAGGGGTGTTTCTGGTATAACATCTCTTGTCTCGGCTTGCCCCTTGATTCAGACTGCCCCCAACTTGAGTGGCAAAAGTATTATCCACAGTTTTTGCAACCACTGCAAGCACTTGCAGTTTGTTTAGTCCTTCGGCCTTCGGCCTTCAGATTGAGCAGTGTTATGAGCTGTGTGCCAACAAAATAGAACGCTGTGTTATGGACTGTGTGTTCAGATTGAGTAGTGTTATGAGCTGTGTGCACAAATATGCTATGTGCCCAAATGAGCCGTGTGCCAAATTAGCGAAATGCTAAGTATAAACTGTGCATGTAAATATGCAAAGAAGGGCAAAATACATCACAGAAAATGTGCAAATGTAGTATGTACCTCATGCGTGTGATGAGATAGATGGGTGTAGACGTCCCCGAACATCCCGGAAGGGAAATCCCTTTTGGTTCGTTGGGCTCACTACCGTTCGGACTCAAAAGTCACGGTCTTCTATCTAATCTCACAGAGTGCAATACAAGACCGATGAATCATCAAAGAGTCCAAATCTAGCAAATCGTTTTGGAAAACAGATTTTTAGAAAGAAGTGCCAAACATGGACTGCTTTGCCAGATACAGAGTCGCCACCTAAATATTTTATTTTTGGGGGATTTAGGAAACCCTGACTCATGCCGAAGGCCACCTGTCCGTCATCACCAAAGTTGCCACGGCTCGGGAACTTGGGTACGATTGGGGAAGGTCACTTCGTGAGCACCCCCGCTCGCCCGATCAAAGATCGGCCTCTACTAACCATGATATCGAGTTTTGAAAACATTATGCATTCTTATTCCGGTTATTAGCCTAGATTTACTACGTGATGCGCACAACATACAAGTATAGACTGGATCACCTGAATTGGAATAACACATCTCATGTTTGTTTATTTTGAAAATGGTTTGATGGTGCTACCCGCAAGTAGGCTAAGACGTGGATTTGCCACCTCGGGTGGGCTTAGAAAACGTGATGGTTTGTCACTCTCAAGTGGGCTTAAAACTCACAGTTAATGCATTATTCCAATTTAGATAATCCAACCTTCACCCACAGGCATTCAGGCAGGTATATCATATAAGCACATAGCCTCATGGTAAGCATGCTATCATGGCAGCCACTCACACACATGTAAGGATGTTAAAGCATAAACACTTACCGAGTACTCCAAGCCAAAATAGAAGCTATGTTAGAAATCCATGCATGATCCTAACTATGGTGAAATGCCTAATGCAACACATGCAGGAATGCAACTACAATAGGCTCGGCTATTCTAAAGATGGCATGTGAAATGCTACAACTAACAAGTATTCAACTCGGAATTGAAATACAGTGCAGTTAGTATGATGCGCCGAGCCCGGCGCATGCAAGACAGATGAATGAATGCAAACATGCTAACATAAGTATACTAATTGAAACATGCCCTAAACTAACCATCATAAGCTGGTAAATAAAAGGGAGAAAGACGTGGGGTTGGAAGACATACATCACACACACGCACACTTATTACAACAATTGGCCCTCTCTCGGAGGGTCTGAAAGAATATTACACAACCAAAATAAACAATGAATTATTACACAATACTATTTACTTAACAAATGAATTAGGTAAGCAAAGTAAACTAGCATGCTGTGCTATGTGCAATGGACTGCCTCAGCTCTGCTCCGAATGATGAAGGATGCATGCATACTCGGGTCGCCTTGTCGAGAAATTCCATCGCGATGCCTCACCTTGCCTTTGTTTGCAATTGATCTCAGAAACTTACACAAAGCTCCAGAAGGTTGAAACTCCACCTTAGGAAGGCCACCGACCAGTTATTAGCATGGGAGACCACCTGCCGACCACCCTTTGTGGTGGAGACCAAAGAGGGTGGTTGGCCTGCCAGAAAATCTGGTCGGCCGACCAGTTTCCACCTCTGGTTTTTGGTTTTTCTGCAACAAAGGCAAGAGAGAGAAAATGCAATGTATTTTCAACAAATGTGTGCATGACCACTCTCCCCGTCCTTGCACAAGCTCAAGGGAGTGTAGTCCTCGATCCTCATGCCACCAATCACGCATCTCAATGCATGATGGCCGAGAAGTCGAATTGCACGACTCGATATGAAATGAATGCACATATAAGCAAGTAAAGCCAACAACTCTATCATGCACAGTCAAGAGTGTCGACGACTGAGAATCGAGGCACGTTTCGTCACTTAGAGTACGAAACGTCCCTCGTTTCCCGTGTTCAGACTAAACCCTACTCCAAACACAAAGCAATGAGATGGCATACACGATGCGACTGACATGTAACCTAGCATACGCAATGCTATGGGCTAAAATGGCATACACAATGCACGTGACATAACATGGCATACACAATACACTTACGAAGACTATCATGCGCACATGAACTAATTGGCATATACAAATGCAAGATGGACTTACACCAATATGAGTGGACCTCAGCCACACTCACATCAGTGGCTATATGATGAAAATGAGACAACCGAAATACATGCAAACATGTTCGGATGCAAAGGACCGATCCTAAGGCACAACATGCAGCTCTAACCAAGCATGGAAAAGGATGAAGTATGGCATGCAAACACACATTTTCCAGCTCTAAAACGTAATGTACAATGGTCCCGAATCATGCAAATATGTCACGCAATGCATGCAAGATGGCTCGAATACCGAAACTAGTGAAGCGGATTACACTAGAGGTACACAAAGCAATGTATAAATGGAAAAACCAGCCCCAAATAGACCCTAGGAAGGTCTGAAACAATGGAAAAATGGCCCAAAATGATGACTCAACATGCAACGCAACGAAGCTCATGCAATGGTCCGAAAATGAGGCATTTATGCACAACTCTCAAACACGTTTAAAGAGTGGAAATCAAGGGAATATGGAATTTATATAAGCTCTGAAATATGATGCATAATGACCCCAAAGCATGAAACCACCTCAGTATATGCATGCAATAGACCTCAAATCTCAAAGCTAGGCATGGATATTGAACTACAAGCATGCAAAACAAGCATCATTCGACCATGAGACCCAAAAACTGAGTTAAGGAAGTCCAAAACATGCACAAAATCAGTTTAAAGCATGGCCGAAAAGTGCTAACATGAAGGGCCAAAACAACATGCAACGTAGGCTAGTAAGCATGGTTTACACTACATGTATATGAAGCACATGAGGGGCCACCAAACCAACCCCAAAAAAGAAACATGGCATGCGAAAATATGACCAAAAACCCACTGAAACTCAGTTAACACATGTTAGAATGAAGTGTTCCTTTGAAAGGCCAATGAGAGGGTTGTTCTACACATGTATGATGGACACACAAAATGGCAAAACTACCTCTGGACAGAGGTAATGAGGGCCCTAAAACTCACTGAAAAGGGCCTGAAATGAGTCTAGGAAGCATGCAAGTAAAGGCCCCTTTGGAAGGCCTTGAAGTGGATTACTCTACACATGCATAATAGACAGTCAACATGGCAAAAAGGGCTCTGGAAAGAGCCTATGAAGGTCACAAAACTCACAAAAAGTGGCCTGAAACATGGCTTTGAAACATGCAAATAGGGGCTCCTTTGTAAGGCCAACAAAGCTAGTAAACAAAACAAGGGGTGAGAGGGTCACCCCTCTCTGATTTTGAGGCTCAAAAACACATGTTAGCCACTGAAAATCTGCTGGATTTCAGTGGCTAAAAGGACAAACCAATGCCAACACAAATGCTCTAATGCATAGCTCAAAACATGAGGAAATGAAGCATGCAAGGGGGTAGATGACCCCCAACTGAAAAATGGCCTCAAATAAACATGTTTAGAAGCTCAAAAAAAGACTTTTTTCAGTTTATGACAAAGCCTAAATATGCTTGCAAATAGAGCTAAACTATGAAACAAAATAAGGCTACAAAGAGGGAAATAGAGACTTACCCTTGTAGAGAAGAAGGCTAGCAGCTTCTGGACCAAAATAGGAACTCTTCAACCTCTGAAAAATGAGCTCCTAGGTGCTTAGGTTGACCATGGAGGTGTTGTGCTTGGAGGTGTAGTGCAATGGGGCCAAGAACTAGGAGTTTTGGACACCAAAAGAGAATGATATATAGAGAGAGAGGTGTATGCCTTAGCCAAAATTTCTCAACCTTGGCTCATGAGGGAGAGGCTCCGTCTTATAGAAGAGGAGGTCCATAGCTTCTCTAAGAAGCTTGGAGCAAAGAGGTCAAGCTTCTAAAGGAAGCTAAACCAAAAGGGTCAAGCTTCTTGAGAAAGCTAGACCAAAGGGGTCAAGCTTCCTCAAGAAGCTCAACAAAAGGTGAAGCTTCTCTTAGAAGCTAAGCAAAAGCGACCAAGCTTCTTTAAGAAGCCAAAACAAGAGGGTCAATCCTCGGAGGATGGGGCAAATGCCTCCCAGCTGGCATAGCTGGATTGCACTGAAAGAGACAAAAAAGCAGAAGGCTGGCTGACCAGGGGTCAAAAGGTTCAAGTTGAAAAGGTGGTTGGCCTACCTATATTGGTGGTCTCCCAGGTGAATGCAACTCAATGGTGGTATGGGAGACCAGAAATTGTGGCTCAAAAGTGAGGGAGACCACTTACTTGTCAAGAAAAATTAGCCGACCGGGGAAAGGTGGTCTCTAAAAAGAAAAGGTGGTCTCCCACCCTAATACCACCTTCCTAACAATGAAACTAGGGTCCACGCCAAAAATGAACCCACACCGATGCGAAACGAAGGTTCGAGGGCCAAAACGCGCTGTCGGGGGCCCCGAAAACTGACTATTAAGCATCGAAAGTGGCGTGCGACCACGAAGGTGGTATCCCGCGCCACAGTGTCCCTCTAAGGAGAGGAAACAAGGTGTGCGCCAAAAATTAGAGCAAACAGAGGCAGTTAAGCGGTCCCGAACTGAGGCACACGGCCGATGGCTCCGAAAATCGAAAACTGGTCTCCAAACGGGAAAAATGGCCTACGACCACGAAACGTAGCCTACGGCCACTGAGAGATGGCTACGAGACCTCTCCCTCCCTTCAAGAAGAGAAAACAGGACCTGGTTCGCAAATCGAGACAATACACGAAAAGGTTCCGAAGCCTGGAGGCAAGGCTCACAGTCGAGACTTTGTAACCTCAGAACGAGCACAATATGCAACATCACCGAGCGCTTAGTTGGTGACGTCTGAGTCTTAAGGTCAGTCAAAAATGGGATGTCTACAATGGGACTCCGGCTCCTGCAGCAGCAGGTCTTCAGGTGCTCGCCGCGCGAAGTCCGTGAAGTGATAGAAGGTGCTAGGAGGTAGAACGTGCTCCTGCGGGTCGTATTCCTCTGGGTCGAATGGCCGTATCCTCGGAGGCAATGGTATGATGTCAGGCTCGTCCTCTCTATATGGAAAGCCTCCGCCATACGGAATATCATCGGCCATCTGAAGAACTCTGCAAAAGATGCAAAAAACGAGCGAAATAAGCCAAAATCGCAAAAAGTCAACAAAAGTCAACTCTCGGGAAGAGAAAAAGTCAACAAAAGCCAACGCCTGAGAAAAGGTGCCAAACTTTGAGACAAACATACCTCAAGTGGTGAAAATGGGGAAAGAGGCTCTGAAAACAAATTCTAATCGGTGCAAATCGAAGAAAATTGAAAGTTTTCGCGAAACAATTTCGCGTAGGGCATTGGAAAACACGTATAAAGTGCAGATCTGAGAGGGAAAAGGGTCTAGGGAGCAAGAAGAATGTATTTCGCCCTTGGAGGTGTGATACAAACTGATTTGGAGTTGTGTACTTAAATAATCGAAGCTAAAAGACCAAACTGCCTCGAATTTCTGTAAACTGGTCGGCCAGCCAATTTTTCTGGTCGGCCGACCGCTTTGGTGGTCAACAACTAGTCGGCCAACTTTCTAGGTGGTCGGCCATCCCTCCTGGGTGGTTTCCAAGGTCCCTTTGTTCTCCTTATGTGTTTTGATAATGATTGGAGTCCTCGGCTCTTGAGAAATTACAAGAAAAGTACACTTTTCGGCTCAAACAGGTCCCCGCGGGAACTTCAATTCAAGTCTTCGATGCGTAGCTCATCATTTACTCGTCAAGAGCAAGGTGTATCCTTTTTGAGTATGTTGTGACCCCTCCGAGAGGTAAATCGGGGGTTACATTTGAATTATGCTTTTCTCTTTCGGCATTTCCTTTCAAACACACATTTGAAGTTGTGCATTTCTTTTGCATTACCTTGCACTTTCCATGCGTGTTGTCGCACATGTTTCATCTGCATTGTCATGCACACCACTTGTGGCTTTGTTATACACTCACTACTTGTGTTGGCATGCTCATTTCGGCTGCATTGTTTTGCATCCATACCGCATTGTTATGCGTCACACTTAGGTTGCATTGTCATACATCCCTCGACTTGCGTTATTACGCACATTTCACGTGCATTTCTATACATGTTTCTAACAATATTGTACCTGTTGAGTTTCTCTCTTTTGCAGGCACAATATTGTATGTAGGGTTCATTTGAAGCTGGCACGACTAGGCAAACCCGACGGTATTGTATTCTCCGCGTGAGACGTAGTGAGAATTGTATAATTCTCTTACATCCTTTCTGCATGTAATGTAGTTTGGTTTGTATTCGCTTGCTTAGACTGTTGCATTTATTTTTGCATAATTGCTTCATTACAGCTTTCTTTGCATGATCATAGGTTATGTTCGGCTTTATGCATGTCACTTGCATTTTACCCCTGCCTGCGGGCACATCTCTTTACTATCTTGCATGTTTGTCTAAGTCTTCGGCCTTGTCAAAAATGGGTCGTCTCTGGGCTTTGACATTCACTCCCGTCACTTGTGACTTTCGAGTTCTGTCAAAGAAGGGCAACTATAGACACCCCATTTTTGACCGACCTTAAGACTCAGACGTCATCGATTTAGCGCTTGGTGATGGTGCATGTTGTGCTCGTTCTGAGGTTTCAGAGTTTTGGCTGCGAGCCTTGCCTCCGGGCCTCTGAACTCTTTGTGCTTTGGCTCGGTTTGCGGACCAAGTCTTGTTTTCCCTTCTCGAAGGGAGGGAGTGGTCTTGTAGACCATCTCTTTGTGGTCGTAGACTACTTTTCGTGGTCATAGGCCACTTTTCCCGTTTGGAGACTAGTTTTCGATTTTTGGAGCCTTTGGTCACGCGCCTTGTCTTGTTCTGCTTAACATTCTCCATTTGGCGTGGTTTTTGAACCACACCTTGTTGCCTCTGCCTAGAGGAACACTGTGGTCCGGGAGACCACTTTTGTGGTTGCATACCACTTTTGGTGCTAGTCAGCTAGTTTTCGGGGCTTTCGGTCACGTGTTTTGCCTCCCGATTTCTCGTCTTGAATCCGCTTTGGTTTGTTTTTGGTACAAACCTTGTTTTTCTTGTTTGGAAGGTGGTACAAGGGTGGGAGACCAGTATTTCTCCTGGTCGACCACTTTTCCTTTTTCCAGCTAGTTTTCTTGTCAGATAACTGGCTTTCTTGGTCTTTGGACCATCTTTTCTGGTCGGACACCACACCACAACCTTGCCTTTAGTGTGTTGACCTCTCCCACCTATGGCCGACCAAGTTTTGCTCTGTTTGACCACCTAAAGTGGTCGGCCGACCACTTAAACTAGCAGGCCGACCACTTTAAGTGATTGGCTGCTTTTTGGCACCTTTTCAGAGATATTTTCCTCTAGCTGGCACAGCTGGAGGACATTAGACTCATCCTCCATACACGTGTATGGAGCGATTGCCTTGGTGCTTAGCTTCTCCTAGAAGCTTTTCCTTTCCTCTTCTATAAGAGAGAAGCTCCTCCTCCCTCCTCTAGGTTCAGAAAATCTAAGGGAAGAGGATCGATATAGTGTTGTATCTATATTGCCTTGTTTGCTTCATTTTTGTGCTCAAAAGTGTAGATTTGTCTTAGTTTTGTGCACAAACACACACTTAAACACCTTTCTTGTGTTGCTAAGGCTCCTTGAGGTTGTTTTTGGTGTTCATGGACTGGTTTAAGTTCAAAAAGCCTGCTGGAGTTGTAGTTATAAAGAGGGTCTTCAAGGGTGAGCTTTTGACCTTTAAATCCCCCTTTCTTGTTTAAGCTTTTTTCCTATCTTGCATGCTGTTTTAAGCTTAGCTCATAACTGATAAAAGTTCTATTTTTGCATGCTTAAAAAGTTTGTTTTAGATCACTTTTGTGTTTGGGGTTGTTTACCCCCTCTTAGGCCTTGTTTGGCCTTGTTTTTGAGCTTTTCTTGTGAGCTTCGGGACCACCTTGTATTGGTCTTCTCACCACTGAAATCCGGAGGGATTTCAGTGGTGGAGATGGTGTTTTAAGGTCTTAAGAAGGAGAGGGTCCTCTCCTTGTGTCTTCTTAACATGCCTTAATATGACTCATGTTTGAGCACCTTTATTAAGCTTGTGTTAGCTTTTCTTAGCATGTATTTGTTGTTATTTTGTTGTGGCATACTACTGTTTTTACTTGTCTTGGTCACTCCATGCATGGTTAATACACTTGTAGTGTAAATCACACACACTAGCTTTGTATGCTTCATGAAGTAGCATGTATTTCTAGCCTATGTTGTGTCCATTTCAGTATGTTCTTAGGCTTGTTTTTCCATGTCATACCTCTGTTAAGGTTTGGTTTGGTTAGCCTTTGCATGCTCCTTGCACTTGTAGTGCATTTCCATGAAATAGCCTAACATGCATCATGTTGTGACATGTCATTCTAGCATGCTTTTGGCTTAACTTCATGAAGCTTTTGTCTATGTTTTAACATGCTTTAGCTCTGATTTTGGTTGTTATGGCCATGCATGACTTGCTTTGTATAGCTCTAGTTCAATCTAGCTTGTTAGCTTTGTACACCAAGTCCACTAGCATGCTCTGCTTGGCTTATTTGAATGATTTGGCATCACTTGTTATGTGATTTCAGTCCATGTTTCATGGCCATGCACTTGCATTTATCACTCATTCAATGCGTTGGAGGGTTTCTCCCTTTATGTCTTAACATGAACCATTGCGTATGCCTTCATGCCTTTGCTTGCGAGCCACCATTCAGTGTTTATTTGGGTTTATTTTGCCATGATATAACTCTGATTTTTATTGCTTAAGTCATTCCATGCTTGGTCTTAATAGGTATAGTGTAACCCACCTTATTTGCCTTGTATGAATCATGCTTCATGCCCTTTTTGCTAGCGTATTTTGGCCTACTTCCATGCATGTTTTAGACTCATTCTAACATGTACTAGGACTATTTTGGGTTGCCTTGATCACATGCTTCATGTTTTGCATACTTGTAGTACAAGTGCCCTTGCCTACCTCAAGCTTTGAGCATCATTGCATGCTTCATTTGTGTTGTGTACAAGATTTAGCATCATCTAACATGATATTTCAGAGCTTATAGCATGCTTATGTTCCCACTTCATTCATGCTTTGAATGTCTTTAAGTGTTGTGCATTATGGCCTTGTTATGGCCTTAGCTTGCATGCTTGCATGCCTAGGCCTTTGGGCCCTCATCTCAGCATGTTTAGGTCCTTATTTTGACCTACTTGAGCTCCGTCCATGCTTAGTTCATGCATTTGTGCCATGTGTTGCATGCCTCCTTTGTGTTGCTCTTTGCTAGCTTTCATGCCTTAGGACCCTAGCATGCTTTACTTATGTTGTTTGAATGATTTGACATCATTTCTTTCTTCATTTCAGTGCACTTAGTGTTGTTACACTTCCACTTTTGTCACTCATCGAGCACTCTTGAGAGTTGTGCTCTTTGGCCTCTTTGGTGGCCAATGCATTGTGCATGCATGCCTTGCTTTATGTGCCTTCAGTTCATCACCAATGGCCACTGATTTGGGCATGACTGAGGTCTGCCCCTTTTAGTTTAAGTCCATTGAACATGCCATATATATTGCATTGAGTATGCCACATTGTTCATCGCATTATGTATGCCTTGTACTTTGCATTGTGCATGCTTAGTTCACATCATTGCATTGTGCATGCTAACTGATATTTGCATTGTATGTGCATGTCCCTAACATTGCTAATTTGTCCTTGTAGCATTGCATTGTGCATGCACGCATTAGCATTGTTCGCATGCCATTAGCTTTGTTAAGTTAATCATGTCACATTGCATTGAGTATGCCATATAGTTTATTCGCATTGTGTATGCCATGCTTGCTTGCATTGTGTTTGGAATAGGTGTTAGTCCAAGCACGGGAAATGAGGGACATTTCATACTTAAAGTGATGAAACGTGGCTTAATTCCCGGTCGCTGACGCTCTTGATCATACATGATAGAGTTTTAGGCTTTATGTGTTTACTTGTGCATTCATTTTCATATTGAATTGTGCAACTTCGCCTCTCGGCCATCATGCATTGAAATGCGTAATTGGTGGCCCGAGGGTCGAGAACGTACACTCCCTTGAGTTCATGACATGATAGGGAGGGTGGTTGTGCATACATATCTTGTAAATACATTGCCATGCCCTTTCTTGCTCTCTGTTGCAGAAAACTGGAGTCTGGCAGCAACAACTGGTCGTCCAGCCATAAAAAGTAGCTAGCCGACCACTTTTCTTGGTTTTCAACAACAAAAGTGGTTGGCAGGGGTCTGGAGAGACCAAAAGTGGTCGGCCACCCTCCCACTGGATTCCCAAGGTGGATTTTCATCTTTCTGGAGCTTGGTGTAAGTTTCTGAAAGCAAATGAAAACAGAGGCAAATCGGGGCATTGCATTGGATTTCCGAACGAGGTGACCGGATGTGCATGCATTCCTCTACCTCTGAGGCTCCTGATTTATTGATTTCCTTGGCTGCCATGCTTTGATAGCTAGGTTTTTCTTTGGTCTGTACCTTTAATAGTTAATGCGTTAGCTATTCAATTTGTTCTGTAATAATTAGTTTAATTAGCTTAGATTAGCTAGTTAGCCCCTTATTCGGTCTCTCCATCGAGGGGGCCAATTCTTGTAATAAGCGTGCGTGTGGGTGATGTATGTCTTCCAACCCCATTTCTTTCTCCCTTTTACTTAACCGCTTACGATGGTTAGTTTTAGGGCATATTTCATTTAGCATACCTTATGCTTGCATGTTTGCATCCATTCATCTGTATTGCATGCACCGGGCTCGGCACATCATGCTACCTGCATTGTATTTCAATTCCAATTTGAATACATATACCAAGTTGCATCTCACATGACATACTTAGGATAGCCGAGCCTATCTTAATTGCATTTTTGCATGTGTTGCATTAGCCATTTTAACATGAACTAAGATCATGCATTGATTTCTAACTAGTTCTTTGTTTTGGCTCGGAGTACACTGTGAGTGTTTACACTTTAGCATACTGCATGTGTGTTAATGTTGCCATGAAAACATGATCGCCATGAGGCTATTTGCTTATGTGATTAACTGCCTGAATGCCTATGGGTGAAGGTTGGATTACTTGAATTGGGACAATTCATTGAAATTCGCATTTTAGCCTACTCACGAGTAGCAAACTTCAAACCATTTTCCAAACAAACGGATATGCGATGCTTGGTTCCAAATTAGGCGATCTAGTCAATACTTGTTTGCTGTACGCATCACATAGTAAGATTAGCTAATTAACCGGAATAAGAGCACATGTTTTCAAAAACAAGATATCATGCTTAGTATAGGCCGATCTTTGATCAGGCGAGCGAGGGTGCTCATTAAATGACCTTCCTCAATCGTACCCAAGTTCCCAAGTCGAGGCAACTTT
The DNA here is from genome assembly GCF_055761805.1 of Camellia sinensis. NCBI lineage: Eukaryota > Viridiplantae > Streptophyta > Magnoliopsida > Ericales > Theaceae > Camellia > Camellia sinensis. The sequence goes on from NC_138974.1 coordinate 106,448,985, forward strand.
GGAGATGATGGACATGTGGCCTTAGGCACGAGTCAGGTGTAGACACCCTATTTTTGACCGACCTTCAGACTCAGACGTCATCAATTGAGCGCTCGGTGATTGCGCATGTTGTGCTCGTTTCGAGGTTTCGGAGTTCCTGGCTGAGAGCCTCACCTCCGGACCTCGGGACTCTTTGTACTTTGACTCGGTATGCGGACTAAGTCTTGTTTTCTCTTCCCAGAAGGAGGGAGAGGTCTTGTAGACAATCTCTCAGTGGTCGTAGACTACTTTTCGTGGTTGTAGGCCACTGTTCCTATTTGGAGACTAGTTTTCGATTTTCAGAGCCGTTGGCCGTGCGCCCCGGCTCGGGACCGCTTAACATTCTCTATTTGGCACGGTTTTTGGAACACACCTTGTTTCCTCTGTCCAGAGGGACACTGTGGTCCGGGAGACCACTTTTGTGGTCATACGCCACTTTTTGTGCTCAACAGCCAGTTTTCGGGGCACCTGGCCGCGCGCTTTGTCCCCCGAACTCTCGTTTTGCACCCGTGTTGGTTCATTTTTGGCATGAACCTTGTTTTCCTTGTTTGGGAGGTGGTACAAGGTTGGGAGACCACCTTTTCTCCTTGGAGACCACTTTTTCCCCCGCAAGCCGATTTTCTTGTCGGGAAGCTGGTTTTCTTGGTCTTTGAGCCACATTTGCTAGTCTCCCACCACACCATTGGCTTGCTTTCAATGTGGAGACCATCTATCCCCTTGGCCGACCAGTTTCTATCTGGGATACCGCTTGACTTGGTTGGCCGACCAGGGAAAGTGGTCGGCCGACCACCTTTTCTGGTCGGCCAGCTTCCTCCTATTTTGTCTGTTTGTGTGGATGCCAGCTGTGCCAGCTGGAAGGCACAGACTGTATCCTCCATACACGTGTATGGAGGATCTTGAGCCTTGTTTTTAGCTTCTTGGAGAAGCTTTAGCTTTGAAGCTCTATGAGAGAGGCCCTCCCTCTCCTTATACCAGGTTGAAAAAAAATGCTCTAAGGCAAAGCTTATATCTCTCTCTTTGTCTCTATATTTTAGGCTTAGAAAGTGCTTTGTTGTTGGCCTATTGCACACCACCTCATAACCACACACCTCCACCATTGTTACTGAGTTGTTGGAGAGTTTTGAGAGGTCTCAAAAGTTAGGTTTTGGTTCAAAAAAGTTGCTGGTTTTGCTGACCTTCAAGGGTAACTCCTTTTCCCTCTTTTTAAGCATTGTTTTGATCCTTCTCTTAGCCTCATTTGCATGCTTATTTGAGCTTTGTTGTCAAATGAAAAAAAAAAGCTTCATATTTAAGTGTTTTTCATGTTTGTTTAAGGCTCTTTTGGTGTTGAGGGTCATCTACCCTCTTGCATGCTCTATTTAGCCTTGTTTTGTGCCATGCCATAAGGCATTCGAGCTAGTATTTGCTTGGCCTTCCTACCACTGAAATCCAGTGGATTTTCAGTGGTGAGAATGTGGCTTTGAGGGCCTAGATCAGAGAGGGGTGACCCTCTCTCTTGTTGTCTTGTTTACTAGCATTTTTGGCCTACCAAAGGAGCATTGTTTATACCATTTGGAGGCCTAGTTCAGGCACTTTTTGGGGACTTCTAGGACCTGCCTAAGCTCCGACCATGGCTGGTTTGGTCCCGTTTTGCTTGCTTCTTGCATGTGTAGAGTAATCCCTTTCATGGCTTATCAAATGAGCATGTCATTCTTGCATGTATTGGTCTTGTTTCAGTGGGTTTTTGGCCATCATTCGGCATGCCATGACTCGTTTTTTGCTTGGTTTGGTAGTCTTTCACATGCTTCATATGCTTGTAGTGTAACTCATGTTCACTAGCTCACAATGCATGTTGTTTTGGCTCTCTATTCTAGCATATTTTGGCCACACTTCAAACTAATTTTGTTCATATTTTGGGCTGCCTTGGCTCTATCTTGAGGCCTCTTGGTCGAAAAATGCTAGCCATGCATACTTGTTGTGTAATAGCATTGACTAGCTTTGAGTTTGGAGGTCCCTTGCATGCTTAACTTGAGCTATTTACATGTTTTGGCATCATTGGGCATGATATTTCAGAGCTTATAGGGGTGCTACACTTCCATATTTTCCATGCTTTAAGTGCTCTTTAGAGTTGTGCATTTATGCCCTATTTGCGAGCCATTGCATGAGCTTCACTTTTGTGCCTTTCAAGCCATCATCCCAACCCATTTTGCTACTATTTTGGGCCTGCATAGGGGCTGTTTGGGGTTGGTTTCATCATTTGAGCATCGCTTGGCATGCCTATAGTGTAATGCACTTCACTAGTTTCAATGCTTGAGCCATTCAACATGCGTTGTGTGAGTTGTTTGCATGATTCGGAGTCATTTTGGAGTCATGTTATATGCCGTTTCAGAGCTGGAATATATGCCATTGTACTCCATGTTTAGTCCTTTCAATGCATGTGCAAAGTTGTGTTTTTTTTGCCTTGGGCTTAGGTCCTTGCATTGTGTATGCTAGCATGAGTTTTAGAGTCTTGTTTTCATCATGTTTGGCCACTGATTTGGGTGTGGCTGAGGCCCATTCATTTTGGTTTAAGTCCATTTTTGCATTGAGTATGCCATTGTATTCCATAGCATTGAGTATGCCACATTGTCGCATGATTGATCATTGCATTGTGCATGCCTTGTTCATCTCATTGTGTATGTTAGTTCTTAGGTGCATTGTGTATGCTAAGTACCACGTGCGTTGAGTATGCCATTGTTAGTTCATAGCATTGTGTATGCTAGTTGCATGTTTGCATGTCATCCTTTGCACGTTTGCATCACTTAGTTGCATAGCATTTAGGTTTATTTAGGTTGTGCATGCCATTGTTTGTTGCATTGTGTTCGGAATAGGAGTTAGTCCGAACACGGGAAACGAGGGACATTTCGTACTCAAAGTGATGAAACGTGCCTCGATTCCCGATCGCCGACACTCTTGACTATCCATGACGGAGTTGTTGGCTTTAGGTGTTTGTATGTGCATTCATTTCACATTGAGTCGTGCAATTCGACTCCTCAGCCATCATGCATCGAGATGCGTGATTGGTGGCCCGAGGGTCGAGGACTACACTCCCTAGAGCTAATGCAATGATGGGGAGAGTGGTCATGCACACATGTGTTGCAAATACCTTGTTGTGCCTCTCTCTTTCCCTTTCTTGCAGAAAAACAGAATCCAGGAGAAGAAACTGGTCGGCCAACCAGGTTTTCTGGCAGGCCGACCCTTCTTTGGTTTCCACCACAAAAGGTGGTCGGTAGCTGGTCTCCCATGCCTATAAGCTAGTCGACAGCCTTCCCACAGTCCCCCGGGGTGGAGTTTCATCTCCCTGGAGCTTTGTGCAAATTTCTGAAATCAATTGCAAACAAAGGCAAGCCGGGGCATCGCGATGGATTTCCCGACAAGGCAACTCGAGCATGCATGCATCCTTTGTCATTCAAAACAGAGCTGGGGCAGCCTACTTCATTTAGTTTACATGCTTATTTAAATTGCTCACTTAGTTAATTTGTTGATTAATTAAAGTTGTGTAATAATTAGCTGTAATTTATTATTCATTTTGGTTGTGTAATAACTAGCTTAATTAGATTGGCTTAGATTAGCTAGTTGGTGTTGTATTATTTATTCGGACCCTCCATCGAGAGGGCCAACTGTTGTAATAAGTTTGCGTGTGTGTGATGCATGTTTTCCAACCCCACGTCTTTCTCCCTTTTATTTACCAGCCTATGATGGTTAGTTTTAGGGCATGTTTCAATTAGCATCCTTATGTTCACATGATTGCATCCATTCATCTGTCTTGCATGCACCGGGCTCGGCGCATCATACTAACTACATTATATTTCAATACCAATTTAAATACATGTTATCTAGTTGCATTCACATGACATCGTAGAATAGCTGAGCCTATCTTTGTCGCATTTTGCATGTGTTGCATTAGCCATCTTAACATGAACTAGGATCATGCATTGATTACTAACTAGTTTCTGTTTTGGCTTGGAGTACTCGGTGAGTGTTTATGCTTTAGCATCCTTGTATGTGTATGAGTGATTGCCATAATAGCATGCTTGCTATGAGGCTAACTGCTTATGTGATATATCTGCCTGAATGCCTGTGGGTGAAGGTTGGATTATTTAAATTGGAACAATTCATCGATTGCGAGTTTTAAGCCCACTTGAGAGTGGCAAATCACCATGTTTTCTAAGCCCACTCGAGGGTGGCAAAATCCGCATTTTAGCCTACTTGCGAGGAGCAAACCGCTTTCAAAAACAAATATGAGATGTTTTGTTCCAACTTAGACGATCCAGTCTATACTTGTATGTTGTGCGCATCACGTAGCAATTCTAGGCTAATAAACCGGAATAAGAGCACATATGTTCTCAAAAACAAGATATCATGTTTAGTAGTGGCCGATCTTTGATTGGGCGAGTGGGGGTGCTCATTGCATGACCTTCCCCAATCGTACCCAAGTTCCCGAGCCGAGGCAACTTTGGTGATGACGCACACGTGGCCTTAGGCGTGAGTCAGGGTTTCCTAAATTCCCCCAAATTAAAATATTTAGGTGGCGACTCTGTATCTGGCAAAGCAGTCCATGTTTGACACTTCTTTCTAAAAATCAGTTTTTCGAAACGATTTGCCGGATTTGGACTCTTTGGCGATTTATCAATCTCATATTGCACTTTGTGAGATCTGATTAAGAATCGTGACATTGAGTTCGAACTGTGGTGAGCCCAATGAACAAAACGGGATTCTCCCGGGACGTTCGAGGACGTCTACATCAGTGTTTCGTACATTCCCCCAAAATAAAATATTTAGGTGGCGACTCTGTATCTGGAAAGCAGTCCATGTTTGGCACTTCTTTATAAAAATCAGTTTTCCAAAACGATTTGCCGGATTTGGACTCTTTGATGATTTATCGGTCTCACATCGCACATTGTGAGATTAGATTCAGAACCGTAACATTTGAGTCCGAACTATGGTAAGCCCAAATGAATGAAACGGGATTATTCCCGGGGCGTTCGGGGCGCGTCCACATATATCATCAATGAATACAACCACAAACTCATCCAAATACAGTTTAAAAATTCGATTCATTAAATCCATGAAAGTTACTGGTGCATTCATAACCCCAAATGGCATAACTAAGAATTCATAATGCCCGCACCTAATTCGAAAGGCATCCTTTTCAACATCTTCTGTTTTAACTTTCAACTGATGATATCCAGATCTCAAGTCAATTTTGGAAAACTCTTGTGCTCCCTGTAACCTATCAAATAAATCATCAATCTGTGGTAAATGGTATTTATTCTTTACAGTTACCTTATTAAGTTCTCGGTAGTCAATACATAACTGGTGTGTTCCATCTTTCTTTTTCGTAAATAGAACTGGTGCGCCCCATGGCGATGACTCGGTCGGATGAACCCTTTGTCAAGCAACTCTTGCAGCTGTACTTTCAATATCTTCATTTTTGTCGTTGACATTCTGTAAGGAGCTTTTGAAATCGGTTGAGTACCCATCGCAATATCAATAACAAATTCAATCTCATGATCTATCAAGTTCCCTGGAAAATCCTTAGGAAATACATCCATAAATTCTCTAACAATTGGGATATTATCAACACTAATATATGTTGTTTGTACATTTAGGATACTACACAAATAGCCCTTACAAGCTTTCTGAAATAATTTAAAAACTTTCATAGCCGATATCAAATAGGGTGGAGGAACTACCCCATGTCCCACAAAAGTAAATTCATTTTGTCCAGGAGGTCGGAAAACAGCTTGTTTGGACACATAATCAATGATTGCATGCTACTAAGTTAACCAATCCATTCCAAGAATTATGTAAAAATGATCCATATCTAGAGGCATCAATTTAACATATAATTGAATATCCCCAATTAGAATCTCACATGCAGGACAAACAAAAGCACATAACATAGAACCCTCGGATGGCGAAGACACACACAACATGTAATCCAATGGTTCCAAGGGTTGATTCAAATTACTAACAAATGCTTTTAAAACAAATGAATGAGTGGAACCCGAATCAAGTAGCACATGAGCAGGTTGACCATTAATGGAGAGTGTACCTGAGACTATAGCCTCTGTATTTGGGTGTCGCCTAGAATTAGGGCAAAGACTCTCTGTTGCCTAACATTATCTCTAGTAGAGTAGGTTTCGCAGTAGTCTTCGTTGCAGGAGTGGAACCGGCTGAACTAGCAGTTGGCCTATTCACATTTTGTTGTTCAATCAAAGGACAATTTCTCACCACTAGCAACAAGCATTTCTTGCTTTAGCATATTGCATGAATGTTAGTGTTTCCATGTCAAGCATGTTTACCATGAGGCTAAGTGCTTAGTTGATATACCTGTTTGAATCCCGGTGGATGAAGGCTAATTTACTCAAGTTAGATGATTTTGATTAAATGTACACATGAGATCACTATTCTTAGTAGTGCATATTCAAAACAATTTTCAAACAAACATGAAATCAAAGTGTTCCAAATTGGGCAAATTAGTCTATACTTGTGTGCATCACATAGTAAAGATAGCATAATAATCGGAACAAGAGCATATACTTTACATAAGAATCACTTCATGATTAGTAGAGGCCGATCTTTGATTGGGTGAGTGAGGTGCTCAATTCATGACATTTCCCTCTACCGATGTTCCCGAGTGGAGACACATAGGTGATAGCGAACATGTGGCCTTTGGCATGAGTCACGGGTTTCCTAAATTGCTCAAAAATATTTAGGTGGCGACTTTAAAATCTGGCAATGCGGTCCATTTTTGACATTTTTTATTGTAAATCGATTTTCCAAAGATTTGCTGGATTTGGACTCTTTTGTGTGCTCCTTTTTTTTTTTTTTCTATTTCACAGTGCACTTGTGAAACCATATTCAGAACCACGGGAGTTTGAACTTTAGGGTTATCGTATCCGAGGAGCCTAAACCCCGCCGAGGAGCACGAAAAACAAGCTACTTCTGGCAACTTTGCTGGAGAAATTAGAGAACTTGACTCGAATTTCATGATGTGAAATTTTATTTACAGATATATATTCTTTGCATTGTATCTGCATTGTTACTCTAAGTCACTGTGTTCTCCATCTGCTATTCCTAGACGGCTTGCCTAAAAAGCTTACCAAAAGGCTGGCAGGTCGTGTGCTCTGCTATGTTGGAAACACAACCATCGGATCTGGACTACTGTCATACCGCTTGATCCTCTTTTCACTTCTCGGTGTTAGGTGTTAGAGGTATATTAGGTAGTCTTACTAAAGTACCCGTTTTGACCATTCGGCTTACTACATATAGTGAAGCCACAGTGACTGTTCCTACTTAGGATAGGATGCTTACCCATATACAGGATTTGGTGAAACTACTTGCGTGAAGTAGTGAAACCCTAGATCATGCCAAAATCTAGGACAGGGTAACCCTACCTCTCATAGGGGTGTTTTGGCTCTCTTTAACAGGTATGTGCTTTACAATAAAACTGTACAGGAATGTTCATATTAGTGGCACAGTTGGTATCTGTGTTGGAGCAGAATTTAGTAGGGTGTACAGTCCTACGGCTTTGATCATGTTTGTGTTGATAATATCTTAGCTGTGGGTCTGTCCGATTTCTAATTACTGTTCTCTTTATTTATTTATTTATTTTTGCAAGGTAGTTTAAAACCATAGCTTCAGAAAGTTCTGATATCTCCCAAGTACTCTGGACCCGCATCAAAAGACTTTGCAAGGTTGGAGATCTTGTTCGAGGACCGCCTGTGTTTGCCTTACTGTCACCAGTTGCAAGGCGAAGGAGGATCAAACAGAGTTCACCAGTTCAGTTCTTGCTACAATCACCTCTTAGCTCACCCGTACTTAGCCCACCTCAAGAACAGTCATTTACTCTAATAATGGCACAATACCCTTCAGCAGATTTGGAGGACTTGCTACTCCGTCTACAGCAGTTAGTGGACTCACTTCAACATGGTGTGGCTCGTCAAACTAAGGTCACAACTAGGTTATAGCAACAACAACAGCAGCCAGCTGTGGCTTCCGCATTGCATATACCCGCTGCGGCTATTCGTGTGCCCAGTAACACAACCAATGTTACTACAGCTCAAGATCCACAGGCCGAGGGTGTTCCATCTTTTCCTGTCTAGGCAGATCCCATTCCAACACAGACATCTAGAGCCCCAGTTTATTAGATTGAGGCACCGTTCAAATTTGAGTTGACTTGACCGCGTTCAAAATCAACAAGCTTGAGAAACTATTTAAGAAAGCACAAGGCATTAACTATATTCTAGATATAGAAGATAGGTACATTGAATTTGCAATTACTTTTCTAGAGTGTTTCAAAATGCCATATATAGACCGCTTTGATGGTGCTGGAGACCCAATGGTACACTTACAACTGTTTTCAAATATCCTACAACCAATGGGTTTAACTAGACTTCAGAAGTTGTCACTTTTTGGCCGGACCATGTCAGTAATAGCAGCCATCTGGTATGCTAAGTTGGAAGATTTTGTGAAGTAGAATTGGGACAAATTGGCCGAGTCCTTTATTGCTCAATACTTCTATAACACGCAGACCGAGGTCACAACTTGTGACCTTGAAGCAATGCGTTAGGAGCCAAAGGATGGTTTCTTCGAATATGTAACTAGATGGAGGGTCAAAGTGTTAATGATGACCACTTGACCTTTAGAGAAAGACTAGATCAGAATGGTTGTCTAGAACTTGCATGGCAAGCCACTATAGAAAATGATTGTTCTCCCATTATTCACATTCAAAGAACTTCATGAGATGGGTGTCCAAATTGAAGACGCCACGAAGCAGGGGATCATTCCTGATGACAAAGAGCTAGCTAAGAGGCTGTTTGTTCGCAGTTCCAACATTGCCGGGGGTAGCACAGCTGCGAGGCCGTCAGAAGAGAACGTTGTCACCACAACCAAAACTGCCAACCCCTTCACCAATATGGGCCCACAAACTTCCAACCCTACTCAGCCTTCGGGTAGAACTTTCAACTAGCTCTACATGATCCTATCCAAAGCCATGCAGGTGCTAATCAAGAAGTGGCACCTGAAATCCCTAGAACCTCATCCGCTTCCAGACCCTCTTCCACCAAGCACGATCCCACAAAACATTATGCTTTCCATCAACAGCACGGCTATGAAACCGACCGATGCTTCCGCTTACGTAATGAGATTCAAGATCTCATTAATAACAAGGTCATCGTTCCACCACAGAAACCAAATGTAACCACCAACCCACTCCCTGCCCACAACCAAGTCCCCTCACGTAGAAACGTCCACCTTATCCATACACTACCCACCTCCTATGACTCGAGCATCTATATCACCCCCTCCCACCTGCCAAAGCCGGTAGTGTTTATCCCTGATAGGACAAACTTGTGCATGATGGACACATCCAACCCACAACCTAAGCCTCACAAAACTGTGGTGACAACATCTGAGGAAGAGAAGGTTTTAACTTCGGAGGGAGGTGCCAGTCTATCAGGAATTCACGAGGAATCATATGACTCGAGTCGCTACATTGCTCCCATTACTCAACCCAGGCCTGAGGTAGTACTATCGGCCTCGGTGGACATTAATGTGGTCAGGGAGGATGGCCTAAGCTAGGGGTTGGATGATTTGGCAAATCTTGAAGAGGATTTGGACAGCCTACAATTCTTCGACGAACAGGATCAAGGCAATGTGCAGATCAGTTAGTTTGATCTGAACAGGTCAACTAATAATACCGAATGGCTAAGTAATGAATCTAACAAGAAAGAAGAAACTGGGGTTAAACTAGAGGGAAAGCAAGTCGGGACAACTGTGGTAACCAAAAAGACTAATGAGAAAGGGAAACTGCTAGAGGATACTTGTGTAGGAAAATCAACCCAGGAAGAGGGTGCTATGGAAACTACAGATACTAAACAGGAAGTTGCACTGAGGTAGTTTGAAAGAGAGAGAATTGAAGACAGCCAGAAAACCACAATAGCTTACCGCCATAAGGAGGACACTTGTACTATAAGGGTGATCTAAGTTGAGCTGGACAACTATTTGTCAGTAGCTGACAGTGAGTGGTGGGAAGATAGCGATCTGTTTCTTGCCCATACCGATGAAGACTGGGTAGATCACATTCTGGATAATACATGGTATTCTGAACAAATAGACCATCTCACCAGAAGTGGACGGTATTTCAAATCTCCACACTTCAATCAGGCGACCAGGAGGTTGAGAGAAAGAAGGAAAAGAAACTCAAAGAGGAGCTGGTTCTAAAGCAACACAAACAGATCCAAGTTGATATCTCCATCTGGGGACTCCTTATGGCTTCACAGGGACACCGACAAGCAGTATTGTTAGAGATGGATAAAGGTAAATTGTCCATTGATACTACGCCATAGCAGCTTGTGGGCCTGATCTTCCCAAGTAACACCAAAACTAATGCTCACTTTCTCTGATAAAGAGTTGCGGCTGGAAGGATCGGCTCACAACAAACCACTGTGCATATCCGTTGAGTGTAGAGGGAAGTGGGTGCCACTGATTTTAGTGGACATCGACTCTGCTATTAACATCTGTCCTTCTTGCACTGCCTATGCGATAGGCCTCAAACCAGCGAATTTCGTTCCCACAGCCCAGGTGATACGGCCGTATGATAACATGAGCAGAGAAGTTATGGGGACAGTGAAAGTGCAAGTTCAGGTGGGCCTTTCTGAGCATGAGATCGAGTTCCATGTACTTGATGAACCGGCTACCTTTAATCTAATTCTAGGGAGGCCCTGGTTACATCACACAAAAGTTGTGTCCTCTACCCTTCATCAAATACTGAAATACCCTCATAAGGGAGGAGCAACAACCGTTTTTAGGAACTCATCCATACATCCACTACTAGAGGTAGCTACACCATTGTTGGAAATCAATCACGATGATGAGGATGTATTTTTCTCGGGGTTCACTTTGGTGGAAGCCTGAGTGGTGCAAACAATCTTGGCCGCGAACGAAGGTATGTATGTCAGTGCTCAATCCATCTATTTCATGAACAAATTGTGGCATGCTCCAAGAATAGGGCTTGGGCAGAGCGAGTGAAAAGGTGTTACGGCACTAGCTGAGGTGCCACATAATCCGCATGCCTTTGGGTTGGGTTATGTGCCCACTAAAGAGGACTGGAGAAGAAAGGGGGAAGAACTGAGAGACAGAGCCAAGGCCAAAAGATCTGGAAAGCACTATGTGTCACAACCCATGAACCCGCCCTTAAAGGTTTGGGCATGACCTAAGCAAAAACTGACATAAAAACTGATGTACACACCGTACGGGGCCTTATCGGAAGCATAAAATATTAATATAACAAAAATACAAGCATACTCCATTGAGCTATTTCTAATATGCCAGGATCTCATGCATTACATACATCATTAAAAGCGGATAAAGTTTAAAACTATATCCTTGGATATCGTGTATAACATATACATTTACAGTCCTAGCCCGATAATTGGGCATAACAAAAGGAATACAAAAGTTAAGTACAACATCCGTAGGTGGCTCTCAAAAGCAGACCCATATCTTAGCAGCTTCTCAAAAATAAATGGCCTGGTATGGTACCTGAACATGTAAAGGTTGACAAAAGGGACAGCGTCAAAGTTAGGACTGACCCCCTGACTGATAACCTACAGAAACAGACATAATAGAGAGTGAGCTGAGCTCAATGAGTAGTAAGACATAATGAACGACGTCTAACTTGAAACATAAATGCCTTAATACATAGAAAGATGCAGCATGCACATGGTTTGTCTGATTCTGCGTTTAATTCATAATGGCCCTAGGCCTAATCCTGTGACATAAGCATGTGGCTATCAGCCCTTGAAACATGATGGCACGAAGCCCTTGAACATATGGCACGGGGCCCTTGTAATACACTTGAAACTTGTGGCACGAGGCCCTTGAAAATGCACTTGAAACTTGTGGCACGAGGCCCTTGAAAATGCACTTGAAACTTGTGGCACGAGGCCCTTGAAAATGCACTTGAAACTTGTTTTTAACACCAACATCTCTTAAACATGCATAAGTACATTACATACTTGAGACATTAACATAATTGCCTTGCATGCCTTGAAACATTGACATGATTACATAACATTACATAGGTACTACTACTCACAGTATTGACGTGGTGTGTTGCTTCCTTCTGGAATGTGCCTTGCACATAATTAATACATTAGTTTCTTTTTTATATAAAGCATTTCCTGAGTCTTACACCTTGCATGCTTACAACCGCTTTAAAACCATCTGTAAAATATTCCAAAAATACCAGAGAAACAAGCACTCAAAGCTGAACAAACATTTAATTTTTCCTGAAAATGAGTTCCCCGCTCGAGCGTAACTTTGGCCGCTCGAGCGGACTGTAAAATGCACAAAACTGCTGAGAGGTGGTTTTTCCCGCTCGAGCGGGCTTTCCTACGCTCGAGCGGACCAAGCGAATTTCTGAAATTCTGGACTTCCATTGGAGTCCCAACCTGGTATTCACTCCATCCTTACATGCAACCCAAGGTTAGGTTAATGCAATATTCCCACCTAACATCACTATAACATGGATTCTACATTAAGTATAACAAATTAACCAAGATTAGAAGTTTCAACAAGCCATCTCTCTCTCTAATTCCATTCTTGGATTCAAGTTCTTCATATCTTTGAAACATAACACATGATATATGCATAATTCCATGAAGTGATGATAGAAAGCCATAGATGGAAGTATAATTCCCTACCACACTCAATCTAGATGCCTAAGCAACCAATTGAGAGAAACCCTCATTAATCAAGCATGAATTGGACATGAATCAAACATACACATCAATTACAAACTCTAAGTAGCCATAATAAGAAGGATTTGAGCTTACCTTGAATTCAATCCTACACCTCTAACAACTTTGCCAAGCTTTCTTGTTGGATCCCTTCTCCCCCAATTTCTCTTCTTCACTTTCTCTTCTTTTCTCCCCCAAAAATGGTATTCACATTTTTTTTCACTTTTTTTGACTAAGGCTCATGAAGTCTTAGAAGTACATATGCATAAATAAGGCATATAAGACAAAAATGAATCGTTTAATCATTCCAAAATTAAAATTTCGCAAACATGCTTAATATTACTTAAAAATTATGCTGATCACAGATATATAATCAATTTCAGCTAATTAAGCTGTTAAGACTTCCAATTTCTAATGCAAACGTGTTAATGGTGACAGATAGTTTCCTTGTGAGACAGATAGACATTCATAGACATGGATTTCACTTCCTTAATCATAATTTTTCACGGAACTACACAGTAAGCATTTAAAAGTACCATTTGAGGACTGAGAATATAATAGAAATCATGTACGAGGGTCGGGTTATTACACTCTCCCCCCCTTAAATAAGTTTGGTCCTCCTAACTTGAGTTACCTCAGGGTTGGAACAGGTGTGGATATTGACGTTGCATTTCTTCCTCTCTTTCCCATGTTGCGTCGATTCCGTAATGTTCTTGCCACTCAACTTTTACCATTGGAATCTCACGGGTTCGTAGTTGTTTTACTTGTCGGTCCAGAATGCGAATTGGTTTTTCCTCATAAATCAACTTGTCATTCAATTCAATTTGGTGGTAGTCAATAACATGTGACGGATCCGGAAGGTACCCACGAAGCATAGAGACATGAAACACGTTACGCACTTGACTCATATGTGGTGGAAGGGCAACTCGGTAAGCTACCGGACCCACTTTTTCCAGAATTTGAAAAGGACCGACATACCAGGGTGTCAACTTACCCTTTTTCCCGAATCTTGGGTGTCCTTTCATTGGGGTGACTTTCACGAAAACATAGCTATCCACGTCAAATTCCAAATCTCTCCGTCGGTTATCAGCATAGCTTTTTTGCCTACTTTGAGCAGTTTTCAATCTTTCCCGAATAACGTGAACTTTTTCAGTAGTCAACTGAACAATTTCAGGCCCTAATAAGGATTTATTCCCAACTTCAGCCCAGCACACGGGAGAACGGCATGGTCTTCCATACACAGCTTCATAAGGTGCCATGTCTATGCTCGAATGGTAACTATTATTATACGCAAATTCTATCAACGGGAGATGGGTTTCCCAACTGTCTTGAAAATCTAGTACACACATTCGGAGCATATCCTCAAGAGTCTGTATCGTCCTCTCGGATTGACCGTCGCTCTGAGGATGGAAAGCTGTGCTGAACTTTAATTCTGTACCCATTGCTTCCTGTAAACTTTGCCAGAATCTAGAAACAAACTTAGGATCTCTGTCTGACACAATTGAGACCGGAACACCATGAAGCCTCACAATTTCATTTACATAAATCTCTGCTAATTTATCTGCGTTATACTGAGTTTTTACTGGCAGAAAGTGGGCGGACTTAGTTAATCGGTCCACAACGACGCAGATTGAATTCATACCTCGAGAAGTCCGTGGCAACCCCATAACGAAATCCATGGTCAAATGTTCCCATTTCCATTCTGGGATGGGAAGAGGTTGCAATAATCCAGCAGGTCTTTGATGTTCCGCTTTTACTTGTTGGCATTGCAAACACTTAGAAACAAACTCCGCAATCTCCTTCTTCATACTTGGCCACCAAAAATTCTGCTTTAAATTTCGGTACATTTTAGTACTCCCTGGATGCATTGAGAACCTTGAGGTATGCGCGTCTTCCATCAAGTTTTGTTTAAGACTCATCACATTGGGAACACATAGTCGGTTTTGAAATTTGAGCACTGAATCTATCACACTGAATCCCGGTTTTGGTTTTGTTTCGAACTCATCATGTATCTTCCTCAAAGTTTCATCTTCCATTTGGTGCACTTTAATCTCTTCAAGTAAGGTTGGTTGTGCTACTATCGCTACTATTAGGGCTTTTTGACTATGTAACACAAGGTTCAATTCTTCCTTATCCAATTCAATTACCAAGCCCTTTTGTCCTGTAACCATACTCGCCATATCTGCTGAAATCCCCATATTTTTCCGACTGAGCGCATCTGCAACTGTGTTGGCTTTACCAGGATGATAATGAATCTTCAGGTCATAATCCTTTAAAAGTTCCAACCACCGTCGTTGCCGCATATTTAATTCTTTCTGAGTAAAAAGATACTTGAGACTTTTATGATCAGTGTATACCTCACAGGTGCTACCATACAAATAGTGTCTCCATATCTTTAAAGCAAAGACTACTGCTGCTAGCTCCAGATCATGCGTGGGATAATTCTTCTCATGGAGTTTTAGCTGTCTAGATGCATAGGCGATGACTCTTCTGTTTTGCATAAGTACGCAACCAAGCCCTTTGTGCGAAGCATCACTGTAGATTACAAATCCTTCTGTACCGGATGGTAAAGCCAAAACTGGTGCTGTTGTCAACCTTGTCTTCAATTCCTGGAAAGCAGATTCTCGCTCTTCTGACCATTCGAATGCGACTCCCTTTCGTATTAGTTGTGTAAGTGGCACAGCAATTTTAGAAAAATCTTGAACAAATCTTCTATAATAACCAGCTAACCCCATAAAACTACGCACCTCAGTCACATCAGTAGGGGTTGGCCAATTTACGATTGCCTCAATCTTGTGTGGATCAACAGAAACTCCTTCCTTTGTGATGATATGCCCTAGAAATGCCACTTCTAGTAGCCAGAATTCACATTTCTTCAGCTTTGCGTACAATTTCTTTTCCCGGAGGGTTTGAAGGATCAAACGGAGGTGATTCTCGTGAGCATCTGCATTCTTTGAATAGATGAGAATATCATCAATAAAGACCACCACAAATTCATCCAAATAGGGCTTGAAAACACGGTTCATCAAATCCATGAAAGCTGCTGGCGCGTTAGTAACTCCGAATGGCATAACCAAAAATTCATAATGACCGTACCAGGTTCGAAAAGCTGTCTTCTCAATATCATCAGCCTTGACCTTTAATTGATGGTACCCAGACCGCAAATCAATCTTGGAAAAGACTTGTGCCCCCTGCAGCTGGTCAAATAGGTCATCAATCCTTGGTAATGGATACTTATTCTTGATTGTGACTTTATTAAGTTCCCTATAGTCAATACAAAGCCGGAGTGTTCCGTCCTTCTTCTTTACAAACAAAACCGGTGCACCCCACGGAGACACACTCGGACGAACGAACCCCTTGTCCAATAAATCTTGCAACTGCACTTTCAATTCCTTCATCTCAACTGGCGATATTCTATACGGAGTCTTTGATATGGGTTGAGTTCCCGGTGCTACTTCAATGGTAAACTCAATTTCACAGTCTATCAACTGCCCTGGTAATTCTTCAGGAAAAACGTCCGGAAATTCACACACAATTGGGATCATGTCAACAGTTCCATTCACTACTTGCCCCTCCAAAACACTGCATAAATACCCCTGACACCCTTTTTGAATTAATTTACATGCCTTTGCTGCCGAGATCAAATAAGGTGGAGAAATTACGCCATGCCCCTGTAAGGTAGACTCTAATTGTCCCGGAGGATGGAAACTGACTCGTTTAGTTAGACAATCTATAGTGGCACCATATTTACCCAACCAATCCATTCCCAAAATAACATCAAAATAAGACATGTCGAGAGGTAACAGATTGGCATATACCCGGACATTCCCAAGCTCGAGTTCGCAACCACAATAAACGGAAGTACAAAGCACAGAATCTCCCATAGGTGAGGATACACATAACATATAAGACAGTGTTTCTTCAGTTTTATCTAAGTTTTGTGCAAATAATTTTGACACAAAAGAATGAGTAGAGCCAGAGTCAAATAAGATGGAAGCAGAATGACCGTGAACCATAAATGTACCTGACACCACTGTTGCTACATTCTGCACATCTCCTAGAACCAATGCAAACACTCTGCCTTGTCTCGCTATGTCTTTATTATTGTTAGGTTTGACCGGTGCCTTGGTGTTAGTAGTTGGTGTAGACCCTGCTGAGCTAGTAGCAGTCCTGTTACCATTTCGTTGATTCCTCTGAGGGCAATCCTTTATCAAATGGCCCGTTTTGTCGCATTGATAACAGGCTCCAGACTTCCATTGGCATATCCCATGATGCCTCTTTCCACATTCCGAACAAACAGGAATCGTACCCTGATTAGGGGCAAAAGTATTTGAAGTCCCTGAGTTTTGTTTCTTGTTTGGTGGAGTAGCCACTCCCTTTGACCATTGATTATTTTGTCTCTTTCCTTTCCATTCAGCAATCCGGTTCTGAGCAGCAAGGTTTCCCTCAGCTATAACAGCCCTCTCCAGCACATCTACGTAGGTAGGCAACTTTAACATATTGATTCGATCCAAGATGGCACCCCGTAAGCCCCCTTCGAATTTTCGTGCCTTTTTATAGTCCGTGTCCACCATATGCGGTGCAAACTGGGCTAACTCTGCAAATTGGGCCTCATACTCAGCAACAGTCTTGTTCCCTTGTCTGAGAGTTTCGAACTCCGTCACCTTTTTGTCCCGCATGCTTTGGGGGAAATATTTATCATAAAACAGCCCCAAAAATCTATCCCATGTCAACTCTGGATGGATTGTCCTCGTAAGCATCCACCACCTCCGTGCCTCGTCCTCAAGAGTGAAGGCCGCTAGTTGTACCTTTTGAGCTTCGGTGCAGGGAAAGACTTCAAATAACTTCTCTATGCCCAATACCCAGGCCTCAGCTTTCATCGGTTCTACTCCTCCTTTGAAGGTTGGCGGTTTCATCATTTTAAACTCCTTAGTGAGGGTGATGGTTCGGTCTTCAGCATGAAAATCTTGCACTACAGGTGGAGGTACTGGTGGTGGTGGCGGCTGTTGGTGAGGCTGTTGTTGTTGTTGCCGTAGGGTCTCTGCCATTTCCATAAGCATCCTTTCTATCCTATCCAGTCGTGCTGAAGTGGCATCTTCCACATCTTCGGTCCTTGTTCTCACCATGATCTACATAACAATTAATTAAATACTATAGACATAGTGCGTCATGGTTAGCATTATCAGAGTACACTTAATGTTGCCATCGAACTCGTCTTATATTTTTAGGATGTCATGCATGAGGCCTAACCCTTTCTAGACACCCTACAGCTCAATGGATCCGTGAGTGAGATAGCAACTCGTGCTCTGATACCACTGTCACAACCCATGAACCCGCCCCTAAAGGTTTGGGCATGACCTAAGCAAAAACTGACATAAAAACTGATGTACACACCGTACGGGGCCTTATCGGAAGCATAAAATATTAATATAACAAAAATACAAGCATACTCCATTGAGCTATTTCTAATATGCCAGGATCTCATGCATTACATACATCATTAAAAGCGGATAAAGTTTAAAACTATATCCTTGGATATCGTGTATAACATATACATTTACAGTCCTAGCCCGATAATTGGGCATAACAAAAGGAATATAAAAGTTAAGTACAACATCCGTAGGTGGCTCTCAAAAGCAGACCCATATCTTAGCAGCTTCTCAAAAATAAATGGCCTGGTATGGTGCCTGAACATGTAAAGGTTGACAAAAGGGACAGCGTCAAAGCTAGGACTGACCCCCTAACTGATAACCTACAGAAACAGACATAATAGAGAGTGAGCCGAGCTCAATGAGTAGTAAGACATAATGAACGACATCTAACTTGAAACATAAATGCCTTAATACATAGAAAGATGCAGCATGCACATGGTTTGTCTGATTCTACGTTTAATTCATAATGGCCCTAGGCCTAATCCTGTGACATAAGCATGTGGCTATCAGCCCTTGAAACATGATGGCACGAAGCCCTTGAACATATGGCACGGGGCCCTTCTAATACACTTGAAACTTGTGGCACGAGGCCCTTGAAAATGCACTTGAAACTTGTGGCACGAGGCCCTTGAAAATGCACTTGAAACTTGTTTTAACACCAACATCTCTTAAACATTCATAAGTACATTACATACTTGAGACATTAACATAATTGCCTTACATGCCTTGAAACATTGACATGATTACATAACATTACATAGGTACTACTACTCACAGTGTTGAGGTGGCGTGTTGCTTTCTTCTGGAATGTGCCCTGCACATAATTAATACATTAGTTTCTTTTTTTTATAAAGCATTTCCTGAGTCTTACACCTTGCATGCTTACAACCGCTTTAAAATCATCTGTAAAATATTCCAAAAATACCAGAGAAACAAGCACTCAAAGCTGAACAAACATTTAATTTTTCCTGAAAATGAGTTCCCCGCTCGAGCGTAACTTTGGCCGCTCGAGCGGACTGTAAAATGCACAAAACTGCTGAGAGGTGGTTTTTCCCGCTCGAGCGGGCTTTCCTACGCTCGAGCGGACCAAGCGAATTTCTGAAATTCTCGACTTCCATTGGAGTCCCAACCTGGTATTCACTCCATTCTTACATGCAACCCAAGGTTAGGTTAATGCAATATTCCCACCTAACATCACTATAACATGGATTCTACATTGAGTATAACAAATTAACCAAGATTAGAAGTTTCAACAAGCCATCTCTCTCTCTAATTCCATTCTTGGATTCAAGTTCTTCATATCTTTGAAACATAACACATGATATATGCATAATTCCATGAAGTGATGATAGAAAGCCATAGATGGAAGTATAATTCCCTACCACACTCAATCTAGATGCCTAAGCAACCAATTGAGAGAAACCCTCATTAATCAAGCATGAATTGGACATGAATCAAACATACACATCAATTACAAACTCTAAGTAGCCATAATAAGAAGGATTTGAGCTTACCTTGAATTCAATCCTACACCTCTAACAACTTTGCCAAGCTTTCTTGTTGGATCCCTTCTCCCCCAATTTCTCTTCTTCACTTTCTCTTCTTTTCTCCCCCAAAAATGGTATTCACGTTTTTTTTCCCTTTTTTTGACTAAGGCTCATGAAGTCTTAGAAGTACATATGCATAAATAAGGCATATAAGACAAAAATGAATCATTTAATCATTCCAAAATTAAAATTTCGCAAACATGCTTAATATTACTTAAAAATTATGCTGATCACAGATATATAATCAATTTCAGCTAATTAAGCTGTTAAGACTTCCAATTTCTAATGCAAACGTGTTAATGGTGACAGATAGTTTCCTTGTGAGACAGATAGACATTCATAGACATGGATTTCACTTCCTTAATCATAATTTTTCACGGAACTACACAGTAAGCATTTGAAAGTACCATTTGAGGACTGAGAATATAACAGAAATCATGTACGAGGGTCGGGTTATTACACTATGAGTTAGTCCACAGGCCAATCCGAGGGACGCTAAATGGGCACTTTATTAGAGAAGGCGAGGATTTCCCCTTCTATGGCTTTCTTGAGCCTTGGGTGGACTCCTTGACGAAGAAGCGTGTCCTCGAATTTGAGATCTTTTTTGACCACCAGCTACAAGACAGTAATGAATAAAGGGTTGAACCAAGCATTAACGCTGGCTAGAGCAAAGAGGATGACTTTGACAACGGTGAGGCTGAAGTAGGGACAACACTGGTCGATCTCCTGACAGATCCCATGACCAACATAGAGAACTTGGGGGATACCTTCACTATTTCTATGATCGGAGAGGAACCGGTTGTGGACTCCACCAGTGGTATTCTGGATGCATCGACGGTGCCGCGCTTCACTTGGCAGTTGGATAAGGGTTTATTTCCAGTTCTGAATTGGATGATGAACCAAAATCTGATTCCATTGAGTTTGTTGAGTTGGAATCAGATTCAAGTTAGTCCGGGAAGTCTGAGTCTGGCATTTTCGAGAGTGGTAACCCGGATGCCAAAGTCCTGTCTAGGTCCTCTTTTGTTTTCTCTTTCAAGTCTGTTGTAACTGAAGAGCCAGAACTTACGATTGAGAACGCTGCAGATTTTGTTTACTTCTGTGTGGCGCTGATTTATTGCATTGACTAAGATCTTCAAAATTTTAATAAAAACAAGGAGGAAGAAATTCCTTAGGCTTTGAAAAACTTGATTGAATGAGAGGAGGAGAGGTGCGCTAAGCCCTACATAGATGAAATCATTAAAATTAACGTGGGTACTGAGAAGGATCCCCG
Organism: Camellia sinensis; assembly: GCF_055761805.1. Classification (NCBI taxonomy): domain Eukaryota; kingdom Viridiplantae; phylum Streptophyta; class Magnoliopsida; order Ericales; family Theaceae; genus Camellia; species Camellia sinensis. The sequence goes on from NC_138974.1 coordinate 106,470,019, forward strand.
CTTGGTCTAGATCGGGTCCACGTTGTCTTCGGAGGAATGCTAGCATTTAATCGCTTTATGAAAAGATTTCAAAGATGTTTTTGCGTGGTCCTATAAAGACATGCTTGGAATTGATCTTGAGTTTATACAGCACCGGATCCCTCTTCACCCCGAGGCCCGACCAGTCAAGCAAAAACTATGTAGAATCCGTCCAGATTGGGCGTTAAAGATTAAAGACGAGGTCACCAAACAGATTGATGCGGGTTTCTTGATAGTATCTGAGTACCCGACCTGGTTGGCCAATATTGTTCCAGTTCCAAAGAAAGATGGCAAAATCATAGTCTGCGTCAACTTTCGAGATGTGAACAGAGCTAGTCTGAAAGACAACTTTCCATTGCTGCACATCAATGAACTGTTAGACTTCACCGTAGGCCATTCATTGCTATCATTTATGGATGCATTTTTCGGGTATAATTAGATCTTAATGGGACTAGAAGACAAAGAGCAGATTGCTTTCACAACGCCGTAGGGTACCTACTGCTATGGAGTTATACCTTTTGGGTTGAAAAGTGTTGGAGCTACATATCATAGGGCTTCATCCACCATCTTGCATGAAATGACCCATAAAGAGGTTGAGGTGTATGTAGATGACATGATTGTCAAGTCTAAGGAGCGAGAGGGCCACTACACCGCACTGGAAAAATTCTTTGAATGGATCAGGGAGTGCAGACTAAGGGTGAACCCACATAAATGCACCTTTGGGGTGATTGCAGGGAAAAATGCTAGGATTTCTGATTACACAGAGAGGAATTGAAGTAGATCCTTCCAAAATTAAGGCCATCTTAGAAATACCACCGTCGAGGACTGAAAAGGAGGTGCATGGCTATCTAGGCAAAGTGCAATTCATAAGATGGTTTATCTCAAAATTAACCTTGACTTGTGAACCACTATTTGGTCTCTTGAAGAAAGGGAGGAAGTTCTAGTGGAATGAGTGACGTCAGTTCGCCTTTGAACAGGTCAAGCAATACTTGCAGAATCCACCTGTATTATCGCCACCAGAGTTGGAGAAACCTCTGATCTTGTATTTGTCAATAACAGATTCGACCATGGGGTGCATGCTAGCTCAAGAATCAAAAGCTAAGGTGGAGAAGGCCATCTACTATCTGAGCAAGAAGATGCTGGATTACAAGACCGACTACACTCCCCTCGAGAAAGCCTGCTTAGCTTTCGTATGGGCAACGAGGAAGTTAAGACACTTCCTATTAGCCCATTCTATAATTCTGGTTTCGAGATTAGATCCCATCAAATATCTCTTTAAGAAACTGGCACTTACGGGTAGGTTAGCTTGTTGGTTGCTCCTTCTTTCCGAGTTTGACCTTAAGTATGTCACACGCAAATCAGTCAAAGGGAGATCGGTAGCGGAATTTTTGGCAAGCCACCCAGTGGAAGGAGATGAAGCAATAGAGTATCTATTCCTAGATGGGGAGATTTTGCATGTAGAAGAGCAGACATAGACAATGTACTTTGACGGAGCAGCTAATCAGTACGATTAGGGGATAGGTGTGTTGCTGATAGCACCCGATGATTTCCATATACCCCTAGCCTTCAAACTCCGATTCACAGTGTCCAATAACGAAGCAGAATATGAGGTGTGTATCACTGGGTTGGAAGCTGCCCTAGAACCAGGGGCAATAAGGTTGGATATCATCAGAGACTCGAACTTGGTTGTTTCTTAAGCCAACAGAGACCAGAAAGTCAAGGAAGAGAAAATGAAGGTTTATCATCAGACCTTGGACATTCTAATTCTGAGGTTTAAAAATTGACATTTACATATCTACTAAGAGAGAACAATCGGTTCGCTGATGTGTTAGAAACTCTATCCTCCATGGTAGACATCCTGCTTGGAGTCAGATGCGCACCCGATTATCATTGAATATAAATATACACTTGCTTATGAGACCATTGCCGCGATAGATGAAGTTCAAGACAAGAACCCCTAGTATTACGACATTAGGAATTTTTTGGAGAAGGATACGTATCCACCAGGGGCAAATGCCAAAGATAAATGGGGAATACGGCGTCTGGCCATCCAGTTCATCATCTGCAGGAATAAGTTGTATAAAAGAGGCCATCTGGAAATGCACAAGCTCTGTGTTGAAGAAAAAGAGGTGAGAGGTCTCATGGAGGCCATCCATGGAGGAGAATGTGGAGCACACATGCATGGTGTGATGTTGGCTAGGAAGATCCTTAGGCAAGGCTATTATTGGTCAATTATGGAGGAGGACTGCATCAACTTTGTTCGACAATGCCACAAATGTCAAATTCATGCTAATCGCATGAACATACCGCCATCAAAGGTTTACAACACGACTTTGCCATGGCCTTTTTTAGTCTGGGGAATTGACGTCGCCGGGGCAGTCTCACCAAAGGGCTCAAATGGACATGAGTTCATTCTAGTGGTGATCGACTATTTTGTGAAGTGGGTGGAAGTTCAGCGTTACTATGTGTTGAAGGCGTTACATGAGGCCAAGTTCATCAGAAACAACATCATTTGCCAGTATGGGGTGCCAAATGAGATCTTCTCAGACAACAGCTCGCACTTCAAGAAAGAGGTGGTGAATTTGCTTAAGAAATATAACGTGGCTTTTCATAAGCCATCCACATACAGACCACAGACCAACAGAGCTGTTGAGGCCACTAACAAGAATGTCAAGAATATCCTGCAGAAGACGGTGGAAACTTACAAAGACTAGCCAGATAAACTGCCATTTGCACGCTGGGGCTATAGGACGTTAATTCGAACATCTATAGGGGCAACCCCCTATTTTCTAGTATATAGGATGGAAGTTGTTCTGCCGATTGAGATTGAAGTACCGTCACTACGGATTATGGCTGAGTGTTAGATAGCGGTGGTGGATTGGCAATTGAAGTACCATCACTACGGATTATGGCTGAGTGTTAGATAGCGGTGGTGGATTGGCAGCAGAGCAGGTTCGAAGAATTGATGTTGTTTGATGAGAGGAGGTTGAAGGCGTTATATCATATCCAAGGATATCAGCATGGAATTACCAGGGCCTTCAACAAGAAAGTCAATTCTAGAAATCGCAAAGAAGGAGATATGGTGCTGAAAGACAACCGAGCTCCCATCCATGACCCTAGGGCCAAGTTTAGACCTAATTGGACTGGTCCTTACATCATCAAATCTATCTGGCCAGGAGGAGGGATTATCCTAAATCCTCCTAATGGATTTAGATGGCTTGGAGTTCTCATAACCAATCAACATGGACAAGTTGAAGAAATACTATCCCAAAGAGGCTCGCTAGGTCGAAAACCTGAAAGGGCGACCTAGGCAAAAGTTAGAGCATGAAAAATTAGAAATAAGAAAAAATAAAGCTCGCAAAGTTGAAAACATAAAAGGGCGGCTTTGGCAAAAATTAGAGTGCAAAATGAGAGAGTTAATACCCGAGTGAACCCGAACCGAACTACGTAAGGCATGATTCCTATCTTTGGGATACGTAGGCAATTTCATCCTGAACTTTGGCCATAATCATCTCTAATTCAACTGTCTTGTCCATCTGTTGATCGATCCATCTTTTTTCGTCATCTGTTAGCTTGGTTGTATTACCTCTATTTGGCAGAAGGGCCAGTTGTAATGTAGAGCAGTGATGCTGAATGCAGTTGTAAGTAGTTATGATCATCTGATTTGGGGTTGTACATCTTAAGGACTGATTCCCTATGTATCAGGTAGTGACTGTTTCCAAAAATTGTTTTCAAAAGTTTTAATAAGGTTGATTTTCTCAAAATTTTACGTTTTTCAATAGACCATTTTAGACCAAAAAAGAAAATTTTAAGGACTCACAACTTCAATTCCATTGATTTCAACACAAGTATATTCTCTAACTCTCTGGTTAAATCAAAGTTGCTTTTACATCATAAAAACTTGTAAAGAAAAGTCAAAACCATAAACTAGGGGCATAGATAAGTCAGGTGGTCCTATGTCTTCTGCTCGCACTCATGGAAGTCTCTGCAGCCAAGGATGGCCCAACATGTGCCTCGTCCTCAAGCCAAGCCAAACATTCACCCAAAAGGGTGTAACTGAAGCTAGTGGCAGGAATCAGGAGCTCTCTCATCCTCCAAGCAGTGAGATACCAGGCCAAGTACGAAGCCCGAATGGGAAATAGAGCCTAGTATTCCATCCCTTCCTTTGGATGGATCTGATCATGACCAAAAATATTTTGAAAATTTTAGTATTCCTATTTTAATCACTATTCATCCTTTGACAAATTTGATGTGATTGTTTCTTTGGAGTAAATTTGTATTATATCATTTTGATACATATTGCACTAAATTCAAATTTACTTTACAATCATATTTGAATGTATCGATTATAAATATAATTGATTTATACAGAGCATCTTTTGAATATATGAAAGATTTATAAATAGTCGGCGGCGGTGCGGTGCATCAAATATATATATATAGTCAAAATCTTGAAATTGATATACTATAATGATTGCAAGAGAAGTCTTATTTCATTTTTTATTGTAAACAAATCCTTGAAGATGTTTTGCCTGCAAAATGAAGAAGAAAAAGTTGTAAGTTGGTTTGAATTTTCTTGCAAAAAGAAAAAAAAAAGTTACAAAGTAGACACAATTTTCATATGGCTTTTGACTTCAAGGAACCCATAATGATGGATCTTTGTGTTGACTTCTCACAATCCAAAGGAGCGTCTGTCTCTCCAACAGGTAGATTTTTTGGTATAAATAAAAATGTTGTGTGTGGAGAAAAATTAGAGAACTTGAAGAGAAAAAAATTTCTGTGCTCCAAAATTTTAAGTGTATTGTTTTCTGCTTTTTCACTTTCAGATCTAAGAGTAGTCATTGTTTTTACACTTTCATATCTACTCTTTGTGAGAAAATTATTGTAAAAGAAGGTTAAAGTACCTCTTATTTTTATTCATTATTTTGCGAGAGATTTTTGTAAGGGTAAGGCATTGATTGTTGAGTGAGACTCAATAGATAAAAGTAAGACCTGTGTAAAATTCACAAGCTTTGTGAAGCTTTGGTAGTGTATTGATTCATTTTGATAGTGAAGAAATTCTCAAGGAGGTTCCTTGGGGAGTGGACGTAGGCCCGGCGTGCCGAACCACTATAAATCTCAGTGTTTGATTTTCTCTCCCTATCTTTCTTACTTTTATATTGATAATCATTGTTTTGAATTTTGTATTTATTATTTTTTAATATTGTAAATTATTTTTTTAACAACCCAATTCACCCCCCCTCTTGAGTTGCCTGACTGGGATAATAGAGATTTAGTACCACATTTCATCCACAAACTGGTGGGCAGCCTGAAAGGACTATACAAACGTTGGAGGACATGTTCGAATGTGTGTTTTAGATTTCCATGAAAATTGGAAAACTTATCTACCTTTGATAGAATTTGCATATAACAATAGTTTCCACTCCAGTATAGAGATGGCACCGTATGAAGCTTTATATGGAAGAAAATGTCAATGAAGTTGGGGATAGAGCATTGTTTGGGCCTGAAATTGTGCAAATTACTATTGAGAAAATCAAGATCATCCAACAGAGATTAAAAATTGCTCAAAGCTGACAAAAGAGCTATGCGGATCAAAGAATGAGAGATTTAAAATATGAAGTTGGTGATCATGTTTTTATCAAAGTCACTCCGATGAAAGGGCAAACAAGATTTGGAAGAAAAGGGAAATTGTCACCCCAGTACATAGGGCATTTCAGATTTTAGAAAGATTAGGTCCGGTTACCTATTGAATTACTTTACCACCGGGCATGGAGCAAGTGCATAATGTGTTCCACGTATCAATGTTGCGAGGCTACCTTCGGGATCCTTCTCATGTTATTGACTATCGTCAGATTACTTTAGATGACAATATGATTTATAAGGAAAAACCTATTCGGATCCTTGACCGGCAAGTCGAGCAATTAAGGAACAAAACTATCCCTATGGTAAAAGTTGAATGGAAGGGAAATTACGAAAAAGAAGCCACTTGGGAATGGGAAGAAGAAATAAGGCAACGGTATCCAGAATTGTTTTCGACTCGAGGTAAATAAGGTTGGAGGACCAAACTACCTAAAGAGGCAAAGACTGTGATAACCCAACACGTATTATGCTTAATTATGCATGTGATTATGTGTTTGATATGAATTGCATGATGAATTATGTGATTTATATGATTTTGAAATTATATCTATTGAGTGTAGGTGTAGCTTGCTTTTCGTGCTTCTCAGAGGGGTTTAGGCTCCGCAGATACGATAACCCTATAGTTCGAACTCCCGTGGTTCTGAATCTGGTTTCACGAGTGCAATGTGAAACAGAAAAACACAAAAGATTCCAAATCCGACAAATTTTTGAAAAATCGATTTTCAATCAAAAATGCCAAAAAAAATGGACTGTATTGCCAGATTTCAAAGTCGCCACCTAAATATTTTTGAGAAATTTAGGAAACCCGTGACTCGTGCCAAAGGCCACTTGTCTATCATCACCAAAGTGTCTCGGCTAAGGAACTTAGGTATGAGAGGGAAAGGTCATGAATTGAGCACCCCACTCACTCGATCAAAGATCGGCCTTTACTAATCATGATGTGATTCTTATGTATAGTATATGTTCTTGTTCTGATTATTATGCTATCTTTACTATGTGATGCACACAAGTATAGACTAATTCACCCAATTTGGAGCACTTTAATTTCATGGTTGTTTGAAAATTATTTTGAATATGTACCACTTAGAACAGTGATCTCATATGTACATTTAATCAAAATCATCCAACTTGATAAATTAGCCTTCATCTACCGGCATTCAAACATGTATATTAACTAAGCACTTAGCCTCATGGTAAACATGCTTGGCATGGCAACACTAACATTCGTGCAATATGCTAAAACAATAAATGCTCACCTAGTACTCAACCAAGGCAAGCCAAACAATACATACAAAATGCAATTAATAGGCTCAGCTACTAATATAACATGTGAGTCAATTCAAGGCATGCGATGAAGCATGTATTCGAGTAAGGAATTTGAAATTGACATTAATTAGTATGATGAGCTGTACCCTTATGCATGCAAACATGGGTATGTACACATGATAATGATATGAAATCAAAATATGATGCTACCATTATAAGCGAGTAAATAAAAGGAAGAAAGAAATGAGAGTTGGAAGACATACACAAATTATTACATTTTTGCCCTCATGCAAGAGGGCCCGAATGAATGTCCAGCTTACCTTAATTATTACAACACCGAATTAACTAATTATTACAAATCTGAATGTAAGATAATTGCAACACACTATGTATGAAATCTAATTAGCGCTAGAAGTGAGGAGCCACACATGCAACCAAGAGCATCCTTCCGGAAATGCCTCTGCTCTGCTGCTTGATTATATTCTGTCTGTAATTAGAAAATAATTCTATTTTTGCCTCAGGGCCTGCTCTGTTTTGCCAGAAAAATGCCACTGTTTGCTCAACAAAAGATGGCCAGCCAGCCAAGAAAAGTGGTCGACTGGATTCAAGGGGTGGCCAACCGCCTACTAATTTTGGTACTGCCCTGTTGTAACAGAATAAAAATAGAGCAAAAATAGAGTGTTTCTAGGGGATGTTTATCCTCTCTTCCTCTTCCTATCATAAAATTGATCAAGGGAGGAGTAGAATCAGTCCACAAATCATCAATGGTCGCAAGGTTATTGCATGATGATCCATGAATTGATGGGACAAGGAATCAATGAATGAAAAGAAAAGATCAACAAAACCTCCTTCCTATCATAGAGTTACCTGAAGGGAAGTGGTAGACATTGATTCTTTAACCATTATCATCACTAAAGAGTATGAAATGACTCAAGACTCAATGGGTTTAATACAGCGTTCGATTGAACCTAACTCAATTTTATTATCTTGTGCCCTTGTCAGTCCAATTTTATTAGCCTTTTTTATTACCTTTCCATTCTTTAATCATTTTTGTCTAAAAGTGATAAGTACATCCAACTAATGAAGAGAAGTGTCAAACAAGGAGTTGTTCTTGGCATGAGAGAGATGTAATGCCTTGATAATGAACCTCCGAAAAGATTAAACCATTAAGCATGGAAGGTCTCTTTCACATGCCTTACACAACGATTGTTTGAAATAACTGTTAAACAAATAAAACCAAGAAAGGAAGGAGGATGTAGAGATGGTTATTGCAAGAGGGAGTACTTGTATGAAAAACTATGAAATAAAAGCCATCAACTCAAATAGGTTGGTGTCTAAGGCCTAAACCATAAAACCTATGAGGACTTACAACAACACAAGCCTAATATTCAAAGCATGAATGAAGTAAACACACTAAAACAGCCCTACAACTCACAAAATAGTGCTAGAAATTAGTTTGAAAAGCTAAAAAAGGTGAGCAAAAAGTAGAGCTAATTAAAGCTAGTAAGCAAGTCTAAGGAGGGGTGGCTAACCCCTTCACTTTTTAAACCTCAAAAATACATATTTTAGCCTCTGAAAACTCTGAAAATCAGTGGCCAAAAGTTGAGAAACAAGTGGGAAATACAAGGATAAAAGCTTATGGAATAAGGTTCAAAGAAGGGTGGTTAAGCCCTTCGCCTTTGGTAGCTTTAAGTCACAAGTTTCAGCCCACCAAAACAGTCTAAAAATGGTATGAAAATAGCAAGAAAAGAGAAGGAAAAAGTAGTGTAAGGATGGCCAAAGTTATACCTCTTAAAGAGGAGTTACTCTTTTGTTCACAAACCACAAGGCCTTCACTCTCACGGGTTGATATTTGAGCTCAAGAACCTCAGCAAGGAGATTTAAAATTTTGGTTTAGGAAGTGTATGTATATTGCAAGATAGAGAGGGAGAGTGTTTTTCAAGATTTTGAGCTTTTGTAAATTTTTCTAACCTAAAACATAAGGGATGGTCAAGTATATATAGAAAAACAGGTTGCTATCTCGAAAATATCTGTATTGAGCCAGCTAGTGCTATGTATGCACATGAGGGGACAGTTGGCAGCAAAATATCTGCCAGCCGAGAAACCTGGCCAACTGGCTAGGTAGGGGACAGCTGGCCACTAATTTTTGGCCAGCAAACCTTTGAGTGGTTAGGCTAGAAAAAAAAAAATAGGTTTTGGCTTAAAGGGGGTGCAAAGTTCTAGGCTTTGAAACTCAAAACTGAGGCTCCTTGCTGAAGAAATCAAACATTTGCATAGCGTAGTATTTCATCATCGAGTGTTGACTGTAAGGTGTCCAAGTCTTAAGGGCGGTAAAAAATGGGGTGTCTACAGTTGCCCCTTTTTAACAGAGCTCGAAGTCATGAAATGACATGAGTGAATGTCAAAGTTCGAAAACTACCCGTTTGACATGGTCGTAAGACTTGGACTAGCAATCAAAATGTAAATGCAATTGGTTGAACCCGAGGGTTGCGTATGTATCCCTTTGCAAGGAATTAAACCAACGTAGTTCAGGGGCAGAATGCAACATGATATAATGTGATGCAATAGTTGAGAACACAGACGAGCATACCGCCCGAAAATTATGAAGATGAGATGTAATACAATGCAACAATTGAACCATAAATGAGTATACTGCCCGAAAATGAAGAAATGGGCATAAGCCATACTACATATCACGTAGAAAGGTTGTAGAGATAATCTTAGCTATGCTTCCTTGCAGAAAAGTAACAAGAAACAATCCCAACTACACTTCCGCGTAGAAAGGTTAACAAGAAACAATCCTAACTACACTTCTGTGTAGAAAGGTTAACAAGAAACAATCCCAACTACACTTCCGCATAGAAAGGTTAACAAGAAACAATCCTAACTACATTTCCGCATAGAAAGGTTAACCAGGAACAATCCTCACTGCACTTCCGCGTAGAGTAAAGAGGTACAAAAAACAAACCAAACTACACTTTCGCGTAGACAGGTACAAGAAACAAACCAAACTACACTTCCACATAGAGAGGTACAAGAAACAAACCAAACTACACTTTTGCATAGAGAGGTAAAGGGGTACAAGCCAAATCACACTTGTGTAACAAGGGTGGATATAAAGAAAAGCACAATGCACATGAATGTAACACATTGAAATGACATATGCTGCGACACGTGTTCTATGTTGCAATGCATGTTCTATGCAACATAATAGGTATGTGAAATATGATACAATGCATGTTCTATGCAACATAATAGGCATCAGAATGGAAAAGATAAACAAAAGGCGGTATTTTGAGAACACCTCATATAGATCTTACCATTAAGAGGTTCTTACATGCTTAAAAAGGATACAACTTGCTCAAACTTGAGGTTGGGGCACGTTCCCACTTCGGAGAAATGACAGGTTTTGAAGCAGCGGATCCAGAATCACATTTCAGAATTTTCTGTAATCAAGACAAACCAAATTTCTTAAATTCTTCACTTTCGGGTGCATATAGGACTCTTCATGCACAAAATAGGCAAGACCTCAGCAAAAAACCACCCTGGACCAGATGCCTGGCCAAACGGCCACAAGACCTGGACAGCCGGCCACTCATCTAACCGGTCGGCCACCCGATGGGTTTTCGAGGCCAAAAAGGGCATTTCAGCCCGTGGCTTAGAAAAACAACACCATGGTTCATTCTAACACATCCAAACTTGATCGAAAATCATAACCCTCTTTCTCTAGGTGCTCTCTCTCTAGATTTGTGTTTTATACGCATTACCCAACGTCCCACGCAAACTTTATTCAAAAAACACTTTTGGCCCTCTTCACTTTGAACCAATTGGATTTTGTTTTGGTTGAGTTTTTGGGTTTTTCGTTATTTTAGGCTCATTTCCCTCTTGTTTTTCTTGGGTTTCACACTTTTTTTTAACTTTTTCTCTCTTCTAGGGTTTTGACTTTTCAGGTTTTCTACATTTTCCCCCTAATTTTCTCCATTTTCTCCTCTATCTCTCCATGGCGGATGGTATCGCACACAATGGTGCCCCTCCTGAGGTATCGATATTTCCACCTATCGCAGAGGTTGACAAGTCGATAGTTATCGAGGTCGAAGGGACGTCGGAGGACATCGCCACTAACATCGAGGTGGAGGAGATATACCCTCTAGGGCATGAGTTGGAGTTACCACTGCTGAGGGTGAGACCCTTTGATTCGGCCACTTACCACCCCCGGACACATGCGATGGCCCCTGGGGGTATGTTGTGGTTCGAGGACTTTGCCATGGGTATGCTCGAGGATGTCCTATTGAGGGAGCGAACCTCCCATCTTTCTCATGATGCCATTGAGGTAAAAATCTTTTCTTTCAAGCACATTTCTTGTTTTGTCATTTCATTATTGTCTTTCACTCTGTAATGCATCTGACATAATCCCTTTCTAACACAGGGTGTCACTCTCTCTTGGTGAGGATATGGGGCGGTGACTGCTAGAGATTAGTATCATGAGCTCCCTGTCCAGGTTTGCGAGCTGGTTGACGAGGCAGGCTTCGGCCTATTTTGCTCGGGGCTTTCACAACTGCTGGCCAGCCAAGCTTTACTAGGATCTTTGGTGGAGAGGTGGTGGGACACCACTAATTCCTTCCACTTCTCTTCCATCGAGGAGATGACGATGACTCCCTATGACTTCTCGATGATCACTGGCTTGAGTAGGGGGTGATCCGATCCCTTTCGACCTAGACAAGGGCCAGTAGGTGGCAGCTTGGATACATCTACTCGGGGCACGCCTTTTGCTGGACAGGCCGGCTATGGTTAGATACAGCTAGTTCTACGACCGTTTCCATGGGAGCCAGTCGGAGACTCAGGAAGAAATTGAGCAGTATACCTACGGATTCCTGATCTACATCCTTGGTGCCACCATATTTGCGAATAGGTGGAATATTGTAGGCTTGTACCTATTGGGTGCTTTGGTAGTGCTGCCCCAGGTCCGGTTCTATGACTGGGGTGGTGTTAGCCTTGCCACCTTGTACGGGTATGTGAGCTCCGATTCCCACAAGAAGGGAAATAAGGTCGGAGGCTACTGGAGAGCCTGGGAGGTACATACTGCACTTGCATTTTCAACTTTTTGCTTGTTCCTCATGCTATTTGATTTGCACTTTCTGTCTTTATCTATGTTCATACATTGTTCTTTATGCTTTGCACTTTCTGTCTTTATCTCTGCTTATACATGTTGACTCACACAAACTGATCTCTTCTTGCAGCTATGGGCCTATGCTTATTTCCCGGCCCTTGCCCATTCCGAGGGATGAGATAGAGCTGGCCATGCCTTACTCCCGGCGTTGTGACTGCAGGTGTCGCCCTAGGCACCGTGACAACACCACCTTTGCTTATTACCGTCGATATTTTGACACGGTGATGGCTTGCGAGGTACTCCAAAACCCGTATTCACTTCTGCTTCATATCCATTGCTATTGCTCTGATTCATACTTTGATAACTGACGTCAACTAACAACTGTGAATTCTCCATTTGTAGATCGCGTGGAAGCCATGGGTGATGATGCTGGTCAAGATACGAGATCACTATGCCAGGTCTTGCTCTGCCTCCTGGTTTCAGATCTTGTTGGAGGGTCCATTCTACTAGACTTGGTATTTACGAGAGAGGTTTGTGCGCCAGACCCTAGGCATACCGACTTCGGTTGTTCCTGTTCCTCCTTCCCCATTGATGAGGACAGCTAATAGCCTCCTAGTTGAGGCTATCGTACATTAAATGATAGGGCAGGATGTTGATTTCATATGAAGGATTGGGGATTATGCGGCCTTTATCAGGACTCATTTGATGCCACCCCTGACCGGAGTTCCCGCGGGAGACGCTACAGGTGCCCCTATAGCTGGAGGGTTCACACCGTCAAGGCTGATATTGGTGGGGCCCCCCACTGTGTACGTAGCCGGTTTGCCAGTGATTTCAACCACGATCCCATGCTAGCAACTGAGCGGAACGGCTTATCAGATTCCGATCGATCTGTTGGCGTCTGAACCTGAATAAAAATAGATCACACAATGCATAAGGCTAATCAACTGTATACCCGACTGTTAGGACATGCTATAGCCCATCTCAGTCAAGTTATGCCAGGGGCAATGCCAAGCAATGTCAGCAGATCTGCTGCATATCCAGTCATACTATAATCCCTTTAAAGGAAAATCCACTGGCTGCGGGGTGAAAGAAGTAGGATCTGGCTGAATACTCGGGACAAAGGTCCACCACTGTCAGCTTATCCATCAACTATACCTGGGAAGGGATGAAAAATAAGAGAGATTAAAGAATAGAGAGATGCACGTTAAGAGAAAAGGTGAGAAAAGGGTTTTTAGAGGAAAATATAGAGTAAGTGCTGAGTGATGTGAGAAATCATAAATAAGAAGGGTGGGAAACAATACTTGGAGAAGCAGTGGATTCCCTAAGAACCGAGTAGTCTCTCATTGATGAAAAGCATCTAAACCCATGGGTCTTGGCTAGTGCCAAACCTATGTAGCTCTTACCCTCCTTAAGGTATTGGGCCCCTTCAATCAACCTAATACTGGCTTTATCGCAATTAGGGGCAAGAAGGAAGTGTGCAAGTGAACATAAGCAAAGGACATGTTGACGATAACCTTACTAGAGAAGGTCACCTCTGTCTCTAATGCCGGAAAACTGATGAATCAAACTGGGAATCTCCAACTCCCCATCATGAGCCAAGGATCGAGCCTCATGCAGAGTGAGCCCACACATCCATTCCAAAGCCCGTGCATAGCCAAAATAGGGTTGAGGCATAATCTCCTCATCACACCAAGATTCCATTAAAGCTTGAAATTCTTTGAGCATAGGGCACATTTCTTGTACTCCGAAGAAAAATACATGTGTAACCGGGTTCCAACATCGAACCAGGCATGGAGGAATGAAAAACAAATTGAAATACGACTTTGTGAAAAAACCACGTATATGCCGAAACCCTAGAAATTTACCCTTTTTGTGTCATCTAGAGTGGCCATCCAATCCTTGAGCCTCTCGGCAAGAAATATCTCCATTTTTAGAGAAAACAGCAACGAAGATGAAGTTCTGTCGAAGAAACAGCTAAAGAGGACCCTTTTTTTTTTATAGGGGATAAGGTTGAATGAGTGGCTGACAGCTATTGCCACCTGTCCAACTACAACCCTTAGCCGGCCAGCCACCTCTCTTGGCCGGCCGTCCATCCAAGTGGCCGGCCGACTCCTTTATGCTGGCCAGACAGTTGGCAGCAGTGTTATGTTGGTCCCTTTTTTAGTTTGAGTCTTGTTTTGAGTCTTTTGTTTTGGGCAAGTGTAAATAATTGTGTTTAGGTTGTTTTTACTTTGTTGTGTATTTATCGAGTTGTATTTTGCATTGTGGGTCAGTTGTTAGCTTAATATCTGGTTATGAACATCACTCCAATACAAGCATTTTGCAAATTTAGTTCTAATTTTATGCAAATGTGGTGCCAATCCAAAGATGCTGTGCAAAACAAAACACGTTTTATAAAACTGCAAGGTTTTGCCCCAATCATAGTTTTTACAAAAGAGGAAATATAAGTGTTTTTTTTATTATTTATAAAAAATAAAAATAAAAACTAACAGTCTTATCTAAAGCTATACAAGTGCTAACTACCAAAACAAAAGAAAATAAGCAAAAGAGTATAAAAATCTGCGTCAATCGCATCAAACAACCCGAGAGGCCCTCTTCGCCCTCTTCCACGGAGGGGACTTAGGGGCACTATCACTATCAGCGCCGCTATCATCAAAGGAGTGGGACTCAGAGCTGGAGTCGGCCTCACCCTCTCCACTTCCTAACTCAGAGCTGGTCTCAGTATCCTCCTCACTCCCTAACTCTGCGCCAGCATCATCGCCCTCGCTCTAAGACTCAGAGCGCCTGCTCGCTGTCTCCTCGATGTCGTTAGTCTCGGTGTTATCTCCACTCAACATCGACTCCAAGAAGGAGGAGGTCTCCTTTGTTTGATACTCGCCCTCTGACTCTGGGCACCCCTATCTCTACTCGACCTCAACTCTCATCCCGACCGCGTACTGGGGCCCATCTGTCTCTCCTTCCTACCACTGGAGGAGGTACCACTGGTATTGTCGGTGTCATTAGTGCCTCAAGTGTAGGAGGAAGCTGAAAGTAAGAAACAGGAAATCAGTATAGTGCAAAATCAATACAGAGTATCAAAACAGTATAAGGCAGAGTTTGTATAGGTATGAATCAGAGCTGGCAGGTGTATGAGAAAAGGGAGAATACCTGGATACCGTGGAGAGTAAGTAACATCTCTCTCCTCTGCACCATCTAGACCAAAGAAGCGACCAATTGCAGGAGATCGTCCGTGTACTTCAATGGCACCTGCAAATGAGTTTGAACATCAGTATATAGAAAAAGGGAATGTGAAATAAAACAGATAATATTTTGTGTCAAATATGTATATTATTTGCATTTTCTCAATTAAACAACATGATTAACAATCTCCTCATTTTTTATGATGGCAATACATGAATGGATTTGACACAATTGAAATCAACAAAGTATTTGATAATTTTGCTACATAAGATATTTGATACGTGCACGAAAATTCACAGTATACATGCACAACAATTCTCAACAATTCAATTCACTGTATACATGACAACAATTCACAACATGCACAATAATTCTCAGCAGTATACATGCACAACAATTCACAGTATACATGCACAATAATTGTCAGCAATTCAAGTCATATTTTTCTTCCCCCTTTGACATCATCAAAAAAAATATGGAGATGGGAAGGTGGTAGAGAGAAAAAAAAATAGAGAGAACGGTGATAATGATGTAGATCAGCGTTGCTGGAGAGAATTAAAAAAAAAACAGTGAAGATCGGTAGATTGGAGATAGATCTTGGTAGATTGGTGATGGATTTATGTAGATTTGGGGTGGATTTTGGTTAGATCGGTAAGGGATTTGGTTTGATGATGATGGTGATGAACGGAAATGATAGAGAAGATTAGGGATGAATTTTGTGTAGATCTGAGCTGGTTTTGTGTAGATTAGATGCGGATGCATGTAGATCGAAGATATTTGTGATGAAGTTTATGGATGATGTTGTGGATGATGGAGCTGGTGGTGGACGATGGTGAGAATGATGGTGTCCGAGGATGAAAGAAAAAAAAAAAGAGCGAGAGAGAGAGAGAGAGAGAATCAGAGCTAAAGCGAGAGAGACAGAGACTGAGAATATACAAAATATTTTTTATTTTAATTTTATTTTGATTTTAATTTTAATATTAATTTTATTTAAAAAAGATAAACATCATATAGGAGTATTCATCATACCAAATTCAGTTATAATATAATAAAATTGTTCTTCATTGAGTGGCTTGGTAAATATATCAGCTAATTGACAATTTGTAGGCAGAAATTTGAGTTCAATGTTACTTTTGAGTACATGATCTCTTAAAAAATGATGCCTTATTTTGATGTGTTTAGTGCGAGGGTGCTGAATAGAATTTTTTGAAAGGTTAATGGCACTTGTATTGTCATATTTTATAGGAATATGATCATAGTGAAGTGTAAAATCTTGAAGTTGACAGCGACGATAATGCATTCTGCTTCAGCAGTTGACAGAGCCGCTGAGTTTTGTTTTTTGCAAAATCAAGAAGTGAGTGAGTATCCAAGAAAGTGACAAGTACCACTTGTGCTTTTTCAATCAAGTCTATATCCCGCAAAGTCAGCATTCGAGTAACCAAAAAGTTCAAAAGTGGTTCCCTTAGGATACTATAATCCCAAATTTGGAGTGCCACCAAGATATCTGAAAATCCGTTTGACTACGGTGATGTGTGACTCTTTCAATATGGATTGAAAATGCGCACATATACAAACACTAAACATTATATCGAGTCTACTTGCAGTAAGATAGAGTAAGGAACCAATCATACCTCAATATTTCTTTTCATCTACAGGTTTACCTTACTCATTGTCAATTTTTATTGATGTGCTCATTGGAGTTACTGCAGGCTTTGATGATTCCATTTCAAACCTTTTGAGTAGATCCTTGATATATTTCGATTGATTTAAATGGATTCCCTCATTAGTTTGTTTAATTTGTAGACCAATTAAGTAATTTAACTCCCTCATCATACTCATTTCAAATTCACCCTGCATATCTTTAGCAAACTCTTTGCAAAAAATTTCATTAGCAGCACCAAAAATAATGTCATCAACATAAATTTGAACAATTAGCATATCCGCCTTTTTGATTTTTATAAAAAGTGTTTTATCAATTTTTTCCTCTAGAAAAACCTTTCTCAAGTACAAAATTGTTTAATCTTTCATACCATGCTCTAGAAGCTTGTTTTAAACCATATAAAGCTTTTGAAAGTTTGAAAACATGATCCGGGTATTTATGTCTTTCAAAACCGGGAGGTTGTTCAACATAAACTTCCTCCGAAATGTACCCATTTAAGAAAGCACTTTTAACATCCATTTGATACAATTTGAAATCTTTAAAACATGCAAAAGCAAGTAACATTCTAATAGCTTCAAGGCTAGCAACCGGTGCAAAAGTTTCATCAAAATCAATGCCTTCTTCTTGATTATACCTTGGGCAACCAATCTTACTTTATTTCTAGTAACAACCCCGGATTCATCTATTTTGTTTCGAAAAGCCCATTTTCTTCTAATAAATGGATGATCCTTAGGCTGAGGGGTCAAAAACCAAACTTCATTTCTTTCAAATTGATTTAATTCTTCTTGCATTGCTAAAATCCAATTTTCATCTTTTTCAGCTTCTAAAAATGATTTTGGTTCAATTTGTGAAAAAAATGTTAGGTTACCATAAACATTTCTAATAGAGGAACGAGTTTTTATATCTTTTGCTGCATCACCTATGATAAGGTCTTTAGGGTGGCCATGAGCATACTTCCGTTCCTTTGGTAGATTTGATTTTTTTTTTTTTAGACGAGCATATTCTTCTTGAAGATTCTTCATTGTAATTTCTTCTTTGTGCTCTGAAGATGAATTTTCTTCATTTGTTATTTAAATGCTCTCCATTCTTAGATGTGTTTCTGTAGTATCGTCACTTACAAGATTCTTGGAAACAACGTTGTTAGATTCATCAAAGGCAACATGTACAGATTCTTCAACAAGCAAAGTTCTTTTATTGAATACTCTATAAGCTTTACTAGAATTTGAACAACCAAGAAATATAGCTTCATCCGATTTAGCATCAAATTTTCCTAAGTTATCTTTAATGTTATTCAATACAAAGCATTTACAACCAAATGCACGCAAGTGACTAATATTAGGTTTTTTACCTTTCCAAATTTCATAAGGGGTTTTTTTAAGAATAGGTCTAATCATAGCACGGTTTACAACATAGCATGCAGTGTTAACGGCTTCCGCCCAAAAATATCTAGGTAAATTATTTTCACAAAGCATAATACGGGCCATTTATTCAAGATTTCTATTTTTTCTTTCAACCACACCATTTTGTTAAGGAGTTCTAGGGATAGAAAAATTATGATCAATTCCAAACTCATCACAAAACATAATAAAATCATCATTTTCAAATTCTAGTATAATCATCAGCACAAACAAGAGCATAAGATTTTCCTCCCAAACTTAATGTTCTAGATGGTCCAAATAAATCAATATGCAAGAGTTCAAGAGGTCTAGTAGTTGAAATGAATTTGAAAGAAATTCTAGTTTGTTTTCCAAATTGACATGCATCACAAAGTTTGTCTTTTTCAAAAATAATTTTTGGTAAACCAATGACTAACTCATTTTTTGAAAGTTTGGAAATTAAATCAAAATGAGCATGTCCTAATCTTCTATGCCAAAGCCAACCATTAGCATTTATGGTAGATAAACATTTAATATTAAAATGAGAAGACAAATCATGCAAATCAAACACATATACATTCTCATGTCTATAACCTACAAATAAAGTTTTGTTTTCTAGGGCATTTTCAATAGTGCAATGAGTTTTCTCAAAAATAACTCCATAACCTTTACGACATAATTGACTAATGCTAAGCAAGTTATGTTTTAAACCTTCAACAAGGAAAACATTTTCAATAATAGGAGAATGATTTTTACCAATACTACCTACACCAATGATTTTACCCTTGCTATTGTTGCCGAAAGTCACATATCCGCCATCCTTTGGTTGGAGTGTGGCGAACATAGCTTTATTTCTTGTCATGTGCCTCGAACATGCATTTTCGAGATACCATCTATCATTACTGGATTTTGTCTTGAAGCATACCTACAAAAATTTGATTTTTCTATTGGTACCCATATCTTCTTGGGTCCATAAAAGTTAGAATTTGACACTCTTGAAATGTCCTTAGGAACCCACATCTTTTTTATTTTAGCAAAATGATTTCTTTTAATAGGACATGAAGGTGAAATATGACTTTTTGTACTACAAAAATGACATGTGAGATGAGAGTGACTAGAGGATGCATACACAAAACCATTTTTGACAGTTTTTACTTTTGAAAAAGGTTTATATCCAATTCCAGCTCTACCAAAAGTACGATTTTGATTTTTAAGAATTTTATCTAAAGTCTCTCTACTTTGAGGGAATTTTGAAAAAGTGTTTTTCAAGTCTTCAATATTTTCTTTCAAAACAATTTGCTCCTTTTTTAAAGACTCATTTTCTTCTTGCAATACAATTAATCTTTTCTTAGAAATTGAAGACTCTTTCCGAGTTAAAATCTCATTTTTCTTTTTCATTTTTATGGCTTCATTTTCTAAAGCATTTATCTTGAAAGTTAAGGATTCATTTTCTTTTGATAAACTTGAATCATTTTCTTTTGACCGTTACTTTTCAAAATTAGTTTCTTAAATTCAGCATATAATCCATCAAAAGCTGATTGTAATTCATCAAACGTAAAAGATTTGTTATTTACCTCATCTTCGTTTCCAAGTGCCATTAAGCATAGGTTAGCAACCTCATTTTTGCAAACTTCTGTTTCTGAGTCGCTTTCATCGCTATCTTCTCCCCATGCTGTAATCATGACTTTCTTCTTGTCCTTCTTCAATTCTTTCTTAAGTTCCGGACATTCTGATTTGTAGTGTCCAGGTTTGTTGCATTCATAGCAGGTAACTTTAGAATTTTTATGATTTTCTCCCCTTTGAAAATCCCTGTTGCTGAAGTCTTTTATGAAAAAATTGCACACACCTTGTTTCTTTTTTACAAACCTTTTGAATTTTCTAGTGATGAATGCCATTTCCTCATCATCATCCGAATCATCTTCTGAATCTTCTTGATGTTTTGAGGTGGATTTGAAGGCTATTTATTTTTTCTTGTTGTTTTCCTCCTCTTTCTTTCCTTCTTGCATTATGAGTTCATGAGTCAAGAGAGATCTCATTAACTCATCTAGACTTAACTTTGATAAATCCTTGGCTTCGGTAATGTCAATGACTTTTGTCTCCCAACTTTTTGGTAATAACCTAAACAATTTTCTTACAATTTCAACATTAGTATATATTTTGCCAAGAGAAGTTAAACCATTAATAATATCAGTAAAGCGAGTAAACATTTGAGGAATAGTTTCATCAGGCTTCATTTTAAAGAGTTTATAATTATGGACTAACAAATTGACTTTAGATTCTTTAACTTGTTCGGTTCCCTCATGAGTCACTATAACCTATCCCAAATTTCTTTTGTGGTTTTACATGTGAAAATTCTATTGAACTCATTGGCATTTAAGGCATAATACAACATGTTTGTGGCTTTGACATTAATTTAGGCCATTCTAGTATCTGATTCATTCCACTCATCTTTAGGTTTTGGTACCTTAAGGCCATCTACGATTTTTGTAGGAATTTTTAGACCATTGCAAATAATTTTCCAGCATTCATAGTCATTAGATTGAACATGTATGGTCATCCTAGTTTTCCAATAGCTAAAATTGGTGCCGCTAAATAGTGGTGGCCTATTGGATGCTTGTCCCTCAGGTAAGCAATAACTAATGGTTGCCATGATCTACTCTAAGACGATTAAGTCACACAAACTAAAGTCTGAGCTCTGATATCAATTGTTATCCTAGTCAGGCAACCCAAGAGGGGGGTGAATTAGGTTATTAAAAAAAATAATTTACAATATTAAAAAATAATAAATACAAAATTCAGAAGAATGATTATCAATATAAAAATAAAAAAGATAGGGAGAGAAAATCAAACACTGAGATTTATAGTGGTTCGGCATGCCGGGCCTACGCCCACTCCCCAAGTAACCTCCTTGAGGATTTCTTCACTGTCAAAATGAATCAATACACTACCAAAGCTTTATCAAGCTTGTGGATTTTACACTGTAGACATCCCCAAATGCCCCAGGAGAAATCCTGTTTTGTTCATTTGGGTTCACTACAGTTAGGACTCAAATGCCACGGTTCGTAATCTGATCTCGCAAAGTGCAATGCAAGATCGATAAATCACCAAAGAGTCCAAGTCCGGCAAATCGTTTTGGAAAACAAATTTTTAGAAAGAAGTGCCAAACATGGACTGCTTTGCTAGATACAGAGTCGCCACCTAAATATTTTATTTTGTGGGAAATTTAGGAAACCCTGACTCGTGCCTAAGGCCACGTGTCCGTCATCACCAAAGTTGCCTCAGCTCGGGAACTTGGGTACGATTGGGGAAGGTCATTTCATGAGCACCCCCGCTCGCCCGATCAAAGATCGGCCTCTACTAACCACGATATCGAGTTTTGAAAACATTATGTGCTCTTATTCTGGTTATTAGCCTAGAATTACTATGTGATGCACACAACATACAAGTATAGACTGGATCGTTTGAGTTGGAACAAAACATTTCATGTTTGTTTATTTGAAAGATGGTTTGATGGTGCTACTCGCAAGTAAGCTAAGACGTGGATTTTCCACCCTCAAGTGGGCTTAAGAAAACATGATTTTGCCACTCTCAAGTGGGCTTAAAACTCTCAATTGGTGAATTGTTCCAATTCAAATAACCCAACCTTCACCCACAGGCATTCAGGCAGTTATATCACATAAGCAAATAGCCTCATGGTAAGCATGCTATCATGGCAGTCACTCACACACATGCAAGGATGCTAAAGCATAAATACTTACCGAGTACTCCAAGCCAAAGAAAGAAGCTAATTAGAAATCATGCATGAATTCTAACTATGCTGGAATGCCTAATGCAACACATGCAAAAATGCAACTAAGATAGGCTCAGCTATTCTAAAATGGCATATGAAATGCAACAACTGATACATGTATTCAACTCAGAATTGAAATACAATGCAGTTAGTATGATGCGCCGAGCCCGGTGCATGCAAGACAGATAAATGGATGCAAACATGCGAGCATAAGTATACTAATTGAAACGTGCCCTAAACTAACCATCATAAGCTGGTAAATAAAAGGGAGAAAGATGTGGGGTTGGAAGACATGCATCACACACACATGCACACTTATTACAACAATGCTCTCCTCGGAGGGTCCGAATGAATAGTACAGAATAAACTAGCTAATCTAAGCTAATTAAACTAATTATTACACAACATTAATTAATTAACAAATTAACTAAATAAGTAAGGAAACTAGCATGCAAATTAAACAAAATGGACTGCCTCAGTTCTGTTCCGAATGATAGGGATGCATGCATGCTCAAGTTGCCTTGTCGGGAAATCCATCACGATGCCCCGATTTGCCTCTGTTTGCAACTGGTCCCAGAACACTGTACAAAGCTCCAGAAGGCTGCTGACCAATTTTGCTACTGGTTTCCGGTTTGCTGCAACAGAGAGCGAGAAAGGGGCATGGCAAAGTATTTTCAACATATGTGTGCATGACCACTCTCCCCATCATTACACAAGCTCAAGGGAGTGTAGTCCTCAACCCTTGGGCCACCAATCACGCATCTCGATGCATGATGGCCAAGGAGTCGAATTGCATGACTCAACGTGAAATGGATGCACAAATGAACACAATAAGGCCTAAACTCCATCATGGGTAATCAAGAGTGTCGGCGACCGGGAATCGAAGCACGTTTCGTCACTTTGAGTACGAAACGTCCCTCGTTTCCCATGTTTGAACTAAACCCTACTCCAAACACTATGCAACAACTAGAATGGCATGGCATGCAAACACAATGCAACAACTAGCATGCAATCCTAAACGAAATGCAAATAAGACATGCAAACATGCAAGGAAAGACATGCAAAGGTGCAACTAGCATACGCAATGCTATAAACTACAAATGGCATACTCAATGCACGTGACGCTATATGGCATACACAACGCACATGTGACAATGGACATACACAAAGGCGTAATCAAGGCATACACAATGCGACGATCAAGCATGTGACAACATGGACATGGCATACATAATGCAAGATGGACTTAAACTAAAATGAATGGGCCTTAGCCACACCCAAATCAGTGGCCATGCATGATGAAATTAAAGGCAGGAACACTCATGTAAACATGCCCAATGCAAGGGACCGAACTTAAGGCATCAAATGCCACTCTATCAAAGCATGGCAAGGGATGAAATATGGCATACAATTATACATTTTCCAGCTCTGAAATGACATGCAAGATGGTCCCGAATCATGCAAACACCTCACACAATGCATGCTAGATGGCCCGAATACCGAAACTAGTAAAGTGCATTACACTAGAGGTACAGAAAGCAATGCACAAATGGAAAAACCGGTACCAAAAAGACCCTAGGCAGGTCCAAGACAGTGGGAAAATGGTCTAAAATGATGGCTCAAAATGCATAGAAATGAAGCTCATGCAATGGTCCAAAAACGAGGCATACAAGCACGACTCTCAAACCATTTAAAGAGTGGAAAACATGGGAATATGGCATACATATAAGCTCTAAAATATGATGCACAATGGCCCCAAAACATGGAAACACTTCAACATAAGCATGCAATAGGCTCCAAAACTCAAAGCTAGGAAAGGGTATTGGACTACAACCATGCATAGCAAGCATCATTCTACCATGAGGCATAAAAATAGAGCTAAGGCAGTCCAAAACATGCACAAAATCAGTTTAAGGCATAGCCAAAAAGTTCTAGGATCAAAGACCAAAATAGCATGCAATACAAGCTAGTAAAGAGGGTTTACACTACAAGTATGTGAGGCAATCAAGAGGCCATCAAACCAGAAAAATTTAGAGGTATGACATGCCAAATAAAGCCCAAAAACCCACTGAAATATGGTCCATGCATGCAAGAATGATAGGCTCCTTTGATAGGCTATAAAGAGGGTTGTTCTACACATGCAAGATGGACACCTAAAATGGAAAAATGGGCTCTGGAAAGAGCCTATGCAGGTCCTAAAACCCACCAAAAAAGGCCTGAAACATGGCTTGGAAACATGCAAATAAGGGCTCCTTTGTTAGGCCAAAAGTGCTAGCAAACAAGACAAGGGGTGAGAGGGTCACCCCTCTGTGATTTTGGTGCTCAAAAACACATAATGACCACTGAAAATCCGCTGGATTTTCAGTGGTCAAAAGGGCCAACAAAGCTCAACACAAAGGCCCTAATGCATGGCTTAAAGCAAGATGAAATGAAGCATGCAAGGGGGTCGATGACCCCAATAGAAAAATGATTTCAAACAAACATGTTAAGGACCTCAAAATAAGAATTTTTTAGTTTATAACAAAGCCCAGATATGCTTGCAAACTAGGCTAAGAGATGGAACAAAACAATGCCAAAAAGAGGGAAATAGAGTGTTACCCTTGTAGCCAAAGGGACTAGCAGCTTCTGGACCAAAACAACAAGCCTTCAACCTCTGAAAATGGGCTCCAAGATGCTTAGGTTGATAGTGGAGGTGTTGTGCTAGGAGGTGGTATGCAAAAGGGGCAAGAACTATGGAGCTTTGAAGCTAAAATATAGAGACAAAGGGAGAGATATAGTGTATGCCCAAAAACCAACTTCTCAACCTTTGCAAATGAGGGAAAGGGTCTCTCTTATAGAGGAACAAAGGTCCAAGCTTCTTCAAGAAGCTTGTGCAAAGGTCCAAACTTCTTGAGGAAGCTATAGCAAAAAGGGTCAAGCTTCTTGAGGAAGCTACAGCCAAAGGGTCAAGCTTCTTCAAGAAGCTAAAAAAGGTTCAAGCTTCTCTTAGAAGCTTAGAGAAAAGGGCCAAGCTTCTTTAAGAAGCTAAAACAAGGTTGCCAATCCTCCATACACGTGTATGGAGGATGCAGTCTGTGCCTTCCATCTGGCATAACTGGTACACACTCACAAAGACAGAAAATGGGGAAGTAGGCCGACCAGTTCAAGTGGTCATCTGTGCCTTCCAGCTGACACAGTTGGCACACACTCATAGAGACAGAAAAGGGAGAAGTAGGCCGACCAGTTCAAGTGGTCGGACGACCACTTGACCTGGTCGGACGACCAGGGTCAAAAGGGTCAGGTGGTCGGCTGCCTCCCAGGGTGGTCTCCACACTGAATGCAAGCAAGTGGTTTGGTGGGAGACTAGTAATTGTGGCCCAAAGTGAGGGAGACCACTTACCTGTCAAGAAAACCGGACGACCGGGGAAAAGTGGTCTCCAAGGAGAAAAGGTGGTTTCCCACCCTAGTACCACCTTCCAAATAATGAAAATAGGGTCCATGCCAAAAATAAACCAAGACGGATGCAAAACGAGGGTTCGGGGGCCAAAACGCGTGGCCGGAGGCCCTGAAAACTGACTGTTAAGCATCGAAAGCGGCGTGCGACTAGGAAGGTGGTCTCCTGGGCCACAGTGTCCCTCTAGAGAGAGGAAATAAGGTGTGTGCCAAAAACCGGAGCAAACAGAGAAAGTTAAGCAGGTCCTAAACCGAGGTGCACGGCCGACAGCTTCGAAAACTAGAAACTGGTCTCTAAACGAGAAGAGTGGTCTACGACCACGAAAAGTAGCCTACTGCCACTGAGAGATGGTCTACAAGACCTCTCCCTCCCTTCGGGAACAAAAAACAGAACCTGGTTCGCAAACCGAGACAAAGCACAAAAGAGTCCCGAAGTCTGGAGGCAAGGCTCTCAGCCGAGACTCCGTGACCTCAGAACGAGCACAACATGCGCAATCACCGAGCGCTCAATCAATGACGTCTGCGTCTTAAGGTCGGTCAAAAATGGGGTGTCTACACACATGTATTACTTTTATCTATTGAACTTCACTTAACAATAAATGCCTTACCCATACAAAAATCTCTCACAAAATAATGAATAAAAATAAAAGGTACTTTAACCCTCTTTTACGATAATTTTCTCACAAAGAGTAGATATGAAAGTGTAAGAACAAGGACTACTCTTAGATCTGAACGTGAAAAAGCAGAATACAATACACTTAAAATTTTGAAGCACACAGAATTTTTTCTCTTCAAGTTCTCTAATTTTTCTCCAAACTTAACATTTCTATTTATACCAAAAAATCTACCCGTTGGAGAGACAGACGCTCCTTCAGATTATGAGAAGTCAGCACAAAGCTCTATCATTATTGGTTCCTTGAAGCCAAAAGCCATATGAAAATTGTGTCTACTTTGCAATTTTTTCTTTTTCTTTTTGCAAGCAAATTCAAACCAACTTACAACTTTTTCTTTTTCATTCTGCAGGCAAAACATCTTGAAGGATTTGTTTATAATAAAAAAATTAAATAAGTCTTCTCCTGCAATCATTATAGTATATCAATTTTAAGATTTTGACTATATATATATATATATATATATTTGATGCACCGCACCGCCACCGACTATTTATAAATCTTTAATATATTCAAAAGATGTTCCATATAAATCAATTATGCTTATAATCAATACATTCAAATATGATTGTAAAGTAAATTTGAATTTAGTGCAATATGTATCAAAATGATATAATACAAATTTACTCAAAAGAGACAATCACATCAAATTTGTCAAAGGATGAATTGTGATTAAAACATGAACAGTAAAATTTTCAAAATATTTTTATTTAGAAAATATTTATAACAAATGTATCATAAAGTATGTATATTTTAAATAGATAATATTTTGTGTCAAATATGTATATTATTTATATTTTCTCAATTAATATATTAGACATCATCAAAATTAAACAACATAATTAACAATCTCAATTCCATTCCAAATGCTTTCTGTAAGCTTTGCCAAAATCTTGACACAAACTTGGAATCTCTATCCGATACAATTGAAACTGGAACACCATGTAGTCGAACAATTTCATTGATATACACAGGAGCCAGTCAGTTAGTATTATAAACAATTTTCACAGGCAAAAAGTGAGCAGATTTAGTCAATCTATCCACGATAACCCATATAGAATCCATACCTCGCGGTGTTCAGGGTAAGCCAACAACAAAGTCCA
This sequence comes from Camellia sinensis, assembly GCF_055761805.1. Lineage (NCBI taxonomy): Eukaryota > Viridiplantae > Streptophyta > Magnoliopsida > Ericales > Theaceae > Camellia > Camellia sinensis. The sequence continues at coordinate 106,497,262 of NC_138974.1, forward strand.
TACTTATGTGCTCTCATTTTCATTCCGAAATAGGTAGAGGCTGAAGTAAACCTGTTGGTCTTTGATGCTCCGCTTTCACTTGCTGGCACTGAAGACACCCTGAAATAAACTCTTCAGTTTCTCTCTTCATATTAGGGCACCAAAAATCTTGCTTGAGATCTTGATACATTTTAGTATTTCCGGGATGCATAGCAAATTTAGGTTTGTGAGCTTCTTCCAAAGCACTTCCTTTAATTTCTAGAACATTTGGAACATACAGTCTTCCTTTAAACTTCAACACTTGAGCTTCCAAAGAGAATTCTAGTCTTGGTTTCATTTCCATCTCATCACATATTTTCTTGAGAAATCCATCCTCCAATTGCCTCTGTTTAAATTATTCAATAATAGCTGGTTATGCTGACATTGCGATTAACATTCCACCCTGTTCATATAGCACAATTTCCACTTCCATTCTTTCCAAGTCAAGAAATAATTCGTTCCACTCTGCAAATAGACATGCTAGATTCCCCATTGACTTTCCGCTAAGAGCATCCACTACTGTGTTGGCTATGCTGGGCTGGTAATGAATCTGCAAGTCATAATCTTTGATGAGTTCTAACCATTGTCTTTGTTGCATATTAAGCTCCTTTTGAGTAAAGAAACACTTGAGGCTCTTGTGGTCATTATAGACTTCACATGTTGCCCCATAAAGATAATGTCATCATATCTTCAATGCAAATACCACTGCAGCTAACTGCAAATTATGCGTAGAATAATTCCTTTCATGCAGCTTCAGTTGTCGAGATGCATTTGCAATGACTCTTCCATTCTGCATAAGTACACACCCCAATCCTTATAAGAAGCATCACTATAAAAACAAACTCTTCTGTACTCGATGGTAGGGCAAGGATTGGTGCTGTTGTGAGCCTTGTTTTCAATTCTTGGAAGGCAGACTCCCTTTGTTTTGTCCACTCGAATAGAACACCTTTTTGAGTCAATTGGGTAAATGGCACTGCAATCTTGGAGAAATCCTAAACAAATCTTCTGTAGTAACCTACTAAACTTATAAAACTACACACTTTTGTAACATTAGTAGAGGTAGGCTAGTTCACAATAGCTTTTATCTTTTGCGAATCAACAGAAAAACCCTCCTTATTAATTACATACCCTAAAAATACAACTTCATTCAACCAAAATTCACATTTCTTCAATTTAGCATTGAATTTCCTGTCTCTAAGTGTTTGAAGAATTATTCTCAAATGCTTTTCATGTTCCTCTCTATTTTGCGAATAAATAAGTATATCAACAATGAATACAACCACAAACTCATCCAAATACGGTTTGAAAATTCGATTAATTAAATCCATGAAAGTTGCTGGTGCGTTCATAACCCCAAATGGCATAGTGAAGAATTCATAATGCCCATACCTAGTTCAAAAGGCAGCCATTTCAACATCTTCTGTTTTAACTTTCAACTAATGATGCTTGGATCTCAAGTCAATTTTGAGAAAACACCTGGGCTCCCTATAACTGATCAAATAAATCATCAATCCATGGTAAATGGTATTTATTCTTTACAGTTACCTTATTAAGTTCTCGGTAGTCAATACATAACCGGAGTGTCCCATCTTTCTCTTTCACAAACAGAATTGGTGCGCCATATGGCAATGTACTCGGTCGGATGAACCCTTTGTCAAGCAACTCTTGCAGCTATACTTTCAATTCCTTCATTTTTGACATTGACATTTTGTAAAGAGATTTTGAAATCAGTTGAGTACCTAGCACAATATCAATAACAAATTCAATCTCACGGTCTACCAAGTCCCTTGGCAAATCCTCAGGAAATACATTCAGAAATTCTATAACAATTGGGATATTATCAACACTCATATCTGTTGTCTGTACATTTTAGGATACTACGCAAATAGCCCTTACAAGCTTTTTGAAGTAATTTACAAGCTTTCGTAGCCAATATCAAATAGGGTGGAGGAACTATCCCATGTCCCACAAAAGTAAATTTATTTTGTCCAGGAGGTCGGAAAACAACTTGTTTAGACACACAATTGATGATTGCATGGTAATTTGTTAACTAATCCATTCCAAGAATTATGTCAAAATGATCCATATCAAGAGGCATCAAATTAGCATATATTTGAATCCCCAATTAGAATCTCACATGCAGGATAAATAAAAGCACATAACATAGAACCCCCAGATGGCGAAGACACACATAACATGTAATCCAATGGTTCCAAGAGTCAATTCAAACTACTAACAAATGTTTTAAAACAAATGAATGAGTGAAACCTGAATCAAGTAGCACATGAGCAGGTTGACCATTAATGGAGAATGTACCTGAGACTACAGCCTCTGTATTTAGGTGTCGCCTGGGATTAGGGCAATGCTTCTCCCTTGCCTGACATTATCTCTAGTAGAAGTAGGTTTCGCAATAGTCTTCGTTGCAAGAGTGGAACCGGCTGAACTAGGAGTTGGCCTATTTACATTTTGTTGTTCAATCAAAGGACAATTTCTCACCACATGACCCATTTTCCCATACTTAAAACAAGCCCCGGTTGTTCGGTAACAAACTCCCCAATGTTTCTTTCCACACTCTGGACAAGTTGGTGTTGAATCACGGGTAGAACTAGAAGTACATAAAGTTCCCAAATTCTGTTTCTTGTTTTGTGAGGATGCCAACCCTTTATTCACATTAGAACCCTGTCTTTTTCCTTTCCAATTTGAGAGCCTGTTGTGGTTAGCCATGTTAGCTTCAGACATTAGGGCCCTATCCAATACATCAACATATTTTGGTAGCTTCAAGACATTAATTTTCTTTAGATTGGAATCTCGGAGTCCTCCCTAAAATTTCCTTGCATTCTTATAGTCTGTATCAACCATGTGTGGTATGAAATGGGCTAGCTCAGTGAATTGTGCTTCATACTCTGCTACAATTTCATTTCCTTGCTTCAAGTTTTCAAACTCTAACACCTTTCTATCTCAGATACATTGTGAGAAATATTTTTTATAGAAGAATTCAAAAAATTGAGCCTGATTCATTCCTTGATGTTCATCTCGAATAAGCACCCACCATCTGCGTGCTTTATCTTCTAGTGCAAAAGCAGCAAGTAGGACTTTCTGTGTCTCAGTACACAAAAAGATTTCAAATAGTTTTTCAATGCCAAGCACCCATGCCTCCGCTTTCAGTGGGTCAATTCCTTCTTTGAACAATAGTGGTTTCATCTTTTTAAATTCTTTCGTAAGCGCAATTGTTCAATCTTCAGCTTGGTGGTCTTGCACTACTGGTGGTGTCATAGGCATTGGTGGCAGTGGTGGTGATTGTTGTTACTGTTGTTGTCATTGTCTAAAAGCTTCTGTCATTTCCATTAGCATTCTCTTCATTCTATCGAGTCGTGCAGAGGTTGACTCCTTCAATTTTTCCGCTCTTGTTCTCACCATGATCTATATGAACATGAATTATAATTATCACAGAAAATATGCACATAAGTCACACTTACAAATGCACATCTTTATGTCATACTTGGTTATGAATGCATTATGGATGCAACTTAAGCCTTTCCAGACTCCTTATTGCTCAAATAGACTCGTGTGTGAGATATTAACTCGTGCTCTGATACCACTCTGTCATAACCCAAACCCGCCCCTAGAGGTTTAGATCATATAACCAACTTGTAATCACTTGATTACCTACAGCCTCATACAAAAATACAGAATAATTATAATAATAAGGCTATAAGCGGAAGCATATAACAATGATGAAAGTCTATTGAACTGTGTTAATATGATCAGAAATATACTTTGCTTTTATCATAGCACATTCACATATCTACATATCCATGCAAAACTTATATACAATAGAAAACTCCACACTTATAGTTCACATATCCAAAACCATCATAGCAAAATCAAATAAAAGTCACAACATGATATGAGCCAAAAGACAAAAGCTCCATCTTGGAGACTCAACCGATCAGGTTCACAAAAACAATTCCTGAAGCAGACTCTAATGTTGGGCTCCATGCTGGTCATCAATATGTTAAACACCTACATATACATACATAATATAGAGTGAGCAAAGCTCAATGAGTAATAATATAGTAAAGAGGTTTAAATGAATGAGCCCATTATCAAAGTAAGTATAACATCATAATTTCATAACTTTTTCGTGATCATAATTACAAAATGACCTCTGGCCCACTGATATTACAGAACAGTCTCAAGCCCAACATTTATCGGGACAGCCTCAGGCCCACACATAGTACAGAACGGCCTCGGGTCCAAACATATGAACACATATCATGGAACGGCCTTGGGCTCACACATTAACAGCTATTCAGGACGACCTCAGGTCTAGTCATATATTATCATATCATTAACAGAACGGCCTTGGGCCTAAGCACATCATAGTATGAATGGAACGACCTTAGGCCCACATTGCATATGTCATAGAACGTTCATGAACCTCATTCATTTCGATCAAGCACAATTTCAAAAAAACCACCGTTCATGGGTCAAAATAATTAATTAGGAACATATCTTTACAATACTATTACTCATAGTGTGTTTAGTCTTGTGGCGTTTCCTCTGGCACATGACCTACACATCATTTCACACATACACATTTGATGAATAATTCATTCCATTTTGTACACTTTTCTTTTAATGATTCACATCCTTTTTCAATGGGTTTCTAATCATCATTTCATTTTTCGGAGTGTTTAAATAAGGTCAAAAATACATTCAGAAGGTTAGAAAGGTCAACAAGAGGAAGTAGAGTTTTCCCTTGATTTTCACTCGTGCGGAAAGCCTCACTACTCGTGTTGTCATGTTCCACTCATGCGAAAATATTAGCTATTCGCACGTCAGAAAGCAAAATACAATCCCCTGAATTGGCTCATGTTCCGCTCATGTGGAGCTTGCAGCCGCACATGCGGCCTGGGAAAAATTAGACAGCCCAAAAATGAGGTTCTAAAACCAGGTTTCCAAACTCAATTTCAAGCCCAAATTCATGCAAAGCTAACTCAAAAGCATGATATACTAACATATCTAGAGTGTAATTCAAGCTCAATTGCATCAAACTTGTTTTAATTTCAAAACCAAGGTCTTAGCTTCAATGAATTCAAAGATTTCAACATTTAAGTTTCAATTTCACTCATAACTCCCTTGCATGTAAACCCTAGAGTTCCTTTCATGAATGATTCTTAAGATTGAACTCAAATCAACAAATTCTAAGAAATCAAGGTTCAATTTCTTGAGTTTAGTTCAATTACACTCACAACTCAAAACCTTAGTTCATTTAGGTGTTTGATCTTCAAATTAATTCTTGATTTCAAACAAAAGATGATTTAGTTACAAGGATTCTAGATATATTTTCATACCTTAGCTCAAATCTAGGAATTTCCCTCTTGAATCTCTTCCAAATCTATAGTTTCTCCTCTCAACTCTCTCTCTCTCTCTCTCTCTCTCTCTCTCTATATATATATATATATATATAACTTAGGCTCAATTAACTTAGGCTAGCTTAATCTAGGAATTATGCTAATTAAACTCAATTAATCAGTTAGGAATCGTATTTTTGCCAAATTTCACAGTAGGCTCCAAAAATCATGCTAAACATAGATATAAAGTCAGTTTTGGTTTCTGGTGCCTCTAAGACTTCCAATTTTCAGTTCAAAGTTCTAATTACGACAGATATTTCTACACTTAACAGATATAATTTCAAAATCACATAAATTACATAATTAATCATGTAATTCATATCAAACACATAATAACATGCATAATTAAGCATAATACAGGTTGGGTTATCACAAAATTGGACGAGACGGCCCCCATATGATGCAACCAAGTTCTTCCCATTATGGCGTTATATGAGGAGGGTACATTGACTACTCGGAATTCGACTTGCCGAATTATTCCTTTGGCTTTTACTGGTAAAAATATTCTCCCCAAGGGAAAGACTGGACTTGAATTGAAGCCATAGAATGGAGAATCGACTGACAGTAGGGCTTCAGGGGCCAATCCCAACCTTTTGAAAAGTCTGTAGTACATGATTTCCGCCGAGCTTCCTTGATTTATTAATATCCTCTTAACAACAAATTCCCTGATCTATAGTGTTATGACTAGGGCGTCATTGTGAGGGTGATGAACCCACGTTAGATCTTCATCAAAAAAAGTGATCTTCACTAACGAGCACATTCTTTTTTGTGGATACCCCTGATAAGGCCATTATCTCTTTGTGGGGTGTTAACATTGCTTCTGAACTTATACGCTATTTTGTAAGAACGGAGTATATCATGTTGATAGTTATCGTTGGTTGTATTTCTCTATTTTTGTCCCTACCCTTCTCATTCTGATCTGTGGACGAGTCAATATAGGATCGTAGGTGCCCACTTTGCACCAATTCTTCTAGAAATTGCTTCAACACCTTGCAATCTTCTATGAGGTGTCTGTAATCCTTGTGGTAGGAACGACGTAGTCTTCGATTCTAAAGGGACGAATCACTGATCATCCTGGGCAGCCAAGAAAAGTAGGGTTCATTTTGGATTTTCACCATCATACGATATATTGGCTCGATGAAAGTGGTGATAATTGCTTAGAAGGCTTTTTTCCTGACTTTCGGCTGATTTAGCGATTGCATTTGACTCATTTCTTTTGTCGTCAGAAGACTTCTTCTCATCTTTTCTTAGAAACCTTGTTATTAGTCGAGCAGGTTTTAGTTTGTCAACATCTCGTATGTCGTCTTCAATTTTGCAGTACTGCTCTACTTGTCTCATCAAACTCCCCACATTGGTGGGTGGTTTCTTTGTTAAGGATTGTCGGAGCATACTCTCAAGCTGTAATCCCAACTTGAATGAGGCAACTACTAGCTACTCGTTACAATTATCATTCTCATTATACGCCGCCCACTATCTATTGGCATATTCTCGTAGCCTTTCATGTCGTCTTTTTTGATTTTAAGGAGCATGTCTACTTTCTTTGGTGGCCAGTTGTTAGTGATGAAGCGTGAAACGAACACTTGCTATAATTGTGCCCAATTGCTAATGGATCGGTCTTCCAACTTATAGTACCATCGCAACGCCATCTCTCCTAAACTCGAGGAGAACATTCAGCACATAATTGGACCATTGTTGCTCCATAATATCATGGCCTGTGTATAATGCTGGATGTGGCTAGTCAGATCTCCTTTTTCGTCGTATAAGTTGAACTTTGGCAGGGTGAACCTCTTCGGTGAGTCTACACTATCTATTGCTCAGGAGAATGGGGAGGCTAGATCCTCTATGAAAAATTTTCATTAGACAGGCTTAGGATTGCCCCATGTTCGATCGTCAAGCCAACTTCGAAAGTCATTTTTCTGGTAGTCCTGAGAATCTTCTCTTCTGGTAACTTGGCGCTTTCCCTGCGACCGATCGGGGTTGTTGCTAGCTGTTTGGATTACGGTCCGATAAAGGATGGTTCTTCTGTGGTCATTGATAGTCCTTACTCGAGCGTTAGGTTTGCCTCGGGCCAAGTGTAGTTCCTCCTTAAGGGCTTCGACTTATGCCATCAACCGTTCGATGAGCTGAGTCTATTAATTTTCATTATCTGGAAGGGAAATCATTCTGGCTGAGCCTTCCGGTATACCCTCGAATTCATGGCCAAAGGTTTCACTAGCCATATTCCCGATCGGAAAATTTTGATGGTCACTTGGTATCTCTTCTAGAGCAGGATGGATACTCATCTTTTCTCGAGTTTCCCACAGGCAGCACCAATTGTGGAAGGTTGAAATATTCTCCATAGGGAAAGTGAGATGAGCTTCTCCTTCCTATGCTCTACAAGAAGACACTAGGCCATTACTGATCACTCCCGACTAGATTAGGTTGAGAGAACCCTCTGACGGTCAAGTCAAAACAATGTTTGGACATATTATATTGAAAAGAAAGATTGAACTATATTGTTTTTTCTTCTTCCCTATTGTTATCTTTGGTTCTCCCTTTTAGAGTGCTAATACCTTATGTTTTGGCCGTTGGATGACCATCTTTATCCAATGGTCTTGAATGCCATTAGACCTTGGTCGGGCAATTGGTCAAGTAGCCTTGATTTGTCATCGTCAGATTGTTTTACTCTAGGTGGCTTAGATTAGTTCGGACGTTTTATGCCCAATTTGCCTGTACTTCGACCGTCAGATCTTGCTCATCGGACGGTCATGTCATTTGGATGTTCTGATCCCAAATCCTTATCTCTAACAGTCTTGATCTTCATCGTTGATTGTACATGGATCCAAGGGCACTCCTTCATTCTGCAGATCTCCCTCTGAGTCTGAGAGGCGATTTTATTTTGACTTTGGTCATGTGACGCTGTCTCTTTATCCAATGGACATTATTGGGCTTCTTCTTCACCTTAGACTACTTTGGTTGGACTAAATGTTTTGGGCTAGTCATTCCTGTCCTTGGGCTTTTGAGGTTAATGCTTTTATTTTTACTCCTCCATTGATAGAAAAGTGTATAGTGTAGATCTTTGGCCTAAAGAAAATTAAATTTGGACTTTTCGCCTAGGCGCCCTAAAAATAAATCTTATAAGGATGATATTGGCCAAATCTCTCATAATTTACCCTCTTCATCCCTAATTTATGATAATCTTTTGAGATTGTAGATGGCTTGACACCTCAATTCTAAAAACTGTATTTAAAAAAAAGAAAGGGTTTAAGTAGTAATGTGTGTGGGTGAAAATCTGACCACACTACAATCTTAGTATCCAGCTGAGAGCACCGGCAGAATAGATGGCACCTGACTAACCTGCAATAGAAAGAAAAGACTCTGGTGGTGGTTCGCCACCCGGGGGTACTCCGACAATCAAGTCAGCACTCAATATCTCTCAAAGATAATCAATAGTACTAAACTCACTAGCTTGAGCATAAAAAGACGTACCTTAGACCCATGGAGGTGTCTCTCTTTTATAGCCAACTCAATCCTAGTCCCAATGGAAGCCTAACTCCAATGGACTCAGGATTACTACTAATCTTGGACTCCCAATAGGATCAGGATAAGCTCTCTAAGAGTCTCATCTTTACCCAAACTGAAGTCTCCTCCCATTCTAGGACTCTTGTTCTTTATCCGCTTATCTCGGATTCCGGTATTCTCGTTGATAACCTCGGTCTAACCGAAATCATCTCGGCATCATGAGCAGGACACGTGGCACCTCGGCTGGCACTTCGATGACACCTCGGCCACGTGTTGTCATTCAAAAATTATGTCTCCGCAACTGCCCCCTAGGTTCTATTACCTCAGCATCCTGAGGTGATGGAACCTATATCATTCCCTCCATTTAGCACGTCAGCTAAGCTTGCTTCATCATCTATTGCCGAAGTCAGAACTCGTTGGCTCAATATGATCGAGACCTATAATCGGCTTTCATCAATACTTTGGAACCAACAACCAAGTTCGTCCAAGTTTTTCAACTGAAACCGTCCTCCTAGCCAAGGTATTTGTTCATTAAATCAAAAACTCCAAGTGTTTCACCATGCGTATGAACTAGCATGTACAATATTTCAACCGAAACCGTCACGCATCTTTCCTCTGCGGAGCTGTGTCTGATATGCGTCATTAAGTCGTCTTGCACTTACTTGCGCTGTTTGACAAGCACATCATCCCAAGCACCATAATTGCCATTTTGCCGCCATTTCATGCTTTTGATCAAAATCAACCCTCTCAAATCTTCCATTTGCTGCTTTTGCGAAGCTTTCTGCAACCAGTTTCACTCTCTCCCTCCGGTGAGGCTTTTGTCGATCCTTTCCGATTGCTGCCGTCGTCTGATTTAGGCGATCCTCATATCGGCTTCACTTTTCTGGTAAGCCACTGTTCCTCCTGGTTTCAATTTTTGTTGCTCTTCAAGAGTTTTTGCTTTATTACTTGTTGCCATTGCCGTTTTGCTCAAGTATTCGATTTCATGAATCATGTATCTCAGCGTGTCTATTTCATGATTTTGTTTTTGCCCAAGTCTTGAATACACATACTGTTCACAACTTTCTTGCACTTTTGCCACTGTTCTTGGCGTTGTACCCTTGCATACACTCTGTCACGGTGTTCTTGATGATTCACCACTATTCTTGGCTCTAAATTTTCTCTTCTTGTCTTTTCTTGTTGTACTTCCAGATTCTTTCCCTCGTTTCTATTTTCTGCATAGTCCTAGAACCACGTCCCTTCTTGAAATAGATATCGAGATAACAGTAGAGAAGCTTTCCCAACTGACTGCCGAGGCTGAACTACCGCCAATCGTCGAAGCAGATCAGTCCGACGTTCTTACTTTAGTCCGTAGTTCTTAGGGTCTTCATTCTTGTACTTTTGTTGTCCTTGCATATGTAACTTCTTTGCTTTTGAACAATGTCTGTTGTTTGTTGATGCGCCAATACTTTGTATTTCAACAAGAAATCACTTTACCAGGTCGAAGTGCTTCTTTTAATGCATGTTTGTATTTTTTTGAGTATTGAATGCTTTCTTCTGCTTACTGTCTGTATGCTTCCCTATACTTTAGAATTTTTTCAACTTTTTTCGAATATATCCTGCAAATCACTTCGGGGTAGTACACCTCGGATAAGCATCACTTCGGAATTATCATCAGGTAGACACCTCGGATAAGCATTACTTCAGAATTATCATTGGGTAGACACCTCGGACTAACATAACCTCGGTACTTTATTTCTACAAGTGTGTTCTTTAACAGAGGTATTCAAGTGTTGCTTCCTCGTTTGTACTTGCCTTCTTTTATACATGCTTCACTTTTGCCAACCTTCAAAGCATTTAACAAGCTAGTTGGTCATCTCGGATGATCATATCTCGGAAAACGTCTTTTAGTGTGATCTTGGCTATACCAAACTTGTAAATTGCTAAAAAATTTCAACAAGTGGTAGACTTCGTAATCTTCAACTATTTCAACTTGTAAATTGTTTTAAAATTTCAACAAGTGGTAACATTATCATTCCTTCTCCTTGCCCACTAATATGAACATAAGTTGCACTTAGGATCACATTATAGAAGTTGGCTTCATGTCGCAGTCACAGATCCTTTCCAGCCGATGTGTTCTTCTTTTTACTCTTGTATGGAAAAATAATTTGCATGTCTTCAATTTACACCTTAACTGTGTAATCTCCTCGAGATGTAACACCTCGGTTGTACCCACTAATCGGTTTATCTCAGCCTCGGTTTAATACTTGAAAACATTGTAACAAATGTTTTCACAAGTGTTGCTCAAAAATTCGCCACTTTTCTTTTACTTCTTAAGACTTCTGTCTTTCATTATCTTCCAAGTCCTGGCAACATGGTAATCTCGACAAGTATGTAGATACTTCTTTCAGTACAACCTTGTCTTGACTTGTAAATTTTTCTCAAATTTCAACAAATGTTAAACATCATCTCAGTTTAACTCTACTTGTAAACTTTTCTCAAGTTTCAACAAGCGTTAAACATTATCTCGGTTTAACTCTGCTTGTAAACTTTTCTCAAGTTTCAACAAGCGTTTGAACATTATATCGGTTTAACTCAACTTGTAAATTGCTACAAATTTCAACAAGTGTTCAAACAATGATCTCGGTTTAACTTCAGCTTGTAAATTGCTACAAATTTCAACAAGTATTTAAACAATGATCTCGGCTTAACTTCAACTTGTAAATTGCTACAAATTTCAACAAGTGTTCAAACAATGATCTCGGTTTAACTTCAGCTTGTAAATTGCTACAAATTTCAACAAGTATTTAAACAATGATCTTGGCTTAACTTCAACTTGTAAATTGCTACAAATTTCAACAAGTGTTAAACAATGATCTCGGTTTAACTTCAACTTGTAAATTGCTACAAATTTCAACAAGTGTTAAACATTAATCTCGGTTTAACTTCAACTTGTAAATTGCTACAAATTTCAACAAGTGTTAAACATTAATCTCGGTTTAACTTCAACTTGTAAATTGTTTTAAAATTTCAACAAGTGTTAAACAATAATCTCGGCTTAACTTCAACTTGTAAATTGCTACAAATTTCAACAAGTGTTAAACAATAATTTCATTTTAACTTCAACTTGTAAATTGTTACAAATTTCAACAAGTATTAAACATTAATCTCGGTTTAACTTCAACTTGTAAATTGCTACAAATTTCAACAAGTGTTAAACAATAATCTCGGTTTAACTTCAACTTGTAAATTGCTACAAATTTCAGCAAGTGTTAAACATTAATCTTGGTTAAACATTAATCTCGGTTTAACTTCAACTTGTAAATTGCTACAAATTTCAACAAGTGTTAAACAATAATCTCGGTTTAACTTCAACTTGTAAATTGCTACAAATTTCAATAAGTGTTAAATATTAATCTCAGTTTATCTTCAACTTGTAAATTGCTACAAATTTCAACAAGTGTTAAACAATAATCTCGGTTTAACTTCAATTTGTAAATTGCTACAAATTTCAACAAGTGTTAAACAATAATCTCGGTTTAACTTCAACTTGTAAATTGCTACAAATTTCAACAAGTGTTAAACATCTTTGTCTTCTCTCTGCCCCCTAATTGTGTGTTTCTTTTTTTATCTTCTAAGATCTGAGATTTTGCTCACTGAACTCTTCTCTTCTCGGATTTAAGTGCCGAGCTCTTGTCTTTTGGAATCTTGGATCTGCTCACTCAGGTTGAGCTCTTCTCTTCTCGGACCTATTCATCTAGGCCGAGATCATGTCTTCTGGGATCTGGGATCCGGGATTTGCTCGCTTAGGCTGAACTCTTCTATACTCGAATGTCATCTCTTTGGGAGCGCTCATGTCCCCTGTCTTTGCGTCCCTTCTGGAAGGGTCTTCATTCTGTTTATGTCGACACATTCTCCATTTTTGCTAAACTCGTCTTTTTCGCTACGTTGATCTTGTATGATGATGGCCATCTATTCTCCTTTCTTTCCCACAGACGGCGCCAAAAATTGTGTGGGTGAAAATCTGACCACACTGCAATCTTAGTATCGAGCTGGAGAGCACCGGCAGAATAGATGACACCTGACTAACCTGCAACAGAAAGAGAAGACTCTGGTGGTGGTTCGCCACCCGAGGGTACTATGACGATCAAGTCAGTACTCAATATCTCTCAAAGATAATCAATAGTACTAAACTCACTAGCTTAAGCATAAAAAGACATACCTTAGACCTATGGGGGTGCCTCTCTTTTATAGCTAACTCAATCCTAGTTCCAATGGAAGCCTAACTCCAATGGACTCAGGATTATTGCTAATCTTGGACTCCCAATAGGATCAGGATAAGCTCTCTAAGAGTCTCATCTTTACCCAAACTGAAGTCTCCTCCCATTCTAGGACTCTTGTTCTTTATCCGCTTATCTCGGATTCCGATATTCTCGTTGATAACCTCGGCCTAACCGAGATCATCTCGGCATCATGAACATGACACGTGGCACCTCGGCTGGCACTTCGGTGACACCTCGGCCGGCACTTCGGTGACACCTCGGCCACGTATTGTCATTCAAAAATTAAATCTTATAAGGATGATATTGCCCAAATCTCCCATAATTTACCCTCTTCATCCATGATTTATGATAATCTTTTGAGATTGTAGATGGCTTGACACCTCAATTCTAAAAACTGTATTTAAAAAAGAGAAAGGGTTTAAGTAGTAATGGATCCATAGTATTGTTAGATGGATTGTTTAAAAAAAATTTAAAAAAAAAATGCTAGACTTACAATATAAAAAGTAAATTCATCAATAATAATTTGATAAGGAATTTAAACTTTATGTAATTAAATGTGTAATAAATAAAAAAATTAACACTTATTATATTATATCATTATAATAAAATTGTGAAAATCTTTTTTAAAATGTCCAAAGTTTTCATCGGTGACCTTACATAGTGACCAATGGCCATACAAGGGAAGACACAGCATTTTGGCAAAAGATGATGACATCAGATATGACGTGGTTCTCACTTCCATGGTTGGTTGGGGTCCAATTTCAAATTGACCCATCATACTCCATTATATCCAGCTGTGCTCTCTCTCTCTCTCTCTCTCTCTCTCCCCCATCCTCTCTTTCTTTCTTTTATCATCCTATCTGCTCAAGTCTGTTTCTATATTTATTTAATAGAGGGGAACCTAGGTGCCTGCATGATTTATGAGGATAATAAAATTTGAACCAAGGATGTTTTGTCCTTAAATGACTCTATTCTCTTGTTTCAAAACATTCATGACCATTAGATATATTTTAAAATTTTTATATATTTTAAGATTTTCATATCTCAAAATTCTTATATGATCCAATAGTTATGAGTGATTTAAAATAGAGAAACAAGATTATTTAAGGACATAGGATCTTTACTATCAAATTTGTATGATTCTAATCTGATTCATCGACTTGCAAGAGAAAATGAAGTGAGTCTCTAGATTATTGGTATGGTATTAGTCAAAGACTTTGGATGTTTTTGTTAGAAGTGTAGATATGGAAAACGAGTAGAGTAGAATTTTAAAATTTTAAATGCATATTTAATCTTTTATAAAGAGTTTTTGTCTTAGGCTACTAGTGGCGGTGAACCTCAATTTTATTGGGCCACCAACTCTATGAGTTGATCTACCAAATCCGACTTCAATCTTGTTGGATCATGAGTCTTATGGATTGATCCATCAAATCGGATTTTAACTTACTTTATATATATCAAATTATATTAATATTATTATCTAAATATTTACTTTTTATCAAGTATTTTATTTTTACTTTCTTTTTTTCCTTATAACTTATATGAGTCGTGTTACAGGTCTCGAATATTGAGGCGTGAATTTGTCTTGAATTTGTTGAACCGGTCGTTCTGTTGGTCATTCGGCCAGTCGTCCGCAAAGAGGCTGACAGTCGCAGTTGACAAGGTGATAACTGCGGTAGACAAATGATTCACCCGATTGTCCAGGTAGTTGTTCGGCCGGTTGTCTGGCTGGTCGACCGGTCGTCCAGCCGGTGACCACAAATTTGCACCATTCGCACTTGAAACTCTCGAGACCTGAAGCATTAGTGAATTTATATGTTCTTATTTTTTTCTGTTGCTAACATGTTTTCCATATTATCCTCTGCGTGCTAACTCCCAAAAGAAAGTGGACTCAAGTTAATGATCATTTATTTTGGCTCGGCTAAAAGCCTTTTTTAAAATCGTTTTGGGTCACCTCATTATTTTATTTTTTTACATATTTAAAAAATTAAAATTAAAAGACCAGCTTTAGATCTTGAAAATTTGGTTAAACACTCTAATATTTAGGACACTCTATTTTAAAATTTAAAATTTAAACTATTATTTTTAATACCCAAAAACTATAGAAAATATATTATAAACACACTCTAGCACACCCCTGAAGTTAGAAAGTTTAAAGGAATTAAAATGCAGTCGAATATTTTTATTTTTTTTACACTCAATACTAAACAAAATGAAATTTATTTAGAAACAAGTTTCTAAACGTATGGAATTTGCTTGAAAATATAATATTGGATAGTTTTTTTTGTTCAGAATTGAAATGTGAAAAAAATTAGAAAATTAAATGTTCGGAAATACAAAGCCAAACATAGACAATTCGTTTTTTAACTTTCAATCAAGTAAAATGGTCTGAGTTTCTAATTGGTTCAGTGCTAAGAAGAGAAACGTAATAGAATTTTTTCTTTTTTCAAAGCTTTTTGGATATATGAATTATGATTACATATATCACAACACGAGCTAGTTGTCTTATGCTGTCACCTTCGGCCATGTAAATTTATTGATGGGGGCTCAATGTCATGTTTAGGAGTAAAAAAATTGAGATAAGAATTATGATTACATATAACATTTCTCAAAGAATATAAAGGACTGTATGCATCACCCAAACAATTTCAATTTTTTTAAAAATAAATTACAAATATACCTGCAAAAATCTATAAAAATACTAATTCTCTTACTGGTTTAAGAAACTAAAAATATTCTGTCAAGGAAGTTAATAGAAAATGTAGTCCTCAAAAAAAAAAAAAAAAATCACTTAACAACTCTTTGATTCCATAAAAAAATCACCTAACAACCTTGTTCCCCTCATCTCTTACCCAAACTTTCACCATCTGCTGCCACTCCCACAGCATCTGTTGCCACCCCTAACCTTCACCCTGCACCCCTCCACCACCCTAATCTGCCAGCTCCTGCTCTCCAAACAGCCGCAGATCAACAGACGGAAAATCAAAGAAATATAACACAGTTACAACCATGGCACACCCAATCAATGCCACCACAGGTAAAAGGGAAGGGAAGTGAGAGAGAAGAGCAGAGGGAGTAATGATGGTGGTGGTTTAATGCCCTCGGTTTAAATTTCAAGGGAATTGTCAATGTTCCCCGCGCAATTAGTTGGGAGATCACAATTAACACAATTTCATAATTCATGCAACGGGACTAAACAAACTCCTTGGATTCATATCTCCTTGCGAACACGCCTGTGTGCCAAAGTTGGTTGAAGTCCTTAACTTAAAAACACAAACTACATACAACTGAAAATCTACTATACAGTTAGTTTTTACTTTTATGCATAAAGTCTAAATCTAACACTGAAAAGATTCCAACCGTGGTGCTCTGGGACTACTGAACAGCTAGTTTCCTATCTTCTTTCTGGTTCCCTTCCTTGGTATAGAGAAGCAAGTCACAACCATGCTTTTTTTGAGCTATGGCCTATGCTCATTTGAACACCTACACTTCACTCGACTATCTGAGAGTATCTGGAACACATACAAATGCATAGAACAATCTAAAATTAATCAAAGAGTACATGGTATTGTTTGAAGTCTTTGTGGGTTTCAACTAGAATACTGTACTATGTACCTTTACTTGCTTCTGAAGGTCTTTAATGTAATCCACAGCCAAATCCAACATATCTGCTGTGTTTGTTTGCTGCAAAGGATGCATAGAACAAAGATTTAGCTCTGGGTTTTCATCACCAGTTTTAACTTTTAAGAGAAAAATGACAATTGATGCATCTACCTTGTCCATGTTTGGGACAAGCTCTTGTAATTTCCTCATTCTTTCACTAATCCGGGTTCTTCTGACCTGAAAAGTGAAAACCCACATAAAACACACAGAATTATAGAAACATTCAATTAACAAAAAAATAACTTGAATAATGGTTAAGAGTTCACCAACTTTATAACTGTCATAAAATTTATAAACAAGAAATCCATAATACCCTCTCAGCAATGCTTCGTGGATGAGTGGCACAACCCCGCTTGGCTCGGATCTTACAAGGAACAGAATCTTGAAACTGCAACAACTTTTCCATAGCGGACAATTCTGCTGAACTTGTCGGCAAACTCAAGTGATGAGATAATACAGTGGGAGCTCGGTTCCCTCCTCCAACTTTCTGACCAACCGAAAACATAAACAATGATTACATTAGATATGTTCAGAAACCAAATAACATTGGATCAAAAACGCATTATACCTGATTCTCTGATACATTCATGTCAGAGAATGTTTCTCTGTCATCATCTTCGAGTCTTTTTAGGAAACTGTTGGACAAGATAGCCGAATCATCCCAAGAACCAATTGGGAAACCAGCGATATAACCACGATCATTTCTGTGATCTTCACAAAAACTTTCATGCTCAGGGCCACTGATTTCCATGCATTTGCTTCCATTTTCCGAGATAGGAGCCATTGGCCCCGAACAAGAAGGTGGCCCTGATGAGAAAGCCATTTGGCGTTTCAACCTGCTTGGAGAGGGAAGCCATGCTTCTGCATTAATACCATTACCACCTCCAAAATTCCTCATGCCTCTCATTACATCATAACCTGCCAATAGCTGAATAATTTCAGCTTTGTTCCCAAATTCTAATCTCATAAACAAACTAGTTGAAAGTTGAAACCAGTAAAAAATAAAAGCCAAGAATTATAACACAGCCAGATGGATGTCATTCGACTTTAACAGGCCGGAGCTCTAGAACCATCAAGCAACTCACTTTCTCACCTATGATTATTCATCTAAGGCTCCCTTTGGATAAGTGGATTTCAAATGAAGGTATGTGAAGTTGAATTTTATAAAAACAGCAATGTTAAGTATCATGAAAAATCTTTCATGAAAATAATCATGAAAGCTTTGTGACCCTTGGATTACACTTAGAATAAAGCACCACACATTAATCAAGGTAATCCAAAGATCATAAATCATTCATGATCATTTTCATGAAAAAAATTTCATGATCCCTAACTTTTCTCTTATAAAAATTATACGAAGATTAGTCATTGAATGTTAATGATAACTCCAAGGTGGAGGGCTGAATAGAGGTATGTATGTCTCATGTGTTTTGTTAAGTTCATTGTACAAGTAGAATCTTCCATGGAAGGATTTCAAATAGCTATTGTAAACTCTCAAATCTATTCTTCATATATAAATCTAAAATATTAGATTTTCTTAAAGACTATACTTCTCAAACTATTAATGTCAAATCCACTCCTTTCAATTGATAAATCCAAAGGGAGCCTAAAATCATACCTCAACCGCACCTTCATTGGATCACATATCACATACATATGACTAATCATGCAAAAAGGTTAATAATACTAGGTCCTTCAACATCCAATTCAATTTGTTTGCTGTTGTTTGTGTTATCAGAAAATGGGTTAGTTTTTTTGAATATTAATTTATCAGTACATGTAAGTATCAACAGCCTATTCCAAATACTATGCAACTTATTAATTGAAAAACTGACAAAGCTGAAAAAGAAATGTGCACAGGAAGCTAAACATGGGTACCATTTTCGTTATTAATGTGGGAGAATAATCCGGCTGGCGAACTACTGTGACGAATAAGATTTGAATTACTAGAACCAGCACCGCCACTTAACTTCGTTCGCATTGAATTCGCCACTCCACAAGAGTTATCCATCCCCGAATTAGAGGCCACAGAGTTATGATTTGGTTGAGTATCTTGAGACTGATTTTGATAAATTATCTGCGAAGCCGAAGCTGAAGCAGAAACAGAAGCAGAAGAATAACCACTGTTGTGTTGCTGCTCATCATGATGATGATGATGAAAAATGTCAGTTTCTTCCTTCAAATTTGCAACAAATTGTGGTTGGAAAGCTTCATTTGCTGAAGAATTTTGCCCAATATCACATAGATTGTGAGGAGTTGAGTCTTGTGTGCCACCACACGACATAAATCCGGCAAAAATTTGGTCTGTTTCTGGACTTGAAGGCCGAGGATTGACAAATTGATCACAATTTTCTCCACCACCACCACCAGTGTTGACAAGCCTTGCAAAATAGGAACTCGGCGCAGATCGATACCTCACCAATCCAGAATTCCTTATTGGTTGCTGCTGTTGCACCTGTTGACTATCATCACTACATTCCTCACCGCGAAACCCAAAATCTGAATCCATTAATCCTCAAAACGCTCTCTCACGCTCTCCTTTCACCAGATCAAGTTGAAAGAGAGTAATAAACAACCAAAGCACTTTTGATAGATCTCGCATCACACTATCAACAATAAAATCGAAACATCAAATTCACCTCAATATTTTAGATACTCTGCCATGGCTTTAGCACAGAGGACCAATTGTACTTCAGATTCTTTCACTCAAAACCCTAATTATCAGCACAAAGCACTATACACCTATATATATGTATGTATACAGTCTGAAACGCTATTAAGCTATTGAAGCTCAATCACTGAAGTCGAGAGACGATAATAATAGCAATAGTCACTGAAAAAACAGAGAATATAATAGTAGTAACAGGTTAGAACACAAAAGCAGAACACAACGAGAGAAACCTCTCTCTCTCTCTCTCTCTCCTTTCTCTCTCGCTCTAAATTTGATTTTTCTATCTCTAGAGCAGAAGGTGGGAGTGGTAGTGGGAGCAGCGGTGTTGTTGGTGAGTGCCAGTGAGGGAAGAGAGAGAAAGTGGAAGGAGGAGAAGAGAGAGAAAGAAGATAGGAGAGAGAGAGAGAGAGAGAGAGAAGAGAGTGAATAAACTATTTTCTTACCTCTTCTGTTGGTGTAGCCAATGAGAAGTACAACAACCCTGAGATCTCGGGGTCTGAGGTTTTATAATTTAGTAATATAATCGGGACTATGATTTTTTTGGCATGTTAATTAAGATTTTATTTGTTATAATTTAGAAAAGTTTAAAAATTATTATTTTATTTAATCATATTATTTTATTTACGTCACATTACCTCTTTATTATATCACTTTAAATTCAATTCATACTTAATTCATATTTCATAAAAAATCAAAAAGTACACTTATTTAAATCATTCCAAACCATCCCTTAAATTCAGTTTATTAATTTTTTAATTTATTTTAATTATATTGTTTTTTCATATATTTTTTTAAAAGAAATTATTTTTTTCGTCTTAAAATAATATTCTTTTGAGAAATTTAATTTTTTTTGGTAATACAATTATTATATTTTAAAAATATTAATTTTTAAAAATTATTCTGTGATACTCTGTCCGTCCTAAAATATTAGTCTTTGATTCCATTTTTCATTATTCAAAATATTAGTTCCTTTTCAAAAATTAAATATAAAAATAATATAAATTTTATATTTTACCATTCTTTTAAATTCATTAACAATATAAAAAGTACAATTATGAAATTGATAATATTTTCCAAAAAATATACTATCAAAGGATAGTTTTCAAAAATTAATTTTTTTAAAGTGCAATAATTGTACTGCCAAAAAATTTAAATTCTCTAAAAGGGGCCATTATTTTAGGACGGAGAGAGTAACATATTTTTTAAAAAATATCAATTGTCATAATTATATTTTTGTATTATTAATAAATTTAAGAGAACAAAATAAAAAATTTATATTATTTTAGTGCTTAAGTTTTAAAAATTAACTAATATTTTAAGACAATGAAAAATGAAATAAAAGACTAATATTTTGAGATGGAGAAAGAAAAAACAATCAAAAAAATTAATATTTAATTTACTTCGCCCAAATAAGTCTAAATTTACGATAATGCCCCTCTTATATCAGTATTATCATGAGATGGCCGTCAATGAGGTACGCCGATCGTGCAAAATGACAGCTTTTGGGTTTTTAGTTTTTTGAGAAGAAATTAAAAAAGTCAATTTTTTAATTCTTTAGTTTTTTTAGCCAAAGGAATTAGTTTTTTTGTCAAAAAAAAAAAAAAAAAAAGTCAAAAAGTTAATTTTTTACCAACTTTTCAAAACATCACTTAGCCTCCGTTTGGGAAGTGGGTTGGCTTTTTGACTTTTTGGTTTTTTTGGCTATTTTAGCCTGAGCTAAAAAGTTTGGTTTGGGAAGGGCTTTTTGGCTTTTTGGCTTTTTTGATTTTTTTTGTGAGAGAAGAGTGTAATGATTATGGGTTGGATGTGATGTTTTGTTTGTTGTGACTAAAATAGCCTGTTTTGTCTTTTGTGGCTATTTTAGCCCCAACCCAACTTGCCAAACACTACCTTAGCTTGCTTGGTTTCATTTTTCTAAAAATACTTTTCAGAAAATTCTATTTTTTTATTTTTCGTATTTTTTTGTTTTTACTGAATTTTTTAAATATTTTTAGTAATTTTTTTACTTTTTATATATACGTAACATAAATACACTTAAAAAGTAAAAAAATTATAAAATTTTTTAAAAAAAAAAAACTCACTAAATATCAAAAATACAAAAAAATATACAAAAATTTAGTACAATTTTTTTTTATATTTTTATGTATTTATTAATTTTTTAAAATATTTTTTTACAAATTTTTTACTTTTTAGATACATTTAAGTAGGGTGCATCTAAAAAAATAAAAAAAATGTATAAAATTTTAAAAATATTCACTAAAAACAAAAAAATAAGAAAACCAAAAAACTCAATTTTTAAAAAACTTAATTCAGAAAACTCAAACCAAACACATTAACTATTATACATGTTGATTAATATACTAGTGACAACAGGTGTCATTTGCGGCGTTTTATACCAGTCAAACTATTATTTTACATGGTTGGTTTGAAAAGTGGGTTAGTTTTTTTTTTTATTATTTTAGTTTAGAATTAAAAAGTCCCGTTTGGAAATGATTTTTTTAAGTTTTGTGAGAAAAAAATATAATGATTATAGATTAAATGTGATGTTTTACCTTATTAAACTAAAAACTTATTTTATTTTTTTTAATTAAAATAACCCCATACCCAAACCCAACCTAACCAAACCAAACCAACCCCTCTTTTCAAACGAAGCCACGAATTGTTTATACTAAGGCTTCGTTTGGGAATATGTTAATTTAGTAACTTTTTTGTTATTTGGCTAAAATATGAGCTAAAAAAAATTAGTATATTTGGGATGACTTTTTGAATTTTTACGAAAAGATGTGCAAAAAGTAGGGAGAAAAGAGAATCTTTAATTTTTTTATATGAATTATTAATTTTTAATTTTTTTAAAATTTTTTAACTTTTTAATTAAAATGAGCCACTTACTTGCTAAACGATGCCTAATTTCTTATATTGTATGTTTTCGTCCTGGCAAAAATTACAAAATAATATGATATTTTTCTCAATCGCATTTAAAATCATATACGTGTTCAAAAGCAGACAAACAATTAATAATAAGGAAAATGATTGGTGGTCCTAAAAAATTTGCCCCTAATGCCCCTAATTTCCATTTTTGGAAACTGTTTCTTTTTTTCTTTCTTTTTTCCTTTTTTTTTTTTTTTTTTTTTACTTAAAGTGGAATTTCGGGGCATTCGAGCCCCGAAATTTAGGGCCCTCAATCACTTCCGTAATAATAAATAAAAAAAGTACATCTGTGTAAAAATGAATAGTACATATATCTTACCAATAAATGAGATCTCCAGTGATCTATTAAAGGCATCTTTAACAACTTATATCAGTGTCAAGAGATCTCCAGTGATTTATTAAGGGCATCTTTAACAATTTATTATTAGGGTTGTCAGTATCAAAATTTGGTAAGACTTTCAGTTTTTTCTTCCAAGTGTCCGTAAAACTTAGGCCAAATTTAACATAAACTTTAAAAATACCACATGTTCCACATCAATTGCATTCTCTTATTTCCATCACCCTTTTAACGATTTTCCTTACAAACACAGAAGAAGCAACTATAAATCTAGAAAATTTACAAACAAATAAAAATTAGAAAGCATAGAAGCAATCGAATTCATAGCCCACCACAAACACATAAATTGTATTAAAAAAATTTACCTTAAACAATTATTACCAACAAATTTACATGAAAATTAAATAAAATACAAACCCACAAAAACAAAATAAAAAAGTTGCTTCAAAAAAAGAAAAAATGGATTCAGCTCTTCCATGGTGAGGAGTTTTCAACCATTGCAGACCGAGTGAATGGTTTCTTGTGTAGATGATGGCGAGGGTTTCACTACAAGAATTTACACATTTGGCGACCACTTTTGCTGACCAAAAAAATGTTTGTCGCAAAAAAATGACATTTGGCGACCAAATATTAATTAGTCGCGAATGATCATTATTTTTGGCGACCAAATATTATTGGTCGCAGAAGGTTATATTTTGGCGACCAAAAAATATGTTGGTTGCAGAAAGTGGTATACTTTTGCCAACCAACTACAAATTTGGTCGCAGAAGGTCACATATTTTTTGGCGACCAAAAATTTGGTCGCGAAAAATTTATTTTCAGCAACAAAAAAAAAATAGTCGCCAAATTACTACTTTTAGCGACTAATATTTTAGTCGTCGTTGATTGAGATTTAGCGACTAAAACAATTTGTCGGCGAAATAATCTGTTTTTGCGACTAATTTGAGAGTTTGGTCGCCAAAAGTTTGAGGAAAAATTTGAAAGATGGAGGGGGAAATATATATATATATATATATTTTTTCAATTTTTCCTTACGCCCTCACTACCTCAGGCCCCTTTTCTTTAGATTTTGCCCTAATTTCTTGACAGACCCAACAAACAAACCCAACAACACATACGCAGAGACTGTCTCTCTCTATCTCTCTCTCTCTCTCCCTCCTCATTTTTTCCCCTCACGGCAGCCGAATCACCTTCGTTAACCCTTTTCCTCTTTTCTACCATGCCACAATACCACAAAGATGAGGCACCATTCATCTTTACCCTATCATGTCATACACACCATCCACCCCCCGATACTCACCATTACCAACACCCACAACCAATCCCAATCATTGTCATCAAGAAATCAAGGCCAAAAAGGGGGGAAAAAGGGTTTGTAAAAATAATAAACCATGGTCGATCAGAAGCCGTGGGTTCGACCCGAAAAGAGAGAGAGAGAGAGAGAGAGGCAGTGTTCTCACCCACCCATTCCCTCTTTATCTTTCTCTCCTTCCCGTTCTTCTTCTTCCATACCCAGTGTGCCAAGTTCCCTCTCCCTCCCGTTCTTCTTCTTCATCGCAAGGTAAGTTCTCACTTTTTCTACCTCTTCCCTTCTCGCTCTTTGATTTCAATTCTTCTTTCCTTTCCCTTACATCCCTTTTGCCTTTTTTTGCCCCACCATTTCCTCCGTGTGATCTTACCCAAGAGGAAACTTCAACCCTAACAGCTTCTGCCCTAAATCTTCTCTGTTATACTCTAACAGCTTCTACCCTAACAACTTAATCGTATGGAGTTGGTGATGGTATGGCTGATTCGAAGGTTTACACACCTATTGGAGGTCGATCTGGGTCAGGTGGTCGTGGAGGAAGGGGAGGCAGAGGCCAAAATCCTGTGGCCTTGAATCCTGAGTTGTGAGAGAGAGAGAGAGAGAGAGAGAGAGAGAGGGTTACAGAGAAGATGGGAGGAGAAGGGAGAGAAGGGGATTGGGAGTGCGGTGGATGCAGGAACCGCAACTATGCCTTCAGGTCCTTCTGCAATAGATGTAAGCAGGCCCGCCTTCTCGTCGACACCAAAACCCCCGCCGATTCTAAATGGCTCCCCCGTATCGGCGACTGGATCTGCACTGGTATACTCTCCTCCTCCTTTCTTATCACTTTGATTATGTGTATATATATATATGTATGTATATATCCTCGTAGTGGTGACTGGAATTGGTTATGGGGATCTAGTGACTAGGGTTGAAAATTTTGAGTCTTTTTGGGTATACAAATTTAAACTGACCGCATTGCCAATTGGGTTTTTCGGGTTTGCAAGTTTGTTTGCTAGTGTTTGTTTGGGGTTATAGGACTACATAATTGATACCCGACAATGGTAAAAAACTAATAATATGCTTGTGCGTTTGTCAAAAATTAAGTCTTATCCCTATTCCCGGGTGTTTGGCTTTAAACACTGTTGGATTAGCTAATTTGGTTGCGGGTAATTCTTAACCCCTTTTTCACATTCTCTCTCTCTCTCTCTTTGTTGATTACATGGTCACTGTTATATTATATCAAAATTATACACTGGTGCCTGGGTATGGTGAGCAAGTTTTCATTCACTTCAATGGACAAGTGCAACTAAAGTGCTAGTTCAATTGAGTAAGATACATTGACAAGTGTTGTGAAAAGACAAGTGCAACATCAAAATTATACACTGGTGCTTGTGGTTGTAGAATTTGGGGGCTATGGAAGAAGAGAGGATTGAGGTCATAAAGCAAACTTGTGTTGTGATAGATGTAATGTGGATTTACTGATTCGCCATCTAATTTCACCTATATAATCTGAGTTTTCTTGAGGATTTTGTAGTATTGCTGTTCTTTACTTTGGCTGTGATTGCTTTCTTTTCGGTATTCAGATGAATTTAACGTGAATTGTGGATTCATGTCGATTAGGGTTTCTAGGGTTTCAAATTGAATGTTTAGGATTTTGTTTTACTCAAATTTGATTGATGAGAAAATGAGGAAACATATAAATACATAAACCAGGTTTATGTTTTGATAAATATGGAAAACTCATACTTTAATTAAAAAGCCTAATTAGCTTAGTTAACTTCAGACTTTGAGATTGTGTTATTTTGTTGATGTTTCTTCATTTTGTTAGAAATACCTAGCTGAGCCTCTGTAAGTGGGAAGATGTCTGGTAGTGAATAATTAGCATAATTTTGGTTACTGAGCATAATTAGCATAATTTTGGTTACCCATAATTAGCTCTTTTTTTTTTTGGTTGTCTTTCTATGTTTTAATGAGTTAGTTAGTCTTATATTTTTTGCTCATGTTGATCTTTAGGAATTAAGAAAATGTTTAATAGGCTGAATTTTCCTATCCCCTATGTGAAAAATGGAAATGTCAAATAATCTTTATGTACTTTTAGAGCAAGTAAATATAAATACGAGTACGGAATCAATGTTTGAGAAATTTTGTGGCAATGAATAAGGTTTTTAATTTTCCGGAAATTGATTATGATTAGGTACAATTGGTTCGGATACAATTGAGAGTACCAGAGTATGGTTGGACGACTCAGAAGGTCTTCCATCAAACTAATAAACAAAGTGCATTCAAATATTAAACAAAAATTGAAAGTAGAGTCGGTGGTGTGGAAATGAATGCTTCTACAGGATCAACAGGGAAGCATGGAAAGGATTTGCATGAAGTAGCATCCCCATTGCCAGTGAAGCATTTTGACTTCTCGTTTGAGGACAAAAATTCAAATGATCTATCTGCAGATGATACAAAGGTCTTGTGCATAGAAAAGGTGCACAAGCTGGATGTGCTTCTGTAGATAATAGAAGTCTTCAACCTGCTAATATAACAACGCATTCTCGCTTGAATGGCGCAATGCAACAACTGATATTTGGTTGTGATGTAGCTGAAAGGAAATAGTGTTTTTTGAGTGAAGATAATGATACTATCGCATCTAGTGCACCGGAAAAGGAAAAATGAAATTGCATGGTTTTCTGTGAAGATGCTGGAGATAGTACTCCATCAAGTTTTGCACCGCTAAAAGATTGTTTAGATCTTAGCTTCTGGCTTCCTTCTGAAATATGTGGCATATATAAGAAGAAAGGAATTTCAAAATTGTATCCATGGCAGGTATTTTTCTAACTTCTGGATGAACCTACTTTCACTAAACTTCTTACACTATAAAGGAATTACTGATAGAAATAGCGCAGATTAGTTGGTGGTCCTGTCTTATCATATTCACAAAGGTTCTGGATTTTCATCATTGGGTATGTGGATTGATAAATTTATTTTTGAATTGTGTTCAAGGCAAGCTGGGTTAGGAAAATTTCCATCATGTAGAGTTATATATTTTGTCATCTGTATGATTTTTTACTAGGAATTTTTATATTCAAATATAATTTATAATGTTTTGTTAGTTTGTTGCCAATTTTTTT
Organism: Camellia sinensis; assembly: GCF_055761805.1. Classification (NCBI taxonomy): domain Eukaryota; kingdom Viridiplantae; phylum Streptophyta; class Magnoliopsida; order Ericales; family Theaceae; genus Camellia; species Camellia sinensis. The sequence goes on from NC_138974.1 coordinate 106,524,469, forward strand.
GGGGGTGGGCTAAGTTTATGCTGAGGAATTGCTGTCTAGACTCTGCCCCTTAACCCACCCGCCTGCCTTGTTGCTGTCTGTAAAATGGAAGAAAGTGATTATGTTTGTGAAATATACTTTTGTTTTAATTTTTATGGATTGTTCCTGTCTTTATTAAATATATGCTTATATGTATTTTGTTTTTTCTGTGTGATATGTATTTGTGCTCTTCCCTCCCCCCCACCAATATTAATTTCATTCATGTTATGGTATAAACTTAGCTGTTGTTGCCAATTTTTTTATTTTATTCACTTGATTATATCCCATTTTGTTGAAGTTTGATTTGATGCTGTGTTTGATCATGATATGATTTTTATATGACAATTTTTTGGGTTGACTTGCAAAATGATGTATCTGTTTTTATTTTTATTTTCCATTTTTATATATATTATTTTTCTAACATTATGTTTGAAGCTGATCTTCGTGTGGTTTTTAATTTTCTTGTACTTCCATATGTATCAATTTGTGCAGAAAAGGTTTGTAATTCCCACCCCCCCTCTTCTAAATCAGTTTTTGATCCTAATCTATCTGTTGTACTTGAATCTATGGCTGGCTTGGAGCAGGCAGAACATCTGGAGGTCCTATTAGAACCACTTGGCAAGCATGTTCGCAGTTATTATGGAAACCAAGGTGGTGGGACTCTTCCAAAAGATACCTCTGTAGCTGTCTGTACAATTGAGAAGGCAAACTCTTTAATTAACAGATTTCTAGAAGAGGGTCGTCTGTCAGAACTTAGGATTATTGTGATAGATGAACTGCACATGGTAGCTGCCTTTGATGTAGTCTTTTTTAATTTTTAGTGATGTTCATCAATTACTTCTTGTTTCTTTTTTCAAAATTGTTTTAATGCTTTATAATTGTAGTAGATTATAGAGATGGTTCTCATCCCTGGGGTTTGTTGACAGGTAGGTGATCAGAATAGGGGTTATCTGTTGGAGCTTATGTTGACAAAGTTTCGTTATGCAGCTGGTGAAGGCAATATATAATCATCTAGTGGAGAAAGTTCAGGTACAAGCAGTGGGAAGACTGATCCTGCTCGTGGTCTCCAAATTGTTGGTATGAGTGCAACCTTGCCAAATGTGGCTGCTGTTGCCGATGAATTAAGGAACATATTGATCTTGAATGGATAAATTAAGGAATTGTTGACTTTAATTATGTATTTTTATATTTTATATATTTTAATTTTTTTCTAGATTGTACTGGATGATCTTTCAAGGGCTAGAGAAGGATTTGTGCTTGCATCTGATTTGCATTTAGTATACTTAGTTACACCACTTTGTTAAGACTTGGCCTAATAACCTTAAGGTTATGGTTTCAAGTCTTGGAGCCACCACTTTGTGCATTATGCTAAAGGTTAGGTGTGTACTCAATCTTTTCCCTCCCAAACACACATTAATGTGTACTAATTGGGCGTTGCTTTTTTTTATACTTAGTTACACCCACCAATGTTGAAGTTGAGCCAAATTGGAAATTATACTATGAAAGATTCATGCAATTGTCTACTCTTGACCAGGTAAGCTTGTTTCTCATCACCATTGGGCGTCTGTAGTCCCAGTTGACATGTTCATTCTTGAATACTAATTGCTAAGTTTGCAGAATGTGTGGCTTCAGCTTCTGTTTTTCGTTTTAGTTCGTTTAATTTATTACAAGCAGACCTTACCTGACAGTAAGATTGGAGCTAGTCATATGGTTATATGGCATTGACAATTTCCAAGAAATGTTATGCATTTCTCCTTGTATCTCAGTGTATACATGTATGTACTTATGGATTTATGCTTTTTTAAAAGAGTTCTATGATCCTTCATAATTGTGGAGGGTTTCACATGAAAGACCCCCAAACTTATTCATCAATGGTTTAGGAAATTTCTACAGAAAACTGGGTATTGTTAAGGAAGAAGGATGATTTTATTTTTTCATGAGCAGTTTGTGACTGAACTTAGCAAATGGGTCTTCCATGAAAGGGGTCATCTGGAGGTGAGGAACAAACTTGCCTGATATCTGGTTATCTTTGTATCTGATTACGACTGTATATTTTATCAACTTTGGCCAAGTTAAGACTTAAAGCTTTAAGGGATAAAAATGCTACCAGAAAAGGACGTTCTCATAAGATTTTTCAAACTTCCACATGATTATGATGTATTGCACCCTCTGTTGGTGTGTAGTATTAACTTGTATTCTTGATCTTTAGGTTGTTAATGTCAGACATCACAAAGTTGGGGAAATAGATAAGCCTGCAATTTATAGGATTAATGATGACCTGGTAATGCCACCTCATATTCATTATGTCAAGATTTGGTTGCTGTGAGATTAAATTACAAATAATGGAACTTTTGTTGCCACATTCTTACAAATGTGAATATTTTGCAGGAATACTCTATTGAGATTTTTGAGTGGTCTGGAACAAATTGGGAACCATACGTGTCTAATGATGTTCAAGTGCAGTTCTACATGATGAGCCCTTATGTGTTGAAAACCTTATCAACCAATCAGAAGGTAGTTACCAAGGCCACCACTGCATGTTATCTTAAAATCTTATGTTTTATTAACATCTCATTTCATATACATATAAATATTCCTGATATTGCAGGGGCTGTACATCCTGATAATCTTAAAAGAGATGATTAAGATTATCAACCAATCATAAATATTCCTGATTCATGGAGGTTTGTTCACTTCTGTAGAGTTGATTAATTACTTTACAGTTTAGGGCACCAAACCAAACAACTTGTTTGTTAAGAAGAACATAAATACATGTTTACATTAGATTTGGCTGTTGAGAGACTACAGTAATTGACTCTGTTCTATGGGTCAGGAAAAGAATTCACTTGTTGCACATTTTTAATATAAGACATTGTTCTAAATAATCTTTCAGTATAAGACAGTAATTAACTCTGTTCTAAACAGTTGAGACAATGCTTTGTGAGTTGAATGTGCTTTTCCAAACATACTAAACATTTAAAACCATTAGACTGTAAGTGGTCTCTTTTGTGTTTTTCTTTAGCTGCTATCATGTGTGAACTATTGAAGACATTTTCCATAAATTGGCCAAATCTTTTTGCAGGCTGAAGGTGATGATGATGATGCCGAGGCTGATGATGATGATGCCGAGGCTGATGATGATGAAACTGACAAAGATGCTGATATTACAGAAGAGAGTGCACATGTAGGATTTCTTTGTACTTTTAATTGTTTAAAAATATCAATTCCACAAAGGATCCACTTTGATATATCTTGTTTGTTGCTTTGTATTTGCAGGATGAGTTGTAGGGAGGGAGAGCACCGTTGTGGTTTTCTGCTGACAATTCACTCTCTCGAGATCTCTGAATTTTTTTCTTGCTTAGTTTATTTGTAGCTTTTAGTTTTGTTTGTGTTTTAGGGAAAGAAACATCGGTGGCTGCATAGCAAGCAAGAACTGTGGCTAATTGTTTTAATCTCATTTGACTCACCTGAGGAATTGAATCAGTAGTTGTTGGGTTTACCACTGTATGGAACGTCACTTGTGCCATTCCTTGAATTTATGTGCTATGTTATTGCCTATTGGGAAATTGGAAAGTAAGAAAATATTTAATGATTCAGTTAATTTGAATGATGCTTTAAAATTATGTATTGTGTCGAATGTTAATGAATTATGCATTGTGTCGAATGTTAATGATTTAGTTAATTTGAATGATGCTTTAAAATTATAGGTTTATTATGGATTGAATGAATTATTAGGAATTATAGGTGTATTGTTTTCTTGCTTTGGCGATCAATTTATTAGTCGCGACAAATAAATAATTTTTTTTTGTAAAAAATGACAATTGCCGACCAACAGTTTTGGTCGCAAAAAATACATCTATTGCCGACCAAACAGCTCTTGGTCGTAGAATCTCACTTTTGCCGACCAAAAGTTTTGGTCGCAAAAAGTAACAAATGGCGACCAAATTTTTTGGTCGTGGAATGTCACAATTGGCGACCGAACTTTTTGGTCGTTGAATGTGATAATTGGCGACCAAACTTTTTGGTCGCGAAATGTGTCAATTGGCGACTAAGATATTTGGTCGGGAAAATATCACTTTTCGCGACCAAAGTGTTTTAGCGACAAAATAAATTAGTCGCGGTAATTAAATATTTAGCGACCAAAAATTTAGTCGGCAAATCTAGCTTTTGCCGACCAACCAAAATTTTGGTCGCGAATTACTTTTGCCGACCCTCAATTGGCGACCAAAGTAGCGACCAAAAAAATTGGTCGCAGATAACTTTTGCCGACCAAAAATAGACTTTTAGCGACCAATTTTTTTGTTGCCAAAAGTGTTAATTCTTGTAGTGTTTCAACAATCTGACATACCGAAATATATTACACGAGACTAGATATCATTTTAGCAAATGAAAAGCACATTGAATCCACAAGAAAGAGAGAATTATCGGTGAAAAACAAAAGAGCATTCAAGTGATAAATTCAAATTTGAATTTTTCTTGGTTAAAGGTCCACGAGCTATAATGGGGGTGTTCGGAAAGTTAGTTTTTAGGGTTTTTTTTTTTTCACTAAAAGACAAATTAGTTACAAAACCAAAAAAAAAAAACAAATCCAAACAAAATATCACATCAAATCCCATAATCATTTCACTTTTTCTCTCACAAACATCACATCCAACCACAAAAAAACCCAACTATCTTCCCAAACACAAAAAAAAATTTCTCCAATAATATCCTACAACTAAAAAGACCTACAAAAAAACCCCATGAGGATAAGGCTATGTGAAATGATCAGAATACCTAAACAGCTACCGCTTTATTGAGAGAACTACATGTTTATTGAGATTATGATCGGTTTATTTTCCAAACCCCCTCTTTCTACATTTTCTCTCTTCTCTAATCTAAACCCTAGCCACCTCTTCATCTTCTCTCTCTGCAAGTCTAAAGCCCCCTTGCATCAACCTCTCTCTACAAAACTATGCATTACCATCATTTCTCACCATAGCCAGCGGCATAACCACCACCACTGTGACTCTACCTCACCACAGCCACGACGACAATGACGACGGCGGCAGCGATGAAGATGAGACATCTCGTTCGTTGGCATCTTCTTCGATCATCATAGTTATCATCATCGTATGAGGTCATTCATCATCGGACCAGTCGTCATCATCCTTATCCTTCTAGTCTCCAGCAGGGCCTCGGTAGTGGTGTCAGTACCAGCGGCGGAGGATTCGACAATGTAACGCCCTTAATTTATTTAAATTAAAACATTACTTAAAACATGATAAAACCAAAATCTTCTCAGAATCATAAAGATATTATCCCAATAAGCTATCTTTCTCATTGAACTAAGTTTTCAAAATGCAAGTTCCATATTCGTCTATTAAAAACGTAAACCATGTACATAGTTCAAAAAACACTAAAGAGTGAAATAAAATGCCACAGCGGCTTACACTTAAACAAGGCATAGCCTTATACAACAAAATGGACTCTCGGTCCCAAAACCTATATGATCGGAGCTTCCACACATTACATCTAAGAGCTATTGTGCTCTGTCAACAAAAATTCCTAAAATTGTTAAATAGGAATGAGCTAGATGCCTAATAAATATAATTTTAACAGAGTATCTAATTATTCAAAGATTCATATGGCATCATCACAGGCAAAACACATTTAGGTCAACTCATAATATTACTTTAAAAGAGAAAGCATGAATTCATAGTTTCTACAAATTTCACAATTCAACACCTGGGGGGAGGGGGGTAATTATGCCATAAAACCCCTAAGGATAGTCCCAATACACATATTTATATAGATTTTTATCCGAAATATCCCCACATTTGCCGACTATTAATACCATAGGGAATGGACAGCCAAAATCATTCATTTTTTCATTTTTGCCGACTATAGTATAACAGGACCAGTGGACACCCAAAAATACTTTCTCCGCATTCGTCCGGCGATAAGCTCAAGACGGAGCAATTGGGCATCTTGACTTTTCCCGCGCGTATACCAACAACACACAACACTATCACAAAATCGCCTTCCTACTCGGACTCACACGCTATTTACCACCCTCCTTTAAACAATCTTTCCAAGGTTTCCAAATATTTATACATTCATAAGAATAAAAGTAATATTTCACTATCTAAGAAATTGAGACAAATATAAAGTGACCATGTGATAACCCAACCCGTATTATCCCTAATTATACATATGTTTATGTGTTTGATATGAACTTGCAAGTTTGAGTATGTGAATTATGTGATTTTAGAATTATTTATGCTAAATGTAGGAATATCTATTGCAATTGTAACCTTGAACAGAAATTGAAAGCCTTAGAGGTGCCACAAACCAAAACCGACTTCATATTTGTGTTCAGTATAATTTTTAGAGCCTACTGTGAAATTTTGTAAAATTACGATTCACAATGATTTAATTAAGTTTTATGAGTCTAAGTTATATATGTCTGTGTGTGTATAGCTCTTGAGTTCATCTTTGAAGAGAGCTTGCTAGAGAGTAAGTTGGAGAGAGAGGAAGAGGAAGAGGAAAAGCTAGGGTTTTGGAAGAGATTCAAGGGGTAAACCCTAGATTTGAGCTAAGGTGTGGAAATCTACTTAGAATCTTTGTTTATATCTCATCTCTTGCTTGAAATCAAAAGGAAATTGGAATTTGGAGTTAGGGTTTTGGTTGTATATTTGTATGAACTAAACTCAAGAAATCTCTTCATATTCATTTGATTCTCTTTACTTCACTATTATTCCTTGAGCGTTTCTCACCCCCTATGTTGTATGCGTGTAGGTGATCAACATGGAGGTCAACCTTAGAGTTTGCCTCATGAGTTATTTTTGTGAACCTGTTTGTCGTGTCTCCAAGATGGAGCTTTTGGTTTTTGACTCACATTCTGTTATGACTTTTGGTCTTGGGATATGTAAACTATATGTATGTAATGCTCTTTGGTACATAAGTTTTTGCATGGTCATGTAAATATGTGAATGTGCTATTTTGTAAGCTATATAATTTTGATCATTTTGGCACAACTCAATGGACTTCTTCATTTGTGTTATGCTTCCGCTTTTGACCCTATTATTATAATTATTTTGTATCTTTGTTTGAGGCTGAAGGTAATCAAGTGATTACTAGCCGATTATGATCCGAACTTTTAGGGGCAGGTTTGGGTCATAACAGAGTAGTATCAGAGCACGAGTTAATGACTCACACACTGGTCCATTTAAGCAATAAGGAGTCTAGAAAAGAGTTAGGAACATTTGCATTTGCGTTACGAGTGTATGAGATAAGATGTGAATCCATGATCTGTATATGAGCATGAACTTGAAAAAAGTGTGCTTTCTAAGCTTCTTATGGAATATAAAGTATATGAGAATACATGCGTAAGTATGATTATTGTTTGAGCAAGTATGGTTATTATTTGGGCATGAACATTGAAATTGTGAAACCGTGTGTACGCTTCTAATTTTAGCATGAGAAATAACCTATATGATATGAGTACAAACAAAAGTTATGTGAATTGATGAGTGATTTTGATTCGATAATGAATTAGTGACTTATGTGAACATGAGTACATGAACATAAGGGTTATATGATTTATATATGCAACTTTGTTGTTGATGTATGTTTATATATATAGCAAATGGTGGAATTAAAGGCAGACGAATTGGAGAAGTCTGCCTCCTCTCAACTTGATAGACTGGAAAGAATAGTAGAAGAAATGGCAGAGGACCTAAGACAGCAAAGGGCATTAGACCCTGCCCTAATATCGGAAGCTAACCTGAATTGATTCTTTAAATGGAAAAGAAAGAGACCAAGCTCTGATGTGAACATAAACTTCATGAAGAATAGGAATTGGAAATCTGAAATATCTATGTGAGATAAATTCAATCAAAGGAAGGATTCAGCACTAGTTTGTTTTGAATGTAGGAAAAAGCATAGAGGGATGTGTTATCGACTTTCCGAGGCTTGTTATAGATGTGGTAGAATGAGTCATAAAGTAAGGGATTGTCCCCGGATCGAACAAAATGTGAATGAACCCGCTACCTTAGTCGGTTTTGCACCAATGGCAAGATCTGTTACGGCGAGTGGAATTGCAAGCCAAGGTAGAGTAACTGCACTTGTCCTAGAAAACACTCAGAATACAAGGACCATTGTCTCAGGTAACGTTACTGTTCATGAACAAATGCTTATGTGTCGGTTGATTAGGGACTCTTATATATACATGCACGATTGCTCATAAAGTTAATTGATTATGGATATATCTCTTTGTACCGTTGTTCGAGATGATTGTTACAACATTGATTTCCACTCCCTAGAACATTAGAGCTAACGCTATAACTATGTGACTAGATTGGATACATCATAATGAACTCCATGTTAGGTGTAATTATGTACCTTGCTTGGTTAACGTGGACTGGATTATTTGACTGAATTCTTAGAATCATAAATTTGTAATGATATAACCTACTTGGAATTTCTATATAACAAATTTTGTATTATGTAAGGACTTTATGTTATGAACAACTATGTATCTGTGTATCTACATGTAAACTTCTTTGAAGAAAACTATATGGTGTAGAACCTAAGCCACTTTAATATGAACCATTATGATGTCTGATCTTGAGAACAAATGAACGTAGATTGATTGTGCGACTCTGGCTGAAATCTCTAGGCGAACTGGTTAAACCCTTGGAACCAAACGTACCATGTTTGAGAATGATGTGATAAGACCTTTATTTGGTTTGATTTGATGAGAATCTCTATCTAGTTGTTTTCGTTCTAGACAAGTTATGAATTGTTAGCAAACAAATGATTGGGTTATATTGTGATAAGGACCACATGGAGATTTCTAGCAACAGGCATGAACCCTATTAAGCACCAATATTCAACTTTGTGGCAAATATGTGGTATATGTGAAGTAGGCTACCTGGGGCTGACAATTGATTGAATTACCAAATTGCTACTTTTGTGTTATTTTATTTTGACTTGATGCTATAAGAATTGTTAATCATGAATTATGTGATTATGAACACTACTTGAGAAACACCTTAACTATCTAGGAGTCTACGAATTTGTACGTTTTGTACTTAACTTCGTATTAGCATACCTTATAATTAATACTATGAGTTGTGAGAATTATGCACGTCATATGATTGATTGTTTCGATATTATCCTTGCTAACTTGGGAATGTGTGTGAGAACAGGAAGAGAGATCAACAAGAATATGTTTTGTAAAGAGTGAGAAGACTTGCGTAATCGATTATTGGTAAAGTTGTAACTCATTTACTTGGGCAGTTGAAACTTAATCTAAGTTGTTGAAGCATGTAGAATGAAAATGCTCTAATTTGCCTAGACCATTATTAGGCAACCTTACTACCTATGGACAAACGTTTGCATAATGATTAATTCAAGTTCCGTTCTTTTATTTTGACCCATTGAGTTATAAATGAGTAGTGTTCACCCTCCGAGATTAAATAGTTTTTTTCTAGTGGAACTTATGGAAGAAATCCCTACCCTACTTAATGTGCTATTGATGACTTACGACTCGTATTAGAATGAATGTCTGGATTATTGTTGCAAAAGAATTAGTGGACCGAGAGTTGGCTTTGTTATTAATGTTCAATTAATGTTGTGTCACCATTGATATAGTTAGAAGACTTCATATGAGGTGTCAAGAAAGGAGTACTTTGATTCATTGGGAATTATGCAAATTTATGACTATCGTTTGTGACCAAGCCTTGACTAATTGGAGCTATGTAGGTTATGTGGAATATGTGAATTATCAGTAAATAGGTAGTTATCTAAATAGAAGCATCTAAGCAATGTGATAGATGAGGGTCATGTGTCGTGGTTAATATGATTTATGGCTTGATGTTACGAGGTTGATTCCGAGACCTACTAAATAGCTTTTGATACCAATATGCACTGGGACAGATCACAAATTTGGGTTATTAACCATTCAATGAAGATAAGTTGAACTTCTGTGATGAGAACGTAGACAGATAAGAAAGTTGCTTGAGAAAAAGGAAAAAGGAAAAGGGAAAAGTAACGGGATAGAGACATATGATTCGTTCTCTATGTGAGTAAACAAGTTTAGAGGACCAAACTTTCTAAATAGGGGAAGACTGTGATAACACAACCCGTATTATCCCTAATTATACACGTGTTTATGTGTTTGACATGAATTTGCAAGTTTGAGTTTGTAAATTATGTGATTTTGGAATTATATCTGTTGAATGTAGGAATATCTATTGTAATTACAACCTTGAACAGAAATTGAAAGCCTTAGAGGCGCTAGAAACCAAAACTGACTTCATAGCTTTGTTTAGCATGATTTTTAGAACCTACTATGAAATTTTGTAAAATTACGATTCGCAACGATTTAATTAAGTTTTATGAGTCTAAGTTATATATATGTGTATAGCTCTTGAGTTCATCTTTGGGGAGAGCTTGCTAGAGAGTGAGTTGGAGAGAGAGAAAGAGGAGAAGCTAGGGTTTTGGAAGAGATTCAAGGGACAAACCCTAGATTTGAGCTAAGGTATGAAAATCTACTTAGAATCTTTGTTTACATCTCATCTTTTGCTTGAAATCAAGAGGAAATTGGAATTTCGAGTTAGGGTTTGGGTTGTATAATTGTATGAACTAAACTCAAGAAATCTCTTCATATTTGTTTGATTTGGGTTCAATCTTGTGAATAATCCATGAAATAGGTCCTAGATTGTTGTTACAACAAGGATTGGTAAAATTATATATATATATATGTATTTTGAATTGAGCATGTAATTCATGAATATATGGAAAAAGATGAGATTTTGATTTTGACATTGAAGCAAGATTGATGTGTTTGAATTGAAATTATACTTGAATCATGTTTTTGAGTTGGTTTTGCATGATTTTGGGTTTGAAATGGAGTTTGGTCAGTTGGGGTTGAAGCTCATTTCAGACTATCTAGTTTTTGCCCAGACCTCTCGTGCGGCCATGGGCTCTACACGAGTGGAACATGAAAAAAAATTGCGAGTTTCATTTTGCACGCTCGAGTGGCTCACACTTTCGCAAGAGCAAAACCTGACCGCTCGAGCGGTTGGACCGGCCACACTTTCGCACGAGCGGTTTTCTCGTGTTAACCTCCCTGGCCTCCCGAACGCATTCCTAACCTTATTTAAACCGTCCAGGAGATGGAATGATGGTTAGAAACCGATTGAAAAAGGATGTGAATCATTAAAAGAAAAATGTGCGGGATGGAACAAATTATTTATTGAATGTGTTTGTGTGAAATGTTGTGTAGGTCGTATGTCGGAAGAGACACATCAAGACCAAATGCATTGTGAGTAATAGTACTGTAAAGATATGTTCTTAATTGATTATTTTGATCCAGGTATGGTGACTTATTCTGATATTGTGTTTTGATCGAAACGAACGAGTTTTACGAACATTATATGACATGTGTAATATGGACCTAAGGTCGTTCCATTTATGCTATGATATATGTGGGCCTGAGGCCATTGTGATATATGTGGGCCTGAGGCCGTTATGATATATGTCAGCCTGAGGCCGTTATGTTAATATGTGGACTCATGACCGTTGTGATATATGTGGGCCCGAAGCTGTTGTGTTAATATGTGGGCTCAAGACCATTGTGATATATGTGGGCCTGAGGATGTTGTGATATATGTGGGCCTAAGGCCGTTGTTTTAATATGTGGGCTCGAGGCCATTGTAATATATGTAGGTCCGAGGCCATTTTGTTAATATTTGGGTAAAAGGTCGTTGTGATATTTGTGGGCCTGAGGCCATTGTGTTAATATGTGGGCCCAAGGGCGTTGTGATATATGCGGGCCCGAGACTATTCTGTTAATATGTAGGCCTGAAGCCATTGTAATATATGTGGGCCCGAGGCCGTTGTGTTAATATGTGGGCCCGAGGCCATTGTGTTAATATATTGGGCCTAAGGCTGTTCTGTTATATGTTAGTCCTGAGGTCGTTTCGTAATATGTTGGGCCTAAGGCCATTCTGTAGATATGATTATTGGATAATGTTATGAAGGCTGTAATTGTAGAAGAGTATTGTGTCAACATAATATGCTCTCTTTCAAATCAAGATTATTCGTTTGATTCTCTTTACTTTACTATTATTCCTTGAGTGTCGCTTACTCCCTATGTTGTATGAGTGTAGGTGATCAGCATGGAGGTCAACCTTAGAGTTTGCCTAAGGAGTTATTTTTGTGAACCTGTTGGTTGAGTCTCCAAGATGGAGCTTTTGGTTTTTGACTCACATTCGGTTATAACTTTTGTCTCATTTTGCTTAATGGTCTTGGAATATGTAAACCATATGTATGGAATGCTCTTTGGTACATAAGCTTTTGCATGTCATGTAAATGTGTGAATGTGCTATATTGTAAGCTGTATAATTTTGATCATTTTGGCATTACTCAATGGACTTCTTCATTTGTGTTATGCTTCCGCTTATGGCCCCATTATTATAATTATTATGTATGTTTGTTTGAGGCCGAAGGTAATCAAGTGAATACTGGCCGGTTATGATCCGAACTTGTACGGGTGAGTTTGGGTTGTGACAGAGTATTTCCAAAATCTCATATTAAATATCAAGAACATCCCAACTTCACAATTCTCCATTCAAATACCACTTTAGTATCATAATCCAATCATCAATTTAAAGAATTAAGGATCAATTTTATTTTATCATATTATTTCTAAATTTTCAAAATTAGGGTTTTCATAAAATTTGGGGCTTTTGCCCCTCCAACACATAAAACTCTACTTTTTATCTAAACCTTCCACAATCCAAAGCTAATAATAGAAAATCTTGAGAAAATTGTAGGGAAAATCTTTATTTTTGAAAGAAAACTCCAATTTATAAACCCAAAAATTCATCAACTCATCAATGTCATGGCAATACCATAAAAACAACTTCAAATCAAAGAGATACAAAGTTAAAAGTAATCCTACCCCAACTATCAAAGAAAAAAAGCTAGCCAAAAGATGAATGCCTCAAGAAACAAAAATCTAATCGATAGAAAAACTAGATCTTCACCCAAACTACAACTTTTGTAAGGAAAATGGTTGCAAATCTAAGTAAAATGAGAGATTTCTAGAGAGATAAATCTAGGGTTTTTGGAGCTAGAGAGAGAGAGAGAGAGAGAGAGAGGAAAGCAAAGAGAAAAGAAAAAGTGAAAAAATGATTTAAAAGTCATTTTTTAAGTAACTGATATCGTGCAGACTGCTCGAGCGATCTTTTCATCGCTTGAGCAGTTAATGAAACCTCCCAGTATCTCTGTCTGCAAAACGAGATACTAGGGAACCCCTCTTTTTCGCTCAAGCAACCATTTTATCATTGAAGCGGTCCATCGACCTGCAAAGTGAACTGCTAGGAGCACCACATTTTTGCTCGAGCGGTTTTTTCACTGCTCGAGTGGTCACCTGAGACAAATTATTATAGGCGATGTCTTAAGACCATCATTGACGGTTGAATTCGATTCACACACACACACACACACACACATATATATTATAACAAATCACAGTCCATTTCTCTCTCTCTCTCTCATCTACTTCTCGTGCTGACGTAGTCACCATGGCCTCATTCTCTGTGCCACCACCACTGTTGCGACGTCGGAGTCGCCGAACTCTAATACTCCGGTGTTAGTTCCTCCCAATCGCACCCCTCCATCTTCTATTACTCTCTATATGGGTAGTTTATATATATATATATATATAATTTGAAATCAAAAGAAAAAGATGGATACGGTTAGGGAAATCTACTCAAATCCAGATCTTCTTCATCACCAAATTTTATTTTATTTTTTTGAACTAGCACCATTTTTTCTTTTTGATTTCAACAGATAGTTGTAGTTGTAGTTGTAGTTGTAGTTATTTTTGTTGATGATGTTGCTATGGTTGTTAATGATGTTGATATTGATGAAAATGAAACAAGCTGCACAATTTTTTTTTTTGTTCTTGTATTGAACAAATCGGAGAGAGATATTTGAACAGATAGAAAAAAAAATAATTTTTTAATAGATAAGTTTGGTTTGGGTTGGTATTGAAATAGATAACTCTTTTATCTCTCTAGCAATTGAGAGAAATAGATACACAACTTCAACAGATGGATAAGATTTGACATTAGATAGAGTTTGTTTGACAAATAGGAACAAAATTTGAACTAAAAAAAAAAGTTGAAAAGATAAGGAAAAAATTGAACAAATAGAGGAGAAAATTGAACAAATAGACAAAAAACAAGACAGACAGAATTTTATTTGGACAAATATTTAAATAGATAAGGGAAATTTGAAATGAAAAGATAAAAAAATCGGGCGATTGGCCAATAAGTCCCATATTTTGGACTTGTAATCCATATAGTCCCATATTTTTTCTTGTGATAAATTTAGTCCTTTTGGATGTGTAATGATTTATTTATCCGTTACATTAGAGTGTCATATTTGGAAAAAGAAATACACTAAGGTCATGTTTGTTTGGGTGGACATAAGTTTGGGATTGGACTAATAGTCCAATAAAATTATTAATCCGATGTTTGGTTAAACAATTGAAGTACGGATTAATTATTTTAAACTTGACTATTAGTTAAGATAGGATACATAATCCAACGAATTGGTTGTCCTAGGACTATTAGTCATGGGAATGCTAATCCAGTCCGCCCAAACAAACATGGCCTAAAGAGTTTTTTAGTGTCACAACATGCTTGTCACGTTAGAATGTCACATTTGAGAAAGGTACACTAAGAGTTTTTAATTTTTTTTAGAGTGTCACATCATACCCGTCATGTTGGACTGTCATATGTCACGTTTGGGAAAAATACACTAAGAAGTTTTTAATTTTTTTTAGCGTGTCATATCATACTTGTCACATTTGATAAAAATACACAAATGAGTTTTTTTTTAAGCATTACATCATACCCGTTACGTTGTCACGTTTCAGAAAAATACACTATGAAGTTTTATTTTTTTTGAAGTGTCACATCATACTCGCCACGTTGTCATATTAGGGAAAAGTATACGAAAGAGCTTTTTTTTATTTTTTATTTTTGAAGTAAAAGGTTTGGAGTGCCACATCATACCCATCGCGTTGTCACATTTAGGAAAAGTACATTAATGAGTTTTTAGTTTTTTAGAGTGTCACATCATTGGAGCGTTACATTAATACCTGCAATATTGGAGTATCACATCATACTTGTCACATTAATAAAAGGATATAGTTGTCCACCAAAACACTACCAAAATCAAAAATAGGACCACACGTAAAAAAATTCTCCACTAATAGGACTTAACAGATTAATAGAAAAAACTTGGGACTAATTGGAGTACTTGTTTGTGAGATGAGATTGATTGGTAAATATCCCTACAAAATTAAACAAATAGGTCAAAAAATTTGAACAGATAGGAAAAAATTTAAATAAATAGTTAAAAAATTTGAATAGATAAGAATTTTTTTAAATAGATAGTCAACGAAGGTCAATATATAAAAAAAGTCAACAGATAAATTAAAGGGTAAAACTGAAAATAAAATGTCCGCCAAAATCAATTAAAGGAGTTCTTACGAAACCATTTTACAAAGGGTGGACCTCTTACTAATAAAAAATATCCACTGGACCTAATGGCTTATACCCTCCTTACCTTAGACTTTTTAACAATTTTCTCAAAACAAAATTATATTCCATAAAAAATTTATTTTCCCTAAGGCATATATCTTTATTTATAATAAACTAAACCTTAATTAGATAAGGAAACAAGGAATTAGGCTAATTCTTTATTAGACAGAAAAAAAGGGGTACTTGGTCTATAAATTCAAATTTGAATTTTCTTTGCCCAAAAATTCATACTCTAAAATATTATGTCTATAAGAACAAACTCCCACAAAATGACCAACATACCCCTCTATACCTCACCCATTTTATTTCTCTATCAATCTTCTCAGATCTCAGTTCATAGGGTATTATTCAGTAATCTCGAAGTATGGACATGTGGTATTCTATAATATTATGATTGGTGGAGAAGGTGTGTAGGTGGGATATTGTGTTGGGTGATTAGAGAATATGAGGGACATATCGAATGATGATTGATTGAGAAGTACAAACATGTGATAATTCGAGAATATTTAATAATTTCTCCAATTCAAAATAAATAAATAAATAAATAAATAATTCTCATATCTCAAATCTCTCTCTTTCCTCAAAGATCTCGATTTCTCTCTCTTCTTCCTCTGTCGCCACCAAAAGCAACATCTACACCGCCTCTAGCAATTCTTCGCCGTTGTGCTGCCTCTGATCTCTGATCTCGGATCTTCTCTCTCTCAGATCTCAGATTTTCTCTCTTTGATCTCAACCCGCCATGACACCTTGAGTCTTGATGGCGTACTCCGCCGTATGGGGCCTAAGATTTTCTTTGCAGTCCAGACTCCTGGTACAAGTCAAATCCTATCTGCCACCGAATCAAAGCTTCGCTTTTCAAGAACCTTTCTCTGCTTCGCGGAGCTTCTCAGAACACTAGCAACACTATCTTTCCCTCGATTCGCCGTGGAACTCCTCTTCATGCCCTCTTTGTTGTATTTGTAGCGTGATTGATCTGTCATGTTTTGCTTTACCAAAGCGTTGTCGCTCTTCTTTCTATCCAAAATTTTCTAGATCTATAGATGGAATAAGTTGGAGAAGCATGAAGGTCAATCTATCAATGCCATAAATGTAACCGACAGCTCCGGTGTCCATCCTCACCACCATCACTACTTTCTCTTTCTTTCTCTCTCTCTCTCTAAAGTGGAGGTGAAGACGAAGACATAGGAAGAGCTTATTTCATTTTTGAGTTTGATTTTGATTTGAAGAAGTTGAGAGTCTGTTGTTTTCTATTTGGCTTATTTTTTTACTCTGATTAATTAACTAATAATCAAAGTAAAATATTGGTCATATTTTGGTCTCTTTCTTTCTCTGTTTGTTATGTTATTTTTGCTTTTGTGTTTTTTTTTTTTTGGACTTTCTATAATCCGTAGCAAATGTTATTTATCATTATATAAATAACCTCACTGTACCTCAGAGTTACTATTATTGAAGCTCTATTTGGTACGAGGAAAAGTCAAGTGTGGTGGGAGAAGAGAGGAAAAAGTTGAAAAATATTTGATTTGAAGAGACAAAGAAAAATTGAACAGATAATGAAAATAGAAGAGAGAGTAGACTCTCAGATCTGTTCAAAAAAGTGAACTGTGGTGAAAGGATTTGGAAATACTCTCTGATCCTAACAGACTTCCTTGATCCTCGAGCTGATACCTGAAATAGGAACAAACACTCCGGTCAATGATGTCGAAATCAGCATTCCAATGAGCAAGTTAGTATTCACTCAAGTTTGCTTTAGTCAGAACTTATCATTGTTTTCTCACATACCACTTCTTTGGCTAATGTTTCTCATTTTATATTGTTCTACAGGGGTCGACTCTCTTACTGTGGACACTCCTCCTTCACAACTGGGCCCTCAGACGTTCCATAGGATACGCGGCCTATTCAACCCTTGAGCTAGGTTCTACTCAGCCACGGCTTTGTTCAAATGGATCTGGTTACAGGCCGACTCATCTTCATCCATCTTCTCAGCAATCTTGTCTCAAAGGTAAAGCCTAGTTTGAGTCGACTTATATACGATTCATTTTATCTCGGCCCCCAAAATTGCCCCCAAGCATTCGAGTAAGGTCTTCCCGGTCGGCATGTTTGATTAATTGGTGCATATTACTCAGTTATCAGATCAAGTAGAACACCCTCAAAAGGCGAAAATATGACGGTTGCACTCTTTTTAGTACTGAATCGTCAGAACAAATGCGATATGAAATCATTACAACTTCCCGCCCCTTTATATTTGACACTCATTTAATGCGATTTGAAAACTGTCCCTTCGTATATTTTTAATCGAAAGGCCCTTGGCTTCATTCTGTATTCTTCACACCAAACTTCCTCCTTCAAGATTTTTGCAATTCCGCTCTCCATTGTTCATCTTTCTCTTTGACCTGTAAGTTTTCCTTTCTCTTCTTGTTCTGTTCTCAGTCTAATCCCTTGCATGTTTTTGTTTTTTAGTACACATTTTATTTTTATTCCGTTTTGAATGGAAAATCATTTGCAAGCTCTCCTCTCTGAGGAGTGAGTCACAGCCTTCCGTCGTCATTTTTCAAACTCAGACGACGTCCAACTAACCCTTGTCCCAGACAATATGGTGGAGTTTGGTTCCCTCTCCATCCTCTTCTTAGGATAGTTTTGCATTATTGGGGACTAATCCCCTCCTAGCCCAACGTGAACTTCTGCCGGATAATCATGGGTATAGTAGAATTGAACCACCAACTTGGGCTTAACTTAGGAATCCCAGCTATTCGACACTGCTACGTTATGGAAAAATCAACTGGTCAGTAGGGTCGTTACTCTATGAGAGCCAAGGACGTTGACCACCACTTAGTGACCATGCTTGCCAACTCTAGCAAAAGGGTTGACGAAGTCTTAGTCACTGTTCGAGACAATTGGGAATTCGACGAGGGAGAAGATCGCCTGGACCCAATGCCGAGGCAAAAAGGCGAGCCTGGTGGCCGAATATCATTGTTATCCTGATTTAAATGAGTTATTCGATTTACATACTATATGCTGATTGTTATTTTTGTGCTGTGCAGACAACGATTTAAAAAGAGCACTAACATCGGCAGACGAAGCTGTTGTTGACCAAGTGAAGGCGATTCTCAATTACAAAGGACGTGTAAATCTTCAAGGACAAGGGCGCGCTGTTTATGTTTTGCTGAAGTACAACCCAACCTAATCCACTTTCTCAGCTGCAGATTATATCCCTGTGCTGAGAGGTGAACGGTAACTTATTGCACTTAGATTTCCTAGCTACAAAAGTTAAAGGGATATTAGTGTTGAAAGTTTTGACGTCGGCGATCAAATTGGTGAAGATGTGCAATCAGAGGGCCGTACAGAGGACCAGGAACTTAACAGAGAGATCAGATTAGCATTTGAGCATATCAGCCCTAACCATCATACTAATCATCCCTCCACTTCTAGCAGAGTAGTTTTATCTGCTCTAGAGGACGATATCTTCACCAGTTTGGAAGATTTACCTAGAGCCGAATCCGAGGTAGAGGAGATGGGCAGAGAATCCCTTGTACAATTTGCCAGAATAAGAAATGTAGAAAGGATAGCGACAAGGAGACAAGTCGGTGGTGCTGGGGGGAGCTAAGTAACTCCTCCCCACGAGGTTTCTCCAGAAGAGATGCCCCACAACATGGTTGGGGCCAACTTGGACCCTAAAGAGTAGCAGACTAAAGTCTCAGGTGCCGAGCAAGTAGGGCAGAAATGCCTTGCCGAGACCATTGTCGCGTTATCGGATGTGTCGGTTGATAAACAGCCAAGGATGGTGACACCGTCCACGAATGATTCGACCGAGCCATTCATCATCCAACCACGGATAAAGAGTATGCTGGTTCTCACCAGTGGGTTGGCCATCAAAGATCCCACCATGGTGCTAAGTGTGGCTTTGGCGCTTTTTTTTCTAGTAGACAGGGTTGCGTTCCGTGCCGAACGAAACGTGGTCTCAATTGCTTTGGTGGCATAGTCAGATATATTGGTAAGTTTAAATAAATAGAACTTGCATTTATCACGCCGACTAACGTGCATTTGCTTCATTGCTTTTGTTAGGTAGCGGGAAGGATTACTGAAATCGGTCGTCATCATTACGACGCTGTAGAGAGACTCGACATTCTTGAATGCTAGCTTGAAGAGGAGAAAGGCAAGGCCATAGCAGCTGTAGCCAACTTGGTTGTGCCGACGAAGAAGGCCGAGGCCGTAACCAGGAAGGCAAAAAAAAAATGAGCGAGGGCTACTATTGAACAGGAGAAAGCTCAACAAGCCGACCTGCTCCGTAGGGCTGTTGAAGAGAGGGAAAACCTGATATCCCTGAAATCAGTCCAAGAGGAAATTGCAAAACTAAAGGCCGATCTTGAGGTGGAAAAGAAGGTGAGGGAGCTCGTTGAGGTTGATGTGGCCAAAGCGTTTAATGCTGGAGAGCTTACGGCCAAGGAGTTGTATACAAATGAAGCCTTGAAGTTTGAGAATCGAGGCTTTAAGCACGGCTGGCTCAAAGCTTTGCTGGCCACCAAGGTGACTCTTGATCAACAGATTCCCTACGAGCAGTTGGAACTTGAGCCGTTGGAATCGAATCCAAAGGAGTTCGACTTTTGATCAGCCGATTCCTCAATAGCTATATTTACGTTTGTTTGTCTTCGTTGATTCCATTATACTATTTAGTTTTTTTATTAGGGTCATTTTCATGTACAAAGTGATGAATATACTTGTGCAATTTATTAATGAAAATGATTGTTCTATTGATTACGCCTTGTTGGTTAATGTGAACCAAAATGTGCCATAGAACTAAGCCGAAATAAAGATGAATGAATGGGCCACATAACTAAGTGAAAAGAAATTAGTTAAGTTCAACAATGACTAAGGGGGGCAGTGTCTTAATTCGGCAAAATATTGATAAGCCAATAAGCCAAATGGATTAATAAATTTGCCCTTGCCCAAGTTGACCACTTAGCGTCACTGCCGAATTCAACAGAAAACAAGGCAAGTCCATGTGGTTAGGTGGGGCAGTGTCTTTATTTGGCCAAATAATGATAAGCAGAATAGATTAATAAATCTATCCTTGCCCCAGTTGGCCACTTAGTGTCATCGCCGAATTCAATAGAAAACAAAGCAAGTCCATGTGGTCGCCAAATAATGATAAGCTGAATAGATTAATAAATCTACCTTTACCCCAGTTGGTCACTTAGCCTCACTGCCGAATTCAACAAAAAACAAAGCAAGTCCATGTGGTCAGGTGGGACATTGTCTCGATTCGGCCAAATAATGATAAGACGAATAGGATTAATAAATTTTCTCTTGCCCTAGTTGACCACTTAGCATCTCCACCGAATACATAAGGAGGTGACGGTGAATGCAAGGGCATCATAATCGTTGCATCCGTAATTAATAAATGGGGTAGCCTGGTATTTATGGGGCCTATGGACGCTTTAAATAGACATTTCTCAGAGTGTGAAAGGTAAGAGAGCATTGCGTCGACCTAAGTAAGCTTGTATGTTTAGCAGATTTTTGCAACAATAGAGGCGAATGAAAGACATTAGCAGAACTGGATGTAGAAATGAACCACGGAGCTGGTGGTGAACACACCCAAACGGGAAATATGGCATCAGAGAAGTGTGAGAGATGCCGATCCCCCCGACATCGAAGCAAGTCCCCAAGAGGGGGCAAGGTAGAGAAATTGCCAAGGAGGAGGGCGCAACAATGAAGAGCTCAAGGGTTGGGAGTGCACAGGCCTCAGCACGAAATGAACCGAGTAGGTCACCATGCCCTCTAAGTTTTTTGGTGTTTATTGGGAACAAACCAATGACCGAAGCGCCTTCAATTATCCGTGATCCGAACGTGGCCGTGGAGTTTACTAGGAAATATTTCCATCTAAAGTGCAACAATCCATGATCGGATAAAGTGATTATGAAGTCTTCAGAGAAGGTATCCATGGGGTAGTTAGAGGAATTTACAACTCATATGAGATTGGCATGCGCCTTCACACTGCACATAAAGAAATTGAGCAGAAAGATGGGCGTATTCAAAAATTGGAGCCCTGTATGGATAAGGCCAAAAGTGAAACGCGAAGAGCCAGGGCTGCCGAGACGCAATCGGCGGGCGCGATGAACTAGGTCGTTGTAGACAAAGTGAACCAATGCTTGATTGATCATGCTATAGCTGATCGGTACACAACAAGTGTTTTTGCAAAAGAGGCTATACGATCGTGGGCTTATGAGGAAGGCTTTTTCGACGGACAAAAAATCAGTATTGAAAAGACCAGGGAAAAGTTAGCTGATGACATTTGCCGATGTGAGAACCCTGGCTTTAAGCACGGATGGATTAAGGCTTTACAAGCCACCGGTGTCGACTCGACATCTCTGTTATACCAGAATTACAAGGTTCCCTTCGAGGCCTATGATGCCAAGAAGATGGATAATGAAGAAGAAGCTGCCAACCCGCAAAAGGCCTAAATAACAAGGAACCATGTATTTGTAATTTCTTAATTTAGTGGAACTACTGTACTAAATTTTATTGCTTGAAATAAAATTTGTTGTGGTTGTTTAATTGATATCTTTGCTGGAAATACATGTCTATTGACCTATGGATTTCCATTGTGTAGTATTACTAGTATTGCAATATCATTATAAGTTTGTTGGTTTCAGAAATTTGTTGTCAACATACAAAAGATAATCTGAATTCCGCTAGAGCAATTCGGAGTCTTTGCCATGGAAAAACATGAAATACGAAGGGTGCTTTGAATTCAGAGTTTTTGTAATGACTAAATGTGATCAAGCACAAAGGGCGCTCCGAACTCGGAGGCTTTGTCGGCCAATTATGCCGACCATGAAGGGCGCTCCGAATTCAGAGTATTTGTAATGGCCAAACGTGATTAAGCATGAAAGGTGCTTTGAATTCGGAGGCTTTTTCGGCCAATCGTGCTAACCACGAAGGGCACTTCGAATTCAGAGTCTTTGTAATGGCCAAACATGATCAAGCACGAAGGGCACTCCAAATTTGGAGGCTTTTTTTTATATTATCTTTGGTCAATCGGCCATTCAAAATGAGACATAAATGAGATGAGAAAGGCATACTGTATTACAGATTAGCAACATAGATGCATACACGGTTACATAGTAGTAAAAACAAAAATGAACAAGAATAATCTCCAAGTTGTTTTAATGATAAATTTACGCAAGTGGGTCGAATTCCAGGGTCGAAGTAGCCTTTTTCCAGTCACATCTGAAAGCCGATATGCCCCTACATAGCAATTGAATCAATCTGATAGGGGCCATTCCAGTTGGAGCCTAGTTTTCCGTCCGCTGGGTTTTTGGTAGCAGGAGCACTTTCTTGAGAAGCAATTCTCCAAGGGCGTAACGGCACGACTGCACGCATTGGTTATAAGATTTGGCTAGCTGTTGTTGGTATCACACCATTTGCACAAGAGCTGGATCTCAGCGTTCCTTGAGCAAATTTAGGTCCAACGCCAACGTCATGTCATTATCCCTAGTGCCAAAAACCTTTGATTTCATAGTGGGCAAGCTGATTTTAAGAGGGATGATATCTCCTCTCCCAAAGCACAAGGCGAATGGCATTTCTCTGGTGGGTCACCTCGGAGTGGTGCGATGAGCCCACAATACGCTGGGCAGCTCTTCAACCCACTTGCCCTTGGCCTTCTCCAATTGTTTCTTGATTTCGTCCAGGATCACTTTATTAGAGGCCTTAGCCTGACTGTTGCTTTGTGGGTAAGCTAGTGAGGAAAAGTAGGGTCGGATACCATATGTATTGCACAGTTCTCGATAGATGCCACAATCGAATTGGGTGCCATTGTCAGATATAAGTGCACTGGGTATGCCGAATCGAGTTATAATGTTTTCCCATACAAATCGTTTAACATCGATGTCTCGGATACGTGCCAATGATTCTGCATCAACCCATTTTGTGAAATAATCTATTGCAACAATCAGGAATCGTTTGTTTCCGGAGCTCATAGCAGTGGTTCGACGATGTCAAGGCCCCATTGAACAAAAGGCCAAGGACTAGTAATGAAATTTAATTCTTCAGTGGGCAAGTGTAGCTTGCTTTTTGTTCTCCTTTCGGATATAATAGCCTTATAGTTTGGACTCCTACGGTTCTGAATCTGATTTCACAAGTGCAATGTGAAATAGATAAACACAAATGAGTCCAAATCTGACAAATCTTTTGAAAAATCAATTTTGAATAAAAAAATGCCAGAAATGGACTGCTTTGCCAGATTACAGAGTCGCCGCCTAAATGTTTTTGGAAAATTTAGGAAACCTGGGACTCGTGCCAAAGGCCACGTGTCTGTCATCACCAAAGTGTCTCGACTCGGGAACTTAGGTACGATAGGGGAAGGTCATGATTTAAGAACCCCTGCTCGCCCGATCAAAGATCGGCCTCTACTAATCATTATGTGATTCTTATTTACATTATATACTCTTGTTCTGATTATTAGGCTAACCTTACTATGTGTTGCACACAAGTATAGACTAATTTGCAAAAATTGGAACACTTTGATTTCATGTTTGTTTTGAAAAAAAAAAAGATTTGAATACGTACCACTTGAAAAAGTGGGCTCATATGTACTTTCATCAAATTAACCCAATTCGAGGAACTAGCCTTCATCCACGGGCATTCAAGCAAGTATAATACTTAAGCACTTAGCCTCATGGTAATCATGCTTGACATGGCAACAATCGCACATATGCAACATGCTAAAGCAATGAAATGCTCACCTGCTACTCCACGGTAAGCCAAAACAAAACAAAAGAATTAAAAAACATGCTCCTAACTAATGCAACATATGCGATATGCAATTAATAGGCTTGGCTACAAATATAGCATGTGAATTAATTTGATAGCATGCGACTTAAGCACGTTTTCAAAGAAGTATTTAAACGACAATGCTTGCTAGCATGATGAACCGAGCCTAATGGATGCAAGACAAATGAATGCTTTATACATGGAAAATGCTAAACAAAATATGATGTGCTACACTATCCATCGTAACTGGGTAAATAAAAGGGAGAAAGACGTGGGGTTGGAAGACATACACATTATTACAAGTTTGCCTTCGTGCAGGAGGGTCCGAATGAATGAATTAGCTAAGCTAACTAACTATTTATTACAGAACCGAATTTAACTAACTATTCTAGCTAATTAAATAATTATAACACAAAGTTAAATCAATTGCTACTCTAACTAATTAATACAAATTAACTAATTAAACTAACTAATTAGTTACATTAAGGAATTAATTAACTAAGTAATTAATTACAAGTTGTACAACATACTACTATTAGAAAAAACAAATTTAATGGGTCCCGCGGAGCGAGGAAATGACTTATGCATGCACATGAATTTCTCCCTTCTTTGCACTATTTTGCACCTTAGTCTCTGTTATGCTCTGTGAAGAAAGTGGTACTGCCTGGTTGAAAAGGTGGCCGACAGGCTAGAAGTGGTGGCCGGCTGCCCACTAATGGTGGCCTGCCGTACAGAAAAGGTGGCCTGTCGGCCACTAATGTTGGGTTTCTCTTGCTGTAACAGAAAACAAATAGAGCACAAATAGAGATTTCTCAGGGGATGTCTGTCCACCCAACCTATTCTTAGCATCAATCAGCTTAAAGGAGTGAGAGGCTCAATTCGTAAGCCATCAATCGGTGCAAATTCATTGTGTGATGACTTATAAACCAAGGGATACAATTTCAATAAATGCACAATTAAAGACTCATGAACCTCCTCCCTATCATGATATTGATCAATGGAAGCGGTTTGAACCATTTTCATCACTAGTTAGTATGAAATGCTTCAAGACTCAACGGGTTCAATTAACATCCGATTGAACACCAAACTATTTTATTATCTGTTAGCTCTTTTAGTCTAATTTATTACATCTTTTAAATTACCTTCCATTCATTACTCAATTAAGTCCAATAATGAAGATTAAGTCCACTAATGGAAAAAAATCAAACAAAAGGTTGTTTTAGGCATGAGAGAGATGTCATGCCATTAGTAATGAACCTCCAAGGAGATTAAACCATTAAGCACAACGATCTCTATCTCAAGCTTAAACAACCAATCGGTTAAAATAACTCTCAAGGAAATGAAAAGCCAAGAAATGAGAGAGATGCAAAGGTGATTAGAGATGAACACAAGTATGAAAAGCACTAAATAAATGCTATCAACCCTAATAGGTTGGTGTCTAATGTCTAAAACACCAAACCTATGAGTACCATTATACTACAAGCCTATTAACAAAGCATGAACGGAGCAAACGCATAACAGACAGTCCTAAAATACGCTAAAATAGTGTTGGAATTGAAGTCAAAAGAGCTAAAGGAGTAAGCTACAATAATAAAGAATTTAAGCTAGTAAACAAGCCAAAGGAGGGGTGGCTAACCCCTCCATTTTTGGAACTTCAAAACCCCTTTTTTAGCCTCTGAAAACCTTTGAAAATTAGTGGTAAAAAACTCAAAACAAAAAAAAGCTAATGAAAATGTGGGAAACACAAGGGTAAGAGCCTAGAAGAGAAGGTTCAAAGAAGGGTGGTCCACCCCTCTACCTTTAATGGCTTTAAATCACAAGTTTTAGCCCACAAATACGGGTGAAAAATAACCCAAAGATAGCAATAAATGATAGAAATAAATAGGTGAAATAAGCTTGAAGTTGTACCTCTTGAAGTGAATGATCCTTTTGAATTATAAACCACTAATTCCACACCTTCAAGAGCTAAATTAAAAGCTCAAACACCTTAGCAATGAATCCTCAAGGTTTGGTTTAGAGTGTCTAGGAAAATGTTATAGAAGTTATAAGGAAGAGAGAGAGAGAGAGAGAGAGAGAGAGAGAGAGAGAGAGAGATGTAGGCAGAGAAATAGTTTTCAAGATTTTTACTCCACAAATTTTTTTAACCCTAATTTTTGAGAGAGAGTCATCTATATATAGAAATATATCAGACCATCTTGAAAATATCCATACAGATATAACTAAGACAGTGCATGCATCTATGGAGACAATTGGCACAACTGGCAAAAAGATCTGAATTTTTACACAAGTGGGTGACAGGCCACTAGTGGGTCTACTGGTCCCTTGGATGGTCAGGCTTGAAAAAATACTATTTTGGCCCAAAAACAAGACATAAGGTTTGTAGGTTCAAAACTGAGGTCTCTTGCTGAGGAAATCAAGCATTTGGACAAGTGTAAAAATCATCATCGGGTGATCAAATCGGTTGCGTCCAAGTCTTAGAGGAGGTCAAAAATGAGGTGTCTATAGCAAGTGAGTTAAAGAGGAGAACTTTTAGAATTGTTCACACTTCTTTACGTAGTTCTCAGCATCAATGCACATGGTCAGCTAATAATATCCCTGAGTTATGGCTCGGTGTGCCAATGAACACCTTCCCGAATGGGCACAGCAGCTGCCTTCGTGTATTTTAGCCAAGAAATCCTCCACTCTGTCTGGATGAACACATTCCAAATATGACGCTGAGAGAGATTTTTTGTAAAGCTTTCCATAGGGATCCAAATAATATTATAGGGATTTGTTTCATAGCTTATGGGCTTCTTTCTTATCTGTTGACAGCTGGTTCTGAGGAAAAAAATGTGGTGATGGGGTCCATCTAACTCGGTCCCGAGTCAATGGTGTTTACATGAACAGACTCAGGGGAACTAATACTCGGCTCTGGGATGAATCCCACTTCGATGGTTCGTTTGATTTCTGAGTTAATGGCAGAAACCAAACAAGCAAGGGCATTTGCATGAGTGTTCTGATCTCAGGTTATCTGATTCAGCTTGTGGTGGTCGAACTTCGTGAGCAAGGAGTTTGCCGTTTTCATATAGGCTGTCGTTCGGTTGTTTTTAGCTGCATATTCTCCTGTCAATTGGTTGATGACCAATTTTGAGTCACAGAAGACCTGTAATCTTTTGGTGCCTAGGTGAAGTGCGTTACGGAGGCTGATTAGCAATGCTTTGTATTCGGCCTCATTATTTGATGCATCAAAACCCAATTTGACTGCCTGCTCAATTATCCCCCCTTAGGGGGTCATGATTACTACTCCTGTCCCACTACCATGTTAGTTAGATGATCCATCACAATGCATCTGCCAAATGTCCCCGACATTGATTCTTCAGTCTGGTTGAGGTCGAAGGGCGAGTTGGTCGAATTTGAATTCGGCATGGCATCTTGTAAACTCAGCTACAAAGTTAGCCAACACCTGCCCTTTGATGGCTATTCTGGGCAAGAATTGGAGGTTATACTGGCTGAGTTCTAATACCTATTTTGAGACTCACCCTGACGCTTCCGTGCTATGGAGCACTGCTTGGAGAGGGTAGTCCATTAGTACCCCTATGGTATGAGCTTGGAAATAGTGCATCAGCTTCCTGGCAACCAACACAAGAGCCAAGATGAGCTTTTCTAGTGGCAGGTATCATGTTTTGGTGTCAACCATCGCTTTGCTTACATAGTAGATGGGCTATTGCTCACCGAGTTCTTCCTTTAATAGCACGGCCCCGACCGCCCGATCAGATACTGCCAGATACAAGATGAATGGATCGCTAGGTGGTGGGGTTGCCAAGAGTAGTACAGAGCGTAGATATGTTTTCAATCCGTCTGGCGCAGTCTGGCACTCGGGGGTCCACTGGAATGCTTTGCCTTGCCGAAGTATGTGAAAAAATGGCCTGCAACAATTCGAGGAACGGCTGATGAACCTGTTGAGAATCGCGACCATTCCCATCAACTTTTGAACTTTTTTGGCTGACTGAAGGGAGTCGAGTTCCATATTGGTTGTAATTTTCCTCAGGTTAGCCTTATTCCTTGATAATTTATGATAAAGCCGAGGAACTTACCAGATCCGATGCCAAATGCACACTTCAAGGTATTGAGTTTCATTTTATACTTTCGGAGGCTATTGAAAGTCGTGGCTAAGTCGGCTAAATGAGCATGAATTTCCTTGCATTTTACTAGCATGTCGTCAATGTATACTTCCATGGTGTGGCTGAGTTGTTCTTTAAACATAGTGGTGACCAGTCTCTGGTATGTTGCTCCCGCATTCTTTAGTCCGAAGGGCATAACCTTGTAGCAATAGGTTCCCCGTGGAGTGAAGAATGCAGTCTTTTCCTGGTCCTCCAAATGCATAGCAATTTGGTGGTAACCCTTGTATGTGTCCAAGAAGCTCATGCATTGGTGGTGCGCAGTTCCATCCACAAGTTGGTCGATTTTGGGAAGAGGGAAACAATCCTTGGGACATGCTCTGTTCAAATCTGTGAAGTCCATGGAAATATGGCAATATCCATTTTTCTTCTTTATAACCATGATATTGGACAACCACGTGGGATAAGTTACTTTGTGGATTGCCCCAGCTTCCAACAGCCTGTCGACTTTGTCAACGACGACCAAGGTATGCTCCGCTGTTGATCGGTGACTCCTCTGAACGATTGGTTTGACTTTTGGGTCGACATTTAAATAGTGTTGGGCCATGCTTGGATCCACCCCTGGCATTTCATACGGTGTCCAGGCGAATATATCAATATTGCCGAGTAAGAAGGAAACTAGATCTTGTCGCTCAGCTGAATCCAGAAAAGTGTCAATCATGAAGAACTTGTCAGGTTCCCCTTTTATTCTGATATAATTGAGATCTTCGGTTGCCTTATCAGTGGGGGTTTGTCCAACATCCTCGAGCTTTCGTAATCTGGAATTTCGATCGAGTTCACTTCCAGTTCCCTTGGTTTCTTTGCCGAAGTAGTAAGATAGCATGTCTTCGCTGATTTTTGAGAGCCTTGAATTTGCTCAATTTCGTGTTACGTTGGAAAGCGGAGTAGCTAATGGTAGGTACTTGGTATGGCCTTCATTGTGTGCAACCAGGTTCTCCCCATGATGAGATTGTATGGTGATGGAAGTTTGACGACTAGAAACCCCATGTCGATTGACTTAGTGCCCGCATGTACTGATAACGTGATCCTGCCCAAAGGGTATTCCGGGTTGGCATTGAAGCCAGAAAATGGATATTTAGCCGGTAGCAAGTCCGAATCGGTGAAGCCAAGCTTAATAATGTCTTATGATACATTATCTCTGAGGTGCTTCCTTGATCAATCAGAATGCGTTCCATGAATAATCTGTTTATCTGCAACTCGATGACAAGGGCATCATCGTGGAGGAGAGTTATCCTATCAAGATCGGCATTCTCAAAGCTAATCTTGCCAGTCTCATGAGGCCGTTTAGCTGGTGTGAACGGCTTGGATGGGCAGGGTTACAACTGAATCGTATGTACTTGATTCGGTAGCGGAAGACTATATATCATGTGAATCACACCAAGTGGAGGCGAGTCTGGGCGTAGAGCTATCGTGTTTGGTGGATTGCCCTTGCGGACATCCTGTGCTAGTTGGCCATCTTGTACCAACTCCTCAAGATGATCCTTCAGTGCGTAGCATTTCTCAGTCTCATGGCCATGGTCCTTGTGATATTCACACCGTCTACCCCTCCGTCTCATGTCAGGGGGCCCAATCATCTTGGACGACCACTTAAATAACGGTAGATGATGGATTTTAGGCAGGATCTTGTTGATCGGCTCGGCCAACTCCGTATACTTCTTGTCCGAACATCTGGGGCATTTGCTATCCACTTGATATTGCTCGTCCGAGCGTCGCAAACACTGCTCTCTTGACCGGCACGAATCCCGCTGATTGTCTCATTTTGCCTGGCCCCTTAGCTCAGGGCTCCTTTCTGGTGGTGCAACATTTATCGGCTGTACTAGACCAGGTGGTGCCGTCTCCCCGACTTTCTGCCCGGTTTCGACGTAGAGGGCATCATCCTCAACCTTGCAATACTCTTTCATTCTCTTCATTAGCGCCCAAACCGTTTTGGTAGGTCGTCTAGTCAACGAGCTTCTGAGTGGACTATCGAGGTGTCACCCCATTTTAAAAGCGGTGATGGCCATGGAATCATTGCAGGCATCATCCACTAGGTTGAAAAATTCCTAGTAACGCGCCAAGTATTCACAGAGTGTCTCATTCGGTTTGATTTACATTGCCCAGAGCAAGTCGGCTTGCTTTGGTTGGGTCTCATTG
Source organism: Camellia sinensis (assembly GCF_055761805.1). Classification (NCBI taxonomy): domain Eukaryota; kingdom Viridiplantae; phylum Streptophyta; class Magnoliopsida; order Ericales; family Theaceae; genus Camellia; species Camellia sinensis. Next base: position 106,555,154 of record NC_138974.1, read on the forward strand.
GTGATGAATCTTACCCTGAAGGATTTTTGGAGCTGATAAAAACTTTTCACTGAGCCTGGCTCTAGCTTATAATACCATCTAATGGCCAACAGTCCTAGGCTGCTTGGAAACATTCGGCACATGAGTGCTTCATCATCAGCATGCAATGTCATCGCTTGCTTATAATGACGAATGTGATCCGTAAGATCTTATTTGCCATCATAAAGAGTAAACGTTGGTGCTTTAAACTTCTTAGGCAATGCGTTGTACGAAAGGATCGTGTTTTCCCTCTTCATTCGAGCCATCATCTCGTTTTCCTCACCTGTACCGCACATATGGACTTCTCTCAAATGAGCTGGATATGTCAACTCGCCCCTTTTTCCTGGGTTCATGAGATGATGAGCCGGAGTTACTGCTATTGTCATGTTTTTGATGTCGACGCCCTTAATTATCCTTCTTCTTTTTGGGTGACTAACCCTGGTCATGGTGTGATACGGTCTGCTGGGATTTTGCTAACTCCATAGCCAATTCTTTACGTAGGCGTTCATTATCAGCTGCCATGTCCTCCAGACATTACTCATTTCTCTTTGCTTGGGCCATCATTGTCTACATGGTTTCCTATACCGAGGTCGAAAGCAATGATGAAGCTATTGAATCAAAGTTCAAAGCTCTTCATGCGATGATATTTTCTTGACCAAATGTGGTTTGTGGCGTAAGATCGTCCGCAACGAGCAAAGAATCGTCTGTTATTATGTCTGCCATGGACGAACTTAAGTATTTCCACAGACGGCGTCAATTGTGGTGAAAGGATTTGGAAATACTCTCTGATCCTAACAGACTTCCTTGATCCTCGAGATGATACCTGAAATAGGAACAAGCACTCCGATCGGTGATACCGTAATCAGCACTCTGACAAGCAAGTTAGTATTCACTCAAGTTTACTTTAGTCACAAGTTATCACTGTTTTCTCACATACCTCTTCTTTGGCTAATGTTTCTCCTGTTATATTGTTCTCCAGGGGCCTACTCTCTTACTGTGGACACTCCTCCCTCACAGCTGGGCCCCTAGACGTTTCATAGGATACGTGGCCTATTCGACCCATGAGCTAGGTTCTACTCGGCCACGGCTTTGTTCAAATGGATCCGGTCACAGGCCGACTCGTCTTCATCCGTCTTCTCGATAATCTCGTCTCGAGGGTAAAGCGTAGTTTGAACTGAATTATATATGGCTCATTTTATTTTAGCCCCCACATGAACAGATAAGTTAAGATAGGTTAAAAAATTTAAACAGATAGGGAAAAATTAGACAAATAAAATTTGGACAAAAAAATTGTATAGATAAAAATTTGAATAGAAAAATTGTATAGATAAAATTTAAATAGATAGCTTCAAAAATTGCATAGATAAAAAAAATGAACATGTAGAGAGACAAATTCAAAAACTTTAAACAGATAGAGAGAGAAACCTTCAAATTTTGAACAGATAAACAGATAGGAAAAAATTTGAACATATAGACATAAATTTGAACATATAGTAAAAAAAAAGTCCAAAGATAAATTAAGGGGTAAAATTGAAAACAAAATGTCCATCAAAACAAACAAAATGACTTATCACCAAATTATTTCACAAAAGGTGGACTCTCACTATCAAAAACATCCACAGGACTTGATGACTTAGACTCTTCTTAGGTTGGATTTTTTAGTAATTTCTCGATAAAAATTACTGAATATAGACAATTTGAATTAAGCCCAAATTTGAATACTAGGAAACAATAGAAAAATATCAAAACATATGGCAATAAAGTTATTTTTAAAAAGAAATTTTCCTAAAATGGAAAAATCACTAATTTGAGGGTCCAAATGAAGGAATTTGGCTAAAATCTACCGTTCAACATCACCGTTGATTTAAAATGTTATTTCCGATTAGACAACCAAATTTGAGTTAATATTGAGCTCATAACAAAAGTGTCATCATTACCCTCAATTTGACTTTTTCATTGCCTTTTGCGGTCCAATTGTTCCAAGAATTCCTTTATTACTTGTTCTACATCACAACATTGTGATTGCCGATGATATCACTGAAAAGTCCTCTAAGAGATAGATAATTGAGATCACGATTGTCACCAAGGGCTTGAAATTATCATGATCATTACTAAGAGTGATATTGGTAAGTAAAGACCTTTGATCTCATGGTTATGTAACACTATTTTGTGGTGTGAGGTTGTAAGTTCAACTCTTACGGATATGAGTTTGATACTTTTGTGGTGTTTAGTTATCTTCCACTATGGGGATTCTATGAAGGTAAGTGGTAGGTGGGTTTGGCTTGGGCTTGGTAATTAGTTGTTGAGCTTGGTGATTGTTGGCTTTTTAATTAGGCACTGACTCGAATGTTTTATTTGAACTATTCAAAACCCATATAATCTCAAAACAAAACACTTGCACCAATTAGTCTAACATATTTTAAAATATTATATATACATATATATATATTTAAATTTAAAGATACTGCCATATCCAACCATCGCTGGACCATTGCCAGGCTTCCGTTTGACGGTCACCGAAGATTTTTTGAAATGTTCAACAACGCTGAAAATTTGCCGCTCTAGCTCACTCAAGAATGGAACAGCAGTGGTCAGCCGGCAAGCTCGTTCTGATCTTGGACGCAGTACATTGGAATCCTAAAGCTCTACCACAGACACTACCGCGAGTCCGCTTGGGGTGCGGAATGTTCTGAACGTCTATCGTTGGAAATTCATCAGAATGTTTAGAACATCATTGAAAAAAAATGGAGAAATTAAAGCGAAAACATAACAAAATTTAACCATATTCTCTCCAACGCCACAAAGCACGAAAAAAAAACTCTTTATCATATAGAGCACATAATTTTCAATTCACAAAATTTAAAAAAAAAAAAATTTGAATTTATTATTCATCAAACTATATAAATTTGCAATTTCAAAACTGTAAACATTATTAGTTTGCTCGTTTGCAATTTATCAAAAGACAATTTCACGTGGAGATTTCAGACTAGTAGTTTCTAAGGGTAATTTTTTTTGTTGTTTTAATAAAAAGAAAAAAAAAAAGAGGCTAGAGTCACAGAGAAAAATAGAAACGTATTTCAAAACTATAAATTTTTGTAGTTTTCATAGCCTATAACTAAAACTCAAAAAGTATCTTTTTCAAAACTTGAAAATTTTCTCCATTAAAACAAGAAAAAAGAAATGTGTAGCAAAGAAAAAGAAAAAAAATTGAGAGATTGAAGGAGAGAGATAGACATAGAGAAAGGATACCATTTTTGGTTTATAGCTGGCCAGATCTGATGTAGATCCACTCAGATTTGCTCTAAATTTGAATATTTTGGTGAGTCTTGTCCTATGTGATCTATGTCAAGAAGATCGCCGAAAACTCATCTCATTCGACGTTGGTAAGGGCGAAGTAAGGAGTCAATTGTCAATAGTTGCCGATGAACCCAATCAATGGTAGTTGCTGGTTGTCAACCGGTGAGTGTATATCAGAAAGAGAAAGAGAAGAATAAAGGCGCTTTAGAACTTTTGGGTCTACACAAAAAGTTGTTGGACTAAGTAGAACATGTGTTCTTCTCAGAGGAGTTACGGGTAATTTGCCTTTTTAATTATTATTGGATTAGTGATTTGTTTGATGTAATAATTTTTATATTTGTAATTATTTTCTTATCGATTCTTATCAATTGAGAGAGAGAGAGAGAGAGAGAGAGAGAGAGCCATGAGGAGTGCTATGGAAGAGTGATGAAATGAGAGAACATTGTGATGCAAGCAAATTGAGAGAAAGGGCTACAAATTGCTAAATTGATTGTCATCTATTGACTATTAAAATTCTACTTAGACTATGCTTGTCCAAGGGTTAAAAAAAATTGCTAAAAAATATTAGTTAAATTTAATGTAATAAATATTATTTAAAGTGCAATTGATCTCATTCACAGTGAGACATTTCACCATTTTTATCCATAAAAAAGTGTTTTTGTTTATACATCTGGTCAGATGTGTGAACAATATCAAACTTGGTGCAAATTGGTTTTATAAAATGGGAGATCAGTATGAACTTGTTCCAAGAACGTTTAACTTCTCACAAAAATAGAGAATGGTGGTTAAAAAAAGTGGTGGTTAAAAAAAGTAGTGGTTGAAAAAACAAAGAGTTGGTTAGTTGTGTCTAGGGATGACACGAGTAGTGAATAAGTTGGGGCTCTCCTACCTCATCCTCACTTCCGCCACTTGTCCCCAACCTGATCCTCATGAAACTCTCCCCTACCATACCCAAACTCTGAAATGTAATCCTCACTCTCAACCTTATTCGATTCACAACATAATAAGAAATTTAACAATAATATTAAAACTCGATAACTAAAACAAAAAAATAATATTTATAATTAAAAAAATTATATATTGTATATATATATATATTAAAATTATATTATATATATAACACATAATAAAAACTTAATAATACATTGTATATATATTATATATATTCTATAAAAAAATTAATAATATATTATACATATATTAAATATATGTAATATTATTACTTGTTTATTACTTTATTTGTAATGCTCCAACTTTTATTACGTGAATCCATTACCAAATCCTTTATAATATCACCAATTTAATAATAACAAACACATGCCAATAGAACAATAAATAAGTAATAACATTCTCTCTCAAGGTGATATATATATACATATATATATATATATATGAAATTTGATATAATGCCCTTAGGCTTATATTATACAACAATAAATAAAAGAGATTTATACTTATACATTGCATAGCGTTTAGCCAACAAGCAAAAGGCCCTGTGACCAACATAATAAAAGACTTCAAGTCTTGAACAATCTTCTAGCCATGTACCTGAAAATTTTGTTGACACGTGGGACGAGTACAAACCCAGTAGAGATCTCAAAGATCCTAACCAATCACAACATATAGCTCCAAAAAATCATGCATGCACCACAACATACCGTATAAGTAATGTGACAGTTGATATCCAAAAGTATACTTGTATAAATACGTTTTTCTTTTCTCAAAACATTCTCTTAACTCAACACAAAACAAAATCATTACTTTTCTTTCTAACTCCCGTTTCATTTCAAAACCATTTTCTTTACTCTTAAATCTTTTTACATTGACATAAAAGAATCCCATTCAGACATTAGTTTTGAAAACTTGTTCACACCTACAAGTCATAACCCTACCCCACATGCCACCACACTACACACGTCTGCACCACAATACATCTATTACCTTCCCTGGCCATTGGCCCAAGGGCAAGAGACATCCACAATACAAAAATGAAACATACATATCCAAAAATAAATAATAGAAAGTAATACATACATCAAATCCCATTTCCGCTAGCATATAGCACGGATGGAGAATGATACAAATCCACATAATGCTTTACCGGCCTTATGCGGCGGGGAACGACCCCAAGGTCATACTTTACTGGGCGCAAACCGAAAGAGAGAAGAACCTATCACAAGGCGCTATGCTTTACTGACTTAATACGATGAGAAACAAACCTTCTTTCACACTATAATCGCTAACAGTTAAATACATTAACCCATTTCGTTCAAAAATGTGCTCCACACCCCACCGTTCAATAATAGGTTTTCCTTCATTTCCAAAACACAATACGAGTTACCAAAAATCAAAATCATAGCTATCTAACAACAATCTCGTAACATAACCAACATTCACGAGTGTTCCAATTCCTCACTAATAACATAATTCATGACAAAAAATGCAATTGTTTATTCACAATGTCCTCTACACATGGCATCTACTAATCAAAAAACAATATCATCCTCCACCAAAGGTCAAGGACAAAACTCTACAGACTCCCATTGTATAATTAAAAGCATAAAGACAACAATAGGTACTTCTAGCCCAATCAATCCCAAACTCCCATATTTTTATAAAGGAGGCAATCAATCACACTTTGCTTTGAAAACCAATTCTCACTATTCCAAATCCCTAATGTACACAACACTTCCCAACATCCAATATCATTAATCAAAAACCCCTAATTTGTAAGCCACCAAACACTCCAGTTTCAACTTAACACCAAACATTTTCTTTAACATTCTAAACTCCACAAATTAAATACTAAGTCCTCCAACCCCACACTCGAAACATTTCCTACAACCCGCAATCAACCACAAATCCAAATCACAAACCCACCAATTAAAGCCCAAACCAACCCATATGTGTTTAATAAAAATTAAACATGAAAACTATACTTTTAATGCAATAAAAAGTACCACAAATCTATTTATAGTGAGGTATTGAAAAGTAGTTCAAGAATCTCTACCTCTTGAAGTGAAGAGGAGACCACCTAAAAATCAACAATGATAAAAATACGATCCGCTCAGATTAAAATGGCGCCCTCATGACCCTCTACATTTTGGTCTATGAAACTAGGGGTAGAAAATCACTCAAAATAGATGAAAACCAGGGTAGAAGAGCTTGGGAGATTGGTTATGGCGGACATGAGAGAAAAATGAGAGAAAAGATCTTAAAAAGTGACTTTTCCAGCGCACTGCAAACTTATATACACGAATCATCGCGGCCACGATCTAACACCTCGAGGGCGGGAACTTGCCACCTCAACTGGTTGGAAACGTGACCTTTCTTACCGCAGGTGCAACCGCCTAGCAATCCAGGTCACGGGCGCAACTCCTCTATTTGTGGCCTGACACCGCGGGTAACACCCCGCCAAATATCATTTACATAGAACAGTTAAAAGTACAGTCTTCACTTACACACAACGCAATTCCTTTCATTTCTTTTTCTCACTGAACTACAAATTTTTGTTTACAAAACATTACAAACTACACATCCCTGTTCAGTGAGCTAGAAAAGATTTCAAAACAATTACATTACCTTGCTAGTTTTCTAATTACATTGAGACATTTTAAACAAAATTACAAACCTTAAAAGAAAATAGAAAAAGAGTTCCATAGTTTCATTACAACGTCAAGTTCACAAAAGGTTATATTTTAAACAAAAGAAAAGAAAGTTAGTTCCTTCTTCATCTTCATTGACGGTTTTGGGGCTCTTCATTTCCTGAAATGTTAGTAAAATAGAAATGAGCAATTTTGCCCAGTAGAGAAGAACTTTAACCAAGCATATAAACATTTGATTTAAATATACATGCCCTTTATATATGGCCAAAAATTTATGTTCATTTTAAAAAAATATTTATTACACATCACACAATTCGTATTCGACCTCTACATTTTTCAGTCCTCACGCGGATGGCTTGTGGATGCCTCAAACCTTTCCACTTTTGTCGTCCTTACACGAACCGGCCAGTGGACACCTCACAACATCTCCACATTTGCTGCCCTCATGTAGACTAGGCAAGTGGGCACCTCAAAGACAAACCTACATTTGTCGTCCTCACACGAATTAGGCTAGTGGTCACCTCAAACACATTCCATAACATTTGCATTTTTCACACAACACCAACAATCACAAGTATTCTCCAATTTTTGCTTATCAATTATGTCACGACCCAAACTTGCCCCTCAAAGTTTGGGCATGATCTATTCAGAAATAGACAGAAACGGACATTTAACCTAATATACAAAACGTACGGGGCCTTAACAGAAGCATTAAATATCATAAAATAATAGAAACAAAACTCCATTGAGCTACTACTACTATGCCAGGATCATAAGTATCATAACAGGCAAATAAAATCCAAAACATACACCTGAGCATCGGTTATATACATATACATATATAGGCCCAGCCCTATGATTGGGCGTATAACAAAAACCATTGTAGGAGAAAGTGTTATACACATTTCAACCTTAGGCCAATAATTAGAGTGCAATGCCAAAAGTTTTCCAAAACTTCACAAAAATATGAGTGGCTTCATCTAGGGCCTGGACACACAAAGGTTGACAAAAGAGGACGAGCGTCATGGCTTAGGACTGACCACTCGGTTGGTTACCTATAGAAACAGACATAACACAGGGTGAGCCAGGCTCAGTGAATTGTAACACTTTTATAATTTGATGTTCAACTTAAGTCATAATACAAGTCAATGCGTACGTAAATGCAAAGATTACATGTTTAGTCTGATTCTGTATTAATTTCAGAACGGCCTTGGGTTCAATCTTGAAACATAATGGCTTTAAGCCCTTAAATGGAGTGGCAATAAGCCCTTGAATATATTGGTATTAAGCCCTTAAACATGTTGGCATTGAGCCCTTGAACATATTGGCATTGAGCCCTTGAACATATTGGCATTAAGCCCTTGAACATGCATGAATGAACCCAAGAGGTGTCTCACACGGATTCCAGAGGTGACTCACATCGTAGCACTTAGTTCCGTGTAACACTTTGTTTCATACCATAACAACTTAAACGGAATGGCCATAGGCCCAGATATCTTCAGAGCAAACTGATTTCAGCGTCTTATAGAATTCCATAGTCATATGAAAGTAGTTTCATCCTTTCCATTAGTTATTCTCATTCTTTAAATCACTCACATAGTAACATAATTAACAGAATTAACAGAATGCTAGTGGCAAACATTAGCTGTAGTAAAGCGTACTACTACTCACAATGTTGGGACGACGTGCTAGTTCCTCCCGGAGTGTGTCCTACACACATTCATAACTTGCAAATTAGTTCATTCTCTTTGTTGAATCATTTCCGGATTCATTTCACTTCAAATGAATTTTACACACATTAATAAGCATAAAATACAAATTCTAAAAATATTCGAGGGTCAAGCACGCAAAACGGAGCAGATAACTTTTTCAGCTTGGGCCGCACGTGCTACTGTGAACCCCGCATGTGCGGCAGTTAGTCCCGCACGTGCGGCTGGGCATCCCGGCACGTGCCTTTTTAGCAGTAGCTGAACCCCAAAATTTTCCCATTTCCCGCACGTGCGGCCATGACTCTCGCACGTACGGCAGCACCTCCCGCACGTGTGGCCATGACCCCCGCATGTGCGGCGATTTCCTGTGTTGCACAGACTGAAATTCACACAAAATCCAATTTTAGGTGCACATTCACAAGGCTCAAAATAGACTCCTTAATTGCTAAATCATGGGTCAAAAATCAAGTAAATAGGCAACTCATACACATATCAAGTTCAATATGAATTGATTCCTCAATTCTTTGCAATTCATAACATAAGTTAACCACTTGAATCCCTACTATATAGTTCTCAAATACACATGTAATCATCCAAGAAAATCTTACACATATTCAAGAGACGACTTAATTCAAGTAAAATACACATACCTTGAACTTAAAATCTCACTAGATCCTCTTAATTCACCCAATCTTCTACTCTTGATAGGTTTCCCTTCTACTTCTCTAACTCTCATCTTCCAATTTCCATTCAAAAGACACTTAGGTTATTTCCATGTCCATGATCAAAGAGGCATACATATACATAATATAAAAGAAAAAGTTAAATAAGACAAAAATCAATCGTTTAATCATCCTAAATTGAAATTTCACAGAAATGCTTATTATTACTTAAAAATTATGTTGATTTCAAATATAAAATCTATTTCAGATTATCAAGCCTCTAAGGTCCTCAATTTCTAATCCAAACATTCTAAACATAACAGATACTTTTCTTATGAAACAGATACGGGTTTTAAATCATAAGATCCATAGAATTAAACTTAATTTTTCATTAAGTTTCACATTAAGCATTTGAAAACACAAACTAAGGGACTAAAAATATATCAGAATCACATACGAGGGTCGGGTTATTACAATTTAGCTATTTCATCAAATTCATGAACAATCCCTTAGGGTTCATATGAAAATTTGGAGCTTTTCCATACCAATATTTAGTTTCCTTTATTCAAGTATGTTTACTCACTATTTCATAGTTGATTTCATAATCCACCATCAATTTCACAAAATACATTTTATCACACAAAACATCTCTCTCTCTATATATACACATCCTTCATCTTGCTAGTTCCATACATCTTAAGATTCACACCTATTTAGACCAAATTGTGAATATACAAGAGTAAAGATATTCCTACCTCAAGATTGTACAACGAAAGATTAAGGCCCACCAAATGAGTTTTCGAAATACCATGATCTATTCAGCTTAAAACGTAGCTCTTGATAAGGAGAACAACTTTAATGAAAGCCCAATGATTATTTCTTGCTCTATCTAGATGAAATCTAGAGTTTCCTAACGAGGGCTTTGGAAAGAGAATTGTTAGAGAGAGAAGGAGAATGAAAGAAATGGTTTGGGAAAGTGTTTGGATTGCAATATAACTCAGCTGTCCTGACTAGACTACTTGAGCAAACTTTCCTTTGCTCGCACGAAGTACCAAAATACAAAGGGATCGCACTTTGCACCGCTCAAGTAGTAAACGCAAGGTCTTAGAAGTTTTGCAGAGATATAGTGAAAATATTGGAAGCTCGCATTCTTCACTCGAGCAACCATTCCTTTGCTTGAACGGTATCGCCTGCAAACTTGCGACATACTGGGAGCTACAAATCTCCGCTCGAGCAACCAAATGATCGCTCGAGCGGTTTACAATGATTCCGATTTTGACTCGACTCTTGTTATATCCCGGACTAGGGTTTAATGGTTTAATATTGTCGTTTACATCTTGTTTTCCTTGTATCTCCTTAAATTTGGCTTTGGGATTATTGTGGTTGTGTTTGGGACAGGTTGGTTGCATAGTTTTCAAACTCTTCTTGACTAGAATTTTGTTCCTTCACTCAAGTGGACTTTGTAAACTCTCAGTACTTTTGCAGGTTTTCAAAACTACTGGGAGAGTGCATTCTACGCTCGAGCGGTCCTTTCTGCACTCAAGCGGGTTCAGCTCCAGTGTCTATTCTTACGCTCGAGCGATTGGTCTGTTGTTTGCAAAACTACTAGGAGTGTGCATTCTGTGCTTGAGCGTCACTTCTTGCGCTCGAGCGAGACAACTTATTGTGTCTGACGCTCGAGCGTCACTTCTTGCGCTCGAACAGACTGTGCATATATTAGTTCGTAATAACTACTTTTTACATCATTTTTTCGTCTCTTTCTCTCTCTAAAACCTTTCAAAACCTTAGATCTTGAGTTTCTCTCTCTAGAACTCTCCTTCTCTCTACATTTTCATCTAGATCCATTGGTTTCTCTACTCTAGTGTCTTTGGAAAAAAGGTAGAGCACCACAAGGGCTACGTTTTGATCCAAATAAACCTTGGTTTCGACGTCTTGGGAGTTCTTCCATTGCTTTGCTTGCCTTCTTACTTTGAGGTAGGTAGGAACTTTTTACACTCTACTATGATTTTAACGTAGTTATTTGTTAATTGTGCAAATAATGTTGGGGATTTGGAGGATTTTAGATAAACCTAGGGTTTTGGTTTAAAATCAAAAGAGAAGTTTTCAAATTAAGGTATTGAAAATGGTTATGGGTATAGATATGAGGATGTATTGTGTTGAATTTGTTGATTTTGACACATGGGTTGGATTTGGAAAAGAATGGGGTGTTGCCCTAAAATGTTTCAAATAATTATTTTGTATAAATAATGAAATTAGTATTGGGAATGTGAAGTTAGATGAATGTGTATATAAATAGTGAAGTTAGATGTATATCATCTCTCACCTATGGAAATTCAGATAATTTATCTGTCTTGGAGATTGTATATCTGTTTTAGGCTATCAATGGAGGATAGCTATGATTGTTGTAGAAATTGCATGAGGATTAGGTGAACTAGAACTAATCTATTATTTGTTATCATTGAATATGACTGTGTTTTAAATACATTGTATATGTATGATGTTTAGAGGAGAAATGAGATGTACTCTATGTTTGAGAGAAGAACGGAGATGTACTCCATTGAATGAAGTTGGCCTGTGTGTCTAAGGTGAAAGTAACGAAAACTGCGCGTATACATGAATCCCGATCCGGCGGACGACATTTTCGTAAAATGGCAAATTTGAAATGTTTGTGTAATGATTGTATTGGTTGAACAAGCACTAAGTTGCAGCTTCAGTTGAGTTGTTTGGATAACAATGGACTTGACTCACAGATTGAGGTGAAATGAATTGTCATGAAATGAATTAAGATAAAATGGCTTGAAATATGAAACTTGGAATATTATGATCTAGTAAGAATACGAATGATTTTATCATGGACATTGTATATGCACATCATACTTATATCTTTGTTAAGAATCATACTTTGTGTTAGATTATTTCTACTGGGCTTTGGGTCACCCTATTTGAGAAAATCATTTTCAGGTGTTGGGGACATGCCTCTACCAAGATAGTAGCTTGGGAGGAATTAGAGCTGAAAGCTTCTTTTGTTTATTATGTTATCATTTTGATTTAAGCCAAGGGCTTTATATATATTGGATTATTGGATTTGTATGCACTTTTGTTGTAACCAAGCACATCCTTGGAAAGATGTAAGCCTTTAGGGCATATGAATATTTGTTTAACTTTCATTTTTTATTACTTCTTGTAACACATGCTGTAGATTCAAGATGAATGATTTATGAATGTATATCACATGTGTCACATTTTGTATGTTAACTCTGATTAATGAAAGCTTCTAATGTTATTTATATCACATTGTACTATTGTTTGGAGTTGGCTTATTGTAATTATTTTGAGGGAGTTACAACTTGGTCAACCAAAAACAGCTATTACATTGCGGGCCTTCGCGGGCAACACACTCTCCTACCGCCCAATAGAACTGAAGCACTCATTTGGTCATGGCCGATCGCAACCTCCACACCAACCTATCACGGGCGTAACCATGCCCAGTCAAAAGTCTAGGCTGCTGTTCCACAGGCAAACCCAAGCACTCCAAGGCCCTAAACCACACTGACAAGGCCAAAGTCGACTGAGACATCCACGTGTCTGAACCCAAAAGAAGAAAATGGGTTGGCTCTAGACCCGAGCCACTACATCATTTGTGGGTTGTGTAAAACAATACTCTTCCCCCCTCCTCGATCCAAACCCAATCCGATTTTTTAAAATTTTTGCCAAATCCGACTTTACCCTATTTAACCACCCCCAAACCCATCTCGTTAGGGTCGGGAAGAATCGAAAACTTGGCGAATCGGGATATTTTGCCATCCCTAGTTGTGTGAAATTGACATTTGCACAAGTTGAGCAACATCATAAGCCAACTTATTAGCTTATTTGGGTTATATCACATTTCTATTTCTCTATACATTTTTTAGTAATAAGCAAAAAAAACAACTTATATAAGTCATAAACAACCCTTAAATTTGATATTTTGATACTATAGAATGTCAAATTGTAACAATGTCAAACTTTGTGTACTGTCAAATTCGCCCCATCAACTCCTCACCTAACTACATTTCCTCTCTTTCATCATCTTCCAAGTAAAACACCTACCAAAAACCACATCCTGATGGAAAATACAGAAAACAAAGTATCATCACAAATTCATAGACATTATCGCAAGCAATTTAAAAAAAAAAAAACACACAAAAATACCAACAAATGAAAAATGATCTGCTTATGCAATTAATATCCTCCAACTCAAAAAAAAAAAAAAAAAAAAAAAACATGTTTATGACAAGCTCTTATTCTTTGTACAACTCAAAAAAAAAACAAAAAAAAAAAAAAAGAAAAAGAAAAAAAAGTTGATGTTTCACATGGATCGAGATTACCATGGAAGATCGTAGAATGCTTCTATCAAGGGCTTCGTTCAAGAGTATCGATCAAGGGTTTCAAAGATCGTGGACTGCATTGATCAATGACTGCATTAATTGTGGATTGCGTCATTAAGTTCTTCAATCAAGGGCAGAGAGAGTACATTTCGGGATTTTTCAAAAGCTTCGATGGAAGTGAGAGATTGTTTTCATTCAACAACCTTTGATTTGATTTTTTAAAAATTATTTTTAAATGAGACGTAATTTATTTTTAATAATTTTTTTTGATATTTTATTTATTTATTTATATTTTTTAAATCTACCTAATAAAGATGTATCTAAATAAAATAAATTAACTAAAAATATTTAAAAAATACTACAAACAAATGAAAATTTGTTTGCATTTGTGTTTCAATTTTGTTTGTTTTTAGTAATTTTTTTTACATTTTAGTTAAATTTTCTTACTTTTTAGATGCAACTAATCTTGATATATGTAAAAAGTTTAAAAAAAAAATTGCTAAAATATGAAAACAAAAATTCAATAAAAAAAAAAATTCATATAAAAATATTTTTAAAAAACTTAAATCAAAAAAATCAAACAAACATGAGTGACAGATGTGCCAAAATAACATTTGTACCAACTATAGTGAATTGCTACAATAAAAAAATGAATATCATTAAAAAATATTATTTTAAGATTAAAAAACGTAGCCATTAATTTTTTATAATATAAATATTATTCAAATATATAATTATTGATATTCGATTATTTTAATTATTTTAATAAATATTTTACTCAATTAGTATTAAAAAGTAAATGATTCACATCATTGAGGTCGGCCCCAAAATGAGCTTATTAAGACTTAAACGCTCTCCCATATTGAGATGATTAACTTGAGAAAATCTAAATCCCAAATTTAATCATTCAATTGATCCTTAATTAATTACATTAATGGGTAAACTACTAGTAGATCCTAATAGTTGGACTTAGTTTCCATCAAGTCTTATTGAAAATAAGACCTATTATAATCGTTTTTAAAAATAATTTTTTGTGACAATTTTTTGCATGTGTCGCTAAAAATTAATAATTAGTGACTTTTTTTCTGTCACGATTTTTATAAATTGTCTTTAAAATTTATAATTGGTGACTTTTCTTATAAATAATTTTTCAAACTGTCACTGAAAGTTGAAAACTAATGACTTTTTTTGTGACGATTTTTTTAAATTGTCGGTAAAATTTATAATTAGTTACATTTTTTATGACAAAATTTTTAAACTGTTGTTGAAAATTAACAAATAGTGACAATTTTTTGATAATGTATGATAAAAAATGCTATTAATTATTATAGAACCTATTAAATAATACATAAGTCTACTTTATAAAACTTACACGTAAGTCTCCATTAATTAATTACACGCTAACCAAGGTTTAAGTTGATTTCATTGAATGGGTTAGTTTACCAACGTCAAAAGAAACAACACTCGTACACATTTATTTAGCACAATCATTTTAATTAGAAAAAATGATATATAAAAGTACATTTTAGACTCAATAATTTGTAAAAAATATGTGTACGAGAAGAGTTAATTTAGATATTTTAAATCACTTTTTTTTAGATCTAATTATGTGTAAGAAAAGAATTGATTTATATATTCTTAGGAGTGTCAAAAAAAAAAATTGGTGGAATCGATAGACTGATTCACTTCAGTCCAAACTATCAGTTTGGTCTGGTTTTTTAGTTATGGTTCTAGTTTTCAAAATGGTGGAACTGGTCAAATCGGTCCGGTTCCTGATTCTAAGGTTTTGATTTTGGTTTTGAACCAAATTGGATCGTGAAATATTTGTTTATTATTTTGTATATTTTTGTATAAGAAATTAAAATATAAAATGTTTTTCATAAGATTTGAACACTAACCATCACTGTGAATTGATAAATTTTAACAAACTTAACCAACTAATTATTATTAATTTGTTTACTAACATAAAATACATATGATATTTATTATTATATAAAAAATCTAGAACCATAAACCAAACTGACCCAAACCGACCCAAGCCGGTTTCTAAGGTTCGTTCTGGTCTGGTTTCATAGGTTAACGGTTCTAATCTTTTGGAACCATAAAAACCAGTTCGTTTCCTAGTTTACTTTAAAACCAAACCAATTTGATCAATGTATGCCTTTAGATATTCTAATAGGTTTAAGTTTCTCTCATGTTGAGATCTAAATATGAGAGAACTTAACTCACGAGTTCCATTTTGATGATCTGAACCGTTCTTTTTGTAGAACTCTCAATGTATATTATCTATGAAAAAATTCAGGTCAATCCGACAATGATAAACTTTTCATTTTATTGCTTTTGTCTCTAAGAAAATAAATGGTATATTTTGAAATTATATTTGATGTTTATTTTTTCAGAGACAAATATGATAAAATGAAAAACTTATGATTATTGGATCGAACTAAGTTTTTTTTTTCATGGATACTATACATTGAAGGCTCTACAAAATGAACGGTTCGAATTATCGAAACAGGGCTTGTAGCCCAATATACTCCTCAAATTCTCTCATATTGAGATACCAATATGGGAGAAACCCAATCATTTTAATAGATCGCCACATTATTGAGTTTAAAAAAGGACAAATTATCCGCATGTCCTCTTTGAAAGATGTGTATTCTATTTAATCCCACAACCTTTTGTTTATACCTAAAAGTCCTAGTCGCTTTTCTTATCTTTCTCTGCGCCTTCTGTGAGAACTCAAATTTTTATACATTAATTTATAAGGTAAATTATTTTTAGCTACCTATTTTTGCAATATATTTCGGTAATAAATTTTCATGACGAATTTCTTTAATAGATTTCCCTCGTTACTATTGGTATATTTAGTCCTACAATTCTTTAATTTCTTTTGTAGAGGCCTCACATTCTAATAATTATTCTCTGAACTCTGAGATTTTGATTAGCCCACTTTAAGCCCTGAATTTTTATTCTAATGCATATTAAACCCTAGAAATATGATTACATATATTATATTTCTTCTTTAATTTATTAATTCATTATACCATGTGTATTAGTAAATATGTAGTTTGTATATTCTCTAGTACCATGTATATTAATGTGTATAAATACATGTGTATATATATATTTATATGTATTTGTTTTTGGTTTTGAAGAATCTTTAGGAGGACAAATCAATATTTATGACTTGTCCCCTTTTCTTTCCGCCATGCACTTGTGTCTCCCCTTTGCTCTTCCCAAGCAAGAATTGTTTAGGCATGCTATTACATCCCAAACTTGCAAGGAAGACAACCTAGGAAGACTTGCAAGCATGTAAGGTTTTGTCTCACATTCAAACCCCTAGAATAGACACATATACTTTTATATCTCCTCATCATTTCCTATATAGCAATCCCTTCAGCCCCTTCAACCCACACACACACACACACACAGCGAAAGAAGAGGAGAGGAAAGAAAAGAGAGCTAGAAAGGAGAAGTTGAAAGTTAGCAAGCAATGTAAGAACACCCGAGCACCCTTGCCTTCTTCCCTATATATGATATTTGGTTATTTTGATTGTGTATATTTGTATCATGTATAGGTATGGTGAAAATTGATTGAATAGGATTATAGCTTAACACTTGGTATGATTTTAGCCCATGTCTGCTCTGATTCTATTCATATGCATTAACTTTGTTGGGGAAAAAAAATCATTTTGCTCTGAAATACCCTCTATTAATGAGTTATTTGTATATTCGCACTTTTGTAAGATCATGGGATGCGTTTTGAGTTTCAAAAACCTCTTGTCATTACGGTTGTATCATATATATTTTTGGGAGTAACAATTAACCCTCGCTTTGTTTCTATGGAATTTTCTCTAAAAACATCTTGATGGAGTGAAACCAGTGCTAAATGTTAGATATATGAAATAAATTTTTATGTACACAAGAATGACTGAAAAATATTAATTATTGAGAGAGTTATGATCATTTTTCTAAAACGTGACAGGAACAGACCAGTACTGCTTGAACCAGTATTTTCAGCCACTTGATGTGATTTTTAGACTTTTTATCCTTCTGATACACTATCCGTAACTCAAATACCTTTCCAATGGTTCTGGTATCACTTAGTTTGGACATCGTTTGATGCCTCTGTTCATTTTTCTAACTTAGCTTACCTGTGCTGAAGTCTGCTGAACTCACTGCTTGAATATACCGATTTTCTTCCAAAAATGAGTTCTCCATCATAAAGTGGTTTTTAGATCTAGAGTTCTTCTTGACATATCTTCCTAACTTATTGAACTATCTTCAGTAAAAATATCGTGATCATTTGACTTTATTTGGTATGAGCTTATATATATATATATATATTTTAGAACCGTTCACTGTTGAAAATATGGACAGAACATAGTAAATGGCCTATAGATAAATCTCTGGTTATGTTATGCAACTTATAAAAGAAAATTTGAAATGAAAGTGGACTTGTTCTATGTTGTTTTCAAATTTCAGAACCTAAAGAGATTCTAAATGGTTTACAAATCCATTCTTTTGGCCTGTTATTCTAAAAGAAAAATGCTGAAAATTACCTTTGTTTTATTTGTTCTTACGTGTTCAAAGGTAGGATTACGTGAATTGGTATGAAAAGTGTAATAACCCAACTCTCGTATGTGATTCTGATATATTTTAGTCCCTTATTCTGTGCTTTTTAATGCTTACTGTGAAATTTTATGAGAAATCAAGGTTAATTAAGTGAATCCTATGATTATGGATGCATATGTCTGTTTAATAAGAAAGTATCTGTCACAATTGGAATGCTTGAATCATAAATTGAGAGCCTTGGAGGCTTAATTATCTGAAATTGATTTTACATTTAAGATCAGCATGATTTTTAGGTCATATTATAATTTTCTGTGAAATTTCAATTAGGAATGCTTAAACTGATTAAATTTCGTCCTTACTCACCTTTAGATATATATATCCATACTCCTTAGCCATTTGACAAAAACAAAACCATTCCTCAAAATATCTCTTGGGTGAGAGAATTGGAGAAGTAGAGAGTTGAAGAGAAAGGATCAAGAGGAAGGTTTCATCAAGCAAGAAGATTGAGATTAAGAGGAAATTAGACAAATTTAAGCTCAAGGTATGTAAGATCTACTTTGCATAAGCTCTTCCTTGAATTTTTGTGTGGTGCTCACTAAATTAGAGAATTGTCCTCATTATTTGCTTGTTTAGAAGTTGAATTAAGCTTTGTAGAGAGGAATTATATCTCATTTCCTTACCAAGCATCTTTTAACTCATCTAAATGTTGGAGGGTCATGTGTGTGTTTGTGTGTGTGTGTGTGTGTGTGTGTGTGTGTGTGTTTGGAGACTTATGAATTGAATTGAATTGTTGTATATTTAGGTTAGTGTATGTTGATAATGTTTATTTACATGATTTTTAGATCATGGTTTAGACAATTATAGACTTGTTTTGAGCCTTGTAAACACTCACCAAAAAGGGATTTTGCTTGAAATTCGGACTGCTCTCACAGGGGAAATCGTCGCACGTGTGGGGGTCATTGTAACAACCCTCGCTACTGTTTACCGATAAACTATTGATTACCGTTAAACTGAACTGATTATGACTGATAAGTGAACTGAATAAACTACTGAACTGACTGACTGAAATTGAAACTGAATTGACTG
Source organism: Camellia sinensis (assembly GCF_055761805.1). Lineage (NCBI taxonomy): Eukaryota > Viridiplantae > Streptophyta > Magnoliopsida > Ericales > Theaceae > Camellia > Camellia sinensis. Next base: position 106,574,473 of record NC_138974.1, read on the forward strand.
AGTATATCTGTTCAATTGTATGTCTATCTGTTTGATTGTTTGATTATCTGTTGTGTTTTTATGTTTGAACTGCTAATTGAAGGCCTTATCGTCGGCCGAACCGGAAATCGATTAATGTTTCATGATCCTTATAATTTATAGGATTTTATGGTATATTTACCTGAAAACTGATTAGGTATGATTAAATCAGATTAAAATGAGCTTAATTGCATAGTTGTCTTATTTACCTTATTGCCATTGTTAGTGGGCCTTTTATTATAACATGTTAGAGCCTTTGTATACTTGAAACAAACATTTTGCTCAGCTCATTCTCCTTGTTCTTGCCGACTTGAGAGAGAGAGTTAGTTTCATCTCATTTGGCTTGGTTTGCTTGGAAATTGAGTAGACTGGAAGGACTTTTGCATAATTGAGCTTCCTTGCCTAGAATTCTAGACTTAGGTATGAGAATTTTAACCTTCTATTAATGCATTTGAACTTGTTCATGCTTAGTTCTTGAGCCTCTAGTGATTTGAGCCTTGAATTGGCCCATGTATGTTGAATTGGAGCCTAGTTCATGCATGCATGCCTTTATTTTGAAGTTTTGAAGTTGTCTTTCATCAAATTGTACATGCATGCTCATATTTTTACAAAAGACCATGAACTCATCATGTTTTTGAAAGATTTGGCTCACTAGAGCAGGAAATTGAAGCTTTGAATTGGATTGAATTCATGCATGTTTGCATGTTCTCCATATTCATGGAAATTGGTTTGAATTGGATTTATTTGAAACACCCTTGGGCCTTGATTCTACAAATTAAGCTTCGAATCATGTTAAAGTATGAGTTTTGATGTGTTTTCTGGAAAATTGGCCCAAGAGGATCAAAATTTATGTTTTAAAACTTGGTTTTGAGCTTGAGGTTCAAATCTGGAATTTCCAGAATTTGGACTCACGCTCGAGCGGGGTGACTGGCGCTCGAGCGTGGAAATCGTGCTCCCAACATTTTTGTTCTGTTTTGAAGTCCGCTCGAGCGGAATAATTGACGCTCGAGCGGGACATTGTGTCTCATGCTCGAGCGGGTGTCGAGTGCCCAATCGAGCGTGATTTTCGCCTTTCCAGCACTTTTGACTGTTTTGCAGAACGCTCGAGCGGGTAAGTCTACGCTCGAGCGGAAACCTTTGTTTGCATGTCCGCTCGAGCGGAGTAACCGACACTCGAGCGTGACCCCTGTTTTTTGAAAATTTTGAAAATGCTTTTAAAGTGCATCTTTGCATCCTCATCTCATCCTAGGCATTATTAGACCTAGTTTAAGACATCTTTTTGAGGATGTAGATGTAGAACACACTGAGGCAAATTAGGGTTTAAGTTATTATCTTTCCCAACTGTGTAGCTTAGCGTGTGTTCAATCTGTTAACTGTGTAGGGTTGGCGACTAGGGAGACGCGCTCTAGTTTACTGTAGCCCAGAACTCAGTGAGTAACGATTGTGTAAAGATATGTTCAAAAATGATTATTTTCTGAACAACTGAACTGTACTGTTTCTGAATTGAATATTGTTAATTGAATGAATGTATGTCCTGTGTATTGAACTGTATTGTGGCATCCTTGGCACCTACTATTTACTGTTACTGTTATAGAGATCTCTATTGGTTCCCTTGTTGGAACCACTACTGTTTACTGACTGATGGCCATCACCACTGTTCGGTCTTTTAAGACCTACTATTTACTGTACTGTTATGCTAATGGATGTACCACATATGACTGTACTGACTGAACGACTGAAATACTGAATCAATGAACTGTTTTCATTACTGTAAGGACATTCATTCCTAACCCCTTTACGCATTATGTTATTCACTGGGCTTTAGCTCACTGCTCATATATATATGTAGGTGTACAGGCACCAGACCGCAGCTAGAAGCGTCAAGGTAAACTCCAGTTTTGTCAAGCCATCCTATGTGCCTCAATGCGAGGTTCCGAGCCTGTCAAGTTACGGCTTAGGGGTGTTTTTAATTTGCCCGTCTGTCTCTGTATTTGTTTTGCATAACTGTATAGAATGTACTGTACTATATTGTTAACAGGGATTGGGTCCCTGGTCGGAAAGATTGTATATTTTTACATACTGTTTTGTCTGACTGTATATCTTTGAATAAAAGTCTTTTTGCATACAGACTGTCACAGCTCATTGGACATTGTTTAATTACTGTATTGGCTTCCGCCAGCCCCTGTACTCTGTATTACTGTATTACTGTTAAGCAGGCCTTCGGTAATCTCGGATTATTGGCCGGTTACGGTGCTAAACCCATAAGGGCGGGTTTGGGTCGTGACAGTCTTGGCCGTACGTGCGGGGAAATGGCAAAATTTTGAGTTTTGCTACTGCTAAAAAGGCACGTGCGCGGATTTCTTGCCGCACGTGTGGGAGCCTTTTCCGTACGTGTGGGGCTCACAGCCGCACATGCGGTCCATGCCAGAAAAATTGATTCGCTCTGTTTTACGTGCTCATTCCTCGAATATTTTTAGAATATGTATTTGATGTATTTTTGATATTGATAAATTTGCTCGAACCAAAGCGAGTCTGGAAATGATTAACAAGGAACAAGGATTAATTTGTGACTTATATATGTGTGTAGGGCATACTTCGGAAGGAACCAGCATCTCGTCACGACACTGTGAGTAATAGTATGGCAGATGTACATGTTATTTACCGTTAATAACTATTGTTACTAACGCTCTGTTCCTCGTAAGAGATTACACTAATATTTATGTCGATTGGAAATCAGTGTAACTCAGGTGAACGTTGAAAGATTTGTGTACATCGGTATGACTTTGAAATCGTTCTGTTGTGTTAACCTTATGTTATCTCTACTCAAACTATGTCGTTTCTTAATGAATAAATGGAACTTTGGTTCATCTGGGAATAATGGTAGTTGTGGGATACTGAGAGTAATCTGTCAAGTTATATGATATGAATATAAAGATCTGACATCGTTAAGCAACCCAGGTTATAATTAAAATTGTTATGTTCCTATTGACCACATTGTCACGATACATGTGTTTCCTGTCAATAAGTATTGTTAACGTTCTGAAATACGCAAAACGATTAGGTCAATTTGTAATGAACCACGAGGTAAATCATGTACACCATTGGGTGACGATGTTCTTATGAATATGGAATTATTTTGTTCTGTTATTCATTCTGCTTACGCAAATGACATGATATGGATTATTCTGTTTATGCAAATGACATGGTATGGATTATTTGGTCTTTAAGACCTAATGATTTCTGGTATAGAACAAAGTGCTGTACGGAACTAAGTGCTGCAATGCGAGCCACCTCTAGAATCCGTACGAGCCACCTCTTGAGTCCATACATATGTGAACTAGGCTTAAAGCCGATGTGAAATCTGTGAGGCATATGGCCGTTCTGTGAAATCTATGAGGCCTATGGCCAATCTGTATTTTCTGGTATGAAACAAAGTGTAGTACGGAACTAAGTGCTACCATGTGAGTCACCTCTAGAATCCGTGCGAGACTCCTCTCGAGTTCATACATTTTGATAAGGGCTGCATGCCATTCTGATAAGGGCCTAATGCCACTTTGTTAAGGGCTTAATGCCACTCTGTTCAAGGGCTTAAAGCCGTTCTGGTTGAAAACTGGGCCTATTGCCGTTCTGAAAGCAACTACATGATAAGTTCAACTACAAATGCTCTGCTTTTACATATTTTGTAATTCAAGTTAATCATTGGATTATTTACGTGCTATTATTCACTGATCTTGACTCACTTTATGTTATGTCTGTTTCTGTAGGCACTCAACCTGGAGGTCGATCTTAACCCGTGGCATCAGTTTCTCTCTTACCAACCTCAGAGTGTCCAGACACTTAGATGAAGGCCGCTCATTTTGTAGTTTTGCTAAGCTTTTGGTTTTGCACCCTAGTTGTCTGGCTAAGATTGAGTATATAACCCTTTTACTTTCCAACGTTTTTGTTACACGCCCAATTGTGGGGTTGGGACTAAGTATGAATGTGAATGTGTGTAATTGATGCTTGGGTGTATGTTTCCTGTATATTAACTGCCCAATGCAATGTTTGCGATCCTGGCATGGTAGTGGTAGCTCAATGGATGTTGCTTTATGTTATTTTACATTAATAATGCTTCCGTTCAGGCCCCATATATTACGTATATCAGGTTATGTGTCCGTTTCTGAATAGGTCATGCCCAAAACTTTTAGGGGTGGGTTTGGGGGCGTGACAAAAAGCATGATTTAAATTATTTTATTTAAATCTATGAGATATATGTTAGTTTATGACACATGAAACTAAATTTTTGTGTTGCAATTGTAATTGCACATTCTAGACTTGAAAAGTGTCCTACGTTGATGGGTTTCATGACTTTGGAGTATATGGCTGCCATGTTTTAATTAATCCTATGAAACATTATTGAATAAATTGGAACTTTCTTAAATCTCGAGTAACGTTATTCTTGCAAGATATCATGATTTTGAGTGTGATGTTGTTATGTTCACTTGAGATGAAGAAAATGATTATTTAATAAATTTAGAGTTTCCATGTCGAATATCAGGATGAGTAGATTATGACATAATGGAAGGATGTTGTAACCGTTGTTACGGTATTAAAACTTGGTTGATAATGGAAGGATGATGTAATCGTTGTTACGGTATTGAAATAATGGTGGGGCAACCCCTTTGGGTTAAGCCTTGCACGAGTGATTTCAAACTCTAACGTAGCATAGGAGGGTATTTTTGCTTTTATCGGTCTAGGTGATATATGATTGGTGGTGATGCTGTCACAACATAGACTGTTCCCATAGGGCAGACCATGATATCATGACTCGGGGATGTCATGACTCGGGTATGTAACCTGGTGCGTGGGTATCATTGGTAGTTACTGCGATAACGTTTGAATATTTGATCAAGGGGGAGTTAGAATTGCCCGTGGCCATTGCTTAGTGGTTGTGGTTGAGTATGTACAATGCTCTATTAAGAGTTGCCTAGAATTATGTAATTTATTGTTAGCTAACACTCATAATTGTCATCAATTGTTTTCGCTTACAAAAACTGAAAATTATTACTTGCCTTTTCGTATTTAATGTTTCTTCTATATATTATTGTATGTTTTGTTGCACTACCTTGTGATCGTGTATATCTTTATTTGTTACTGCCATATTGCTTTTTTATTCGAAGTTGTAGAAAGTTAGGGTGTGTGTGTGTTTTTACTAAGTGTCATTTCTTATGGCTATTCATCCTGCCGGCATTTCATGCTAGATTTCAGAAGCAATCGCCGATGAGCAAGGTGACCGGGGAAAAGTTAGAGACGCAGCTGCAAGCATGGATCAACATTGGAATTTTTTATTTTGCTTTGCAATTTTTTATTTTTTTATGGAATTGTAAAATTTTAGGCAACGTTGTCCATTTCACATTTGAATCTGATATATATATATATATATATATTGGGGTCTTGTAACCATAGAAAAACCTTGTAATTTTTTGTTAATATATATTTTGATGGTCCCGAATTTTGGGGCGTCACAACATGGTATTAGAGACTAGGTTCGACCCTTATCCATGTTTTTCGACTTGTGGTTAGAAACGACCTAGGCGTAGCAATCATTATAACTTAACCTTTGTTTGCAATTCTTGAATTGATGACACCTATTCAAAGGAAACATCATCACCTTTCTAGCATCCTTGAGCGTTTTCAATTCATTGAGATATATTGCCTTAAGATGGTCGATTGACAACTTTTCAACCTCGATTGTTCTACCTTGACAACTGCATTTCCTTTTTTCCTGATGACGAATCTTGGATATTCAATTTGAAATGCATATGGCCAACATAGTTTTAGGTTAGATATCTAGTTTGGTCATTATCTCCATAACTTATACTCCATGAAAGTCCAAAATCATCATGTAGTCTATTCTACTATGCCATCTGTTCAAGTTTCGTTTAAAATTTTTGCTTAAATTGTGCTACTGCTATAGTCACTTCAAACCTTTTCACTCTACCACCATTTTGTGTTAGAACAATTAAGAACTAATCATAAGTATAGAACCATCTTCAGGAAGTCGGTTCGAGTAGATCCCATGTGTAAGTTCTACTGCTTAGAAGTCTTCGACTCACAACGTAAACATAAGAATAAACTATTTGGCAGTCAATCTAACTACCGTAGATTGCTATTTTTGGTCGGTGATGATTTTTTTTACTTGATGATATGAATTTTCAATTTAAGAGGGATAAATACGAGTCCCCGTCCCCTACTTATCAAAAGTCACAATGGCATGACCAACTAGCCAAGTAATCGATAACCTTGATGCGTGAAAGAGTTGAAGAGTATAGGACTTCCTCGCGAAGTGTGCAAATACGCCAACATTTCCTTTCACTAGCTACCAAGATTACCTTCAAAACGAGGAGCTAGACCCCGCTTTTGAGTTGAAACTCAAAATGTCGCCAATATTTACGACAACACATTGCATGACACCAGCTAACTCAGAGATATGAAGACGAAGCTACAAGAGCTATGGAGCAAAAAAAGTTATTTAGCCAAGTACATCTCCCTGCAGAGCATGGATATTGTTCGCCAGGAGGGTAGATAGAACACATAGATTGAGTCTCAACTATCAACTAAGTCCCTTTTAGGAATTGGTATCCCACTGCTTAAGATCAACCATATGATTGACTATTTGAGAGGTTCAAAGTGTTTATCTAAATCAACCTTGAGCTCAGTTCTTTGCCTTGTGGGTCCTCGTGGTTATGGCTTCGACCTTTCTTTGAACTCGCCTCTTGGTCTTGCTCATTTTGTTCCCTTGTTAGCTGAATTTCTAAACCTTTTCATGGCTCAATCACAAGGACTAGCTTATTAAATCCAATTATGATAGAGTCTACAACCACCATTTTTGGTAACTATATTTGATTACTTTTGTACTTCTATAACAAAAATTATCTTTCTTGCTAGTCAACTTCAGTAACCATGATTATTGTAAGAGATATTTCAAAATCACTCACTTCTCGGAAACTTAACCCTTTCTCCTACGTACTCTGGTTTTGCAAATATTTTGCAAGAAGTTTAGAGATCTCACTCTTCTTCACTCTCATCTTGGTGACAAATTGATGACACTGATTTCACTCCAAATATCCTTTTCTATAGTTGACATCATTTTCTTGCCAAATTGAAGCATTCTTCATTGTGCCATTCAAATTCTGTAAATCTCAGATCCGCTTCATTGCCATAAGGTCAATTCCCCTTATTTGGTAACTTCTACCATATTGCGATTCTTTTTATTTTCTTCTTTCTTCGACTTTGATAAAATTTGTTACTTTAATCTAACTTTTCCATTTGTATGAATAACACATTCTCCTCGCTCATTAAAGTGATGTCCATCATTGATTCAATAATCCTCGATTTTTTAACAAGTTATGAAATCTTGTTGTATAATCTTTACTTTGCGACAAGTGTCGATCATTTATCATGAACCCTTATTTCACTTCCAAGATCTCGATTTCTAGACAATTAATCTTAAAAAAAAATATAAATAAAAAATAAAAAAATTGTGTCACTTGTGTACTCCAATCTACTTTCGATAAGGTAGCCTCTTAATCAATTATTTAGGATTCATTCAATTATACGTAGTGTCGATTAATATTGCGACTATTGAATTATTTTCCAACTGTGGCAGATCTTGCAAGAAGACCACACGAACAAAGCTATACTGCAGTACAACATTTCACCCTTAACTATCAAACAATCAGGAAAGATGATTTAGACTAGAATTTATATTGCGAGCTTGCATCAAAGAATTTAGAAGAGATTGGGAAAAGCACACTTGTTGTTTGAAGAGTTTGCATACAACAATTTGATTCCCAAGACAACATTAACATTGAACTTTGTGAAGCCTCATATGAGTGAACTTGTCGAGTGTCAATCTGGTAGACAAAAGAAAATCGATTTGTTGGACAGAAGTAAGAAGGCAACCTATCAAAACTAGACTCATTCCAAAAAAAAAAAAAAACCGAGGCACGAAGGTGTTCGACACCAGCATCATCTTGGACACAGGTTGATCGTCCATACACTATGTCGTGATCGATGGTTACCCGAAGACAGAAATGACTTATGCATTCGATGAGGCGTTTCAATTTGTTTAAGGGGTATAGGTCAACCTCCCTGATTACGACAACTCGATGAACGCAAGAACATCAACAACCTACCAAATAGTCAGTGAGACTAATTATTGGCGAGAATGTGTACGTTTTCTTAAGCAATGACTTATACTACCACCACGCCATGAACTTGTAACTGTAATTTTCAACCAAAAGCAGTGGCATTGTTACCTATACGGTGAAAAGTTCAAGAATTATACGGATCTCGAGAGCTTGACGTGCCCATCTTATGTTGAAGGACCAGTCACCTAACGCTATCCTCACATTAGGGCTATAGAGACTTATGAAATCCAATCTTAACCCTTCAAACCACTGAGAAACCCAGAAATTTTAAGGAACAAATTTGTTTAAGGGGGATAAGTTGTGAAAACCCGATTTTTTATATATTAATTTATATGGTAAATTATTTTTAGCTACCTATTTTTGCAATATATTTCGGTAATAAATTTTCATGACAAATTTCTTTAATAGATTTCCCTTGTTGCTATTGGTATATTTAGTCCTACAACTCTTTAGTTTCATTTTTAGAGGCCTCAAATTCTAATAATTATTCTCTGAACCGTGAGTTTTGGATTAGCCCACTTTAAGCCCTAAATTTTTGTTCTAATGCATATTAAACCCTATAATATAAGATTACATATATTATATTTCTTCTTTAATTTATTTATTCCTTATACCATGTGTATTAGTATATATGTAGTTGGTATATTCTCCAGTACCATGTATATTAATGTGTATAAATACATGTATTTATATATATATATGTATTTGTTTTTGGTCTTGAAGAATATTTAGGAGGAAAAATCAATATTTATGACTTGTCCCCTCTTCTTTCTCCCATACACTTGTGTCTCCCCTTTGCTCTTCCCAAGCAAGAATTGTTTAGGCATGCTATTACATCCCAAACTCCCAAGGAAGACAACCTAGGAAGACTTGCAAGCATGCAAGATTTTGTCTCACATTCAAACCCCTAGAAGAGACAAATGCACTTTTATATCTCCTTCTCATTTCCTATATACTAATCCCTTCAGCCCTTTCAACACACACACACACACACACACACACACACACATGGCTAAAGAAGAGTAGATGAAAGAAAAGAGAGCTAGAAAAGAAAAGTTGAAAGCTAGCAAGCAATGTAAGAACACCCAAACACCCTTGCCTTCTTCTCCCTTATATTTGATATTTGGTTGTTTTGATTGTGTATTTTTGTATAGTGTGTGTGTATGGTGAAAATTGATTGAATAGGATTAGAGCTTAACACTTGGTATGATTTTAGCCCATGCCTGATCTAATTCTGTTCATATGCATTAACTTTGCTAATTTTCTAAAATTCACAAAAAAAAAAAAAAAAATCATTTTGCTCTGAAATTTCGATATACCCTCTATCAATGAGTTATTGGTATACTCACATTTTTGTAAGATCATGGGATGCGTTTTGAGTTTTGAAAACCTCTTGTCTTTAGGGTTGGATCCTACAGATTTCTTGGAGTAGTAGTTAACCCTCACTTTGTTTCTATGCCATTTTCTCTAAAAAAATCCTTGAAAAATATTAATTATTGAGAGTTATGATCATTTTTCTAAAACGCGACAGGAACAAGCCAAAATTGCTTGAACCTGTATTTTTAGCCCCTTGATGTGATTTTTAGACTTTTCATCCTTCTGATAAAATATCCTTAACTCAAATACCTTTCCAATATCATTTGATGCCTCTTTTCATTTTTTTAACTCAGCCTACCTATGCTGTAGTTTGCTGAACTCACTGTTTTAACATACTAGTTTTCTTCCAAAAATGAGTTCTCTATCATAAAGTGATTTTTAGCTCTAGAGTTCTTCTTGAAATATCTTCCTAACTTATTGAACTATCCCCAGTAAAAATATCATGATCATTTGATCTCATTTGGTATGAGCTCATATTTTTCTTTAGAACTGTTCGCTATTGAGAATATGGATAGAACATAGTAAATGGCCTCTAGATAAATCTCTAGTTGTGTTATGCAACTTATAAAAGAAAATTTGAAATGAAAGTGGACTTGTTCTATGTTGTGTTCAAATTTCAGAACCTAAAGAGATCCTAAATGGTTTACAAATCCATTTTTTTGGCCTGTTATTCTAAATGAAAAACGCTAAAAATTACCTTTGTATTATTTATTCTTAATGTTGTGTTTGGTTGGGGAATTTGATGAGGGATTTGGAAAGGGAAATGGAAAAGGTAGGTGAAATGTGAATAAAACATGCCTAAATTTCACCTAGTTTCACACACCTTTTCCCTTTCCCTTTCCAAATCCCTCCCAAAATCCTCTAATCAAACACAACATAAGTGTTCAAAGGTGTGATTAAGTGAATAGGCATGAAAAGCATGATTTAAATTATTTTATTTATATATATGCGATACATGTTAGTTTATGACACTTGAAACTAAACTTTTGTGTTGAAGTTGTATTTGCATATTCTAGACTTGAAAAGTGTCCTGAGTTGATGGGTTTTATGACTTTGGGGTATATGGTTGCGACATTATAATTAATCCCATGAAACATTATTGAATGAATTGGAACTTGCTTAAATCTCGAGTAACGTTATTCTTGCTGAAATCATGATTTTAAGCGTGATGTTGTTATGTTCTCTTGAGATCAAGAAAATGATTATTTAATAAATTTAGAGTTTCCATGTCGAATATCAAAATGAGTAGATTATGAAATAACGGAAGGGTTGTAACTGTTACGGTATTAAAACTTGGTTGATAATGGAAGGATGATGTAACCATTGTTACGGTTTTGAAACAGTGGTGGGCTATGTTCCGTTTGAGTTAAGCCTTGCTCGAGTGAGTTTCGAACCCTAACGTGGCACGTGAGGATATTTTGGCTTTTATCGGTATAGACGATATATGGTTGGTGGTGATGGTGTCACAACATAGACTGTTCCCATAGGGCAGACCGTGATGTCACGACTTGGGTATGTAACTTGGTGCGTGGGCATCATTGGTAGTTACTGCGGTAACATTTGAATATTTGACCAAGGGGGAGTCAGAATTGCCCGTGGCATTGCTTAGTGCTTGTGGTTGAGTAGGTACGACACTTTACGGGGAGTTGCATAGAATTATGTAATTGATTGTCAGCTAACACTCACAATTGGTATCAATAGTTTTCGCTTACAAAAATTGAAAATTATTAATTGCCTTTGCGTATTTAATGTTTTTTCTATATATTATTGTACGTTTTGCTGCACTACGCCATATTGCTTTATTATTCGGAGTTGTAGAAAGTTAGGGTATGTGTGTGTTTTTACTGAGTGTCATAGCTTATGGCTATTTGTCTTGTTGGCATTTCATGCCAAATTTTGGAAGCAATAGCCGATGAGCAAGGTGCCGAGGAAACGTTAGAGACGCAGCGGCATGCATAGATTGACGTCGGATTTTTTTTTTCATTTTGCTTTGCAAATTTTATTTTTTTATTAAATTGTAAAATTTTAGGCAACGCTGTCCATTTCACATTTGAATATGATGTATATATATTTTTTTGGGGTCTTGTAACCATAGCCGTAATTTTTTGGTAATATATATTTTGGTGGTCCCGAATTTTGGGGCGTCACACATTCCTTCTTTAATTTCTCTTTCTATCTGTTGATTGATGATGACCACGCCTTTCTTATTCTCTTTCTCTTTCTAATTTACAATTACTGGTGACCACCATCGATTGGGTTTTACCAGTGACCACTGACCACTGACTCCTTACTTCCTCCTCACCCACGGCAAAAGAGATGAGTTTTTGGCAAAAGAAATGAGTAGATCTACTCGGATCTAATCACATTCAGCCAGATTTAAACTAAAAATGATTGTCGGAGTACAATTCTCTCTGAGTTTGTTTCTTTTCTTCGATCTCTCAATTTTTCTTCTCTTTCTTTGCTACACACTTTTCTTTTCCTATTTTAATGGAGAAATTTTCAAGTTCTTTTTTTTTTTTTTCAGTTTTAGTTATAGGCAGTGAAAACTATAAAAATTTTTAGTTTCAATTTTGTAGGTTCTGAAATGAATTATACTTTAAAACTGTAAAATTTATGTAGTTTTTATAAAATTTTACAGTTTCATATTATGTTTTTCAGTTTGATTAATAAAGAGAAATGCTTAACAAAAAATATGATTTTCAGTTTGATCAATATAGGACATTATTTGCTTAGACCTTACAAAAATTGAAAAATAACTTATGTTTTTTTTTTCATTGTTGTTGTTTCTTGTTATTACATTTTTTTCCCCTTTAAGTTTATCAATATTTAGTACATTTCCCCCCCCCCTTTTTTTGGCCCTAATTTCTCCATTTATTTATTTTTTCGGCAACATTCTAGATATTCTGGTGAGTCTCTGGCGATGTTCTTAACATCAAGCGACGTTCTGGACATTTTGGTGACTTCTGGTGATGTTTAGAATACTCCGATAACTTCCTGACAATGTTGACATTCTTGTGAGTCTCCGGTGACTGTCTGACAAAAGTCTAGTGGTGGTGGGATGTGACATGGTCTTTAAATTTAAAAAAAAAAGAGATATTTTTTTTTTTGTAACAGTTAACATTTTGTAAGACTAATTAATGTAAGTATTTTATTTTCGTACTACATAAATTTTAAAATTTGTTTATGGGACCTACCAATCAATGTCCCTTTAAAAGATGAGTCTAATGTTGAGATTTGAATTCCATTACTCTTTAAAGATAGTTAGTGAGACCAAGGAGTGGTTGGCCATGAATCTCATGGTGGTTTACTGATAAGTTGGATATATGTTTTAAGGGAGAATCACATATAATTGAGAAACTTGAAAATTTATTTATATAAAAAAAAAATTAATAATTTTAATTTTTAATATTTATTACTTATATATATATATATATATATATATTTTAATCCTACTAATATGTAATTTTCCTAAATTTAAATTTATTAAGTATTTTAAGATTTAAAAATGGGCAAACTTCACTTTATCCCCTTGTCGTTGGGGCCGGATGCGGATTACCCCTTTGACATTCGGAATCACCACATAATCCTCATGTGGTTTATGGACCAAAGTGAACGTCTAACTTCTGTTAACAACAACAGTAAATTGACCTTTATACCATTGTCTTCTTCATTCTTTCATCTAACTTATGTTCTTCTTGCATCTTCTTTCTCTTATTGCGGCAACCATGGCATCAATCATCGCTGCCAATCACCACCTTCATTCCTCTTTATTCTCATTCTCTTCTCTTCCCACTCATCACTTGTTGATTCACTATACCCTTGTTGATTCACTAAGGTTTCCACAACTTACCAAGAGTCAATTAGAGCTTCCTCCACAAATGCAAAATTTATTTCAACAACCAAAGGTGTAATAAGATGATCATCCTCTCCAAAATCGTCTCTCAAGGCCTCAACTTTGAAATCATAGTATCCAATCCTAACCCATTTGCATTTTTTGAGTGCAGCCCTATCAATGATATTATCTAGGCCAAGTCGTAAGTACTAGCTCGATTTTTTCAGGTTGTTCTATATACAAGGTGGACATTCTTTTTCTTCGTCATAGACAAACCCAATTCACATATACAAATCCAAACCCAATTCACTTGGTTGGTTTATTCAAACCCAATTTTGAATTAGAAATTTAAAATTATATTCTTTGATTCACTATGCATATATATATATATATATATATATATTCTTCACTAAGTATATACATACATATATATATATATATCTTTAATTGGGAAACATTATAAAAAAAAAAAATTATTCAAACCCAATTTTGAATCAGAAATTTAAAATTATATTCTTTGATTCATTGTACATATATATATATATATATTCTTCATTGTGTATACACACACACACACACATATATCTTTGATTGGGAAACATTATAAAAAAAAGAGAGAGAGACAGAGAGACAGAGAGAGAGAGAAAAAGAAGAAGAAGAAGAAGAAGAAGAAGAAGAAGAAGATGAAGATGAGGGTGAAGGAAAAGAGAGTTCACTGTGTATATGCATACACACACACACACACATATATCTTTGATTGAGAAATATTATAAAAAATAAAAAAATAAAAAAAAAATAGAAAGAGGAAAAAACAATGGCATTCTTTGGTAAATTTGAAGATGTACAAAAGGCATTTTCGTCTTAAAAGTAGACATACTCTCTATATAGGCGCGTGACTCTCACACCTCGTTATCTTAGACAGAAAAACTAACGTTGCATTTTGGTCCATAAACCACGTGGAGATTATGTGTTGATTTCTGAATGTCAAAGGGTAATCCGCACTCGGCCTAAACCACAATAGGGTCAGTGAAGTTTGCCCTTTAAAAATTTATGTAAAACTACATTTGGCGATGTTTATTTACCAGTGTGGGAGGGGGATTGGGTTGCTATGGCTATGGGTTCCACCCACAACGTGTTTGAAAATGATTTGGGACGGCGGATTGATAGTCCGAGGAGCTTAGTAATCCCCCCCCAGTAAGGAGAATAGCTTGATTGAGTTTTGGGTGAGATTAGAAAAATAGTGAGCAAATTAAGTCTATTTTATATAAAAATTTTATTTTTTTAACCAAGTGCACCTGTTTATTTTAATATTTTTTTATATTTTTTAATATAGAAATAATTTTTTTATTTATTTTATAAAAAAAATAATTTAGCAATCTCATCACTAACCATCTCCTATATTATCATTGAAACAAACACACTTTTACTTAATTTACTTGATAATAATTTTCACATTAATAATTTTTTATTAATTATTTTTTCACTAATAATTTTATCCAATTTAGGCCAAGTTTGGGGACTTTAAAAAAAGCCAAAAAGTCAAAAAATTACTCAAAAAGTTAAAAAGTTAACACTATTCACCAAAAGTCAACAATTACGGCTCCACAACTCCCAATTCAAATTTTTCCCTACAAATTAATTTTTACAATTTTTTATTACACATTTTTCAATAAAAAGTCAAAAAGTTAACCCAAACATCCATATTTTCAACCTCAATTTTTTAGTCTAAAAAGACAAAAAATACACTTTTTTAGTTTTCCCAAACTTTGCCTTAATCTGTGAAATAAACGTTGTCTTGTGAATTTATTGCCATCCGACTCATCTGGATTTATTGTCATCCGAGTCATCTGGTAGTTGTTCTCTCTTTTCAACCAACCTATAGATTAGTGGCTAAAAGTTTAAAAATGAATAAGAAAAGAGATGTGCGATATACGAAGCATAATAGTGGTGTAGAATCACCACTTTTTTTTTTTTGCCCTTTTTTTTTTTAAAAACTTCTTTTTAATTTTTAATTTTAATTTTTACGTCTTCTTTCCTTCTGATGGGAATAATGACATACCTAACTACCTTTTTTACATAGTCAGAAGTACATATGTATGAAATCAAAGTGAAACGCGCTAATGTGATCCAATTAAGATTTGTATTAGGATGATGAATAACTTTTCCTTATTTACGTTTGTTTTATAATAAATATAAAAATATACAATTTTAATTATATATTTATTTTTCATTACTAGTTGTATAATTAAAAAAATTATTAATTTTTTTGAATAAAATTGTTGACTTTTTGGCTTTCGAAGGTTATTATTGTAATTGCGAGCGTGCCAGTAAGGATCAATCAGTTCTTACAGAAATTTAATTACCAATCAATTATCAAACGATTGTGTTTTAGTTCTCTCAGCCTCAATGAAGAGGACTTTTACTGGTTGCCTGATTTAGGAGAATTAAGCAAAATATCGATCAAATAAAAAACAACTGAAACATTTCATTAGAATGAAAAACTTACAATGATTCAAACTCAGCCTCGTAGAGGTTTACAGCGACAATCTACTTGAAACTACTCCTATGAATGAAGTGCAGTGCAGAATTTAAAGTACTGGAATGTAAAGAACATGAAATATAAAACTAAGTAAAGTAGAATAAGACTAACTTTTGGATCTGAGTCTGGGGAGTTTTTCTGAGGTCTTCTCTGCTATTTATACTGCTTAAGAATGACCATCGAACTGTATTCCCAACCGTCGAACTACTCCTCCATAATCGCTGATCATGTTGCCTCAAGATTAGCTCCATTACGCCATCACTTGCAGTTAGGCTTCTCTCTTAAATTTGAATTCAAATGTGAGTAACCGATGATGCCACATCACTTTGTATCTCTCTGCTGATCCACTGCTACTCAGATCTCGTAACAACCAATACTAACTGCTACGAGTACAATCAGGATCGAAGATTTGAATAGTCTTCCCGTACTACCCTTACTTTGCCACGCGTTGAATTGTAATTGGCTTGTACAAAATATGTAGCCAACATTACCCCTCGCACTAATACACCCAATACTTGGTGATATTAGTGGATCAAGGTTTTTTTCCCACGTCTTAGAACGTGCATGGGTTTTGCATTTTCCTAGAAATGCAAATGTCATTTACTATCTGCATTAAACTCTCCTTTAATCTTTTGAACACCCCCACAACCTTAGCATTCGAACAGACCGATACATTTTATGGCCGTATCAATTTTCTCCTCCAATGATCGAACACACGAAGAGTCATATGACGATGCTATTCCTCCTAGAAAGAACCTCCATGCATTAATTAGCCACCTTTACCCACCTTTCTATATTCAGGTCATGGATGCTTTTGCAATTATTAACCCTTGGACTTCGAACATATTGCCCTTAATCCTTCAATTTAGAAACTCACAAATATGGACATAGGAAGTTCTTCCTCACCCTTGGACTACGAACAAACTGCTCTCAATCCTTTGATTCAGAAAGTTACAAATATGGACATGAGAAGTTCTTATTCACAACCCTCTGCATGGGACAAGGCTGTGACTTATTCCTCTTCTGGGGCTTCCGATTGGACAAGCTGGTCAAAACCTGAGGCTTGTGATTTGAGGGAACGAATCAACCATCACTTTGTCGAATTTACTGACCCTTTAGAGTTCCCTTCTTATACGCGAAGCTCGGTGGTCTATCCCTACGTGCCCATTGACCATCGACGCAGTTTGGAGGAGAATCTGCTTGTGGCATGGTATACATCCTCTATACCAACAAAGATAGTGCACACCGCCCGACGCTTAGAAGAGGCACAAGGGTACAATCCATCATTCTTAGCCCAGAAGGCAAAGATTTGTTCTTCTGACTGGCTCGATTATATTAATGCCCTTGTTCCTTCTGCCCTTGTTCCATCTTCTGAAATAGAAGCATCCACACCTTTCCCTCTACTAAATCCTTGCTGGATAGAGAGATTGAGGCTTACCCTTTCCGCAGATAAGATCTTTCCACCCTACAAGCCTCCACATTCCCCTACTCCAGCTGAGCGGAAGCAAGCTCAACTTCTGCTCGCGGCTTTTTCTCACTTGCCATGCAATGTTCTTGAGGACGATGTCCCTTTCAAGAACATTCGATGGGCTTGTGATATTCTGACTTGGGGTCATGACCTCAATCCCCTCGCCCAAGCAGAGCTTCACATGTTTTTGGACCAACTTCCATTGCTTCTCCACTGGCATCGGACCTCTATGGCCACCACACAATCTCTAGACCAACTTTTGTCCCTTCGAATTCATGCCCAGTACGAAGTAGAGAACTTCATTGAAGAATTCAATGATTTCAAGAATAAAGATTCTGCGTACTGGGATGACTTAGAGATAGACGAATTGGAACAAGGATTGAGAGAAACAGCATTCGAAATAAAGGCTGAAGAGCTCTTTTACGAAGTGAGAGCACATCAACTCATGCAGCCAATGTTAGAAGAAATAGAGGATAGAATAAAGAAAGAACAGAAATTCATTGATCATTGTTGGACTAAATTTCATGATCTTGCTATTTATTTCATTCCCTATTTTTATGAGCTTGAGTTTGTACCCAAATAGGGCCATTCGATGTAATTGCTTTGGTTTTTAATACCACTAAGACTTTTTCTTTGTTTGGTATGGTTTGATCTTATCTCCATTTGTCTTTTAAAAGCAAATTCAGAGCTTCGAATTGGACAAGTTTATCCTTCGAACTTGGACTCGATCGTTTTAAATGAAACACTAAAAGAACCAATAATGAAACTGTCCAATTTATGGAATATAGCTAACAATTTTTGTTGATTTTTATTTAAAATTGGTGCTTCGAATTTAACAATCTTACCTCTTAAAGCTTGTTTCGATCATAACCAACATATGGTCATGGTCAGTATGATCAATCAGTTTTAAATTGACCATTTTTCCTTAGAATAATAGTCCATACTTTCAAAAAAATATGAAAGCTCCTTTTTAGGGCTGCACTGTTTTAGTCTAGAAAAAGCATCTTTCTTGAATACAAACCAATTATTGGTTTTGATGTTTCGAACAGCAATTCCCACCCTTAAGGGATCACAAGTCTTTCTTCGAAGAACATTATTTTTATTGAAAAACCTACAACAGGTCTTTAATCCCTTTGAAGTAAATGAATACTTGAGCATTCTTGCATCCATTAGGTACGGAATGTGCTTCGAAGCCGGATTCGTAGTTTCGAAGTCGTTGTTATTTGACTCTTGGCTCCAAAATCTGGTTTTGAAGCCAAATAATTTATTTCGAAGCTGGTATTATCATTTGGGCTGTGTTTTTCCCTCCAAAAGTATCAATATTGAAGGAAACTCTTCGTATTCGTACTTTTAGCACTTAACAATTTACGCAATTTATTTTCCAGACACAAAGGCTTTTAAAACCCTTTTATTTCGTACTCTGAAATCACTCACTCGTTCAACACACAAACCCTTCTCCTCTGTTAATCTCCTCTTTCTTGCCTCTTCCTTGCTGCTTGTCACCAATGGCTTCTTCTTCTCTCAAAATGCTTGCTGGTGATCGTATAAGCCTAACCATGGCTTTGAAAAAATGCATTGATGAAGAGATCGCCAAGTTAACAACTGGTGAGTCAAGCGCCATAGATGGCCGTCTCTTCGTCCCTCGCCATAGCAACAAACAAGAATACGTCTTGGGCCCCATCTTTCGAGAGGCTCCTGCTCAACTTCTAGCTTTATACCCTCGGCTGGAGGACCATTTTCTTCTCTACGAAGGAGGGCTCGATAGGGGAAATTGGAGGGTGACCCAACCTCATCGCTGCTGGCCAACATTGAGAACTGAATGGGAAGAATGGTATGACAGAGTTGTACCTGCGCGAGAAGACGACCTGCAAGAGCTCTGTATTCTCGATGTCCTCCGTCTTTCCAGGTTTATCATTCCTGAAGACCCTTTCTTGATTCCTGCTGCTCTTTGTTTTTGGAACATGGCCTTCAATTTTTTTTAATTTCGGTGTGGCATGATGGCTCCCACCATTTTGGATATTTGCCATCTTTTAGGGCTTTCACCCCTTGGCTCTCCTTTCACTCCCAGTTATCCAGACCTTTCTGTTAAGTTCTCCCTTCCACCCTTAAACTTCTCATACAGTGATTTTGTAAAGGCTGAAAATAAAAGGGTAGGTCCCGTGAGGGATAGAGAACTTTTTCCCTTCATTTTGTACTGGTTGTGTAAATTTCTTTTTTGTGCATCATCTCAAAGGATTATGCCTGAGTTTGCTCCACTTGCGAAGGCACTTGTTTTGAAAAAACGTATAGCCCTGGCTCCTCACCTCTTAGGCCATGTTTATAGAGCATGTTCCCAATTTTGTGAGAAACCTCTCAATGTGAACCAAGGGGGTCCCTTTTGGGTGCTCCAACTTTGGCTCTTCGCCTATTTCACTGATTTGCATCCCAAATGCTTAAGATTCCTTGTTTAGGACCCTAGCACTTATGGGGAGAAGTATGCTAGGATTGTCCTTTATTCTGCTTCCTTTGCTTATTACCTCACTTTTTTTCACCAACTCCCTATTTCTCCATCTCCCACCTTCTTTTGTCCCTTTGATGCCAGCAAAGGACCTGCTTGGCTGCAAACCTTTTTGGCTGATAAAGAATGTTCCATCTCACTTCACAAAGATATGTGGACTTCTATTTTGCTACCAAGGGAGCTGTTTATTAGCACTTTAAACCCTCGAGCTTATAAATGTATAGCTGAGGTGTATTGCCCTTCTCAGTTTGCTAGGCAATTTAGGTTTACTCAGGGGATTCCTGTTCCACTTTGCAGTCTTTTGAACGTCCATCTTACAGCCAGAGACCTGAGAATACCTAGATCAAAGCTGGAGGCAGCTACATTCAGACTGCTGAAAGAATTATATGAGTTCACATTTGTCCCATTTCTTCCCTATGGCTTGGTTTTGAAAAGATTCCAAAACTGGTGGTTAGTCAACATGGAAGTGCGCCTATCAACGCACCCTCATGATTTACTGATAGGGTTAGGAGTGCCTTCTAGGGCTAAATCAACAACAGCTGAGAACATGCCTTCTCTTTCCACAGTTGCCCAAACTGTTCTTGCAGCCTCACCCCCTCCAGCTAGAGTCACTAGAGCTGCTTCAAAAAGGAGTAAGTAATTTCAGGTCACTTTTCTTTTCGACTCATTTGTTTGCTTCCTTTACACTCATACATTTTGGTGCAGGGTCTCCACAAGAAGAATCTCCTAAGAGGATTGAAATTCTAGCCGCTCTCAAGGACAAATAACAGCAGAAAAAGAAAAGAAAGCTGGTATTTACTCCTGAAGAATCTGAATCCCACACCGAAGAGAGGGAGATTGAAAAAGAACAGGAGGTACCATTGCAGAGGAAAAAGAGGAAGCAAATGACTATCTCTTCTGCTGATTTAGTCGAAAACCCTATTCCTGGGACAGCTACCAAAGTAGTAGAAAATGAACTTGCCCCTGAAGAGTCTGAATCCCATTTTGAAGAGAGAGAGGTTGAGAAAGAACAGAAAATGCCAGCACCAATAAGGAAAAGAAGGAAAACGACTGTCTCTCCTTTTGACTTCGTCGAAGACCCTATTCATAAGACGGCTGCTAAGGCAGTGGAACAAGAACATTCCAGGGCCATAATTGTCTTTGAGAGAGCTGAGAAAAGACGATAGCAGCAATTCTTAAGGGATGAAGCTCCTGCTGCTGATGCAATCTAGAAAGAGGCTGTAAGAAGGCAACACATTGCTGAGCACTACTCTCTTCGAAGCTCTCCCATTACTGCTATCATTTTTGAAACAAGTAACTTCTTTCAAGCCTCTACTGTTTCCCTCTTATCAAATTTTGGTGTTGGACTTGACATTACTGTGCCTATTCTTGGTGCTTCTCTTCTTTTGCAGCAACAACTACTGAACCTATTCGTCCAATGAGGACTCCCTCAGTTCCAGTTGAAGTTGAACAGATGCAAAATGTGAGGAATCTTCAGGTGATGCTCCCATTTCCTAGGCCTACATTCAATGTATCCTCCTTGAGGCCAAGCATTCCTGCATCTCTTTCTTTTGGATTAAATCCATATCTTCCTTACTTGTCTTTGGATCTACCTCAATTTATTTCTCTTTCGAGCCTTGCTCTTCCCCCTCCTCCTAAAGAAGTTCCACCTGCTGCTCCATCCCTGATGATAGCTGATTCCCCTACAGAGGGTGCTGGTAGCTCTCCGACCCATGGTTTATTACCTTTACCTACTTCCAGCGCTTCTTCTCTTGACCTACTGGTGGCTAGAACCATAGAGACTGCTGAAGATGCTCCATCTATTTCTCCTATCCCCATGCAGTCCTCTGTGCCTTCCACCACTACCATTTCTGCACCCCTCATGTCCACGATTGAGGTAGATATCTTTGAAGTGAGACTAGCCAGTCTCTTTGACATGCCCTCTACTTCTCCAATAGCCAATGATGAAGCTGAGCCATTAGTTTTGGCTGACTCTTTACTAGAAATTTTTCAGAGTCCTTCTTCCAGTAGTAAGCCTTCTACACCATTGATAGATTTGGACAACTGCCAGGAACTATTGATATCTTTTTCGAGGATTCCTTTTGAGGCCCTAGAGAGACCTATAATAAGGAATGGCTTCCTTCAGTGTTGCAAAATTGTTGAGCAATCTAGCATGTCTGTCTCAAGTCATCTATCTCAGGCAGCAACTACTATTGACTTCTACATCAATATTTGCTGTGCTGCCAAGGCTGTAGAGGAGAAATTGGTCAGAGATCAGGACTTTATTTCAACAGTACATGCTGAGATATCAGAGCTGAAGGGACAACATTCATCTGTCTTCCAATTTCGCATTCAACTATTGGAGATGAAGGCTCAGCTTGAGGAGGAATTATCTGCAGTCAACCAGGCCTTAGCCCGAGCTGATACCAAGTTGCTGATTACCAACTAAGGACTGGCCGATCGAAAGCAAGAAATGTCTACAACCATTCAGTTGTTTTCATCTTTTAAAACTAGAACATCTGTCGTAAAAGAACAACTGAGGCATTGTAATGATTTTTGGGCCAATTTATGATAGAATGTATTCAACTCTTTATGAAAAACAAATTCTTATTTATTATTTGAGTATTTTTGTGTTCTTGTACTTGGCATTTATTTTTCCCCTTGTGTTTCCCATATAGTTGGAAAATAAGGCTTCAAATACCTGCCAGTAATCTTTTTGGGATGTACATATCCATTCAAATTTCTCAAATGGTATGCTCCAAAAGGAAGGACTCTATGGACTTGGTATGGCCCCTCCCAGTTAGGTGACCATTTGCCAAACTTATGGCTTTTAATCCCTATTGGGAGTATGGTTCTCCACACCAAATCACCTTCATCGAAGCCAATGTGTTTGACTTTCTTATTGTAATTTTTGGCTACTTTCTTCTTTTGAAAGAGAATGCAATTTAATGCCAGAATTCTGGCTTCATCTATTCCTTCTAATTCCAAGCACATACTCTGATGGTATTGCTCAGGATCCAGCTGGTCTTGGCATCTTATCCTCAAAGACTTAACATTAATTTCCACAAGCAATACAACATCATGTCCATACACCAAGGCATAAGGAGTAGCTCCTGTGCTTGACCTTGGGGAAGTTCTATAAGCCCACAATACATCCAATAATAAGTTATGCCAATCCCTAGGATTGTCTTCCACAACCTTTTGTATTCCTTTCTTCAAGGACTTATTGGATGATTCAGCCTGGCCGTTGGCTTGTGCATAATAGGGGGTGGAATTAACAAGGCTAATTCCAAACTCTACTACAAAAGACCTCACCATTTTCCCATCAAACACAGTTCCATTATCAACAGTTATAGTTTGTGGGATACCAAACCTATGGATTAAATCCTTGATGAATCCAATGACCTTAGTCTGATCCACAGCCTTGTATGGCTTAGCTTCAACCCACTTGGTGAAGTAATCAGTAGCCACTAAAATGAAACAATGATGCTTCGAAGAGGGTGAGTGTATTTTTCCCATCATATCCATGGCCCATCCTCTGAATGGCCAAGGCATTACTACTGCGTGCAGGTCAGTTATGGACACATACCTTATTGTGCCATGCTTTTGACATGCCTGGAAACCCTTTGCATATTCTATGCAGTCTTTAAGGATAGTAGGCCAATAGTAGGAATGCCTTCGAAGCAGCCATCTCATTTTCACACCAGGCTGATGAGCACCACAGATGCCTTCATGAATCTCAGCCATAGCTGTTAATGCTTCTTTTGGGCCTAAACATTCCAGCAATAAACCATCTCCCCCTCTTTTGTAGAGAGCATTGTTATATATGATGTATTGCATAGATTGCAATTTAATTTTTCTGCTGGCCTTTGAGGATGGGCCAGCCAAGTACTGCATTATTGGACGCCTCCAATCTTGTTCTTGCAAGTCATTATGATTGACTTCCAGGACCACATTTCTTTTATTTAAGGGTGGTATAGATTTCTGGCCTTATGTCCCTTTGAGTATTATCCCTCCTCTTGAAATTCGAAGCTTTCTGAGCCACATCATTAGCTCTATTATTCAAGAATCTTGGGACATGAGTTACATTTGCTATTTGAAATTGAGAAAGTAGATGTAATGCAACAACATAGTATGGCAACATGCTTATACTTTGACATTTGAAAATCCCTTTCACTTGGTTAACCACCAATTGAGAATCTCCAAATATGTCAACTGCATGTACTTGTAATCCAATAAGAATTTCCAATCCTACTATCAAGGCTTCATATTCAGCTTGATTATTAGAACAAGTAGTTTCATCCACTCTGAAACCATGTGTAGTTTCTATTCCTTGTGGTGACTTAATCACTATACCAATTCCAGTTAGGCCATTGGCTTTCGATCCATCGAACCACATTTGCTACGGCTCAACACTAGCCATACCAAGTTCCATTATCTCTTGGCTCTCTGTTTGAGATGGATGGTCTGCCAAGAAATTGGCTAAAACTTGTCATTTCACTGCCTTTTGGGGAACATATTCTAAATGAAATCCTGACAAGGCTAATACCCATTTGCCAATTCTTCCCCTCAACATAGGTCTAGATAACATATATTTAACCAAATCTGTGGTTGCAATTACCATGATAGTTGTAGGCAAAAGATAATATCTTAACTTCATTGCAGCAAAATACAACGCAAGGCAAAGCTTTTCTACAGCTGAATATTTACATTCACAAGAATTTAAAAACCTACTAAGGTAATAAACATCTTGCTCCTTGCCTTCTTCATTGTCTTGGGCTAAGAAAACTCCCAATGAATCTTCTGCTGCAGTTATATACAACTTCAAAGGCTTATCACCCTTTGGTGGCATCAGCACTGGAGGGTTGGCCAAGTAGGCTTTAATTCCTTCGAAAGCAATTTGATGCTCTGCTGTCCATACAAATTCCTCTTCATCTCTTAACCTTAATAAGGAAGAAAATACTTTAGTTTTTCCTGTAGTGTTAGAAATGAACCTTCGAAGAAAATTAACCTGTCCAAGGAACTTTTGTAATTCCTTCTTATTTGATGGGGGTCTGGCTTCAATGATGGCTTTGGCTTTATTCTGGTCAATCTGTATTCCTTTCTTGTGTACTACATAGCCCAAGAAATTTCCAGATGATACGCCAAAAGCACACTTAAGAGGATTGAGTTTCAACTTGAACTTTCTCATTCTTTCGAAAGCTGCTTCTAAGTGAAATAGATGCTCCTCCATTAATTGGGACTTAACTACAATATCATCAATATAACACTCTAAATGCCCTCCAATGAGGTCATGAAAGATAGTGTTCATAGCCCTCTGATATGTAGCCCCAGCATTCTTTAGACCAAATGGCATTTTAACCCATTTGAAGGTGCCAATATTTCCAGGACATCTGAATGCTGTTTTGTAAACATCCTCCTCCGCAATGCAGATTTGGTTATAACCAGAGTGCCCATCCATCATTGATAAAATTTGATGCCATGCTGAACTATCTACCAGTAAATCTACTATAGGCATAGGATACTCATCTTTTGGAGTTGCTAGATTTAAGTTTCTAAAATCAATACATTCCCCCATTTTACCATTCTTCTTAACTACAGGCACAATATTAGATAGCCATTCAACATACCTGGCTGTTCTAATAAAGCCTGTCTTGAGTAGTCTAAGAATTTCTTCCTTAACTTTCTGAATCACTTCTAGACCCATTCTTCTTGATTTTTGCTTGTATGGCTTGAAGTTAGGCTTCATAGGGAGCCTATGTTCCACTAATGACCTATCCAATCCTAGTAGTTCATTATATGACCATGCAAAACAATCTTTATATCTCCTCAGAATAACCAACATTTGGTTCCTGTTAAGAGTATTCAACCAAGCACTTATATAAATGGGTTGTTGTACAGAACCTTTCCCTAAATTTATTTCTTCTAAGGGGTCTTGTATCTGAGAACTTATTCCTTCTGGCTTCGAAGCAATCTCCTTGCTGTGTTCTGTTCCCAGGTTTTTTGATTCAACCTCTTTACCCTCCTCCTCATAGACAAAGTCTGTCTACAAGGCTTCTTCTTCCTGTATTTCCTGGACTTTTGTTTCTATGTCCAATGCACAGTATTTATCAAGGGCCAAAACTCTGGCTTGTTGCTGCTCCTGCTTGTAGCCAATTATCATGGCTTCTTTCTCTTGCTCCTGCACTTTCTGGACTATTGACTTTACATCCAATATTGAAAACTTAATTAAAGCCAAAGACTTGGCTTTTGGTGCTTCAACTTGTTGCCTACAACCAGGCATCATTGTCATCTTTAACGACCACCTCTTCATCAGCACTCTCCTGGACTAAGTGCTTCAGGTGTGTCACTTCCTCATCAGCCGTCACTTTGGCGGAGCCATCAGATTTTCTCAGTATACTGAGTGGTGTCACTTCCTCAATATACAACTTGGCCTTTACGAAGTCTGCGCAGGCTATGAAAGGTTGAGGATCTGCATCAATTTTCTCTGTCTTTCCATTGCCTAGGGCCATCATTATTTTCTGATGCAAAGAGGAAGGCACACATTTGTTAGTGTGGATCCAATCTCTACCAAGTAAAGCATTGTACTTAGCATCACTATCGATGACGAAGAATGCCGTTATGCAGTCCCTGGTTCCCACACTCAGGTTGATGGATAGAATTCCCTGGGCCATTTGTTTGTCCCCGGCAAAACCAGCAATGGTTGTACTGGTTGGGATTAACCTGGGATTCCATTTCCCTAATTTTTTCAAGGAAGATTTCGGTAGTAAGTTCACAGCTGCCCCATTATCTACCCAGACTCAGTTCAATTGTATCCCATCGAAGAAGGCCTTAATATACAAAGGCTTAACATGCTGTGTCATAGAATTCGAGGGATATTCAAAAGGATACGAGAGGTTAATACTTACCACTTCTTCATTCTCATATTCAGTTTCCATTGGGGTAACCATTTCGGAGTTATCTTGTAGCATACTCACTTGTGAGTCTTCGCTAGAGATTGGAATTGGGTCAATTTCTTGCCCCTCTTGATTCTCATCTCCAGCTTGGAATTCATGCGGTAGTATGTGTACCATGTTCACTGACATTGAGCCAAATTGGATGGCTGGTTGTGCCTGCTTCTCCTTTTGGCCACCTTGTTCGGTTACTCCAAAAGCATCCTCCGTGCTGCTCTCTGGTACTTCATCCTTTGAACGGTCTGTCACGATTGGTTTTTCAACTAGAAATGTTTGTTCAGCCATGAAGGCTTCGAACATTTCTTCCTCAACCATTTCTATCTTTTGGCCTAAGCCAACTTCTGTCTTTGCCTCGCTGTCACTTTCCATCAATGCCTTCTCCAATCCCGCTAAACTGGACTTCTCTCTGGCTTTGAGTTCAGAGTGAACTTTGGCCAACTGTTCTCTGTTGCAATCCATCTTGCCTTGTAGAGTTAGTTTTAGAGTAGAGTAATACTCTAGCATTTTCCTTTGGAGTATGGTCGGACTTTGGATTCTTCTTTCCTTCTGTCTGTACCAACGAAGAACTCTCTCCATTCTTTTTCAGGACTCGCTGGTACTGAGTATACCTACGCTAAATTTTTCTCCTTTGTGATCTAGAAATTACAGGGACCATATCTGGTTCTTTTGTTTTTGGGTGCTTAAGTAACACCCAATTGTTTGGAGCCACCAAAGGAGGCTTAACCATCCTGCCTTGGTTTCCAATTACATCTCTTTGGGTAAACACTTCCCTAGGTTTATTCTGAATCACAAACCAATCTGGGACCCCAGGTACCCATGAACCTACTGACCCTGTCGTTGAACTGCTTCTTTCCTCTTTCGAAGTCATCTTCGAAGCTAGTTGCGAAGGCCACTGCTTGGTCCTGACTTCATGCTTTGGGCCTAACTCAGGCCTTCGATGAAGGTGTCTACTTTCTGTCCTGCGTGAGGCTGGTCTAAGGGGCCAATCTCTGGCTTTGATCCCATAAACTGAACCTTTCTCCAATCTCCTCTCAGAATGACTACTCTCTATTCTGTAGTAATTAGCTGGCCTGGATTCATGTAAAGGCCTCTTGCCTTTGGAATGCATCCTATCAGCTGTTGGTTCAACCCTCAATGGCTGCTGCCTGACACCAGATGGATATGGCATTTTATTGTAAGTATTGGTTGGTTTAGGACGTCTCTGCACATCTTTGTAGTATTGCTTCCCATCAATCGGAAGTCCTTTCAACCACTTGTAGCTTAGTCTACACCTAGGACGCATCCTCTACATTACAGTTGCTTCTAAAGAATCGTCATCCAGTGCTTCTTCCTCAGAGTCTTCTCTCTGGTGTAAGAAACCTTGTCTAATAGCTGGTAGATTTTCAGTGTCTTTCTTGATAGCTGTCTGGTTGGCCACATGCATCTGCACATTGACTTCTTCTAATTCTTTCAAAGACAGGTTCTGAAAATCCGGCATAATGACATTGGCTGCCATCTCTCCAATTTCTGGAAATGGATTACTGTCGATCCCTATGGCCTTTTCAGCTTTGACTGGGAATTTCAAACTTCCTTTCCGAATTTGTTTTTGGATCTTGTCTCGAAAAACAACACAGTTTTTAGTCGATTGAGACCAAGAATTATGCCATTTACAATATACTTTCCCTTTAAGTTCATCAAAAGATGGAATTTTAACCCCCTTTGGTAACTTAAGGAAGTTGGCCGCAAGCAAATGATCAAAGATGTCATCTGTCTGAGTTAAATCAAAAGAGTATTTCCTGTGAAGGTCTTTCTTTTTAAACTGCTGGTCAATTATTGTATCCTTATGAATTAATGCTTCACAGATCACAGGTTCTTTCCCCACAATCTCTGCTGCATCAGTCTCATAGTCAAGATCTTTGTAGTATGCCTTGTATGATGCATTATTTCGATCTTGCTCCTCTTCTAGTAATGCTTCATACCTAGATACTTTGTAAGTCAGTTCCACTAAGTCCCTGAACTCTGTTGAGTCAAACTTCTTTCGAAGCCTAAACTCTAAGCCATTTTGAGCCAATCTTACGAATTCTGGCTCTGGCAAGATGACTCTACATTTATTTCGAGCCCTTTTAAATCTGGCAATAAACTGAGTAGCCTTCTCTTCAGGCCTTTGACTCAACCTTGCCAGGTTTACCATGGAAACCTCTGGCTTCGATTGGAAGAATTGGACATGAAATGCCTCTTCTATTTGTTGCCAAGTTTGGATTGAGCCAGGTATAAGGTTAATGTACCATACAAATGCTCCCCCAGTTAGAGAGTTTGGGAACAGTCTCAGCTTCATATAGTCATTATTAGTGAATTCACCGCATTGAGCAGCAAACTTAGCAATATGCTCTACTGTTGATTGGTTTCCATTCCTATAAAAAAGGGAAAAATATGGTATCCTGAAACCTCTTGGGTATTCATGTACCCTATCTACCCATTCTGGGTATGGTTTTCTGTATACAGGAGTCTGGACCCCCCGAGCCATCGGTCCACACATCTCCTTAACGATGTCAGCAATTTGGTCCCTAGGGACCATATTTTGTGCCTGCTGAACCACTGCTGGAGGAACAAACACAGGATTTGGTGGACAAACTTGTGCTTGTGGTCCTCTTGGTCCATAAGGTGGTATGTTTGGGACTGGTTGTCCTTGTGGTGCAGGTTGCTGTTGGGGGTGTGGGTAACCCCTTTGAATTTGTCCTACGAAAGGACCTACGAAAGGTGCTGGAACTGGTGTTGTGTCTCTTCCATTTGTAGGAAAACCTTCCAACCCCCCGGGTATAAATTCGAATAAGGGATTAATGAACCCCCTTGTGCTAGGTATGGCTTCGAACATGGGATTTGGAACCATTCTTACGCCATTTTCTTGTACTGGGCCAGTTCCACCAAATTGCATGGCTTCACTGTTAAGTACTGAAACATTTTGACCTACTACAGGCCTTGGAACAGGTTCGTACCAAGACTGAGGTGATGGTCTTTCATAGTTCTGATTACTAGTTTGACCATTAGAATGTCCATTAACTTGCATAGGTTGTTTATCTCTAGCCAATCTTTGCTGAGGGATATTCGAAATTTCCTCCATGTGTCTTACGTTTGTTAGTTGGTGGTTATTCATTCGATCCAAAAAGGATGTTGCCCACCTTTCCATTGTGTTCATTAATTGCTGTCCCATTGCATCTTTTAAGCCACCCCACGGATTCATTGGCTGAGTAGATGGGACAGTGGATGGTCCAATTGCTTAGTCTCGTCCAATATTACGAACATATGGTAGTTGTTCTGAAGTACTGGTCTGTTCGACCATAGGTTCTGATAAAATGGGAGTTTCCACAAGATGTGTTATCACATTATCCTCTGGATTAGGTATCTCTACCTCTCCTTCCATGCCTTCTTCCAAGCGTTCATTTTCTTCTTGTCTCCTACGTCTAGCCATTTCAATTGGTCCCACCGGGCGTGCCAAAAACATATGTTGGCTTTTTGGCTTTCGAAGGTTATTATTGTAATTACGAGCGTGCCAACAAGGATCAATCAGTCCTTACAGAAATTTAATTGCCAATCAATTATCAGACGATTGTGTTTTAGTTCTCTCAGCCTCAATGAAGAGGGCTTTTACTGGTCGCTTGATTTTGGAGAATTAAGAAAAATATCGATCAAATAAAAAACAACTGAAGCATTTCATTAGAATGAAAAACTTACAATGATTCAAACTCAGCCTTGTAGAGGTTTACAGCGACAATCTACTTGAAACTACTCCTATGAATGAAGTGCAGTGCAGAATTTAAAGTACTGGAATGTAAAGAACATGAAATATAAAACTAAGTAAAGTAGAATAAGACTGGTTTTTGGATCTGAGTCTGGGGGGCTTTTCTGGGGCCTTCTTTGCTATTTATACTGCTTAAGGATGACCATCGAACTGTATTCCCAATCGTCGAACTGCTCCTCCATGATCGCTGATCATATTGCCTCAAGATTAGCTCCATTACGCCATCACTTGCAGTTAGGCTTCTCTCTTAAATTTGAATTCAAATGTGAGTAACCGATGATGCCACGTCACTTTGTATCTGTCTGCTGATCCACTGCTACTCAGATCTCATAACAACCAATACTAACTGTCACGTGTACGATCAGGATCGAAGATTTAAATAGTCTTCCCGTACTACCCTTACTTTGCCACGCGTCGAATTGTAATTGGCTTGTACAAAATATGTAGCCAACAAAAATATCTATGGAAACCTAATTCGGATAATAAAAATTGTAGTCAAATACTATAATTTGAGTTTTATGGATTAATAATTTTAATCCTATACCATAATTCGCCTAATCAAACAGGCTATTACGGTCAAACTTCTCTCCAATTCACCAAATGAATCGAATGGGTGTAGTTAAGGCTTATGAGTTTAGGACGAGCTTCGTTTTATAGACTATAATGTAGAATATTTATGAAAAAATTTAGATTAATCAGATAATCGTAATTATACGATTTTATTGCATTTATTTTCAAATGAAATGAATAATAAGCATAATTTAAAAAATAGATATCATTTTATTAAAATGAAATATGATAAAATCATGTGGTTATAATTATCAAATCAATCCTTTTTTTTCATAGATAATCTATATACAAGGGTTTATATAAGGTACAAATAAAATCATCAAAGGTAAATTACACTAACCTCCCTAGAGGTTTGAATAAAATACAGTAAGCCGCACAAGTTTGACAGGATTACACTAAGCTTCCTTAAGGTTTTAGTTCATATTATGCTTGGCTCCATTTTCATAAAAAAATTGTTAGTTGTATGAATAAAAAATAAAATAAAATAGCATTGTTATCTCATTGACATTGAAATGCATATTTTGTCTTATGTATCTTTGTGTTTCATATCATATGCATTAATTTTGGTCTCTTTAACCTTAGTAAAAGGAAGGTCAGTGTAATTATGTTAAAAATGTAGAGTTTGCTATATTTTTTTCCAAGCCTCAAGAGAGGTCAGTGTAATTTACCTAATCATTAAAGTAGGCCCAGTCCACTGTGGCCATGTTTGCTTAGACGAACATGATCTTAAGATTAAACTATTAATCCTACAAAATATATAATTCGATATTTGGTCAAAAAGGTTCCCAACTTATAGTCTATCCATACAAAGTGGGTGTTTGGAAAGTTGCTATTTTAGTAGGCTATTTTAGTTTTTGGCTATTTTAATAGGCTAAAATTTTTGTGTTTCGGAAGATAGTTGATTTTTTTTTTTTTTTTTTTTTTTTGTAGTTAGATGTGATGCTTGTAAGAGAAAAAGTGAAATGATTATGGGTTTGATGTGACATTTTATTTGATTAGCTATTTTAGCCTATTTTGTAATTTTGTGAATTTTAGCCCAAAAAGCTAAAAAAAAGCCTTTGCTAAACACTCAGTATCCCTTCTATAGGGGGACTATTAAATCTCAAGAAGAGAGTGCGATATAAAATGAAAAAATTAAAGAGAAATTCAGACTAATTAGAGGTTAAAACTACGTCTATAAATTTTAGGATAAATTACAAATGTACCCTTTTCTTAAAACATGGATCGTCTCCTGTGGTTTAGAAAATTACAATTACTCTTTTGTCAGAATTTATTATTTAACAAAAATAACTGAAAAAATAAAATTTTTACGTGCTCTCATATACAGTGACAAAATTATATGAATTATTAATTGAAATAAATATATGACATAATTAAAAACTGTTAATTGACCTAATTATTTATTAATAAGAAAAACTATTTGATATGAAATTAGAAACTTCAAGGGGTAGGATATAATTTTCAGAACTACAAGGGAAAAATCGTATTTAAATAAATCTCAGGAGTGTAGTTGTAATTTATCCTAAATTTAATGATTGCTTATCTGTAGACTACATCACTTATCATTTTATTGCATATTCACTAGAATTAGTCATTTAGGTAGTGTTTTGGTTTATTAAAATGAAATAGAATAAAATGATCATTTTATCAAAATTTTCATTGCTATGTATATGAGCATGAGTGTTACCCCAAAGACAACCTAAGAGGGGGTGAATTAGGTTTTTACAAATAAAAATAATAATACCCCAATAAAAATTATAACTTGCACAATAGATAATTAATTTCAAATAGTAGATGAATAACTGTTAATGACAATGCTTAATGAAGAAATTTAACAGTGAGGTATGTAATCACAGATAATAGTTATAACAGTTAAGTAAAGAGATTAAGGAAGAAGAGACAAACAAATTTATAATAGTTCAGCTTCAACATAGCCTACATTCACTCCTCAAGCTTCACATGAGATTTTCCACTATCTTCTAGCTTCACTGGGTACCAGCAACCTCTTCACAAATGGAGCAATCCTCCACATATTTTACAAAGACTATACCAAGTCTAAAACATTGCTCTCTTTAGCTGATTCTCAAACACACTTAAAGAGTCAAGAAACCTGAGTGTACTACACTCTTACAATATTTGAATGATAGGTTTTGCTTTCACAAAAAGCTTGAAATGAAACTTTCTCAAGAAATATTACAAATATTGAAACTCCGAGTTTATCTTAGTAAGAATAAAAATCTCACAGGTGTATATATGCTTAGCGCTAGAGCTCACTGTAATTTCTGAAGGGAAAAAGAAAACCAGATGATGAACACTTCAGACAATAGAGAAAGATGAGAGTGATGATTGATTAGAGAAAGTTTTTTGCTTGTGTTGTTGCATGTTGTAATTTGTTCAATAGGAGCTCTACTTTTTATCTAGGAGAAGATCATTGACCATTGTTTGTTGCGTGTGTTAAAAAGATTGAGTAAGATTTTGGTTAAATCTACCCTACTCTAATTTATATTCCCCATAAATGATTAGATCTTGAAGGAGTTGAAGGATGGGTCTGATTGATGACAACTAAAATAGAAAAAGAGCCAGTGAAGTACAGAGTGGTCGTCCACCTGGATGACCAAAATGAAATTTTGTTATTGAGGGACACCTACCCGAAT
Organism: Camellia sinensis; assembly: GCF_055761805.1. Taxonomy (NCBI): domain Eukaryota; kingdom Viridiplantae; phylum Streptophyta; class Magnoliopsida; order Ericales; family Theaceae; genus Camellia; species Camellia sinensis. The sequence goes on from NC_138974.1 coordinate 106,608,327, forward strand.
GTCCTCCCAGATGTCCACCTAGATGTCCGATGGGGTCCTGGTCATCAAGGATGGCTTCTGTGGTTGCTGAGGCTACTGCTGTTTGATAGTCGGTGAGAAGCAAAACTAAATTGGACGAAAGGTGGGCCAAGAATCGTTGGCCGGTTGTCCGGCTTGATGACCGGCTGATGTCCACCCGGATGTCCGGCCTCTTTTGGGCTGGACTGTTTCATCTGTTGCTGTGCTGGGTTGTTCTTGGTACTGACTTGGACTCTGTTATGGGCTGAAATTAACACCTGTTTAAGCACTACCTTTACACTCCAAAAATATATTAAGGATAAGAAATTAGGTAAAAAAAATAATGGAATAAAATATAAGTTTTCAATCTATTCTTCTATTCTGAAAAAAAATTCAAAAACAGAATGAAATAAATCATCAAAATAAATAAGTCTAACAATCTCTTCCTTTTTGATGATGGCACAAGATGATGTTTTGATTTGTTTGGAAGTAAGAAAAGCTCCCTCTCAAGTCATGCCCCCCCTAAATGATTGCTCATACCAGATACACAAGTTAGCACATTAGCAATAAATATGATTTTAATCAAAGGAATGACATGAGACTAAAATACCAACAATAGATGTACTTCTCAAATCAAGGTAACATAATAGTTTTCTAAAAACAAACATCATCATTATAAAAACAAGTTTTTCTTCACCAGTTTGAAACAAAACATCACAATTTCTCCCCATGTGACATTATCAAAAAAAAAAGAAAAAAGAAAAAAGAAAAAAAAAAAAGGAATCATTGCTTAGAATTTGGAAGAGGATGAGGGAAGTGATAGTGATAGATGACATCAACGCAGGTCAATATGATCAACACGGGTGTTGAGGGCGCCAAATTACTGAATCATTTGTTGCTCCCATGCGAGGCATTGATTGTAGCGATCTTGTTCCATATCTAAAAAATCCGTCCAATAAGCAGTAGGTGATTGGTGGGTCGGTAGCATGGCAACTGGAGGATGATCTTGAGGATCCTCCATGGGAATGTCAGGAGTAGTCATACTTCCTAGTAGAACATCTCTTCCTCCAGCACGGTTGATGGTGTATTCACTGATATCGGAGGCAATAGGTGATTCGGGCTTTTTGGAAAATTTTACTTTGAAGTGTTTAAAGAGCTTAGTCAATGAGATGCCAAAAGCTAAGGATTTGTCATGCAAAGAAGAAACAAGGGCCATTTCTCGCATGATGATGTAGCACAGATCAAAAAGTTACCCAATCTCAAAACAATAAAGTAGATAGGCATTATAAGTAGGAACAACATCATAATGACCGGCTTTAGGGGTGACATTTTCCAGTAAAAAGCAGTGGAGAATGCGGAAATAGGATTTAAGGTGTTTGGCTTGAAGGTTGGATCTGGTGGTTTTGCTATGACAAATGGTTGAATAGACTTCAGTTATATTGCCCACAATATGAGCCATTTGTGCCTCGGTTAGGAAATAGACTTGGTGAGGACTAATGTCAACATTAAGAATAGTGGCCAAAGTGGGAACATTAAACTCAATAAAAGTGCTCTTCATATAGGAGTTAATGGCATAATCTTCCGCGTCGACATAAGAAGAGTGAAGGTGCACATAAAATAAGGTGAGAAGACGAGGATATACCTTTTTCAGAAAATTTACCAAGTTTTGCCAGCCCATTGCTTCAAGTTTAGTCATTAAGAAAGCATCATACTGGCCAATCAAAAAAAAAAAAGAAGAAAGCATCATACTGTAGGGCAAGATTAACTCGGTGGCCTGTTATGATGGAGTAGGATGACATGGCGGCAAATGCTTTGGATTGGTGTGAGGAAGTCAGTAGTTGGATATTGACGTGCTGGTTGTGAAGATTGACCTTCCTCTTTGGCTCGAGGCTTCTTAGTGCGAGGAACCATAACTGTGTGAAAGTAAAACAAAATAATCATTTGAGAAGGGTTGACACGCAAGTAAAAAGAAAAATATCAAGTCCTTCAAATGAGGTTTAACAATGGTAGGCACACATGATGGATTGAAATGTAGTGATAAAAAAAATTGAGATTAACAGAATTATTTCAGGTTATGGTTGACTAGGTACACAAAAGAAATAATCTGTGAGAGCTATATAATAAGTAAAACAAGGTGGTCTCATGTACTGATGGATACAAGTTGCATAGTGAACAACAAAACAAATGCAGGACATGGAAGCAATTTAGAATTAATTTTTAGGCAAAATGAGTACTCATATGGTAAAGCCAAATAACTAATTTGATAAATATGACAAGGTCCTAAGAATAGAGGTGCAAAATAGAGGCACAATTGAAAGGAAAAATAAAATAAAATAAAATGAAATCATGCTCAATTTTGACATATTAGGAAAAATATCTATATATATATATATATATACATACACAATACACGGCTTTACCAAATTTCAGGACAAATTTTCATACCAATACACAACTAAACTAAATTTCAAGCACAGATTATAAAAAAAATGGACTAAGTACATCAATCTATGCTATTCTAAGAAAAATATTCAAGTGGTAAGCATGGATGATAAAAAGATCTCACCATTTTCAGTTGTGAACAAAACCCACCATAGATATACAACACAAGTAAAATCATAGAGTTTGACACAAAAATGATGAGGGAAAACAAGGTGTAGGAAAACTTACTTGGATATGTGCAAAGAGTTGAGGAAATATGTGATTTTAGAGAGGATTAGGAGAAGGAGATATGAGGGTTTAAGAGCTAGGGCACAGAGTGTCAAAGAAGAGGGGAAAAACTAGACAGAGTAGTCGGTTTGGGGTATTTAAAAATTGTCCAGGTGGGAGCCGATCAACTGCCTGATCGACCTCCCGGTTGTCCACCCAGACAACTGGTCAGGGAAAAAAAATGTTTTTCTTTTCTGCTCCTTTAGTGTAGTTCTGCTGTGTTGCTGAGGTCCTTTGCTGGTTGTGGCTGGGGCTTAAGCATATGTGGTTTTTGGATAGATAAAAGCATAAACACAATAATAAAAACAAATTGCTTGGCATCAGAATGATGTTGAAGAAGAAATGTATGAGAAACTTGATAGCATTCAACTAATATAAATGTTTCCATATCAATGTGACAGTACACAAACATCATTTTAAGAAAAAGTTTGAGTTTCACATTCATAACAAAACCTTTTAAGTAGAATTTGACATTCCAATTTCGCCATGAATAAAATTGAAATGATCCTCGCTTAGGGGTTTTGTGAAAATATCCGCCAATTGATTGTCGGTGTTTATAAATTCAAGAACAATATCCCCTTTTTGAACATGATCTCTTTAAAAAGTGGTGTCGAATTTTAATATGTTTTGTTCGTGAGTGTTGAATCGGATTTTTGCTTAAGTTAATGGCACTAGTATTATCACATTTAATAGGGATGTGATCATTATGCAAATCAAAGTCTTCCAATTGTTGTTTCATCCAAAATACTTGGGCACAACAACTTCTGGAAGCTATATATTCAGCTTCAACCATTGATAAAGCAACAAAATTTTGCTTTTTGCTAAACCAAGATACTAATGAGTTACCAAGGAAGTGACAAGCGCCATTGGTGCTTTTTCTATCAAGTTTGCATCTGGCAAAGTCGGCATCCGAGTAACTAATTAAATCAAATGCAACACCTCTAGGATAAAACAGTTCCAAATTTTGAGTGCCAACAAGATATCTAAAAATTCTTTTAACAGCACTAAGCTGTGATTCCTTAGGATTTGATTGATATCTAGCACACATGCAAACACTAAACATAATATCAGGTCCACTTGCGGTTAAATAGAGAAGTGAACTGATCATACCTCGATATTTTGTTTGCTCAATGGACTTACTCTTTTCATCCTTGTCTAGCTTAATTGACGTGCTCATAGGTGTTCCAGCTACATACCAAACTTTTTAAGTAGTTCCTTTGTGTACTTAGCTTAGTTGATGTAAATCCCTTCCTTGCATTGTTTGGTTTGAAGCCTAAGGAAATAATTTAACTCCCCCATCATGCTCATCTCAAACTCACCTGGCATACACTTAGCAAATTCCCTACACAAGGTTTCATTAGTAGTACCAAATATAATGTCATCCACATAAATTTGTACAATAAGGAAACCATCATGTTTGGTTTTAACAAAAAGTGTTGTGTTAATCTTTCCTCTAGTAAAACTATTTTCAATAAAAAATTTACTCAAGTGTTCATACCATGCACGAGGTGCTTGTTTCAAAACATACAAAGCTTTTAAGAGTTTAAAAACATGATTTGGAAAAACATAATCTTCAAAACCCGAGGGTTGTTTTACATAAACTTCCTCATTTATGAAACTATTTATAAAAACACTTTTTACATCCATTTGATAAAGTTTGAAATCTTTATAACATGCAAATGCAAGTAACATGCGAATGGCTTCTAATCTAGCAACCGAAGCAAAAGTTTCATTGAAATCAATAACTTCTTCTTTATTGTACCCTTGAGCTACGAGTCTTGCTTTATTTCTAACAATGGTGCCGGATTCATCAAGTTTATTTCTAAAGATCCATTTTGTGCCAATAATGGAATGATATTTAGGCCTTGGCACTAGTTTCCAAACATTGTTTCTCTCAAATTGATTAAGCTCTTCATGCATAGCTATCATCCAATGTTCATCGAATTTGGTTTCTTGAAAATTCTTTGGCTCAATCTGTGAAAGAAAATATAAGTTACCACAAATGTTTCTAAATGAAGAGTGAGTGGAAACACCTTTGGTGGGATCACCTAGGATTAAATCCTTAGGGTGATTGTGAACAAACTTTCATTCTCTTGGCAAATCATCATTGTTTCCTCCTTCTTCTTGAGGAGGGAGAATAGGTTGTTCAACCTCTTTGTTCAACTCACACGGTTGGTACTCTTCTTTGTAGATACTTGAATCCTCCATATTTGGCTCCAAATCTATATCATCACTAGCAACTTGCTTTTGAGAAGAGATGTTAGCTTCATCAAATGCCACATGTATAGATTCTTCAACAACTAGAGTTCTTTTATTAAAAACACGATAAGCTTAGCTAGTTAGGGAATAACCAAGAAAAATTGCTTCATTAGATTTTGAATCAAATTTACCTAAGTTGTCCTTACCATTATTATGCACATAACATTTACAACAAAAAACATGCAAGTGACTAATGTTAGGCTTTCTATCATGCCAAAGTTTGTAAGGAGTCTTTTTAAGAATAGGTCTAATCAAAAGCACGATTTAAAATATAGCAAGCGGTATGAATGGCTTTGGCCCAAAATTATTTAGGAAGATTATTTTCGCAAAGCATTGTTCTACTCATTTCTTCTAAAGTTCTATTCTTCCTTTTTATTACACCATTTTGTTGAGGAGTTCTAGGTGCTGAAAAATTATGTCCAATACCATGTTTATCACAAAACAATTCAAAATTTTCATTTTCAAGTTCTCTACCATGGTCGGCTCGAATATTAGTAATAAGAAAACCTTTTTCATTTTGAATTCTATGACAAAGTTTTGTAAAAGAAGAAAATGTTTCATCTTTGTGTGCTAAGAACATAAGCCATGTAAATCTTGAATAATCATCAACAACAACAAGACAATAATGTTTACCACCAAGAATAGATGCCCTTAAGGGACCAAATAAATCCATATGCAATAATTGTAAAGGTCTAGTAGTGGAAATATGAGATTTTGATTTAAAAGATGTTTTGGTTTGTTTTCTTTGATGACAAGCACCACATAGTCGATCTTTTTCAAATTTAATTTTTGGAAGTCCAATGACCAAATCCTTTCTCAAAAGTTTAGCAATTAAATCCATATGAGCATGACCAAGTCTTCTATGCCATAACCAACTATTATCACAATTAGCATATAAACATTTAACATCACTAGCATAGAGATCATTGAGATGAAAAAATAAACATTATCAAGGCGATTACCAACAAATAAAGCTTTATGATCAAATGTGCTTTCAATTGTGTAATGTGATTTATCAAAAATAACTCTATTACCCTTATCATATAATTGACTAATACTGAGTAGGTTATGCCTAAGTCCATCTACAAGGAGAATATTTTCAATAGAAGAGTTAGGAGAAATACCAATGCTACCAGTACTAATAATTTTTCCTTTCTTGTTGTCTCAAAAAGTGACAAATCCTCCATCTTTGGATGATAGAGTAGTGAAGAAAGATTTATCTCTCGTCATGTGTCTAGTGTAATAACCCTATCCTGTACTATGTTAATTAATCATGATTATGTTTGTAATTATGTGCCTAACTTGAATTTGGGTGTTAATTGCATGATTATATGTGATTTTGGCTATGTATCTGTTCATCGTAAGAAAATCTGTTAGAACCTGTGCTTTGACCTGAAAATTGAAGGCCTTATCGGCCACAGAAACCAAAATTGACCACGCCGTTGTGATTAGCATAATTTTTAGATCCTACGGTGAAATTTAATTGAAAACTGATTCGGAACGAATTAATTAGTTTAAATCAAATTAATTAAGCACCATTGATTAGTTTTAATTAAGTGTGATTAGGGAAAGCCTATTTAAATGAGCCATACATGCTTAGGCTCATATTTAGAGCTGAAAAATCTGAAATAAGCACTCTAGAGAGAGAGAGTGAGCCGATTGTAGAGAGAGAGAGAGAGAGAGAGAGAGAAGCCATCCTTGAAGATTTTGCAAGAGAACTCAAGTTTTGGGAGGCTAGGCTGTAGAACTAGCTAAAATTGTGAAGATTGAAGCTCCTAGGTGAGTAATTGAGCATAAATTCATGAGTTTGAGTTTGTAATTTTGTGAATTCAAGTTATATGGCAATCAATAACAATAATTAAGTTGAATTTGAAGTCAACATGACCATGCATGTAGAATATTGCCATCATATTGCATAACCAAGCATGTAACAAGTTAAATGTGAGAAATTGAGTGCTAAGTCATACATGCAAGCATGGTTTTGTTAAGCTCCATGAGTATGAACATCATTTGTACTATTTGAAATGGAATTTGAGTTCAAACATGCATTTTATGAAGAATTGAAAGATGGTCTCTAAACAGATGAAGGATTTGGCACCAAATTGCACATGCAAGCATGATAATGTTGAATCTCATGAAGATGATCATGAATTGTGTTATTTAAGTTGAGAATGAAGCTTATGCTTCACATGCATGCATAATCCAAAATGATATGGAAACTAGTTTACATGAGCTTTAAAGTTATGAAGTGAGTTTGTTATGATTTGAGTTTATGAGATGGAATTATGTGAATTTGAGGTTCAAACCTTGTAAAATTGGCCTTTATATTCGTGATTAAGGTTACATGGTAGAAATATGAGCTTTATGATATGAATTACATTGATTGGAACCAAGTTGGAAGCTCAAATAGAGTTCTGGAAAACCCAGAATTCAACTTGTCCGCTCGAGCGGAGGAAGTGACGCTTGAGCGGAGAAATCGAGCTCCTAGCAGTTTTGCAGACATTGATGTCCACTCGAGCGGGAGGAGTCGCGCTCGAGCGCCCAGTCACATACTTGATTCTCAGCTCGAGCGCAAAAATGAGGTAACCAGTACTTTTGCAGACCAAAGGGGTCCGCTCGAGCGGCGAAAGCTGCGCTCGAGCAGGGATCTCTATTCTAGATATTTTGAAAAGTGATTTTACGATTTGTTTTCCATTCTCTTTCATCTCTAAGCACTCTTAGGCATGCATTGAGCATTGTAAATGGATTAAGAAGATAAGAAAGAGGCCTAGGAGGAGTGTATAAGTTAAGAACAGATTGTATCGCTTGTGACCCAATATGTGTTATGTTTTGTGTAGGGTCGAGCACAAGGGCGAATCCACCGCCAGAACACTGTCAGTAATATCTCACTAAAGATATTTTTAAGTATGTTATTTTCCAAATGCTACTTCTGCATAAGCTTCATGGAATTGTTGATTTGAATTACGAATGAGTATTCAATATGCCTAATTTTTGTATAAGATTCTGTGAAGAACATAATTTGGGCCCAAGGCTGTTTGATATGTTAATAGTGTATGAATTGGGCCTGAGACCGTTTGATACGTTTGATATGTCTAAATTGGGACTAAGGCCGTTTGTCGTTTGACAAATGGGCCAAAGGTCATTTGAATATAATAAATGGGCCAAAGGCTGTTTAAACATTATGATGGGCCACAGGCCGTTGATATGAGTGGGCTAGAGGCCGTTTGATATGATTGGGCCAGAGGCCGATTGATATGATTGGGCCAGAGGCCGTTTGATGTGAATGAACTGGGCCTAAGGCCATTTGAACATGGATGTAATGGGCCAAATGCCGTTTGAATGAAAAGGGATCATGCTTATGAATATGAAATACGCATAGATATGAACATAAAGAGAATGGATCTGAGGCCGTTTTGATATGCTCGATATGTTTGAATTGGGCCTGAGGCCGTTTGATATGTTTGATATATTTGAATTGGACCAAAGATTGTTATGAATAAAGAATTGGTTGGACCAAAGGCCGATTGAATACTAGTACAGATGAGATTTCGATCATATACACATAATCATGAATATAAGAATGGTGGACCCAAACTCATTTGGTAATACAATGTGGAGGACTGGTGGTCATTGGTACATGCATCCAATAAACCTGAAGTCAGTCTATGAGTGAGAATTGGACCCAAGGTCGTTTCGTATAGATGGACCCAAGGTCGTATTGTTTTATATAAGAATTAGGCCTGAGGTCGTTTTGTATATGGATATGATGTGTTGGACCCGAGGTCATTTTGCTTTGTTAAGATTTGTAAATCTGATGTGAATGAGAATAGTGGTTCAAATGTTTACATTATAAGTATGACTCATTTATGAACGAATCTCATTCATCACTACAACAAAAAAGGTTCTATGACCTGCAACGCGCGTCATATTATGACAAGTCATAGAAAGTCATTTACTTTCAACGACATGCTTCGTACGCCGTTAAAAACTATTTAACGGCAGATTTTATGCGTCATTGTTACTTTTTCTACGACATGTTATAGTACACCGTTGAAAACTATTTAACGACAGATTTTGTGCGTCATTGTTACTTTTTCTACGACTACTTTTTCACGCCATTAATTGGTGAGACAAATAATGACGCTAACTGCGCGCCGTAAATTATGTAATATGACGACTTATTATGCCTGCCGTAGAATACGCAGTTTTTTTTTATTATTATTTTAAATTCAGCAGGTTCTATTTGACCAACTTTGTATAATCTAACAAATATTACAAACAAGCATCACAAAAATCAATCAACTACGAAAATATTGTTTGAAACATCAAAAAAAAGTATATCCATAAATTATAAACATTCAACAATTGTCTATACATTCCAAACATTCGAAAACTATATCCTTAAGTTATAAACTATACAAAAAGTTTAAACTATCCAAAAATTTTATACTGGTCGCTCCACATGGTCATTCCCAAAGCTAATAGTTGAGTCCTTTGCCTCACGAATCCAGTTGTCAATGTCAGAGCTTCCCATCAATCTATTATGCTTCAAGACCCAAATTGAACAGATCGAGAAACCAACAATCCCAAATGTACAACGCATCCAATACAGAGTTACTTTCCTTGGTTTATGGTGTTTTGTAACCAAAGAACCCGGCTGCAACAAGTACTGTTATCCCTGCAAGAGTGAATTTTCTCAATTGAATATCTATAATCCTAACTGTGAAGAAGTGGTAATAGGGATGAGATTTGAAGTTTGTAACAGCTGAGTTTTACCCAACATTTGAGGTTTCCCTGATAGATCTGACCAAATACTTTTGACTTAATGGGTCCTACCCAACATTTGTATTTGGATCTATTTTGTCCAGGTTTGTTGTTTTTAGGATCTTTGTATTTGAGGGATTATTTCATGGTTCTAGGGTTTTTGGATCTTGAGAGGTTCTGTAACATGGGGTCGTTGAAAAAGAGTTGACTAATTGTAATATCCACATTATAGTGAATTTTTCTCAATTTCTCATTTGCCATAACTGTTCTATTACCAAGGTTGGGCTGTTTTTAAGCAAAAACTCTACTTTACCTGCATCATTGATCTTCCTGATGGCCATATTCAGAGTGTAAGCAATGCCGATATTTTCATGGTTAATTGACAGTAATCCCTTTTGGGTGATTCATCCTAGCTTCTCTTGGCTTCCCATCCACAAGTGACCCAACAATTAGCTTGGGCCAACTATTTGCAGACAGCGGTAGAGGAAGCAAGAAACTTTAGCCATAATGCATATCTGAATCATGCTTGTTTGTATGAACTAAAAAAGAAAAAAGAAGAGAGGATTCAAAGATATGTATCACAACGGTATTTCATGTTCATGTTCTCAATTTCAATGATATATTTATATATTTATAAGTAATTTCAATGATACATATTCTTACTTGTTCTACCTTTGATTTGTCCTTACCAAGAGATTCTAATTAACAAAAATTTGAAACCAATACAATAGACTAAAAAGCCTTCAAGGTTGGAAAGGAAAAAGAAGTGGGAATTGAATCTAAAGAAGAATTAAACAATCAAACCCAAGAAACATCAGGTTTTTACTGATACACTTATGTTCGTACTTCTTCTCAAATTCACAAGTGAGATTCCTCCTCACAATAGTTGTTTTCCCTGGATCATTCAAACATATTCAGCAACAAGAACCAAAATTCATCAAGCAACCTACTGTTCAACTTCGTGCACGTGAAATAGCTCAAATCAAACCTTTCTTTGAAAAACTAAGGATGTGTTTGGCTCCAATATTGAAAACTATTTTTTGCTAAGTCAAACTTCTTGGCATGCAATTGCATTTTCTTTAACAAACTAGTGACCTGAAGGTAGGTGTGGACGCACCCTCGGGCTTTATGCCACCACAGTTCGGACTCCCTTTTTATGTCACGGTTCTTAGTCTGAACCAAAGAGTCCAAATCTGGCAAATCATTTTGAAAAATAGATTTTTGTAAAGAAGAGCCAAACATGGACTGCTTTGCCAGATATAGAGTCGCCACCTAAATATTTTATTTTGGGAGAATTTAGGAAACCCTGACTCGTTTGCCTAAGGCCACGTGTCCGTCATCACTAGAGATGCCTCGGCTCGGAAACTTGGGTACGATTAGGGAAGGTCAGCTATGAGCACCCTCTCTGGCCCGATCCGAAGATTGGCCTCTACTAACCATGATATCTTGTTTTGAAAACATTATGTGTTCTTATTCCGGTTATTAGCCTAGATTTACTATGTGATGCGCACAACATACAAGTATAGACTGAATCGCCTGAGTTAGAACAAAACATCTCATGTTTGTTTTTGAAAGCAGTTTGCTACTCGTAAGTAGGCTAAAATGCAGGTTTTGCCACCCTCAAGTAGGCTTTAGAAAAGATGGTTTTTGCCACTATCAAGTGGGCTTAAAACTCACGGTTTTAATGCATTATTCCAATTCAGGAAATTCAACCTTCATCCATAGGCATTCAAGCAGTTATATCACATGAGCAAATAGCCTCATGGTAATCATGCTGTCATGGCAACACTCACATGCATGCAAGGATGCTAAAGCGTAAAAGCTTACCGAGTACTCCAAGCCAAAACAAAAGCTATGTTACAAATCCATGCATGATCCTAACTATACAGAAATGCCTAATGCAACACGTGCAGGAATGCGAATACAATAGGCTCGGCTATTCTAAAATGACTTGCGAAATGCTACAACTAACACGTATTCAATTTGGAATTGAAACACAAATGCAGTTAGTATGGTGTGCCGAGCCCGATGCATGCAAGACAAATGTATGAATACACGCATGCATAACATAAGGTATGCTAATTTAAATATGTCCTAATACTAACCATCGAAAGCTGGTAAATAAAAAGGAAGAAAGAAGTGGGGTTAGAAGACATACACATACTCACACACACTTATTACACAATTCCCTCGCTCGGAGGGTCCAAAAGAATAATACAGTCCGAATAATGAATCAACTATCCTAGCTAACTAATTATTACAGACCCTCTTAATTAATTAACAAATTAATCACAAAAATAATTTAAATGTGAAGCTAAAGAGACTGTCGCAGCTCTGTCTTGGAATGCGCGAATGATGCACGCTTGACTTGTCTTGCCTGGAAACCCGTACCATGCCACTGTTGCCTCTGTTTACACTGCCCTGCTCCTCTAAAAATTCGCATAAGTCCCAAGGATACTTCTCTAAACACTGGGGAGCATCACCGACCAAGTGGTAACACCACCGGCCGAAGGGAATGGTCATCGACCATTGGTTGAGCCACCGGCTAATTGTATTTGGTCGGTCGGCACTCCAAGTAGCCGACCGACTATTTCTTCCTGCAGAATCCTGCAGTTGACAGCAGCAGAGGGCAAGCAGTGTATGGCATGGAATTTTCAAGCAAATGTGAGCATGGCTACACTACCCATCATGCAATGGACTCAATGGAGCATGAGCCTTGGCCTTCGGGCCATCAATTATGCATTTTGATGCATGATGGCCTAAGAGGCCAAGTTTTCCATTCAATGTAAAATGCATGCAACAAAAGAGATGAATGCCAACATCCTATCATATTGAGATCAAGGGCGTCGACGACCGAGGGTTGAGACGTGTTACATCACTTGGAGTACGAACACTCTCAATCCTCATGCTTGGTTTGACACCCCAAACCAAGCAATCCAATGCATGTATACAAACATGGCTCAAGAATGCAACATGAGGCTAAGATGCAAAACATGCCAAATGCAATGCAATCTATTATGCAAGCATGCAATGTGCTAATCAGGCAAGAGGCATTACAATGCAATTTAACATGTGATGCAAACATGGTACAATGCAAGCATGCAACGAGAGGCAACAAGTCAAACATACAACTATGTACAAGAATGAACTTAGACTGAAATGGGAGGCCTCAGCCACACCCTAAAACAGTGGCCAAAAGGATAAAAAATGGCATAACTTATGCATGCAAGCATGCACACACCAAGGCCTATCATCTAAGCATGGAAGGAGACAACTCTAAGCATACTTAAAGGAAATATGCTTGGACATTAAACACTCATGTTAAACTCTGAAAAGCATGCAAAAGATGACACCAAGACATGCTAGGGAATGGATGGAAAATTGAAAGTATTCAAGGCCACAAAAGAGAGCATTGCTCAACACCTACCCCAAGCAAACATGGCATGAACTAAGCAACCCAAAACAGAGTTTTTATGCATCAAAGTATGCCCCAAAACCCACTGATATGGCAGGCCCAAAAACTTAAATACATAAGCATGCACAATGCTCATTTCAAGGCACAAAAGGACACCTCTTCAAGGCATGAAAAGGACGATGGATACAAGCATAGGAACATGGATTAGGGACTGAAATGGCATGTGAAATGACTCCAAATCATTGAAACAACCCAACTAAAACATGCTCATGACTCACACCCTCAAGGCTTACAAGCCAAAATACAAAGGGGCTATACCAAACATGGTAAAAATGATCAAATAAGCTCCCAACGGACCTTAAGCATGGTAAGACATGGCTAAGAACTTCACAAAGTTAGGCCAAAACATGAGAGCATAGTAGGTTAAATGCATGATGCACTTCTAGTCATAACGGGGGAATACAAAGCAAGTATATTATGCATGCAAGGGACCTTTAATCCGAGCAAAAACAGAGGCATAATATGACCCAATAACACCCAAAAACCTCTGGAATGAAGCCAAGAACAACTAATCATACATGCTACCCTTATGGGCCAAAATACAAACAAAAGAGAGACCAAGGGAGAGGGGTGTCCCTCCCTTATGCAATACTTCAAAACCCCTTCTTCACCACTGAAAATCCACTGGATTTCAGTGGTGAGAAGGCCAATACACAAAAGTCCCCGAAGCTTATCAAAGAGAGCACAAAAAGGGCCAAACAAGGCCTACAAGGGGGAGATCGACCCCACACAACAAAATGACCTTAATGAAGTATCTTAAGCATGCAAATACAAGAATTTTTTCAGTTATACACGAAGCTCAAATCAGTATGCAAAGTAGGTTAAAAGCTAGTGCAAGATTGGGGAATCTAAAGCAAAAGTGTTACCCTTGAAGAACACCTCAAGAACAGCAAGTCCAGCCACATTCTTCTGATCAAAACCAGCTCATAACCTCAAGAATAAATCCTCAACACCTCCCAAAGTCAAAGTATGGTGTAATGGTGTGTGTTTTAGTGCAAAAGCAAGAACAAATCACCCTTTTAGGCCCTCAAACACACACAAATGAAGAGAGAGAGAGAGAGATATAGAGAGAAGATGTATATCAGATATATATATGTATTTTGCTCTGGTTTTTCCCAACCTCTACAAAGGAGGGGGATGGGGCTCTTATATAGACCAACAAAAGTGTTAAGCTTCTAAGAGAAGCTAACAAAAGGGACCAAGGCTTCCTAAAGAAGCCAAGGCAAAGGGGCAAGGCTTCTTGAGGAAGCTGGGACAGGGTTCAAGCTTCTTGAGGAAGCTAAGACAAAGGTCCAAGCTTCCTCAAGAAGCTAGACCAAAAAGGTTCAAAAGGGGCAAAACAGCCACACTCGTGCATGGGGAGGATGGTCTGTGCATTTCAGCTGGCACAGCTGGCATGCATTATTCCTGTAAAAGGAAAAAAGGTGGTACTGGCCAGCAAAAGAGGCCATCGGTCAAACAGATGGTCGGCCGACCACACCAAGTGCCGATCGGCCAACGGTATATTTCACCAATGGCCGGTAGCAAGAATACACGGTCGGTGGCCTCAAGCCAAGGCCGGTGGGGGTTAGGGGTAGCTAACAAGCTACTCTCTACCCTCAAGTACAAAAACACACAAGTCCTTAGTGCAAAACCAAGCACAGAACAAGCAAGTCGAGAGATCTTGAGACAAGGCGTGTAGCCGAGACCTCCGAGAACTCAAAACAAACACGAACATGGATGATCACCGAGCGTTCAAACGGTGACGTCCAAGTCTTGAGGACGGTCAATAATGGGGTGTCTACAGTTGCCCCTCTTTGACAGAACTCGAAAGTCATAACAATGACGGGAGTGAGTGTCAAAGCCTAGAGATGACCCATTTTTGACAAGGCTGAAGACTTAGACAAGCATACAAGCTATAGATAAGATATGCGCCCTAAGGCAGGGGCAAAATGCGACTAACAATGCAAGAAGCCGAACATAACTTATGATCATGTAAAGAAAGCTGTAACGAAGCATAACATGTGACAATTTTAAGCTAGCATACACCAAACTACACTACAATGCAGAGAGAGTGTAAGAGAATCATGTAATTCCCACTACGTTTCACGCGGAGAACATAATACCTGTGCGGTTCGTCTGGTCGTGCCAGCTTCAAATGAACCGTACATACAATATCGGGCCTGAAAGAGAAATAAAACTTAACAAGTACGATATCGTTAGCAGTATGCATAGCAATGCAATTGAAAGTGCGTGACAACGCAAGCAGAGTGGGAAGCATAACAATGTTATGAAGGCACAAACACATGTAAGTAAAGAACACGTGACAACGTGCACAATGTGTGAAGATGTGGACACATGTAAGTAAAGTATACGCGACAATGTATACAATGTGTATGATGAGGAATTTGAACACACGTAAGTAAAGCAATGCGTGTACGCATGCAATGTGTAGAAAAGGAACTTGAACACATGTAAGTAAAGCATAATGCGACAACACATGCAATGTGTAACCTCCTGTAAGATGCATAAACACATGTAAGTAAAGCACACGTAGAAACGCATGCAATGTATATAAAACGGAACTTGAACACATGTAAGTAAAGCATAACGCGACAACGCATGCAATGTGCATAAAAAAAGAACTTGAACACATGTACGTAAAGCATAACACGACAACGCATGCAATGTGTATAAAAAGGAACTTGAACACATGTAAGTAAAGCATAACGCGACAACGCATGTAATGTGTATAAAAGGAAAAGACATGTTATTCATGATGTTGAAATGCAAAGCACTGCAACACAATATAATCGAAGCGATTTGCGGAATTCACAAGATATGAAAAGGATACGGGAAGAGATGTTCCTCGTACGCACTGAGCATCGCTCATAGAAGTCATGGATTGAGGTCCACTCGAAGGTCTACTAACGTTCCAAAAGTGCACATCCTTGCACTGTCTCGAGTAATGAAGGTGCCAAACCACATAGTTGACCCGAACAAGGGCACGGGAGGTGCATTGACCACAAGGGAAGGTTACCGGTATCAATTCCGATACTTTGCTGCCCTGCTCTTCTTTTGCTTTACTCTCCTTTTTACTTGTAGTTTAAGCACATTGCACTGCCTCAGGCAGGTTTTACTTTTTCAAAAGTGTGTATTTTTGCAAAACGCATGAGGGAAAAGAAACTGCTATTTTGTTCAAAAAGGTGTTACATTTGTGCTTTCTATGCATCGCATCGCATGGTATCACATAACAATGTGAACAAAATTGAACTTGATTTGAACATTAAGCACTTGCATTGTAATAGTCAGGTAGTGAACTGACTTACAACTCGATAAGCAAAACAAAGAAACTCAATAAGCTAGCCAAGTGCGAGTACAACTCGATAAGCAACACAAAGACTTAAGGAATGTGAAATACAACTCAATAAGCAAATTTACAACAACTCGATAAGCAAATGGGCGTGACGCCGCAAAAATCATCATCGGAGGGCATTGGAAGTGGTGGCATTCCCCAAATTCTCAACATGTTCAATCATATAAACAGCTCAGAGGACAAGAAAGAAGACCACCGGCCACCAGGGAAATCCTTCGGCCTCATGAAATGGCCATCGGCCAGCAGATCTGATCAATCGGCCAAAAGTGGTGGTCGGCCGGCACTATATTTGGTCGGCCGGCCATAAATGGCAGAGACCAACAGAATGCTGACATCTGTCCTCCACTCAACCTTATCCCCTACAAAAGGCTTCAGCTTCATAGTTTTTCTCAATTCCACACTGATTTGCTCCAAATGGAAGAGTTTCTTGCCCAAAATCTCACAGCTTGGATTGCCAACTTAGACGGCTTGGAAAAGATGAACTTCCGGGGTTTCGGCATAAATGTACTATTTACTCTGAGTCACACTCCGCTGCACTTTCTGTTTCTTCACGCCACAGCCAGGTTTTGGAATCCGGTAACACATGTCTTTAGCTTTAGCGGGAAGAGGTATGTCCTACCTTCGAAGATTTCCAAGCTTTAATAGAGTCTGAGCGCGACGAGGAAATCTTGCCCTAACTTCGCTTCAGCCACGCCCAAGCCTTAGGACAAATGTGTGGGCTTTCAATACCTGACGCTCGCTCTTTGATTTGTGACAGGGCGTTGGATGTTCCGAGTTTAATTTGCCGATTTTCTGACGCCGGTGACCGCGATGACCATCATTGGCAAGGCTTCCGACGACATGCTCTTTGTTTGTGCATGCTATCCCATTTCTTGTTTGCCTCGGGCTCCGGAGGATCTAACGTCCGGTTGATTGAGGTTGCCCAAGGCTTGAAGGAGGGCAAGGGCTGCATTGCCATGACTCTGGTTGAGACGTTGACGGGCTTGGATGCCTTTTATCGTCGAGAGACAACCAGATTTGCGGGGAGTCCACTACTACTACAGGTAATGTTTCTCACCCAATCTCACATTTGTATTGCTTACATCACTCGGCCCTAAAGCTCGATTTTTCTCACAAAACCCTTTTCTCACTTTTCTCACATCGTACATCTCTCTATTCTTTATTCTCTCGTTTTTCATCCCTTCCCAGGTGTGGTTGATGGACAAGTTGCAGGTTGTGGACTCTTGCCCAGCATACTCAGCTCGCAGCTACTTCTTTCGGTAATGCCTAGTTGATGCCTTTGATGAGGGATGGTGGTTTGATTGGATGTGCAGCTTGTTCGCAGACCGCATTGCTTGGCGGTGCCCTTGGCTCAACCTACTGGTGATGAGCTACAGCATGACCTGTCAACATGGGATTCAATTGATTGGCATGACACACTGTGTCTTCTATTTTTCGTTCTGGAGCCGGCACCAGTTCGGTCATGATCAAACTTGTCCACTAGAGGGGATAGAGTACCTGGCTACATTCCCGGTTCGAGGCACACAGCTCGCCCGGTATGCTACAGCATGGAGGACTAGAGAGCTCCTAGCCCCTGCTCCCACTTTTAGTTGCACTTTGTCTGATGAGTGCATAGATTGGCTCAATGAAGAGGCGTAGATTGGGCCCAGCTTGGCATCAGAGGCTTCGACCAGCTCTGGGAGGGGGCGCAAAAGCACCTGACTCATCTATGCCCCGGATTTATTGCTTTATTAGAACTTTCAAGTTTTCTTTATGAATGTAATAATAAAAAATCAACTTCAATTTGTAGGCAAGAGCAGGAGAACTCTGTATTGAAATCAATGAAATTGAAGGTTGTGGGTACTGAAAATTTTCCGCTTTGGTCCAAAAATGGTCTAAGTTGTAAAAAGATTAATTTGAACAAAGTCAACTTTTATCAAAACTTTTCAAAGTCATTTTTGATATGGATCAGAACTGGACATGCCTGAAATCTGTCACTGAGATGCACAACCTCGAATCCTAGCAACTAGAAAGTTGCCCCTAGTCTGAATAGTACCGAAACACTTTATGGCAACGGAAAATTGCCCCTAGTCTGAAAAGCACTGCACCGGAGATCATAACCGAATTCTTGAATGCTGAATAGACAAAGATGGCCGAGGTGATCAAATGGACAAAGTTGATTGGGGAAAAGTTTATGGCTGAACTTCAGGATAAAGTTGCCTACGTATGCTAAAGATGGGAATCAAGCTTTTCGTAGTTCAGGCTCGGGTTCACTCGGGTATTTTCACTCTCCTTTTACACTCTAACTTTTGCTAAGGCCGCCCTTTGCGGGTTTTCAACCTTGCGAGCTCAGTTTTTATAATTTCCAATTTTTTGTGCTCTAACTTTTGCCTAGGTCGCCCTTTCGGGTTTTCGGCCTAGCGAGCCTCTCAGGGGTAATATTTCTTCAACTTGTCCATGTTGATCGGTTGTGAGAACTCTAGGCCATCTAGATCCATCAGAACCACAGCCCCACCTGACTAGATCGACTTAATGATGTAGGGACCAGTCCAATTGGGCCTGAACTTGCCCCTTAGATCATGGATGGGAGCTCGGTTGTCCTTGAGCACCAAATCTCCTTCTTTTAGATTCCTGGACTTAACTTTCTTGTTGAAAGGCCGGGCAATTCTGCACTGATAACTTTGAACATGGTACAGTGCTTACAGTCTTCTCTCATCAAAGAGCATGAGTTCTTCAAATCTGCTCTGCTGCCAATCTGCCTCGGCGATCTGACACTCAGCCAGCACTCTCAAAGACGGGACCTCAATTTTAATAGGTAGAACAGCCTCCATCCCATAAACTAATGAGTACGGAGTCGCCCCAGTAGAAGTTTTAATTGAAGTCCGGTAGCCCCACAGAGCGAACGACAGCTTATCTGGCCAGTCCTGGTAGGTTTCCACCATCTTCTGTAAAATGCGCTTGACATTCTTATTGGCGGCCTCAACCGCTCCATTGGTCTGAGGCCGGTATGTGGATGACTTGTGAAAAGCCACATTGTATTTCTCCAGCAAGTCAATCACTTCCTTCTTGAAGTGAGAACCGTTATCTGAAATTATCTCATTTGGGACCCCATAGCGACAGATGATGTTGTTTCTGATGAACTTTGCAACATGTGAAGCCTTCAACACTGCATAGGATTGGGCCTCAACCCACTTTGTAAAGTAATCTATCACGACCAGGATGAACTCATGCCCGTTTGACCCCTTCGGAGTGACAGCCCCGATCACATCGATTCCCCAAACTGAAAATGGCCATGGCGAAGTCATGTTGTACAGCTTTGATGGCGGGATGTTCATGCGGTTTGCATGGATCTGACATTTGTGGCATCGCCGAACAAAGCCGATACAATCTTCCTCCATGGTGGACCAGTAGTAACCCTGTTTGAGGATCTTCCTAGCTAGCATTACCCCGTTCATATGTGCACCGCATTCCCCTCCATGGATGGCCCCCATCAGGCGCTTCGATTCTTCAACTTCAATGCACAGCTTATGCATTCCCAGATGACCTCTCTTATACAGCTTACCCCCACAGATGATGAATTGAACGACCATTCTTCTGATTGCCCTTTTATCTTTGGCATTTGTCCCTGGTGGATATGCCTCCTTCTCCAAGAAGTTCCAAATGTCGTAATACCAGGGGTTCTCATCCTGAACCTCATCTATAGCAGCAATCGACTCGTAGGCTGGTGCAAATTTCTGGTCAATAATGATTGGACGCATCCGGACTCCAAACGGGATGTCTATAATGGAAGATAGAGTTGCTAGTGAATCTGCGAATCTGTTGTTCTCTCTTACTAGATGAGAAAATTTTAACTTCTCAAACCGAGGAATCAACAAGTCCAAGGTCTGGTGGTACATTATCATCTTTTCTTCTTTGGCTTTCTAATCTCCTTTTGCTTGAGACACAACAAGGTTTGAGTCCCAGATGATGTCCAACCATTTTGCCCCTAGTTCCAGGGCTGCTTCTAAATCGGCAATGTACGCCTCATATTCTGCTTCGTTGTTTGAGACTTTGAATCGGAGTTTAAATGCTAAAGGGATCGGGAATTGTCGGGTGCTATCAGCAATACCCCTATCCCATATCCATACTGGTTCGATGCTCTGTCAAAGTACATCGTCCAAGACTCATCTTCGATATGCAAAATGGCCTCATCTGGGAATAAATACTCAACTGCTTCCCTTCCTTCCATGGGATGATCGGCTAAGAATTCTGCTACTGCCCTTCCCTTGACTGACTTGCACGTCACATATTTCAGATCAAATTCGGAAAGCAACAGCAACCAACGAGACAGCCTACCCGTAAGCGCCGGTTATTCAAAAAGATATTTGATGGGATCTAGTCGTGAAACCAACATTACGGAGTGAGCTAACAGGTAGTGCCGCAGCTTCCTGGTAGCCCATACCAAAGCTAGGCAAGCTTTCTCCAATGGCGTGTAATGAGTCTCATACTCTAGCATCTTCTTACTCAGATAGTAGATAGCTCTCTCAACTTTGTCCTCTGATTCTTGCGCAAGCATGCAGCCCATTGTAGTCTCAGTCACTGAAATGTACAATATCAACGGTCTCCCCAGCTCTGGTGGTGACAACACGGGGTGGGTTCTGTAAGTATTCTTTGATCTGTTCAAAAGTAGCTTGGCATCGGCCATCCCACTGGAACTTCGTTCCTTTCTTCAGGAGACCAAAAAGTGGTTCACAAGTCAAGGTTAATTTTGAGATAAACTGCCTTATGAATTGCACTTTATCCAAAAAGCCTCGCACCTCCTTTTCAGTCCTTGGTGGTGGCATTTCTAAGATGGCCTTAAGGATCGACTTCGATACCTCTCTGTGTAATCAGAAACCCCAGTATCTTTCCCGCTGTAACACCAAACTTACACTTCTGAGGATTTAGCCGCAATCGAAATTCTCTGATCCTTTGAAAGAACTTTTGCAAGGCGGTGTAGTGGCCCTCTCTTTCTTTGGATTTGACAATCATGTCGTCCACGTACACCTCAACCTCTTTATGGATCATGTCATGCAATATTGTGGTCGCGGCCCATTGACATGTAGCTCTAGTATTCTTCAACCCAAATGGCATCACTCTGTAGTAGTAAATCCCCCACAGGGTGGTGAATGCAGTCTTTTTCCGGTCTTCAGGTGCCATCACTATCTGATTATAGCCTGAGAAGCCATCCATGAATGAAAGCAAAGCATGCCCCGCTGTGAAGTCCACCAACTCATCAATATGGGGCAAGGGAAAGTCGTCCTTCGGACTGGCTCTGTTCAAGTCCCTGAAATCCACGCATACCCGGATCCTGCCAACCTTCTTCGGCACTGGAACAATGTTGGCCAACCAAGTCGGGTATTCGGATACCAGTAGGAAACCTACGTCAATTTGCTTGGTGACCTTTTCCTTAATCTTGATGGCCCAGTCGGGACGGATCCTTCTGAGTTTCTGTTTGATGGGTTGGGCCTCGGGGTCAAGAGGGATCCGGTGCTGTACAATCTCAGGATCGATTCCAGGCATGTCTTCGTAGGACCACGCAAAAACATCTTTAAAATCTTTTAATAAAGCGACTAAGCGCTCGCGTTCCTCTGAAGACAACGTGGACCCGATCTGGACCAGCCGCGGGTCCTTCTTAGTACCAATATTCACAGTAGTGATTTCATCCACTAAAGGTTTAACAAATCTTTCCTGCTCTTGATCAATTAATCGTTGCAAAACCGGAGGAATTTCTTCCTCATCGTTTTTGTCAAAATTTTGAAAGTCCTGATTCAAGCAATAAATCAAAGGCACAGAAAAGTACTCAGAAACCACATCCACATCATTCTCATTAAGTACTTCCAAACCGTCCGATTCTTCTATTACAACAGACTCGAAAGAGAAAGAAAAAGACGACCTAGACAGGACTGTGGCATCCGGGTTATCACCCCCAGGAATACCGGACTCAGACTCAGTTGAGCTGGAACCTGATTCCGACTCACAAGACTCGGTGGAATCAGATTTCGGCTCACTACCTGACCCGGTGCTGCTTGATAAAAATCCCTCTTCGTACTGCCAAATGAGAGAGGGTGCGATGGATGCATCCAAAATGTTTGTTGGTAGGCCCACAGCTACTTCATTCCCGATCATGGACACCGAGAAGTTATCCTCTAAGCACTTCTGTTCGATCGGAGGATCTGAAAGTAGACAAACCAGTGCTACCCCCATTTCGATTTCAACGTCCTCAAACTCCACTTTCTTGTTCTGCTCAGCCTCAGGTAATGGGTTCGTTTACTCTTCGACAACATCACCCCCGGATAACTGCAGGTCGAAGAAGATCTCAAACCCCGGCATGCGCTTCCTCTCTGCATTCAACCATGGCTCTGGGAAGCCACAAAATGGAAAGTCCTCCCCTTCCCGGACGAAGCGTCCGTGTAGGGTACCCTAGATGGGTCGGTGCATTAACTCAAAAGGCTTCCCTGCCTGCTTTGCTCTGGCTCTCCCAGCCATCTCCTTGCCTTTCCTTATCCAATCCTCTTTGGTGGCTAGATAACCCAAACCAAAGGTACGTGGGTTGTGTGGCACTTCGGCCAATGCTGCGACGCCCTGCCGACCGCTCTTTCCTAATCCCATCTCGGAGATGTGTTGAAGCTTGTTCATGAGGTATACTGATTGAGCACTGACATACACCCCCTCATTAACAACCAAAATGTTCTGCACGACCTGGGCCTCAGCCAGTGTGAAACCGGATAAGAACACATCCCCCATACCGTGCTCAATTTCTAGGACTGGTGTAGACACCTCCGGTGGTGGATGGATTGATGAATTTCCAAAAACAATGGCTACTCCCTTTCCATGGGGGTATTTCACCATCTGATGCAAGGTAGAAGAAACTGCCTTCACTTGATGCAGCCACGGCCGCCCCAAGAGTACATTGAAAGTGGCGGGAACCTCTAGGACGTGAAAGTCAATTTCATGCTGCCCCGGCCCAACCTTGGTTTGAATTTTCACTGTCCCTATGACTTCTCTGCTTATGTTGTTGTATGCCCGAATCACCTGGGCTGTCCGCACAAAGTCCGCGGTCTTTAAACTGATTGCATAGGCAGTCCTTGCTGGACACACATTGATGGCGGATCCTATGTCGACAAGCACCACGGGTATCCATTTGTTTCTGCACTCCACAGAGATGTAGAGTGGCTTGTTATGGTTCACACCCTCAGGTGGCAGTTCTTTGTCGGAAAAAGTCAACATCGGGGTAGCTCCTCCTGGAAAAACTAAGCCCACCAGCTGTTCGGGCGTGGTGTCTATTGAGAGCTTGGCCTTGTCCATGGCCGATAAGATAGCTTATCGATGCACTCGCGATACCATAAGCAGTCCCCAAATTGAGATGTCTGCCTGTATCTTTTTAAGCTGTTTGAGTACAGCCTCATCTTCAAGTAACTTCTCCTTCTATTTTTCAACTTCCTTATCCTTTCCAGACGCCTCTGGCTGATCTAGATGTGGAGGCTTGAAATATCGTCCACTCCTTGTCATATGATCGACCTCGCCGATGTACCAAGTATCGTCCAGCTGGTTACTTCCCCAATCCTCATCCGTGTGGGCAAGACATAGATCATTGTCTTTCCACCACATTCCATCGGCAGCCGACAGACACCTGTCCAGCTCCGGTATGATCACACTCGCAGTACTTTCCGTCCACATGCTCGCAGCATTCTCCGTCCTTGTACACGCAACACTTTCAGTTCCCACATGGGCCTTAGCTTTCCTGATTCTCTCAGAATCCTCAAACCTTTCCTGTTCCGACTGTGTCAGTACAGCTGTCTGTCCAATAATTCCCGTATTCAAAATGCTCTGATCCTGAGCGAAATCCTTGACACCGGCGCTCTCCGGCGATGTACTCTGCTCTTCGGCCCTTCCGGCCGTCACTGACATTCTTGCCCCTGCCGAGCCTCGTTCTGGTTAGAATTCTTCCATAACATTCGGTTGATCATCCAACCACCCGGTAGCCTCTGTCGATTCCTCATAATCAAACCAGTTGACTGCTGTGTCCCCTGGGTCTTGGTCATTGAAAAACGGGAGGTTGGCAAGGTCCTCTTCCATAGCCGTCAAATTATCTATCTCCTGCTCAAATCCATCCCCTCGGATCATACACAGCTCTGCCCTCTCCGGTAATTCTACAATGGGCCGAACCTGGCCTACTGACAGAATATAATCACTCGGATTGTAGGCTTCCTTAGTAAAATTCCCAGATTCCTCTGATTCTGGCTCAACAACCCCATTCTCCTCTGAAACCATCCCTGTCCCATCTTCGAAGGTCATTACCATTGGCTCTAGTTGGGTTCTGGAGATGTCTAACATGCACAAGTCAGTGTAGTCAGGAAGGAACACCTCCGGCTTAGGTAGGTAGGAAGGAGTGATACATATGCTAGGATCGTAAGACACGACCCCAATCTGGATAAAATTGATTCTTTTGGGAGGTGGAGCTTGGTTGTGTAGTGGGAGAGGGTTTGTTGTAACATTAGGTTTCTCGGGAGGCAAAATCACCCCGTTATCGATGAGATCTTGAACCTCATGACGTAATCGGAAGCACTGGTCGGTGTCATGACCGTGATGTTGGTGAAATACGCAATATTCGACTAGGTTGTGGGTAGGGGGAAGTCTTTCCGGCAATGGCCGCGGCTCTAGGGGCTTCAAGTGCCCTTTTCTGATTGAAACCCCCAGAGCTTTGGACAGGGGCATATATAGTGGAACGAAGGTTCTTTGGCTTTGGGTGGGTATCTGTTTGTTTGTGTATTGCTTTCGTACGCACCGGAGAAAGGCGTAGCTGCCATGGGTCTTGGAGGGGGAGGGGGATTGGTGGTGACCATGCTCACTTCTGAGGCTCTTGCAGTAGTAACACCGCTCAGGCCTGCATTGGTGTTGCGATTGAAAGTTTTTCTGGGTTGCTCTCGATCATTATCAATTAAGCCTTGCTTCAAGGCATCCTCAATCTGTACTCCCATCTCATGCAGATCAGCAAAGGTAGGGAAGGGGAGCACGATCATTTTCTGCATCAGCTTAGACTGGAGATTGCGCACAATCATCCGAATTTGATCTTTATCTGTGGGCCTTAGGGTCATCATTGAGGCCTTAGCCCTCCATCTGGTCACAAACTCCAAAAAGCTCTCTTTAGGCTCCTGCCTCGTTGTCTCAAGATCACGGGTCGTAATCACGATTTGTGTGTTATATGAGTATTGCGAAATGAAGGCCTCAGCCATCTCGTCCCAGTTTCTCTTGACATCGTCTTCTAATTTGGCGTACCAGATGGCCGCCACGCCCGACAGGGTTCGGTCGAATAGAGACAGCTTCTGCAGTCTGGTGAGGCCCATCGGCCTTAAGATGTCTGAAAACAAACGCAGGTGTACCATAGGATCCCCAGATCCATCAAACCGGTCAATGTGCAGCATCTTGAATCGGTCCGGCAGTGTCACAGCTACGTCGGTGTACCCATCTTCAATATCAGGGATGGTCTTGACTCCCTGGGATCTCTTGAAAGCTTTTCAAGCTTGCTCAACTTCAATGCGGTGGGATCTGTCTCGAACTCAAAGGGAGAGTCCGGTAGGTTGGTGGGTGTTTTGGATAACTGGGGTAGGATCTAGGGTAGGATTGGGGGCGGAGGTGGCCCTGTGGGAATGTCCGTATCATTCTGAACATTAGTTGTCTCCCCAAGAATTAGAACTCCTGGCGGGGGAGGAGCTTGATGCAAAGCAGATGCTCCGGCTTGCTGTTGTAGCCTCACGATTAACTCTGCTTGTTCAGTCATAACCGTGGCCTGTTGCTTGGCGAACTCCGCTTGTCGGACAGCGTCTTGCTGCATAGTTTTCATGCTCTCTTGGAGCTGGTGCACCGTCTCCTCTAAGCTCGCCATACTGCTCTGATCTGATTGAATTTCTGGTATATATTCCCTCTCGGCGGGAGAAACAAAACCCTGATCTCTACTGTACTCAGGTGGGGTAGATAAAGCCCACTGTACTGATCGCTGAACTGATATTCTCTGCCTGACTGCCCTCCGTCTAGGAACCGGGGGTAATGAGTAGTACACTGGTTGTTTGTCTACCAGATCCTCAGATCGATGGAGTTGGCGACCTCTAATCCAGGGTGCTTGGGGAATATCTACTGGGTAAGAAGCAATCGTGCTAAACTACCTAGCAAAAAGATAAATAAAGTGATAATAAGGAAATAAACGACCAGACAAACGGACAGCATAACAGCTTAAATAAACATAACACATGGTTGGGCATGACAACACCCTGTCGATAAGCTGAGTACACTGTTCTCAAATACTGATCATTATTTCCCAAATCACTGTCCCCAAAGCTGGATCTAATACCCGCAGATAACTGATTAAAATACTGGTGCTCCCAGGCCTGATGCCCAAACTTGCAAGCTGATACATGCATTCCTGTAGAGACGCACTCTAAAGCACATAGCAGATAAGTGAGAGCCAAAACACCCCTATATTGGGGTAGGGTTTTCCTGTCCTATTTTTGTCAGGAGCTAGGGTTTCACTATGCACGCAACGGTTTCAAACAACCTATAATCGAGTAAGCAACCTGTCCTAGTTTGGAATGGTCACTATGGATTCCGAATATGCACTAGATCGAATGGTCAAAAGGGTGCCTTGGTAAAAATCGAGGTCTGTGTTCCCATACTAGCAGAGCCCGCAACCGGTCAGCCTTATGGTCATGCCTTGACAAGGCAAGCCTCCGGCAAACCGTTCAGGAATAGTAGATGGCCAACACGGTGTCCTAGGCGCACCAATGCACATGCAATGCAAAGAAACACATAAGTGTAGTCAAAACAAGATATCATGAGTTCGAGTCAAGTTCTCTATACTCCCTAGCGGAGTCGCCAGAAACTATGGACGTGCCCTCGGGCTTTATGCCACCACAGTTCGAACTCCCTTTTTGTGTCACGGTTCTTAGTCTGAACCAAAGAGTCCAAATCCAGCAAATCGTTTTGAAAAACAATTTTTTGTAAAGAAGTGCCAAACATGGACTGCTTTTCTAGATACAGAGTCGCCACCTAAATATTTTATTTTGGGAGAATTTAGGAAACCCTGACTCGTTTGCCTAAGGCCACGTGTCCGTCATCACCAGAGATGCCTCGGCTCGGGAACTTGGGTACGATTGGAGAAGGTCAGCTATGAGCACCCCCTCTCGCCTGATCCAAAGATCGGCCTCTACTAACCATGATATCTTGTTTTGAAAATATTATGCGTTCTTATTCTGGTTATTAGCCTAGATTTACTATGTGATGCGCACAACATACAAGTATAGACTGAATCGCCTGAGTTAGAACAAAACATTTCATGTTTGTTCTTGAAAGTAGTTTGCTACTCGTAAGTAGACTAAAATGCAGGCTTTGCCATCCTTAAGTGGGCTTTAGAAAAGATGGTTTTTGCCACTATCAAGTGGGCTTTAAAACTCACAGTTTTAATGCATTATTCCAATTCAAGTAATTCAACCTCTATCCACAAGCATTCAAGCAGTTATATCACATGAGCAAATAGCCTCATGGTAATCATGCTGTCATGGCAACACTCACACGCATGCAAGGATGCTAAAGCGTAAAAGCTTACCGAGTACTCCAAGCCAAAACAAAAGTTATGTTAGAAATCCATGCATGATCCTAACTATACAGAAATGCCTAATGCAACACATGCAGGAATGCGAATACAATAGGCTCGGCTATTCTAAAATGACATGCGAAATGCTACAACTAACACGTATTCAATTTGGAATTGAAACACAAATACAGTAAGTATGGTGCGCCGAGCCCGATGTATGCAAGACAAATGTATGAATGCACGCATGCATAGCATAAGGTATGTTAATTTAAATATGTCCTAATACTAACCATCGAAAGTTGGTAAATAAAAATGGAGAAAGAAGTGGGGTTGGAAGATATACACATACTCACACACACTTATTACACAATTGCCCTCGCTCGGAGGGTCCAAAAGAATAATACAGTCCGAATAATGAATCAACTATCCTAGCTAATTAATTATTACAGATCCTCTTAATTAATTAACAAATTAATCACAAAAATAATTTAAATGTGAAGCTAAAGAGACTGCCGCAGCTCTACCTCGGAATGCGCGAATGATGCACGCTTGACTCGTCTCGCCCAGAAACCCGTACCATGCCACTGTTGCCTCTGTTTACACTGCCCTGCTCCTTTGAAAATTTGCACAAGTCCCAAGGATAGTTCTCTGAACACTGGGGAGCATCACCGACCAAGTGGGAACACCACCGGCCGAAGGGAATGGTCATCGACCATTGGTTGAGCCACCGGCTAATTGTATTTGGTCGGTCGGCACTCCAAGTAGCCGGCCGGCTATTTCTTCCTACAGAATCCTGCAATTGACAGCAGCAGAGGGCAAGCAGTGTATGGCATGGAATTTTCAAACAAATGTGAGCATGGCTACACTCCCTATCATGCAATGGACTCAAGGGAGCATGACCCTCGGCCCTCGGGCCATCAATTAAGCATTTTGATGCATGATGGCCTAAGAGGCCAAGTTTTCAATTCAATGTAAAATGCATGCAACAAAAGAGATGCATGCCAACACCCTATCATATTGAGATCAAGGGCGTCGACGACTGAGGACTGAGACGTGTTACGTCACTTGGAGTACGAACACTCTCAATCCTCACGCTTGGTTTGACACCCCAAACGAAGCAATGCAATGCATGTATACAAACATGGCTCAAGAATGCAACATGAGGCTAAGATGCAAAACATGCCAAATGCAATGCAATCTATTATGCAAGCATGCAATGTGCTAATCATGCAAGAGGCATTACAATGCAATTTAACATGTGATGCAAACATGTTATAATGCAAGCATGCAACGAGAGGCAACAAGTCAAACATACAACTATGTACAAGAATGGACTTAGACTGAAATGGGAGGCCTCAGCCACACCCTAAAACAGTGGCCAAAAGGATCAAAAATGGCAAAACTTATGCATGCAAGCATGCACACACCAAGGCCTATCATCTAAGCATGGAAGGAGACAACTCTAAGCATACTTAAAGGCAATATGCTTGGACATTAAACACTTATGTTAAACTCTGAAAAGCACGCAAAAGATGACACCAAGACATGCTAAGGAATAGAAGCAAAATAGAAGGTACTCAAGGCCGCAAAAGAGAGCATTGCTCAACACCTACCCCAAGCAAACATGGCATGAACTAAGCAACCTAAAACAGAGTTTTTATGCATCAAAATATGCCCCAAAACCCACTGATATGGCAGCCCCCAAAACTTAAATACATAAGCATGCACAATGCTCATTTCAAGGCACAAAAGGACACCTCTTCAAGGCATGAAAAGGATGATGGATACAAGCATAGGAACATGGATTAGGGACTGAAATGGCATGTGAAATGACTCCAAATCATTGAAACAACCCAACTAAAACATGCTCATGACTCACACCCTCAAGGCTCACAAGCCAAAATACAAAGGGGCTATACCAAACATGGTAAATATGATCAAATAAGCTCCCAACAGACTTTAAGCATGGTAAGACATGGCTAAGAACTTCACAAAGTTAGGTCAAAACATGAGAGCATAGTAGGTTAAATGCATGATGCACTTCTAGGCATAACGGAGGAATACAAAGCAAGTATATTATGCATGCAAGCGACCTTTAATTCGAGCAAAAACAGAGGCATAATATGACCCAATAACACCCAAAAACCTCTGGAATGAAGCCAAGAACAACTAATCATACATGCTACCCTTATGGGCCAAAATACAAACAAAAGAGAGACCAAGGAAGAGGGTTGTCCCTCCCCTATGAAATACTTCAAAATCCCTTCTTCACCACTAAAAATCCACTGGATTTCAGTGGTGAGAAGGCCAATACACAAAAGTCCCCGAAGCTTATCAAAGAGAGCACAAAAAGGGCCAAACAAGGCCTAAGAGAGGGAGATCGACCCCAAACAACAAAATGACCTAATGAAGTATCTTAAGCATGCAAATACAAGACTTTTTTCAGTTATACACGAAGCTCAAATCAGTATGCAAAGCAAGTCAAAAGCTAGTGCAAGATTGGGGAATCTAAAGCAAAAGTGTTATCCTTGAAGAACACCTCAACAACAGCAAGTCCAGTCACCTTCTTCTAATCAAAACCAGCTCAAAACCTCAAGAATGAACCCTCAACACCTCCCAAAGTCGAAGTATGGTGTAATGGTGTGTGTTGCAAAAGTAAGAACAAATCACCCTTTTAGGCCCTCAAACACACACAAATGAAGAGAGAGAGAGGGGGAGATATAGAGAGAAAAGATGTATATCAGATATATATATATGTATTTTGCTCTGGTTTTTCTCAACCTATACAAAGGAGGAGGATGGGGCTCTTATATAGACCAACAAAAGTGTTAAGCTTCCAAGAGAAGCTAACAAAAGGGACCAAGGCTTCTTAAAGAAGCCAAGGCAAAGGGTCCAAGGCTTCCTGAGGAAGCTGGGATAGGGTTCAATCTTCTTGAGGAAGCTAAGACAAAGGTCCAAGCTTCCTCAAAAAGCTAGACCAAAAAGGTGCAAAAGGGGCAAAACAACCACACTCGTGCATGGGGAGGAGGGTCCGTGCATTCCAGTTGGCACAACTGGCATGCATTATTCCTGTAAAGGGAAAAAAGGTGGTACTGGCCAGCAAAAGAGGCCATCGGTCAAACAGATGGTTGGCCGACCACACCAAGTGCCGACCGGCCAACAGTATATTTCATCAATGGCCGGTAGCAAGAATACACGGCCGGTGGCCTCAAGCCAAGGCCGGTGGGGGTTAGGGGTAGCTAACACGCTACTCTTTACCCTCAGGTACAAAAACACACAAGTCCTTGGTACAAAACCAAGCACAGAACAAGCAAGTCGAGAGATCCTGAGGCAAGGCGTGTAGCCGAGACCTCCGGGAACTCAAAACAAACACGAACAGGGATGATCACCGAGCGTTCAAATGGTGACGTCCAAGTCTTGAGGACGGTCAAAAATGGGGTGTCTACAGTAGGAACAGGTCATGTGAATACATTATTTGTTTTCTAGCCAAACTGCATTTCATTGGGGGTGTTGTCATGGAACGTAAATAGAAACTAAAAGTTTTTTCATCAGCAGTATAGAAACTAGAAGTTTCGAAATGGGATATAACAAACCTTAAATAATAATTAACACAACAGAACATACAACGAAGCAATAAATAACAGACTGGTCAAGTATTAAAACAAAGCAACAAAGAATCCACATCTCGAGTATCAATTTGATACACAAAAATCAAAGAAATAGAAGCAATCAAACTAAAAAGGGAACTGCTTCAGCCCCAGTATATCTGTAATGACATGTCAGTCCTCCAATAAATGGAAAAGTTAAAGCTTCTAAATGAATCAAGTAGGAAAGTATAAAATATAATAATGAGTAGAAAATTGTAGTACCTCATTAAGGTGAAACAAGTGTAATCAAGAAACCAAAATTCCTGTTGCGATCATACAAAACAGGATACACTTGTGACTTCTCAATTATGTGCAGAAACTTCTTCAGTTTCAAATCTGACTGCCAAATATAGATGGTATGTGTTAAGGTAATGTGACAAAGTCTTCAACATCTATTATAAAACTAAATACATAAATACTATCAAAGATCATTATAAGAATCCTGCACAATACCACATTATCACAATTTAAAGATAAAAATCGTAGGCTCATCATTTCAAATCACAGAAGAATCATAAATTCGGACTCACTTTGTAAAACTCCATCAGCTCATCAGCCCTGTAGTTTTTCACCTATATAAAAATCAAAAGCATAACTCAATTTTAACATTATTATTGAAGCAGCTTCGAATTATTTATTGAGAAAAATATATTAAAAGAAAGAAGATAAAGAATGAAAACATGAAAACTCGCAACAATAAAACTCAAAGTCCAAGAAAGGCAGCAACCCTCATTCTAATTGTAACAAAGAAATATAGAGCCAAAGTTATAAAAACATAAAATTTAGTGGCAGTAATAACATCAGATTCAGAAGCAAACTTTTTAACAGAGCGAACAATTTGTTAAACGACTTTTTGGTACATACAAATTTGTATATATGAGGAAAGAACAGTAATGCCCATATGGGTAAACTTTGTCTCAATAAGTTCAAACCATATAACAACACAAAAGAAAGGCTAACAACAAAGAAAGGAGCACCAACTTAAAAGTGATCTCACGAACATAATTTTGGCTTCAAAGTGAAACCTTGTCGTCCAATTCCACACTTTCCACCCACCCCAAATTTTACAAAAAAAAAATTATGGTCACTTTTTAAATGATCTCATTACTCCTACATCTCATCTTAACCACTATACCTCTGCCATGATCAACACTGATCTATGAGATTGGCCTATTTCCATTTTCACATAATTAAAAGGCTAATGAAGCAGTCTCACCCCAAGGTGGTGGAGCAAATAAACCTCTAATCTCTTCTGCATTCAAACGAGGAACAAATTCCATCAATAGGCAATCATTTAACCATCTGTGTGTAGACGTGCTCGAACGTCCCGGGCTCCGCGCGCGAATGACGCGAAATCCATTTTGTTCATTAGCATACTACAGTTCGGACTCAAAGTCATGGTTCTGAATCTAATCTCGCAAAGTGCAATGCAAGACCGATAAATCACCAAAGAGTCCAAATCCGGCAAATCGTTTTGGAAAATTGATTTTTATAAAGAAGTGGCAAACATAGACTGCTTTGCCAGATACAGAGTTGCCACCTAAATATTTTATTTTTGCAGAAATTTAGGAAATCTTGACTCGTTGCCTAAGGCCACGTGTCCGTCATTACCAAAGTTGCCTCGGCTCGGGAACTTGGGTACGAGAGGGGAAGGTCATGCAATGAGCACCCCCGCTCGCCTGATCAAAGATCGGCCTTTACTATCATGATATTTTGTTTTTGAAAACACATGCGTTCTTATTCCGGTTATTAGCTAGAATTACTATGTGATGCGCACAACACACAAGTATAGACTAGATCGCCTAAGTTGGAACAAAACATCTCATGTTTGTTTGTTTGAAAATGGTTTGAAGATGCTACTCGCAAGTAGGTTAAGACGTGGATTTTGCCACCCTTAAGTGGGCTTAGAAAACATGATGATTTGCCACTTCAAATGGGCTTAAAAACTCGCATTTTGATGAATTGTTCCAATTCAAGTAATCCAACCTTCACCCACAGGGATTTAGGTAGTTAAACACATAAACAGTTAGCCTCATGGCAAGCATCCTATCATAGCAACACTCACACTCATGCAAGATGCTAAAGCATAAAAGCTTACCTAGTACTTCGAGCCAAAACAATAGCTAGTTAGAAATCATGCATGGTCCTAGCTATGTTAAGATGGCTAATGCAACACATGCAAAATCAACTAGAAATAGGCTCGGCTATTCTAAAATGGCATGCGAATGCTACACTTGATACATGTATTCAAATTGGAATTGAAATACAATGCAGTTAGTATGATGCGCTGAGCCAGGTGCATGCAAGACAGATGAATGATGCACGCATGCAGACATAAAGATGCTAATTGAAACATGCCCTAAAACTAACCATCTAAAGCATGTAAGTAAAGGGGAGAAAGACGTGGGGTTGGAAGACATGAACACACGCACGCACACTTTATTACAACAATGTTATCTCGATGGAGCGTCCGAATGAAAGCTAAACTATTCTAAGCTAAGCTACTTAACTAATCTAATAACCTAATTAGACTAATTATTGCACAACCAAATTGAATAACTAGCTACAACTAAATATTACAACAATTAACTAATTAACAAATTAATTAATTATTACAAAACTTAACTAATTAAACAAAATCAATTAAGTTACAAATTCAAGCTAATTAACAAATAAAGCTTTAAACTAAGCTGCTCCAGCTCTGGTTGAAGGAGAAGAGTATGCATGCTTGGTTGCCGTCGCGAAAAGCTCTCCAAATGCTCTCTAGAGGCTCTGTTTGCAGGGTGTCCTTGAGAATTAGCTGCTGGATCTCACCAAAACAGTGATGAGGAGTGCACCAGTGGCCTGCCGGCCATGAGAAGCTTCTGCCGACCCCCCTGCCGACCAACAGAAGGCACTGCTGGCCAAAAATGAAGGGCTGCCGGCCAACAATAGAAGGGTGCCGGCCACTGGTGTGCTATGACACCAAGCTACAGCAGAGCACAAAATAGAGAAAAATGGAGGGTCTCCCAAGGATATGTACACACTATGCCATTCCATATCACTTTGAAACATCAATGGAATAGGCATCCTTGGATCCAAGACCATCAATCGCGCATCTCGATGCGTGATGGCCAAAGATCCAACATGTGCAAATTTCAATAAATTCATGACAAATAAGACACCAAGACCATCTCCTTGTCATGAGGAATCAAAGGTAATGGAGACCAAGGGAGATTGGCTCCTTTCATCACTTCAAGTATGAAATGAACCAATCTTCCTCGCGTTCAATACGACGTCTGATTGAACGCAATGCAAAACATGCAAACAACATGCTAATCATGGAATGAAATGCACTATCCTAACATGCAAGCAATCATGCACAACATATTAAGGGGCCAAGAATGCCAATGCTAGTGAAGAGGATAACACTATAAGCATGCATCACAATGCTCAAACATTCAAACTAGCCCAAGACAGAGTTGCACCATGCCCAAAACAGTGGCAAAACATGTTAAGATAGAAGCTCAAAGGACTATACAAACATGCATGCATATTAGCCCAAGCTTAAGGCACAAAACACAACTCTCCAAAGGCATTGAAAGAGTGAAATATGAAGCACAATGGCATATGTTCCAGCACTGATATGACATGCAAAATGACTTGGAATCATGCAAACAAACCATGTAATACATGTTGAAAGGCCTAAGCATCAAAACTAGTGAGGTGTATTACACTAGGGGCATGCAAGACAATGCTCAAATAGCCAAACCAACCCCAAATAGTCCCTATACAGCCAAAACAGTAGCAAAAGTGGACTGAGATGATGGCCTGAAAGGCAAGAAAATGAAGCTCATGCAACGACTCACAAATAGGGCATAAAGGTACAACTCTCAAGAGCACTTAAAGAGTGGAAAACATGGAAGTGCAACAACACTATATGCTCTAAAATATCATTCTAAATGATGCCAAAACATGCACATACTTCAAGTTGAGCATGCAAGACTCCTCAAAACTCAAGGCTAGTCAAAGCTTTTACACTACAAGCATGCATGACAAGCATCATTCGACCAAGAAGCCTCAAAACAGAGCTAAAACATGTTAAAACATGAGTGAAAACTTGCTGGAATAGAGTCCAAACATGCTAGAATAGTGGGCCAAAACATCATGCATACAAGGCTAGTAAGCAAGATTTGCACTACAAGTACATGAGCCACTCAAGAGACAACCAAACCAGCCCAAAAAAGAGTCAAGGAAGGTCCTAAAAGTCACAAAAAAGTTCCTGAACTAAGCCTCAAAATGGTAGAAACACATGCTCATTTGATAGGCCAATAACTCAAGCAAACAAAACAAAAAGAGAGGGGGTCACCCCCCTCTGATTTGGGGCCTCAAAACCACATGCCTACCACTAAAAATCCACTAGATTTCAGTGGCTAAAAGGCCAAACAAAGACTAACTCAAAGGCCTTAAGGCATGGCAAAAAACAAGGCCAAACAAGGCACACAAGAGGGTAG
Source organism: Camellia sinensis (assembly GCF_055761805.1). NCBI lineage: Eukaryota > Viridiplantae > Streptophyta > Magnoliopsida > Ericales > Theaceae > Camellia > Camellia sinensis. The sequence goes on from NC_138974.1 coordinate 106,644,610, forward strand.
AACACCCTTAACACCAAAGAGACCTTAAACAATCATCAAAATCACTTAAATACAGAACTTTTTTTAGTTGAAAGAAAGGCCTAAAACAATATGCAAGGATGGCCAAAATGTGATACAAACAAAGGCTTAAAAGGGGAATATACTCACCCTTGAAGCACAACTTTGAAACCAACAACCTCAGGGGCCAAAAACCAACTTTCAGAGCTCAAACAACACTTCCAAGAACCTCAACTCAAAGATGGTGGTGTATCACTAGGTGTTCCTTTGCAAAAGTGAAGAGAAAACACACTTTGGAACATTATTCAATACAATATAGAGAGAGAGTGAGAAATATAGAGAGAGAGACATGTCTTCTCCAAAAAATGTGCAACCTCAGCTGGGGAGGAGGAGCCTCTCCTTATATAGAGGCATGCAAAGCAAAGCTTGTTGAACAAGCTTGGAAAGGGCTTCATCCCTCCATACACGTGTATGGAGGAGGGATGAGTGAAAACCAGCTGGCTCAAAAGATTTGGAGTGAAATCTGCTGAGACAAAGTGTTCTGCCAGCCATCATTTGTGGCCGGCAGTGCCTCATTGATGGCCAGCAGGCTTCATCAATAGTAGGCATGGATAAAGCCGTGGCCGGCAGGTCCAAAAGGTGGTCGGCAGTGCCTCACAAGGAGCATGCAGAAAGGGCCAACACAGGGTCCAAAAATGGGGCAGAAAGGATACAGGGTTTGGAAAGCTCAAACCTGTGACATTCCGCCGCGAACTCAAATACTCAACGAGCAATCAAACTTGTCATTGGATGTACCTGCAAGCATATCCAAGTCTTGAGGACGGTCAAAAATGGGGTGTCTACACTGTGTGATCTTCGATTGCTAACCTGAAACAAGTAAAATGAGTTAATAGCATTAATGATCAGGTTGGACTAAACCACAAGCTTTTTTTCTCAATAGCTAAATGCAAACATATTGTGAATAAAAATTTAATATTTTGAAACAAGTATTGTTCACACTCCTGTAAATAATAGAATTGCTTATAAGTGTGTAACATATACAATGGCTGGTTAAATGTGTACGTAAGTTGTACACCAATGGCACCTTTTGGTGGATTACAATATCTATCAATTGTTGGCATTTCTTGCTTAGTCTTAAAATTATCTGAAACTAAGTATAAAGGGAAATTAAGTTTGGAAGTTTCAAAAGCAACACAAATGATTACTTTTGGCAAAAAGTGCCTGATCAATTTAGATTAGTACTCAGAAGTATGCCACAACCTAACAGGTCAGTGATGTAAACTATAATACTATACAACAGAAGTTCATATTAAAATTCAAGTTTCAAAATATCTTCAGGGTGTGAGAAACTCCAACTCAAACGCTCTTGACCAATAATAGAGAAACCCATACTGTCAGTATCAAATACGTAGTTAAGAAATCTTACTTGTTCATTACATCGAACATCTTATTAACTAATTTCTTCAAATTATCATCAAACGTATCAATTCGCTTATTCTTGGTTCTTAGTATAGGGTTTGGGTATTCCACAATTTTGAGAGGTGTCTCAAAGCTCAGATCAACAGCTACAAATAAAAAGAACAAACAAAAGTAACAATTGGATCAGAACAAAAAAATAAATTATCACCACGGAATTAGAGGTCTACTATTTTCATTCAAAAATTATTATTAACCTCCTTTTGGTTACCAATAAGGAAAAAAAAAAGAAAAAAAAAAAAAAAAAAGCAGGTCCATCTTTCTATTTCTTGGCAGCAAACAATTTATTTCATGTTTCTTCAATTTTTTTTCCCCAAGACATTTAGTGAACTCAATTTCTTTACTTCTTTCGAATTTTCCCGGAAACCAAACAGAGCATTAAATCCCGATCCTATATGCACAATTACTAATGATAAATTGCATTGCAGCTATAAAAAAACATAAGTTTTGTAAATATTTAGATTTCAAGTGATTCGATTGAGTGTTAATCAGTGAATACAAGTTTAGAACACGCATTACAAAAACAGAAACAAAGAGGGGACGAATTGGAGTTGCTTACGTGAAGCTACTTCGCCTTCTTTGACAGAGAAGCCTTGCTTGGTCTGAGCATGGACCTCTATTAAAGGAGGTCTGAGGTGGTTGGGGGTGGATATGAGGCGGCGGAGATTAGAAGGAAGAAGAGTAGGGCAGCGGCTACACCAGTCTCCCTTTCGAACCCTCTCTCTTCTCCCCTTTCTTTTAGGTTATTGATTTACAGGTTTCTGTAGACACCCCATTTTTGACCGTCCTCAAGACTTGGACGTCACCGTTTGAACACTCGGTGATCATCCATGTTCGTGTTCATTTTGAGTTCCCAGAGGTCTCGGCTACGCGCCTTGCCTCACGATCTCCCAACTCGGTTGTCTTGTGCTTGGTTGGACTAAAGACTTGTTGGTTTTTGCTTTGGGAGGTAGAGAATGGCTTGTTGGCCATCCTCACACCTCACCGGCCATGTCTTGAGGCCACCGGTCGTGTCTTCTTGCCACCGGCCATTGGTGATGGCTGGTCGGCACTTTGTGAGGTCGGCCGACTATTTATTTGGCCGATGGACCCATTTTCTGGCCGGTACCACCTTTTTGCCTTTTTCAGGCATTGTGCATACCGGCTGTGTCGGCTGGAGTGCACGGACTTGTCCTCCATACACGTGTACGGAGGAATTGCACCCTTTGTACCCTTTTGGTCTAGCTTCTTGGGGAAGCTTGGACCTTTGTCTTAGCTTCCTCAAGATGCTTAGACACCTGTCTCAGCTTCCTAAGGAAGCCTTGGCCTCTTTGTCTTAGCTTCTTTAAGAAGCCTTGACCCCTTTTGTTAGCTTCTCTTGGAAGCTTAAGCCTCTATCTTGCCCTATATAAGGAGACCTTCCCTCTCCTTTGAGGGGGTTCAACAAAAACCAGACCTAATACATATATATCTGATATATACACCTTCTCTCTCTATATCTCCCTCTCTCTCTTCTTTTGTGTGTGTTAGAGAGCCAAAAAGTGTGTTTTGTTCTTAGTTTTGCAGTAAGTCACCTAGCATTACACCATACTTCGACTTTGGAGGTGTTAAGGGTTTGTTCCTGAAGTTTTGAGCTGATTTTGATCAGAAGAAGGCGGCTGGACTTGTTGTTCTTGAAGTGTTGTTCAAGGGTAACACTATTGCCCTATTTTTCCCAATCTTGCACCAGCTTTTAACCCCCTTTGCATGCTGTTTTGAGCTTTGTGTATAACATATAAAAGTTCTTTTTTTTTTTTTTTTTTTGTTTAAGACATTTCATTAAGGTCATTTTGGTGTTGGGGGTCGACCTCCCCCTCTTAGGCCTTGTTTGGCCCTTTTTGTGCTCTCCTTGTTAAGCTTTGAATACCTTTGTGCATTGGCCTTCTCACCACTAAAATCCAAAGGATTTTCAGTGGTGAAGAAGAGGTTTTGAGGTCTTGCATAGGGGAGGGACACCCCTCTCCCTTTGTGTCTCATTTGTTCATGTTTTTGGCTTATAAGGATAGCATGCATGCTTAGTTGTTTTTGGCTCCATTTCAGAGGTTTTTGGGTGTTATATGGTCATATTATATCTCTATCTTTGGTCGAATTTATGGCCCCTTGCATGCACAATGTACTTGCCTTGCATTCCTCCATTTTGCCTAGAAGGGTACCATGCATTTAGGCCTCCATGCTTGTATGTTCTAGCTTGACTTCATGAAGCTTTTGGTCATATTTCATCATGCTTGAGGTCTGTTGGGTACTGATTTGATCATGTTTGCCATGTTTGGTATAGCCTCTTTGCATTTTGGCTTGTAAGCCTTGAGTGTGTTGGTCACTAGCATGCTTGGCTTAGCTTATTCTCATGATTTGGCATCATTGGAGATCATATTTCAGTCCATAATCCATGCTTGTATGCTTGCATTCATCATTCCTTCCATGCCTTGAAGAGGTGTCCTTTTGTGCCTTGAAGTGAAGCATTGTGCATGCCTATGTGTTTGAGGCTTTGGGTTGCCATATCAGTGGGTTTTGGGGCTCATTTGTGCATGATAAAACTTTGTTTTGTCTTGAAAAATCCATGCCATGTTTGCTTAGGGTAGGTGTTGAGTAATGCCCTCTTTTGTGACCTTGAATGCCTTCCATATCGCATCCATTTCCTAGCATGCTTTGGTATCATCCTTTGCATGCTTTTCAGAGTTTAACATGAGTGTTTAATGTCCATATTTATCACCTTTAAGTGTCCTTGAAAGTTGCCCCTTCCATGCTTAGGTGATAAGCCTTGGTATGTGCATGCTTGCATGCATGATTTGTGTCCTTATGCATCATCTATGGCCACTGTTTTGGGGCATGCCTGAGGCCTCCCATTTTTGTTTAAGTCCACCATTGCAAGTTTTGACATGTTGCATTACTTTGGTCTCATGTTTGCATTATATCATCTTTGCATGTTTGCATTGTTGCTTAGCTAGTTGCACATCATGTTTGCATCGTATGTTTGGCACATTGCATGCTTGCATTATAGGTCACATTACATTTGGCATGTTTTGGTACTTTAGCCTCATGAGCATACTTGAGTCACATCTCATACATGCATTGCATTTTTGCTTGGTTTGGGGTGTCAAACCGAGCATAAGGAATGAGGCATGTTCGTACTTAAAGTGACGAAACACGTCTCACTCTTCGGTCACCGATCCCCTTGATCTCAACATGATAGGGCGTTAGCACTCATTTGTTTTGTTACATGCATTTACATTGAGTTACAAACTTGGTGCCTTTGGCCACCATGCATCGAAGTACGTGATTGGTGGCCCGAGTACTGAGGGCCATACTCCCTTGAGTCTATAGCATGATTGGGAGAGTGGCCATGCACACATTGCTTTGAAAATTCCATACCATGCACTGTCTGTCCTCTGCTGCTGTCAAAACAGGGCTCTGCAGATAGAAATGGCCGGTCGACCACTTTTTGTGCCGACCGGCCATCATTGTCCAGCCGATGACACAAGATTTGGCCGATAATCCCATTCCCATGGCCGGTGGAATTTTGTTCTGGTCGGTGGAAATCCAAAACACTCAGGAGGAAGTTCAAAGCAGTTTTGGAAACTTTTATATCTTTCAGAGGAGGAAGGCAGTGTAAACAGAGGCAACAGTGGCATGGTACCGGGTTTTCGGGCACGGCAAATCGAGCATGCATCATCCTATCATTCCGAGGCGGGGCTGCGACCACCTTTTTTTTGTAATTAATTTGTTGATTAATTAGAAGTTTTGTAATTAATTAATTAGTTAGTTAGCTAGTTAATTAGTTAAATTTGTATTATTTATTCGGACCCTCCGAGTGAGGGCAATTGTGTATTAAGTGTGCGTGAGTGTGTGTATGTCTTCCAACCCCACGTCTTTCTTCCCTTTTATTTACTAGCTTTCGATGGTTAGTTTAGGGCATGTTTAATTTAGCATACCTTATGCTATGCATGCGTGCATCATTTATCAGTCTTGCACGTACCGGGCTCGGCGCATCATACTAACTGCATAGTATTTCCATTCTAACTTGAATACGTGTATCGAGTTGTCGCATTTAACATGCCATTCTTAGATTAGCCGAGCCTATTCTAGTTGCATTCTATATGTCTTGCATTAGCCATCTTAACAAGAACTAGGATCATGCATTTGATTACTAACTAGTTTCTATTTTGGCTTAGAGTACTAGGTAAGCTCTTATGCTTTAGCATCTTGCATACGTGTGAGTGTTGCCATATTAGCATGCTTACCATGAGGCTATATGCTTATGTGATATATCTGCCTGAATGCCTGTGGGTGAAGGTTGGGTTATCTGAATTGGAATAATGCATTGACCATGAGTTTTAAGCCCACTAGACAGTGGCAAAACCATCTTTTCTAAGCTCACTTGAGGGTGGCAAAACCTGCATTTTAGCCTACTTGCGAGTAGCAAACCGATTTCAAAACAAACATGAAATGCTTTGTCCCAATTCAGGCGACTCAGTCTATACTTGTTATGTTGTGCGCATCACATAGTAAATCTAGGCTAATAACCGGAATAAGAACGCATAATGTTTTCAAAACAGGATATCATGGTTAGTAGAGGCCGATCTTTGGATCGGGCGAGAGGGGGTGCTCATAGCTGACCTTCCCCAATCGTACCCAAGTTCCCGAGCCGAGGCAACTCTGGTGATGACGGACACGTGGCCTTAGGCAAACGAGTCAGGGTTTCCTAAATTCCCCCAAAATAAAATATTTCGGTGGCGACTCTGTATCTAGCAAAGCAGTCCATGTTTGGCACTTCTTTACAAAAATCTGTTTTCCAAAACGATTTGCCGGATTTGGACTCTTTGGTTCAGATTAAGAACCGTGACAATTTGAGTCCGAACTATAGTAAGCCCAAATGAACAGAACGGGATTTCCCTCGCGGGACATTCGGGGACGTCTACAGTTTCTATCTTCTTTTTAGAACCCAAATAGAAGCCAAACAATTTGTATATACTTTTATCAAAAAAAAAATTCTAATATATTTTTTGGAAAAAAATATTGGCGCCCCAAATTTTATTTTGGCGCTTTTTTTTATCATACAATTTACGACATGCATTGTGTGCCGTAAAAAGGTAATACTTTTAACGGTAGGCGATGTGTGCGACGTAAAAAGTGTAATACTTTTAACGGTGGACGTTGTGCACGCCGTGAAAAGTGAATACTTTTCACGGCTAGCGTATGTGCGTCGTATATAATTAATGCATTAATGGCACGCCATATGCACGTCATAGAAAGTTTTATTATTTACGGCATGCATTGCAAGCCGTAAAAAAATCATCGTTATTACCATTCACGGCCTATGAAATAGACATGCCATGGTTGGAAAAGTATTTACAACGTGCAAAAAAAGCAAGTCGTAAAAGTGAGAAACTACGGCTTGCATTTATTGTATGTCGTTGATGTGGTGTCGTAAAAAGTCAGTTTTGTTGTAGTGCATTAATCTCTTTATTTTGGTATTATTCACTGGGTGTTAGCTCACTCTTAGTTATATCTATATAGGTGAGCAAAGGGACATTCAACCCCAGCCTTAGTGGAATTTGAGAAAGGAACCTGAGTTTTGTGAAGTCAGCCCAGGTGCCTCACGCAAGAGGCTTGCTTATAATCTTTTGTTTCTTCTTTTGCTACTTCCGTCGGTCATAGTAGACCATGTATGTGTACAAGCTCTTGTTATAGTTAACTATGTGTTTGAAAGATCCTGGATATACAAGACGTTAATTACCAATATGCGGTGTGAGTTATTATTAACTATATGTGAAATGTTTTGATATGCCACGTAAGCATAGCTCATTGGACAAAATTTTTAAGTCTGCTTCCGCATCTGGCCCCATATTATTAATTCTTAATTGATATCAGGATCGAGGCCGTAGGTAATCTCATGATTACTGGCCAGTTATGACCTTAATCTATAGGGGCGGGTTCGAGTCATGACATCTAGAGCATCCACTATCAAGGTACCACTTCCCTTCTTTTGCTTTGGATTTAAGGCATACCTACAAAATGACAATCAAATGTTGGATTTTGGTACCTCTAATTTCTTGGGTCCTTCTTGGTTAGTTTTGTTAATTCCCTGAACAAACCAAATCTTTTTAATTCCCATGTTCATAATCTTTTTAAATGGACAAGAAGATATATAATGCCCTTCATTTCTACAATAATGACAAGTAATCTGAGGGTTTGTCATGAGAGATGCCTTTCCAAAAATTGTATTAAGTTTCTTTTGTTTCTTAATAGGGTCTTATCCAATGCCTGTCTTATCGAAAACACATCTTTGATTTCCAAGAAGCATGTTGAGATTATCTCTACCTTTTACAAAATTTTCAAGAGTTTTTGTTGAATCATCAACATTGTTTTTTAAGGTAGTTTTCTCATTAGATATGGTGTCAAAATCATTTTTCAAAACAATTTTCTCTTTCTTTAATTCTTCTACATTACTAGATAAAGATGCAACATATTTTTTTTAACACATTATTTTTAGCACAAACTTTTCTAAATTCATCTCGTAATTCATGGAATGCACTTTCAAGTTCTTCATAAAGAATAGTTACCTCATTTTGAGTAGAGTCTTCATCTTCAAGTGCCATGAGACACAAGTTGGCAACTTCATTTTCACCTTCATCACTTGAGCTTTCATCTTTACTTTCTCCCCAAGCTGCTACCATGGCCTTCTTGTTTCTTTTGTAGTCTTTTCCATGATTTTTCAATTTTGGACAATCCATCTTCATATGTCCTGCATTTTGGCACTCATAGCAAATGATAGGTTCTTTCGTGTTATCTTTGTTGTACTCCTTCTTGAAAGATCTTCTTCCTCCATGATAGTTTTTCTTGAAGTGTTTTTTGAGATTTCTACTAAACATGGAATAGCTTTCATCCTCACTAGAGTTTTCATTTTCTTCTTTATGGGATGAAGCTTTGAATGCAATACCACTTTTCTTTTTATCTTCAACATTCTCATGTCATTTCATAGTGATCTCATGAGTCATAAGTGAGCCCATGAGCTCATGAGCTCATCGAATCCAAGTGTAGAGAGATTCTTGGCTTCTATAATGGCAGTGACCTTTGCATCCTAATTCTTTGGTAAACACCTAAGAATTTTTCTAACCAACTCACTGTTAGTATAAAATTTTCCAAGAGATTTCAAAGAATTTACAATTTTAGTAAATCTAGTAAACATGCTTGAAATAGATCCATCAGAGTTCATTTTAAATAATTTATAACTATGAACAAGCATATCAATACGAGATCCCTTCACTTGGTTGGTGCCTTCATATGTTACCTTAAGTTTGTCCCAAATTTCCTTTGTCGAATCACAGCTCGAAATCTTGTTATACTCCTTAGAGTCTAATTCACAAATAAAAGTGAGTTTGGCTTTAGCATTGACTTGTAATAATCTGTGATCTCTCTCATCACATTCATCTTCAGTTTTAGGTACACTAATGTTGTCTACTAACTTGGTAGGAATTTTTGGACCTTTGGTGACAATAATCCACATGGCATAATCATTGGCTTGAAGATATAGGGTCATCTTATCGTTCTAATGGCTATAGTTGTTTCCATCAAACAAGGGTGGCCCAATAATGCTAGTGCTAGCTAAGGTTGCCATGGATCAAAACTCTTAGATGGTTAAATCTAAAGCAAGAGTCTAAGCTCTGATACCAATTGTTACCCAAAAGACAACCTAAGAGGTGGGTGAATTAGGTTTTTTACAAATAAAAATAATAATACCCCAATAAAAATTATAACTTGCACAAGAGATAATTAATTTCAAATAGTAGATGAATAACTGTTAATGACAATGCTTAATGAAGAAATTTAACAGTGAGGTATGTAATCACCGATAATAGTTATAACAGTTAAGTAAAGAGATTAAGGAAGAAGAGACAAATAGATTTATAGTGGTTCAGCTTCATCAAAGCCTACATCAACTCCTGAAGCTTCATTGAGTGCTAGCAACCTCTTCACAAATGGAGCAATCCTCCACATATTTTACAAAGACTATACCAAGTCTAAAACCTTACTCCCTTTAGCTGATTCTTAATCACACTTAAAGAGTCAAGAAACCCGAGTGCACCACAGTCTTACAATATTTGAATGATAGGTTTTGCTTTCACAGAAAGCTTGAAATGAAACTCTCAAGAAATATTACAAATATTGAAACTCTAAGTTTATATTAGTAAGAATAAAACTCTCACAGGTATATATATGCTTAGCGTTAAAGCTCACTATAATTTTTGAAGGGAAAAAGAAAACTAGATGAAGAACACTTCAGAGAATAGAGAAAGATGAGGGTGATGATTGATTAGAGAAAGTTTTATGCTTGTGTTGTTATTTGTTGTAATTTGTTCAACAGGAGCTCTGTTTTTTATCAAGGAGAAGATCTTTGACCATTGTCTGTTGCGTGTGTTAAAAAGATTGAGTAAGATTTTGGTTAAATCTACTCTACTCTAATTTATATTCCCCATAAATGATTAGTTCTTGAAGGAGTTGAAGGATGGGTCTGATTGATGACAACTAAAATAGAAAAAGTGTCGTTGAAGTACAGAGTGGTTGTCCACTTGGATGACCAAAATGAAATTTTGTTCTTGAGGGACGTCCACCTGGATGTTGTCCCGGATGTCCACCCAGATGTCCAGTAGGGTCCTGGTTGTCAAGGATGGCTTCCGCTGTTGTCGAGGATACTACTGTTTGATAACCGGTGAGAAGCATAACTGAACTGGAGGAAAGGTGGGCCAAGAACCATTGGCCGGTCGTATGGCCGGATGACCGGCTGGATGTTCACCCAGACGATAGACCGGATGTCCCTGGACGTCCAACCTCTTTTGGGCTTGACTATTTCATCTGCTGATGTGCTGGACTATTTTTGGTACTGACTTGGACTCTGTTATGGGCTAAAACCAACACTTGTTTAAGAACTACCTTTACACTCCAAAAATATATTTAGGATAAGAAATTAGGTAAAAAATAATGGAATAAAATATAAGTTTTCAATCTATTTTCTCTTCCAAAAAAAAATCAAAAACATAATTAAATAAATCATCAAAATAAATAAGTCTACCAATGAAATAATTGTCACTTGTATAATCATGTTAATTAAGCTTGCCCCTCTTCAAACGTCGTCATAATACCTAAAATCACAAGCGTGAGCTAGCCGGCAGGTGTGTGTCGGGAACCCCTCCGATGCCTAAGTCAACAAATAGATTCAAGAGATAAAAGCTTTGTGAATTTGGGAATAGTAATTGCAATACCTGGGATTAGGATTTTGATTTGAGCTTTTGTAAGTTCCAAGTGGCACAATCCTAGTAGAACTCTTACTCTCCCTTGTAGAGTCTTCCTAGGAATTTCATTTCTAAAGGACAATGCTTATTCTTTAACACCCTTCTCACTGCATGCCAAATGAGATGGCCTAACTCTTTGTTCGACTTCCAGCTGAGTAGCAGGACCACCTTTGTTGTCCACCTCTAGACTAATCGTGCAATGTGTAGTGCTGAGCAAACAGTGTTGTGCAAACCTTGCATGGTGCGCCATCATGTTGACGTTACGCAGCCCCTTTTCTAGTTCAATTAAACCCTTCACTGCCACGATGAGGTAGTTTGGTCCCAAAATGTTGGC